>NW_028274809.1:52768500-53431500 GCF_037043125.1 Eumetopias jubatus
AAATCAAAGGCATCCAAATCGGCAAAGAGGAAGTCAAACTCTCACTCTTTGCAGATGATATGATACTGTATGTGGAAAACCCAAAAGACTCCACCCCAAAACTGCTAGAACTCATACATGAATTCAGTAAAGTAGCAGGATATAAAATCAATGCACAGAAATCAGTGGCATTCCTATACACCAACAACAAGACAGAAGAGAGACAAATCAAGGAGTCGATCCCATTTACAATTGCACCCAAAACCATTAGATACCTAGGAATAAATCTAACCAAAGAGGCAAAGGATCTGTACTCAGAAAACTATAAAATACTCATGAAAGAAATTGAAGAAGACACAAAGAAATGGAAAAACGTTCCATGCTCATGGATTGGGAGAATCAACATTGTGAAGATGTCAATGCTACCTAGAGCAATCTACACATTCAATGCAATCCCCATCAAAATACCATCCACTTTTTTCAAAGAAATGGAACAAATAATCCTAAAATTTGTATGGAACCAGAAGAGACCCAGAATAGCCAGAGGAATACTGAAAAAGAAAAGCAAAGCTGGCGGCATCACAATTCCGGACTTCCAGCTCTATTACAAAGCTGTCATCATCAAGACAGTATGGTACTGGCACAAAAACAGACACATAGATCAATGGAACAGAATCGAGAGCCCAGAAATGGACCCTCAACTCTATGGTCAACTTATCTTTGACAAAGCAGGAAAGAATGTCCAATGGCAAAAAGACAGTCTCTTCAACAAATGGTGTTGGGAAAATTGGACAGCCACATGCAGAAGAATGAAACTGGACCATTTCCTTACACCACACACAAAAATAGACTCCAAATGGTTGAAAGACCTAAACGCGAGACAGGAGTCCATCAAAATCCTAAAGGAGAACACAGGTAGCAACCTTTTCGACCTTAGCCGCAGCAATTTCTTCCTAGAAACATCGCCAAAGGCATGGGAAGCCAGGGCAAAAATGAACTATTGGGATTTCATCAAGATAAAAAGCTTTTGCACAGCAAAAGAAACAGTCCACAAAACCAAAAGACAACCGACAGAATGGGAGAAAATATTTGCAAATGACCTATCAGATAAAGGGCTAGTATCCAAAATCTATAAAGAACTTATCAAACTCAACACCCAAAGAACAAATAATCCAATCAAGAAATGGGCAGAAGACATGAACAGACATTTCTCCAAAGAAGACATCCAAATGGCCAACAGGCACATGAAAAAGTGCTCAACATCGCTCGGCATCAGGGAAATCCAAATCAAAACCTCCATGAGATACCACCTCACACCCGTCAGAATGGCTAAAATTAACAAGTCAGGAAACGACAGATGTTGGCGGGGATGTGGAGAAAGGGGAACCCTCCTACACTGTTGGTGGGAATGCAAGCTGGTGCAACCCCTCTGGAAAACAGTATGGAGGTTCCTCAAACAGTTGAAATTAGAGCTACCGTTCGATCCAGCAATTGCACTACTGGGTATTTACCACAAAGATACAAATGTAGGGACCCGAAGGGGTACGTGTACCCCAATGTTTATAGCAGCAATGTCCACCATAGCCAAACTGTGGAAAGAGCTAAGATGCCCATCGACAGATGAATGGATAAAGAAGAAGTGGTATATATACACAATGGAATATTATGCAGCCATCAAAAGGAATGAGATCTTGCCATTTGCAACGACGTGGATGGAACTGGAAGGTGTTATGCTGAGTGAAATAAGTCAATCAGAGAAAGACATGTATCACATGACCTCACTGATATGAGGAATTCTTAATCTCAGGAAAGAAACTGAGTGTTACTGGAGTGGTTGGGGGTGGGAGGGATGGGGTGGCTGGGTGATAGACATTGGGGAGGGTATGTGCTACGGTGAGCGCTGTGAATTGTGCAAGACTGTTGAATCACAGGTCTGTACTTCTGAAACAAATAACGCAACATATTTTAAGAAAAAAGAAAAAGAAGAAGATAACAGGAGAGGAAGAAAAGGGGAGTATGTCAGAGGGGGAGAGGAACCATGAGAGATGATGGACTCTGAAAAACAAACTGAGGGTTCTAGAGGGGAGGGGGTAGGGGGATGGGTTAGCCTGGTGATGGGTATTGAGGAGGGCACGTTCTGCATGGAGCACTGGGTGTTATGAACAAACAATGAATCATGGAACACTGCACCAAAAACTAATGATGTAATATATGGTGATTAACATAACAATAAAAAAATTAAAAAAAAAAAGTCAAAAAAAATGAGATTTTTTTTTAATAGTAAAATGTCTAAAATACAATTAAACAAGTTCTCTTAAGGGGACTCTGAGTGGCTCAGTGTGTTAAGAGTCTGCCTTCAGCTCAGGTCATGATCTCTGGGTCCTGGGATCCAACCAGCATCGGGCTCCCTGCTCAGCGGGGAACCTGCTTCTTCCTCTGCCCCTCCCCCACTTGTGTTTTCTCTCTCTTTCTCTCTCTCTCAAATCAATCAATAAATAAAAAATTTTAAAAACAATTTCTCTTAAATAATACCCATATCTATACATACCATAAATTTTTACAGCAGAGTATTTACTACATCAGCACATCTTTTTTTATAAGTGTCAGCCCTTTTATCATTACATGTGAAAACCAGTAAGATGAAAAACTATGTATATTATGACCAAAAGATTTTTGCAACTTAATGTTTAACATAATCTTTGTTCAGTAATAGAAAATACCAATTTTGTTTACTTATTAATAAAACTCACCAATTTTATTTCACTTGCCATTGTTGACACTGATTAATGACCATTATTAACACAATTGAATTTATACGTGAAACTAATTTTCCATGGATCATTTAGGACCTTGACCAGTCATCTTGCATAATTCTGAAATTAACCAGTTATATTTATATTAGTAAGTTACTACACACATGAATAGTATTGTTTTTCTCTTAGGAATGGCCTATTCTCAGAAAAAAAAAAGAATGGCCTATTCTACATTAGGGATACAAGTTCTTTTTATTTTTTTTCTTTAAAAAAGTGGTTTAAAAAATGGTTTTAATTCTACTCAATTTGCTTCAGTTTGGTGTTGTTTCAAAGATGTGTTAGAAATCAGAAAATATTATTATAAAACCTTAACAATGATAATGCATAAGGCATCAAAACTGACTGCTCATATTAGGGTTGATTAAACATGCAAGTTCTAGAACCAGAATACCTGTGTTTGAATCCTGGTTCTATAACTTATTAGATGTATGACTTATGTAAGTTCGATCTATCAACATTTCTAACCCAGGCACCTGATCTATGAATTGGAGATATAAATACTATCCAATATTACTCACAAGGTTGCATGAGTTAATACACTCATGGCACTTAGAACAGTGCCTGGTATACAGTAAGCATGCAATAAATGCCAGCTAATATCATTTTTTAAAAAGATTTTATTTATTTATTCATGAGAGGCAGAGAGAGGGGCAGAGGCAGAGGGAGAGGCAGGCTCCCTGCTCTGTAGGGAGCCTGATGTGGGGGCTTTTTGACCTGAGCCAAAGGCAGACGCTCTACTGACTGAGCCACCCAGGTGCCCACTAGTATCATTTTTATACAGTGAAATTAAATTAAAATAGACTGATACCATCCAGAAAGGTAAATTAATTCTTAAGAGGGTCGACTAGAATTTAGGAGCTAGATATAGCAGTGAGTCCCACCTAATTTGGTGATAATTTGACTAAATATTTGCCCTCCATAATCACCTTACCAAGTTACTATATTTTCAGCAACCTTTTCTGTGTTCTCTTCTGTTTCTCTCCTTCCTTCTTACTGTTTGTGCTTCCTGTCATCTTCTTACCTTATTTCTCCACTTACTTTTTTTACTTGCTAACAATCTTAATTATGTCTTCATTGTCTTAAAATTTAACCAACCTAACAAAAAAAGGCATTCCCGGTATCATCTTAGTCTCCCCAATTCTGTTTTTACCACCAAACTTCTTGAAAATGTGGCCTAAACTGACTGATTCCCTTCCCTCTCCCCCTCTCTTTCCCTGCCTCCTCCCCCTTTCCCACATACTTAACACAGACTAATGAGTTTATGGTGGAAAACTTTAAGCTAGAAAGGCAGAAAGTATGAAAAACAACAGAAAAGCTAAGTGCATATTTCTGGAGCATCAGTTTTGCTCAATGGCAAGTAATTAACAGTGATAGTGCTCTGTCAAAACAAGTGCATATATTATGGAGTAGAATATTAGTTATGTGAAAATTTTAAGATAAATAAAAGTTTAAAAAATTGAATTTAAGATTCAATTTTGGCTTTTCTTTCCAGACCTCCAGAGGCATATGATGTCTGGATAAGAGCTGGTCCTCCCAGTCCTAGAAGGTGCTATGATTCAAACTTGGATGTAAAGCTGATACCCTAATCTCTCCACTGTAAAATTCAATGTGCAACCTTCTAATGGTTTCATGCCACAATGATTTTAGCCTCAATTGTTTATTTCTTGAAGAATTACAAAACAATGATTCAGTTATTTGCCCTACATTTTTAGTCATAATTGTTCTGTAAAGAGTGACATCTCTACCTTAATTTTTGTCATTAAAAATATGTCTAGCAGATCTTCCTTATTCTTTTTCTACAGCTGCATAATATTTCATTGTGAGAATGTCCCATCATTTATTGAATGAGCTCTTTATTGAAGAACAATTGAATCATATCCATTTTTTTGCTATTGCAAATAATGTCAGAGTAAATAACCTTGAGCATAAGTCATTAAAAACTTTTTGCAAGAAATGATATTGCAGACTCAAAGGATAAATGTATATTTTAGAAGATAAGAATTTGGCCTTCTTATACTTTACAACCTCTTGCCCATTATCCCAATGTTTATATTATGACAGTATCAATAATATTGACTACTTAGTGAAATGACATGATTACATTTCCTTTTTGTATTTTGTTTTACTCTTTCTGAAATTGAAAATGCCTTTTAGATATTTTCAGTTGTATTATTTTCTACAAGGCCAAATTAACTAGGTGCTCAATCAGTTCTGTTTTATTCCCGGATCCTTCTGTCCTCACACAGGAATCTTTGCACAGCTCTTGTCCTGAGGTTTTCCCTTGACATTTCCGGGAAAATCCCTTTGGCTCTTTGCTGTGTAGGATCCCCAGTTATCTAGATCCTGAAACTTGTCTCTTGGTAGAGTATATCCTTCAGTGTCCTGAGAAAGGATTCATGCAAGATAAAATTTTTGAGGACTCATATGTCTGAACGTTTCTTTAGTCTACTCTCACACTTTATTGCGTGTCACACTGGTTCTAAAGCCTGGACCAGAAGTCAATTTCCCTTAGAATTTTGAAGATTTTGCTTCAATTCCTTTTTCTTCCCAGTATTGTTTTTGAGATGTATGATGCTATTCTAGTGCCTGTGCCTACTTTTGCTTGGAAGGTCATGGCCAGACCAGATGTTGGCTTAATGAGAAAGTGTGGGATTGTGGCTTAGCAAGACTTCCATCATGTGTTATTAGTTATGAATTCTGGGCCCTTGAGTGCTTAATCTAGCCCAGTGTTGCCTACACTTCTGAGCTCTGCTCACCTGGTTCTCCTCCCTCTCATGGGCTGTCTTGTGCACATAACTTTCAGTGTCTTTCTGAGCCAGGGGAGCCATATTTGTTTATTTGTATCCTTGTCTTGTATGTATCTTTGCATTGTTTGTTTATTGGTTGGTTCAAGAAATAAAGTGAAGGTATCTTTAAGTTATTAGTCATCATTCTTGCCAATATCTGATGCTGTACCAATTCTTTGTGATCTTGCTTTTATGACCTTCTCTTATCCCCAGCATTTTGAAATTACAAAGTACTTTATTTTTTTAAGTGTATGATTCCTTTTTATGTAAGTTTTAAAACAAAACTTAAGCAAAGCATTTTTAAGAGAATCATACATTAGGTGGAAAATTACAAGGAAAAGCAAAGAAATAACATAAGATCCAGGACTGTGGTCACCCGTGGGGGTGGGGAGGTTCTATAGAGCGACAAGGTACTTTAATGTCTCCCCCATCCCCCACCCCCAACCATCTGATGAACCATTTTGACTTGGAAGCTCAGGTTGTTTAGTTTGGAAGAACAGTTTTATACTCTTGAATTATTTCTTTTATAATTTCTACCCTTCCAATTTCTCTGTTCTCTCTTTCTGGAACTCCTTTTAGCCAAATGTTATCTTCCTGGATGAATTCTCCAATTTAATTTTTTTTCATGTATTGTCCACAGATTGTTTTTTAATTCTAGAGTTTCAGAGATTTCATTGGCTATTTTCCAAACCTTCTATTGAATTTTTTAGTTTGAGTATCATTTTTTTCATTACCCAATACATTTTGTTCCTAAAATGTTCCTTGAATTCTTTTCTTTCTCATATGCAACATCATATTCTTTGTTGAAGTAATTAGAGGATTTTCTAAAACATTTTCTTCTGTTGTGGGCTTTGTTTCTGTTTCCTATGAATGCCTTTCTTTGTTCTTTGTCTTTCATGTTATAGACATTCCTTATTATTCGGTTTTCTTAATTATCCATCAAATTTAAGAGTAAGGCATCAAAAAGCTGATTAGAAGCTATGTATTCATGGATGTGTCCTGGCTGGTGAGCTTTCAGCAGTATGACTGTTTAGAGACAAAGTTCTTTTATTCAGGAATCCACAAACATCAGTATCTGTAAGCTTTTTATCTGGAGCTGATCAATTTCTTTAGAAGAGGATACTCCCATCTTTTGCCTGATAAGTATTCTAGTCTATCCATTTCTGCCTGCGCTCTGGGAGCTGAATATAACAAAAAGGCATGAGCTTCTCAAAATTTCGTGTGCAGATTCTTACTTACTCTTTCCTATTATCAGTGCAGCACCTCATCCCTGTAATCTGGGTCTCTGGTGTTCCTGAATCTAGAGATTTTCTGGTTCACTTTCCCTAGATAAGACTTCTCTGGCTTCTTCTGAAAGTAGGGAGTGGCTTCGTCTGGTAGTTTAATGTGCTTGGGGGTAAAGAAGTGGTATCTTTGTTGTCCAAAACTTCTTGGGCAGACTTTCAAACAATCCCACTGTTTTCAGCCATTTACTCACCATACCCTGCTTCCACAATACTTGGTGTCTCCTAATTCTTGAGACTTTCTGGATTTCTGTGGATGCAAATTAGCATATCTTTCTTTGGTATTCCTCTCAAAAATCTTTTAGGTGATAGTCATCCCTGCTCTGCTTAAAAACAGATTCTACTCATTCAGTTCACTTTCAGTCTCTAATTAATTTGTTTAACTCTCTAGTCTACTATTGATTCCTGTTCTATTCTCTTTATTCCTGCATATTTATACGTTTTGAATGAGAAGTTGGGGGCTGGAGAAGAGATAAATGCATATGCTTTTCACCATGTTATAACTGTAAATCCATCTTCATATTATTTAACATTACTTCTCACCTGAATTTTATGTGTGTAGGTAAAAAAAAAAAAAGATCACAAAGGAAAAATGCTGTGGTGATAAGACAGTTTTCTTACTGGAGTGATATTTGAGCTGAGATCTGATAAATAAGTAGAAGTCAAATCAATTGAAAGTAAGGCAATGGACATGGTAGAAACCAACCCTGGCCAGGAAGAAGCATATGCAGAGAATCCACAAAGGAGGAGGGAGACAGGTATACTGGAGAACCCAAATGAAGGCTTCACTCAAGACAGCAAGGACAGTCCACTTTTGAGAACAGGTTGGAGAACTAGAGAAGGGTCAGATCATGAAAGAGTTTGGACACTTATTTAGAAATGTGGTCTTCATTCTGATGGCCTTTGGAAGGTTTAAGCAATGAAGTTACATGATGAGATTTGCTTTGCAAAAATCTTCCCAGTTGCAGTATGGGGGATGAATTGGAAGGAGACAAAAATTGATGTAGGGAAATAATGTATTCTAATGATAGTCCATATGAAAGAAAATGGTAATGAGTGCCTGCATATTGTGAGACAACGTGAGGAGAACTGGATAAATTTTAGAGATTTTTAACAGTAGAGTTGGATTATTGGAATTGATTGGTTAATTTAGTGTGGCACATAGTGAGAGGTAGCAGTTGAGATGATCCCTAGGTTTCAGGTTTGCATAACTAGATGGATATTGGTGTCACCTAGTGAGATAGAAAATACAGAGGGAAAGCCAGGTTTGGGGGAAAGAATATAAATGTTGTTTTAGATAATTTTAGTGTGGTGCACGAGATATCAATTAGGCAAATGATACATGGCTGGGAACTCTGAAGAGAGCTCTAGGTTGGAGAAACAAATTTACAAGCTTTGTGGATGATAATAAAAGTCACAAGTGTGAATTGATCACATCAGAAGAGAGGAGAGAGTGAAGTGAGAAAATGCCTATGCTCTTCAAGAAGAAAGACTTGCAGGTACAAAATTTGTACTTTGATAAAGTTAGTTCTGTATAAGGATAAATGGCTTATAAACTTCCAGCCTCTGTTTTAGAGCCTGGCGTATAGTAAAAACTATATGTGACTGCATTGAACAATAACAAAAAAGACAATGATTAATTATAAAGCTCTTTAAATTCATCACTCTCACTTGATTTGAAAGAATTATCTTCATCAACCTTCTTTTCCTATCCAAATCTTACCCACCACTCATGATCATCAAGTAGCACAATTGTTATAAAATCTCCTGATACATCATTTCCAAGAAGTGGTTATTTCCTCCTTGAAACCACAGCACTTTCTTGGTATCTCTGTCATGATACCTGTATTTTCTTTTTATTTTAGTAATTTATATACAGATCTTATCTCTTTTTCTATTTCATCAGTTTCTTGAGGACAAGAGCTAAATCTTTTTCAACTTTGTATTCTACACATCTGTCTAGCATAATGGCTGACATGTAGTAGATGACCAATAAATATTTATTTAATAAATGCAGGAATGCGTCATTATGCTCAGACATCAGTTGCTCTAACAACTCATTTGCAAAATCCTAGGTCCCAGGATAATAGCCTTGTCATATCCTGGGAGCAGTGAAGCACAAACTTTTGGGAAAGCTCACATTCTTTTGGATTTCTGTGGTCATGTAGTCTATCACGTTTTTTACCTAGAAGAAGGTAGGCTCATGCACTTGTATGTCAAAATGGATTTATCCCTAAATGAATACACCATAAGCCAAAGAGAAATTTTTATTTTCTTGAAATTATTTTAAGTTTAAAATTAAAAATTTCTATAGATTTTTTCTTTCAATTATCAAGCAACACTAGGAGAGAGAGACATTTAGGGCTATTATTTATATTCACATGTGCATATACATGTATATGTATATGTATATATACACATACATTATTTTTAAAGATATCCGGAGATAAAACTCCATAGCTTTTTGCAGATTATGTAACACTAACCATCTTTATGATTAGTAAGTTCTTTATGTTAAACTAATGTTTTTAATGTACTTTTGTTCAGATTCAGGATGAATAATCAAAACTGCTTGTCAGCAGTTTTCTTATTTCCTTATTTCTACTTTTCATTTATTTGAAGACAGTTATTAATTTGTCCCTAGTTAAGTTAATGTGGAGACTACATAGCTTCACTTTTTCTCATTATGTGCACCTTATTTTCCATCTTATTATTTAATAAGTCCACTGTTGGCCATTTCCAATTTTTATATAGCCTTCTTAATTTGTTTTAGGGAGATTTTATTATAGTGCATTAAATAATTATCCAGCACCAGTATTTCTTATAATTTTCTTTCAAATTTTCTAGGAATATTTAATAATTAACATAATTTATAAATTTTAAAGGCCAATTTTTCTTTGCTAAAATGACTTTCTATTTTTTTAGTTGTTCGATTCCTAAATCAAAGTATTAGATAGAAGAGAACCATAGCAATTATTTTGTAAAAAACCATATTTTTGAGTTAAAAAAATGTCTTTAAACACCAATCCATAATGAAGGTTAATTAAAACTGTATATTTTTCCCTTAGCTATCAACAACTAGTTTTGGCATAGATTATTGGATTTATAATTAGATGTAATTTGACTTAATTAGTTGGCTATAGCTCTTAATTATGGTATACCTTTTCCCATTATGGCCACTGTAACAGCAGCTTAGGATAAACATTGATGATCCCCCCTGCCAGTGGGACTAGCTCTATCCCTTGGGTTATTTGTGTGATAATGAGAATGAGATTTCAGGAGCGTGACAGACGGTCTAGGCATGAAATACTGTTTTGGCACAGCTCCCTTCAGTGCCTTTCAAAAATGGCAGCTTATTCTATGAAAAAAAGAAAAGTTTCATGTGGATTATCATCATTTTGGTGAGGTTTTCTATTGGGAGGAGTCAAAGGGAGACTTAGGCAAATATTACAAAAACAAAAACAAAAACAAAAACAAAAACCAAAACTGGGAAAGTCAAAGTCAAGTACTGTTAGAAATTTCCTGAGATCTAAAATATTAACATGAGTTAACTAAATGTACTTTGCTGAATAAAATAAGTCACATGTATGCTCTGAATCCCTTTGTTTAAGAATTCCATGATGCTATTTCAGGCTCACTCCCAAAATCTATTCTTAAAAGGGATACGAGGAAAGAATGTGGTGCCTCAGGAAGCTAAAATAAAGCAAGTTTGTATGTTTCCTATGAATAAAGTTGAAGTGATAGTAATCGTCAAAGAAAACATTTTCAGAGGAATCAGAGAAGAACAGTCCTCAGCTGTTGAACACTCACAAATGTTAGATGTAAGAGCACAGATCCAATGAGCCACAAAAATAGTTTGGTGTTGAAAATAAAAGATACCCACACAGATTATATGGTAATTTGGTACCACTTCTCTTATTTGCAGACCAAATCATTCTTAGTCCATTTCATAATAGCCAATTACAGGTTACTCAAGGGACATGGATCATGCAAATCAGCTCATATTTCACTGAGTGACTGTTTCTCGTGTGTTTTGAGCTATTATCTTCATTACAGTGCAGCACATGAATCCAACTCATCTGTACTGTAATTGCTATAAATCAAGCATTCGTTTGCCATTATTTATTGCCTACTATAAAGAGTTTTAATAATATTTAGAGGGCACTGCAATAAAAGCAATCATTTATTGTGTCTGCTTACAGGGTCACTCAAGGTTTTCAACAAAAGCCAATGTCATTTCCTAATCTTTTAATATTCATAAGGTAACATCACTTGCAAATGGTACATTATGATTTATAAACATTTCCTGGCCGGGAACATAAAAGCATCATTATAATTCCTTCCCAGGAAAAACAGTCAGATTCTGTGAGGCAAACAGCAACATAGGATACCATGGCCCTGTGTTCTTAACCGGATCTTGTTTCTCTTTGTCCACTGCTCTTGATCATGCCACTTAAAATCAGGGGCTAACTATAAATTACAGAGGCCTTGTCAGAGTTCTTCTGTAAGAGATCTGTGTTAGTATTTAAGAAGGAGGTTCTGACTTTTCGTCTCTCATCTCGGTCATAACAGAAGTGGCATGATGTAGTAGACAGCTCTGAGGAAGAAGCCACAGAGACCTGGGCTCAAGTTCTATTTACATCAATTACCACATGTGTGACCTTGGACAAATGAGTTAATCTATATAACACCTGTCTTCTTTCATGTAAAATGGAAATAATAATACTTGGTCTACCTATTCAAAGAATCTCTGCAAGGATTATATGAAAGCCACTTGTAAAGTATAAAGCAATCCAATTATTAGGTGTAAGCACAACCTTCTTGTGAGAAAGGTAGAGATAATTTTCCTCCAGAACACCCTTTGTAAAATCATAAAGGACTGAAGAAATATCTTAGTTTGTACTTCTCTAGAAAAACCATGGAATCTCAGTTGTCAGGCACTTATATCGACTATCCATATCAGTGTTAAATTTTGTCTACCACATCCCTAGACTTTGCTTGGGCATCTCCAGTGATAGGCAACACATTGCTCTTGTCAGTAATGTACTAAATCTGATAGTTCTCCCTAATTCAGTGCTACAGTCTATTTTATTTTGGGACAGACACAACAAGCCCAGTGTCTCTCTTCTTTATCAGTCTCTCATATATTTGAAGACAAGCACATGTCCTTCCCAAGTCTTGTCTTTTCCATATGAAACATTTCCAATTCTTGCAATAATTTTTTATGAAACTTGATTTCAAGTTACTGGTATATCTGAGTCAATGTATTCTGAACAATTAACTTGATCTGATTAAACTTAATTCAACTCTGTGAAAAAATACTGAATATTTACTACGTGCCAGAGATGTGCTAGATTTCAGAGATATAAAACTGAACAAGGTATAATGAGTGCCCCCTCAAGTGGCTCCTATTCTAACCCAGCCAACCTTCATATTTATTACAACACAGTCAACTGAAATATACTGAACACATACTCTATGCCAAGCTCTTTGGCACGGCCTGGGAATTCAGCAGATGAATTCTGCCTTCACCAAGCTTTCATTTTTGTGGGGGAGTAAATACAGGTAAAGAGTCATTTGTAAACAAGTTTATTTAGGTGAGGGAGGAAAGACTGTTTTAGAAAGAAGGAAGAAAAACAAACTAAGGTTTCTAGAGGGGAGAGGGGTGGGGGATGGGTTAGCCTGGTGATGGGTATTAAAGAGGGCACGTTCTGCGTGGAGCACTGGGTGTTATGCACAATGAATCATGGAACACTACATCAAAAACTAATGATGTAATGTATGGTGATTAACATAACAATAAAAAATTAAAAAAAAAATAGAAAGAAGGTAGAGTGTCGTGTCCTTGAATGCACAGACCCCATTTCTATCTGGTTCCCTTGAAATCCCTAGTACCTAGCAAGTGCTTAGGACATATTATGCATTCATGCCATTTTCAGGACTCTTATTTAGCCTAGTATGAGTTCTCGGTGGAACCCCACTTCCTGCCCCCACACTAAAAACAGGAAAGGGGATATGAGCCCACTTCTAATATCCTCTCCTGGATAACAGCTGCATTCCTAACTGGAAATTAGTCTTCATATAAATTTAGAAGGTGATTTGGGAATAAAGAAAAGACTTTTTGGAGAGTTCTCCCAACTTGATGGCTGGGATATACTGAGCACTCATGCACATTAACTGAGACTGATGCATTGGCCATAATAACACACAGGCTACTCTGGACACTGATGCTCAGGAGGAGGATGGGTCTGTACACCGAAAGTGACTACTCTAAACACACACTCTAAACACAACTGATTGCTCCAGACCTTCCTAACAGTGGTCACAATCACAACTTCTAACATACCAATTCTCTCAGACAGATACACTATTTCAGAGCTTCCACCCTGGAGGGCAAACAGACCACCATGGGCTGTGGATCACCTAGTCTTACCAACTAGTCCCAGTACTCTAGGCATCCCAGGGAGATCAGGATGAGATCATTTGCAAGGCCCAAAGTACTATCTTCTAGCTAGCCATATAATATACTTCTATCTGATAAAATACTGGCTCTCTAAGGATCCACAGAATATTATTTCCAATTATAACTCCAGTCACTGAATGGATCAGCACCTAATGATTGTGTGACCGTCACCAACTCTTAATTTGTAATTAACATCAGTGACCAAGACCTTTTGATTATGACTGCTAATGAGAATGCTGTTTCTTAGTATTTCTTTACCTACTCTTTCTAAAATTAATTTCAGCATGAAGACAAAGTGTAACATTAAAAAATTCTATTTTTAGCTTATTATTAAACATAAATATACATATCAAAATCTAATTATTTTTGAGACTCACAAAGACAGACTTTTAGACAAAAGTGGTTTTTATTTTCTGATGTCTGTATTTAGTTGTGGTCAACTCTAAATTGTTCTCTCAAGAATATGCTAATTGGATTTTTTTCCTTCCTTCCCTCCGTTCTTTCTTTCTTTCTTTCTTTCTTTCTTTCTTTCTTTCTTTCTTTCTTTCTTTCTTTCTTTTCTCTTTCTTTCTTTCTTTTTCTTTTTCTTTTTCTTTTTCTTTCTCTCTCTCTCTCTCTCTCCCTTCCTTCCTTCCTTCCTTTCTTTCTTTCTCTTTCTTTCTTTCTTTCTTTCTTTCTTTCTTTCTTTCTTTCTTTCTTTCTTTCTTTCTGTGGGACACTTCACAAATTTGCATGTCATCCTTGTGCAGGGGCCATGCTAATCTCTGCAGTTTCAATTTTAGTATATGTGTTGCTGAAGCGAACACTGATTACTGGATTTCTTAAGTGCTATATAAAAGAACATTTTTCCTCAGCTTAAAATGAAATATTGAAATATATATGAATAAATACCTAAATGTGCTAGGCACTAGGAAAAAGTTATGCAACATTGGGTATAGCCATGAGATAGAATTTTCACCAAAAATGTGACAAATATTTACAATTTGATAACATACAGGCCTACCCTATATACCCTACAAGGACTAAGTGCAACACAGTGTTGTTGTTTTGTTTTGTTTTTTAATTTTATTTTGTTATGTTAGTCACCATACATTACATCATTAGTATTTGATGTAGTGTTCTATGATTCAGTTTGCGTATAACACCCAGTGCTCCACGCAGAACGTGCCCTCTTTAATACCCATCACCAGGCTAACCCATCCCCCCACGCCCCTCCCCTCTAGAATCCTCAGTTTGTTTCTCAGAGTCCATAGTCTCTCATGGCTCGTTCTCCCCCTCCGATTTCCCCCCCTTCCTTTTTCCGAGGGAGACAAACCATTAAGAGACTCTTAATCTCAGGAAACAAACTGAGGGTTGCTGGAGTGGTGGGGGGTGGGAGGGATGGGGTGGCTGGGTGATGGATATTGGGGAAGGTCTGTGCTATGGTGAGTGTTGTGAATTGTGTAAGACCGATGAATCACAGGCCTGTACCTCTGAAACAAATAATACATTATATTATATGTTAAAAAAAAAAAGAAGATAGTAGGAAGAGAAAATGCAACACAGTTTTTACAGCTATATCCTGACCTACCAACTCTACATTTGTAAATTCATACTAAAAACTATAAAGAGATATGCAATGATTTGGCTCTAAGAATATATATAACATTCTTGCTTATAGTATCAAAAACTTGAGAAAAACTTATTTATATAGATTATTAAAATTAATGTTGGGAGTCTCTATCAACATTCTTTTCAGCCCTTAAGAATATTATAGATGAATATTTATTGGCATGAGAAAATAATTTATTGTTCATTTCTTAAGAATAGGTTATAAGAAATTATATAAAGTTTAAATTTTTATAAAATAAAATTACATGTATCTATATACATAAGATGTAATTCTAAGGCCAGACACTGAAAGAGTAACATGGTTTATCTTTGGGTAGTGGATACTATGGGTTGTTTTTAAAAATTTTGTCTTGACTTTTCTTTATTTTTCACTTTTATTTTTAATGCTAATGAAGGTTGTAGTAGAAAAATAGCAGAGGTGCAGATTACCAAGCATCTTTAATATTCTGCAAAGGACCTAAAATTTTATTCTGGATGTAACAAAAATATTCCAGGTTTTTAAGGAAGGGAAGCAAAATGGTCAGATGAATAGCTGAGAAGATATCCAACAGTTGGTATCAAAGTTTCTCTAATCCGAGAAACTGTTTTTGTTTTTATATAAATAAAGATTTAGATAACTATTTCAAAATGGCAGATAAAGTCCTGAAAATAGGCCTGAAAAGGATAGGTAAACAAGGTAGAAGCAAAACCACTCCACATAAGAAATGATCAGGAAGGTAAAGATGAGGGATATCAGAGAAGACAGGGGGCACAGTGAGACTAGAGGAGAGAGAAAACAAGAAATATTAGAGAATATGGCAGAAGGCCAGGATTGCATAAAATCATGTCTGGTGAGAAGTTTCCAGTGGTGGGGAGGCTGAAGTAATTTTTAGCACAGAAATATCAAACACTGCATTCTTAGTTGGTTCCAATGCTCTGATATAAACCTGCTCCTTCACCTACACCTTCAGTAAAGTCCAAGTTCACACAGGTCAGGATGGAGGTGTTTAAAGAATCAAGTGTTGGAGCCATAAAGGCCAGTCAGTGAGTGTTATTCAGAGAGACCTGAATCAATGCTCCATTTTTCAATTTCTGTGGGAACTTGGGCAAATGTCTTAATGAGATGCTGCTCTACAAAAATGTCAGTAAATATTATTTATTGACTGCTAACCATGTGCCAAGAAGTATTCTAAGGGGTGTTACAGGTATTTCTTCACTTAATCTTCAAGATAACCGCGTAAAGGTATAATCTATTTTATTTATACCCTTCAAGATAACCGCGTAAAGGTATAATCTATTTTATTTATACCCTCAGTGTGCCTCAGGTGAGAAAACGAAGGCACACTGGGGTTAAATGACTTATTTGAGGTCACGGAGCTTGACAGTGAAGAAGCTGGAATTTAAACCAGTTATTCTAGTTCCAGAGCATGTACTTTGATCCACCCATGTTCTACTGCTCTTCGGAGACTGGTCACAAGGTAGAGAGGACTAAGTAAGATGACATATGCGAATGCCAAGCACCGTGACTACGACAGATAAAGATGCTCAGTAAATTTTAATTATATTTCTTTTCTCTTGAATCCACTCTGTATTTATAAAACTTGTTCATAAAAAGTCAAAGGGTTTCTGTCAAATGTCTTTAAGCTTATAGACAGTATTATTTTTTCTATTTTCCTGACCAAGAAATAAAAGAATTCCATGAAACAAGGAAAAAGGAGATTAGATACATCTTATTCCCTTCAAACAAACTCTATTTTCTTTTCTGTTCTGTTTTAGGATTTTATTTAAAATGGAGTCCGTTGAGTTTTAATTCATATATTTATCAAAGTAGAGTAACATACCTTATTTCATTTGCTCCCCATGGCAAGATCAATAAGACAGACATTTTTCACTTCATTTCTGTAAATGGGGAAACTGAGACTCAGTGAAGTAAATGCCTTCATCAAGACCATGTGTGTGGCAAGGCAGGGAGTTGTATTGAAAGTTGGGATATCTGGTTCGAGTCCAGGGCTTAACTGTCAGGATCAACATTTTTTTTTTTTTTTTACAGTTGTCATGGCCAACTAAATATATGTATATATATATATGGAGAGAGAGAAAGAGAGATGGAGACAAAATACAGTATGCAAACAAAACTTTTGTTCTAGATATGCAATATATGTGTACAAAAAAATCAGGCAAATTTTCTAAGTGTAACACAGTATGTATCAAAAATAAAATACTTTAGACCATTTTTATCCAGTTACTGGGTGTCCAGTTATTGATGACCTTGCTTCCATTCATTAGGGTAAATAATTAAGAAAGACTGCATTTAGAATTTCCCACATAAAATAATTACTATAGATAAAGTAACTGAATCTAAAGCAGAAAGAAAACAAAAACTGTAGGAATAAAAAAATCAAAGGCCTAGACAATCTATTAAATTAAATGATAGCAATTTTTTTCTCCTAACCACTAACAATTCTGTTGAGCTGAAATCTGAAAATGTTTAGAATTCTTACTTAAATATAGTTAAAACCATGAACAAATCTCTGTAGCAAATAGACTTTCCATGTCCGCAGAGTCACTTAATAGCTGACAAATAGTTTCTAATAGGGTCTATCTTAATTGGTACTTGAACTTTTTGCCTTAAGTTTATTTGGCTTCTGTCATCATTCCTGTCTTATCAACTGAAATGTCTAGCTCCCTTAAAGCTTACTATACCTTGCACATGCTTTACGTGTTTACATTACAGCCTTTTGGACATTTCCCCCTTGTTCTTGATCGAGGCATCGACAGTGTGATTTGTTACAAATAAATTAGCTCTAAAATCTGCATGTACCAAATATTTACTTTATTCAGGCTTAAAGTCCATCCAATTTCATAAAACCCAACACACACATTCCACAACCTGACAGACAAACGGAGTATGGTACTTACACACATAATCATTTTATTATAGCAGATGCCAGAGAGTGGTCTTTGATCAGTCCTCAGAATTTTACCCAGGTTGCAGTAAAAGTATGGTGACTTTTATTCCTTTGCCTTCCCAAGCATCTCTAGCTGGTAAGTTGCTTAGATTTAGGTACAAGGATTCTATAGAATAGAGAGCCACTAAACTACCTCTAGGATTGTTACCCACCACTCCTTGCTACAGCTAGACCACCTCTGCTTCCCAGCTCAGAGCAGTCTGTCCTGCTTTCCATTCCTTTCACTTGTCGGGCTCAAGGACAGCTTCTGATTTTCCTTGCTGGGGAGGCATCCATCAATGCATCCATTATCTCTTCCAACATATTTACATGCTGCCTGTGCTCAGCTAATTGAGACTTTGCCAACAGCTCACAAGGCACTTGGTCCCCAACTTACAGCTGGGTAATGTGGTGAAATATCAGGATAGGTAGTACATGCTACTTAATAGCACATGCTAGAATTATTAAAGACTGGGTACAACAGTAGGCATGACATTAAGCTGGATGCCAGAGAAACTTTAGACTCCTGGGCTGTGACTTTAGGAACCACCCTGTCCCTCAGAACTGGCCACTTCAGCCAATTCGCTTCAGCCCGGAAAAAAAGCAAAGGGTTGTTGATTTTTTTTCTTTGAATCTGTGCAGAAGGAAAATGTTCAGCTGGTTGGATGACTCTACTCAGTTCAAAGCATATTCAATTTAGTGAAATGGCATTCTAAGTCATTAAAATAGCTATCACTGGAAAAGAGACACAATTACATATATGCATATATACTGATATATTTCTATATATTATATACTTAATATATAACTTATGAGAATTCTTCAGTTTTTATTTATTTAGGTTTTTTAAAAAAGGCTTTATTTATTTGAGAGAGAGAGATAGCAGAAGAGCACAAGCAGGAGGAGTGGGAGAGGGAGAAGCAGGCTCCCCGCTGAGCAGGGAGCCCAATGTGGGGTTCAACCCTGGGACTCTGATCATGACTTGAGCCAAAGGCAGACAACCGACTAAGTCATGCAGGTGCCCTGAGAATCCTTCAGTTTTAAAAACGGTTTAATTTTTCTGGTTATAGAAATTCTAATGTTCAAAAAATTACGTTGAAATTATAAAATTCTAGGCATTCTCTCTCTTTAGGTGAAACAACAAAAAAGCTTTGATATACTCTGTTTTTCAAATGTTCAAAACAATAACAACACATCTCATTTATTGCTCAGGTAGAATCATGCTACTTTTCCAAAATAGGCCCTTTAATGCTTTATGTATTTGTATATATTTTCCAATTAGTAAATTAAAAATAACAAATATAAATAAAATGAGTTATGAAGTAATTCTAGTCTATGAAGTAGAAATATATTTGAATGAGTTAAATAATCCGGTGAAACCTGTAGTGAGTCTCCTGTGTGAAGAAGTGTATTTATTTTTTGCAAGTCTGTTTTATATTCTGTATTCACTAATATTTATAATACATGACCTCCCCATGCAACAATAATTTAATGATACCTTATTCTTTGCTTGAAAAACAAAAGAAATATTATCAGGCAGTATTACAATAAGCTAAACCAATTATCTTCTAAAATGATTTTAATGCAGGCAAAATACAAGAGTCATCATTTTCGCATAGTGAGATTTATTAAGACCGCAATTCAAAGCACTACACCATGCTTCTTATATGCTACATCGCTTCCCATTGAGTTTCAATTAATATTTTGGGAAAGTTTGTATTTTATACCGTAAAATTTCAAAATGTCATATCCTAGCAGATTTTGGGTAAAGAAACGAATAATATCTTATAGGCCACTTGGTTGCAGCGGTCATATATACATATTCAATTCAAGGCACATACTGAAAATGCTACCATGAATGGTGACAGGCCCACCAAGTAGTTTAAAACATGGCTCCCATGTCCATAATTCAAAAGAGGTGAGAAAAAAGTTATAGAAAAACTAATATGAACCTCAGACCTCTTGACAAATCCTGACTCTCAAGTTATTAATATGCTATGCAAAGGCTTGCCAGCATTACACTAGACATTTTTCTAAGGAGATAAGTAGATATATAAATCAGATATACTTTTTTCCCCTTTAAAGATAGGAATAGGTCCTGCCCTTGAATTCTGCACACAAAGATCCACTGTAATAAAATGATCATTTTCTTTTGTCATTGCTGGGCCCATATATAAGCAGCATTAGGTGCATTACTTTATCTGAGGAATAAGTGAGAGTTACACCATATATTTCTTCTTAAACCAATTTTATCTCTTCTCCTTCGGTGAAGTTAGCATCGTTTTGTTTTTCACTATAATTTTGGGATTAAGTACCTCTTTTTTCAGAAAAATCTCAAAGAACTAGAAAAAAGATCTTTTTAAAATAAACACCCCCCAAATATTTTAAAAATGCCTTTTCTTGGGGTGCCTGAGTGGCTCAGTCAGTGGGGCATCTGCCTTTGGCTCAGGGTCCTGGGTTTGAGACCCTCATCGGGCTCCCTGAGCAGCAGGGAGCCTACTTCTCTCTCTCTCCCTCTGCTGCTCGCCCTGCTTGTGCTCATTGTCTGTCAAATAAATAAATAAAATCTTAAAAAAACATAAAAATGACCTTTCTTTCCTCCCCATGGGATTAATTATCTATGCACTCCAAGTGCTATAGACAACATACAATCTAACAGTTTGGTTTGAAAAGAAAAATGTATCTGCGTGCTACCACACACTGAATGAAGTACAACGTTAATGGGTTAATAATCACTCAGTAATAAGACACCAAGAGATGCCCACAATTTAACATTTGAGGGAGATTTATTTTGGTTATAAAATTATAAGGCCTTTAATTTTCTTTTTGGCCCACTGCAGTCTCACTACATGAGTGCTATTTTCTGTATGTCCACAACTGCTATTGGGTGGCTTCAAACTGGCTAGAAATCATCACTTTTACAAAAAAGAGTATAGCACCAAACACAGAAAGGCAGACGCCACAGTAACACTCCCAGAGCTGGAAGGAGATTCTACACTTTTGGAATACCCTCCCCACCATCAAAAAAGTTCATTTTTATTATGTGCATTTTATATGCACTGCCTCATTGAAACCCCACAAAAGTTTTGTAAAATAACTACTACTCTTAATCCATTTTATATGAAGAACCTGAGAAGTTCATGTATGACTTGTACAAAGTCATGCATCCACAATTACAAAGGCAGTGCTCTAAACATTATTCTGCCCCTTTGTCTTCCCTACTGTATACGGTAAACAAATTGGGTACTGTAGTACCGTAAGCAGCAACACACAGTAACTAAGATTATAGGCAGGTTGTCTGCGTTCAGATCCTGTTTCTGCTACTGAGATGGCCAGTAAGTAAGTATGTACTCTCACCTCTCTTTAGGCAAAAGAGCAGTCCCTATCTCATAGGGCTGTGGCAAAGATGAGATGAGGTTAGCATGTGCAAAGTGCTTAAAACCCTGCTTGGCATATTGAATGTCCTCAGCAAACTAGGTGATTACACATACGTTAATTCACCAATTATTTATTAACCTTTCACTCCGTGCAGGGTACTTGCAGGTTGGGAAAATGAGTGATGGTCTATTTTCTCAAAGATATTAGAATCTAACAGGGAAACTTGCACATCATTAAACAAATGTCAATAATGGCTATACATCTATTGCTAAAAGAGTTTAAAGAACAGAAAACATACGAGTGTAGATGAAAAGCTGCTTCATGGATGAGGTATGTTTACACATAACTTGGAAGAATGACTAGATTTTGGAGAGGCAGAGAAAACGTGGCAGGAAGTAATTTGTTGACCTGGGTAGATGAAACAGTTGGATAATCTTAAAATTCTCTTCCCAAAAATCGAGGGTCTTTCATTCTTTTAGAGTAGGTGCACTACCCATTCTCTGGACAAATGCACAGACTGTGCCTCTAGTCGCAAAAGAGAAGTTTTTCTTCTTAAAGAAGAAAATTGAGGTCAGTCATTTCAATGTCCTAATCTTCCACAAACAGCAGTTTGTATGTTTAATTTTTTAATGAAGCAAAAAAACGATGATTTCATGTTTTAATGAGGGAAGTCTTTTGGTCATCTTAGACCATTTCCAATGTGTGCGGTGGGGGAGCTTCCCTACACACCACCAAGTGATTCTCAGACACCAGCAGGGGGTCCAAGAGCTCAACTCAGTTCTGAAATGCTCTACCCAGGGGGATAGCAGCAGCAACCACAGGTGAAGGGCTCAGTCCTGCAAGACAGCCCCTCCAACTTCTAATGCCAGTTGAAAGCCCAAGTTGTCCCCTGTGCCACTGATCAACCTGGGGGTTTCAACGACCCCTTCCTTGTACTTCAGATGCCAGTTGCAAGTCCAGGTTGTTACCTGTACTTCTGACCAACTGACAAAAAGTCAGAGGTTCCCATGATCCTTCCCTCCCCAGGGTTTGATTAATTTGCTAGAGTAGCTGATAGAACTCAGAGGAACATTTTACTCACTAGATTACCAGTTTGTCTGTTTGTTTTTTCCCATGAAAGGCTATAATTTAGGAAGAGCCAGATGGAAGAGATGGAAGAGATGCACAGGGCAAGGCACGGGGAAAGGGTGTGGGACTTCCATGTTCTCCTGAGTATGCTACTCTTCCCAGGATCCACGTGTTCACCAGCCCAGAAGCTTTCCAAACCCTGAACCCCATCCTTTTGGTTTTTATGGAGGCTTCATCACACAGACATGATTGGTTAAGTCAGTGAGCATTGGTGATTGAACTCCACCTCCAACTCTTCTCCCCTCCCTGGAGGTTTGGGGGATGAGCCTGAAAGTTCCAACCTTCTAATCACGTGGTTGGCTCAAGAACAACGAGTCCTCATTCTTAGATGGGGTCCAAAAGCCACTCATTAACGTAACAGAAGACACCTTTATTACTCTCAACGCTTCTTAAATTCCAAGAGTTTGGGGAGCTCTGTGCCAGAAACAGGGACAAAGGCCAAATATACATTTCTTATTGTAAATCACAATATCACAGAAAGGAAGAAAACAGCTACAATCGGAAATTGGTCTGTATGGAATTGTGTTAGAACAGGCCTAGTCTTATCTAGAGAGGAAGAGTTTGAATGTCATGGATCTTTACATCTTATCTCTAGAATGTCAGGTCTCTGCCTCTCGCCTTAATCCCTCTTTTCACTTCAGTTTGGCTTTTAGGTCAGCAATCTAGAGAGGATAATGGATAGACTGTCGATTTAGTTTGTCTAAAACACATTGTGCTCCCCATAAACCAGCTGCTTACTCACCCTCCTATTCCTCACACTGGCCAGATCAGAAACTTAGGATGTGTCATCATCAACATTTTCCACTTGCTTGTCTCAAAGATCTGGGCCTTGAGATTAAAATTCCAAAATGTCACTAAGATTGGCAGCTTCAACCCCTATTATTTTCCCACTGGCCTGTTAGAATTACTTTGCAATTGGCCTGTTTCCTGTCCATTTCCCGTACAATTCATCCTGAATGTTTTGCGAGGAAAAGAAAAGTCTGAAGAGTAATAGTTTCTCGGCTCAAAAAATTTCAGTCTTCCTATTTTCTACAGAATTAGGTTGATACTTAGCTGCCACTCAAAGTTTTCGGACACCACACCCCAACTTGCCTTGTCTTCCATTCTTGCGCTCTTACTGTCCTTTTTTGGAGACTTCAACTTAAAAAGAGAATGCAGTGATCATTCTTCTGAATAGGTTTCCTCTCTCAAATGCCTACCCCCTCAGAGATCTTCCTATTGAAAGTCTATGCATTCCTGAAAACCAACCTCAGAAACTCTACCTCTGAATCTCACCAGGAGTCCCTCCTTTCTCTAAATGTCTTATCATTTTGTATTTACCTTATGAGACATTCAGCATATTCTAAATCATGTCACAATCATATATGTAACATTTTCAATGAAGAGCCACTTATATTAAAAAAAATTACACTCCACAGCACCTAGCTTAGCATCTTTTAAATTTTTTTAAAGATTTTATTTATCTATTTGACAGAGAGAGACACAGCCGGAGAGGGAACACGAGCAGAGGGAGTGGGAGAGGGAGAAGCAGGCTTCCCGCTGAGCAGGGAGCCCGATGCAGGGCTCGATCCCAGGACCCTGGGATCATGACCTGAGCCGAAGGCAGACGCTTAACGACTGAGCCACCCAGGCACCCCCTTAGCTTAGCATCTTAAATAAAGAGCTTTATAGATGTGTACTGAATGAATGAACAAATGAATAAATGAATCATGGAGAGTGCAAGGATGAGAATAAGAAAGACAGAAACGTGTCCATTTGCAAAAACTAGATTCCCAAATAGTTTCATTTACTTGGTGCCGATTTGAACTCGGTCTTTTGATAGTTACATATAAAGACTTTTGCTCTATGCAGTAGGAGTGGAATGTGAAGTTGGGCTTTTTTTAAAACAGGGAAATTCAGGAATCAGCATTTTCCAATAAGAGGATAGGTCTTTGGATATTGTTGATATATAATTCATCATCATTAAATTTATCTACCAAGATAAAAATATTTCCATGTTGAAGAATTTTTAAATTTATAGCATAAGATACCTTGGTAACAGGCTGTGAAGGATACAAAAAGACAGATGTAAGGATCTTTCTAAATTTATACAATTATAAAGGATGCTTCTTGCCTATCTATGGAGAGGTACCTGTAATTATGTCCAGCAGTTAGTGAAGGCTTATTGTTAGTATTTAAAGATTCTGTGGACTCTAGTGCCTCCAGGTTCTTCAGCTTATAAAATTTCAAAGTTACCCATGAACTTGAATACGCTGTATAAATTTGAAAGAAAAGTAATACAGGATTCTTGTACGGACAAACACTCACAATCTATGTCACCTGATGCCACACACCTACAGGATTCTAAGGTTACTGAAAGGAAGGGATGAAGCTTTGGAATCAGATAATTTCATTACATTTTAACTGCTACACGAGCTAAAAGTATCACTTGGAATTTAAATCAAAGCCAGTTTTCATGAACTAAACCAACCCTGGATGAAAATGCTTCATTTCACATCAAATCTCAAAGCTGATTATGTATGTGTGCTGTTTGCAAAGGAGAAATCTGATTGGCTCACACTCTGAAAGCTCTGTTGGAAGTTATTACAGCTGCCTATAACTCAGATGAAATGAGCATTAGTTTGCCTGATAAAATGAACAAGCCACGGCGAAAAGAACACTAGCACAAACAATTTTTTTGCTAACAAGATTTGGTGGTGACTTAGTTATTCATTATACACTCACTGGATTCAGGACTCAGACTCTGAAAGATAAAGGGAGCTGTGCTTCAAAGTACCAGGGCATAGAGGTCCCTGCCTTTGCCCGGGTGACTCACCTAGATCACGACCTACAGGGTTTTGTATGATCTGGCCCCTTGCCTCCCCTTCAAACCTCCTCTTGCTCACTCTCCCACTTCCTCACTCTGCTCTAGCCTCCATGGAGTACAGAGTCCTTTCCCCACTCAGAGCCTCTGCACTAAGCTCTTCTCACGGGCTCATGCTTATCCTGTAGATTTGCTCCCTGCAGTGCAGTAACCCCTAGCCACATGTGCTATGGAACACTTAAAATATGGCCAATATGAATTAAGCTGTGCTGTGTTGAATACACATTGGACTATGAAAATTTAGTATATATATAAAAAAGAACAACCTCATTAATATTTTTTCGTATTGGCTACAAGTCTAAGTGATAATATTTTAGAGATTTGGGTTCAATAAAGCATATTATTAACATTAATTTGACCTGTTTCTCTTCATAATGTGGCTACTAGAAAATTTTAAATTACACATGCGGTTTGCATTTGTGGCTTGCATTATATTTCAAATGAAGCATGCTGCTTTCTACATTAATTCAGACATCACCACGGAGAGTTAAATTTGTCAGAAGGCATTTGTTTGTTTATTTTCTCTATTTTATATGCTGCTATATCCAAACCACCATTTATTTCACGTGAGGCATGAAATAAATGTTTGCGGAATGAATGAATGCGTTATACATGCGCTAATGAAGAGCTTGGGCTCTGGAATCAAACTGCCTAAGTTTCAATCTCAGTTCTGCTATTTATTAACTGTATGAGCTGGGACAAGGGCTTATTCTCTCAAGGAGTGGCTGTTAAGATGAATTCTTACATCTAAAGTGTTTAAATCAGTGTCTGATATGTAGTAAGTGCTCAATAAATATTAGTTATGGGTAACTATTATTATTCCATTCTGTAGAAAGAAACATAGGCACAATAGCGCTAATCTTTGGTTACTGAGATAGTGAATGGGAGCCATGGGTTAACTCTTGATCTGCATGACTCCAAGATACATTTTCTGTCCATTATATGAATGTAAATCAATAGTCAATATAAATAAAAACCTGAAGTCAATTTTAAGTTACTTCAATAGTGTTAAAAGAAGTTATATGATTCACATCTGCTCATCTAAATGATATTGGACTTTGACCTCTAATTGAGTATTATCTTTTAACAATGTAACATATGATAACAATTATCATACTGCCGAATATTTATGCAGTCTTATTAACAACAGGTACTATCCTTACCTATTATAATGCTAAAACACTCAATTAGTTTACCAACTTTGCAAGTGGACACTGTCCATCATCATCTCATCATCCCTATTTTCCAGATGAGGATGCTGAGGTACAGAGAGGTCAAGTACCTTGCTAAAGTCACACAGCTAAGCACCGAAGGAGGTAGAATTCTAACTTAGCTGAACCTAGAACATGTGCTTTCCCCTGTTTCTGTGATAGAACATTCTTCTTTCACATTTTATGCTTGTGGAACAGTAAAAGATGGCTGAGCATTCAGCCTTACAGTTGCTGTGATTACCTCAAAGATAGGAACTGACTTCTGGTATTTATCAGTAACAGTACATTTTCTAAGAAAAATTGTTTTTTTGACTCAAGCTGTAGAATGGACCATCTAAAAGTAAATTTTCCTTCCAGAAGACATCTTTGTAATCCATACAAACCTAAGCCATCAAAATCTCTGCTGTCCTGGGGACTGTTTCCCCTGAATTAGACTGCAAGCAAAGAATAAATTATCCAGCATGTCATATCACATCACATCAGGCACAATCAAGCTCAGTAAGTGACTATTTGCTTCTCTCTTCAGAAGCCCAGCACAATAGATCCTATGCTGATGACACTTACAATATTTAAATAAAGCCAGACTAGGTTTATGATTGACGAAGCCATCATCTTTCATTAGAATGAGAAAATAAATTTTCAAGAGTAGGCCACTAACATGTTTGAATGGCTCAATTCATTTTCTAGCAGGTCATGGCCAATATCCACTACAGAGCAGCCTTGTTGAAAACAATCCTCTTAAAGAATCTACTTGGTCTTGATGACAAAGAGGTGTGTTCTTCCTCAGACAAGAAATGAGGGAAAAAATAGCTAAACTTCTAAATGTTCTTACATTTCAGTGATTTGGTTCTGTGACATTCTATCCTGTGTGAAGGGAAAGAGGAAATAATGGATAAGGAACAAGACAGATCGTTACGGCAGAAGCAATGGAAATTTGGAAGCCCAGCGGCCACAGGCAGCCTGGAACAGAGGGAGGTAGCAAACCAGAGTCAGAAAGGCCGGGTTCTGCCTCAATCTTGTCACTTACTACCTCTGTGTATTCGAGCATCTCGCAGACCTTTTCCAAGTCATGATTTATAAAATGAGAGGGTTCTATCAGATCACAAGATCACTTTCAGTCTTTACAAGACCTTCCTAATTCTGTACATATGTCAGAGAATTCCAATGTCTAGAATCTTGTGAGAATGTGCTGGTCACAGGAAGGTGCTTTCCTCTAAAGAACCTGAAGTGGAAGGACATGATGCTCTCTGGTAGATAAAGTAGCAAAATTCACACACTAAGGGTGTGACCACTCATCACGGGGACTTAACTGGGAAAATGGATGTGTCTCTGTGATCAAAGGGTTTGGGAACACTCACAACTCAGAAGCACAGAAATAGCATATGAGGACATCTGGGTGTGTTACAATCTAAACATATGTGTTGTCCGTGTTTTTTTGAAGAAGGATGATGTGAACTGAGAAAGCATAGTTACCCTGGAAAACAGATCAGGAAAGACCACATAGATTTGTATTATTTACTTATCTATCCAGTTCTGAGTCTGGGAGTGTGAATGAGAGGCATTTCCTGCGGTGAAGATGGGCAGATCAGCCCCTAGCACTTGAACCTGAGTGTTCCAGTCAGATAATACTCACTTGCCTTGTTCTGATTCTGCACGTAGCAGGCATCCTATGGCCTACAGAGAGAAGAGGCAGTGGGAAGATTGACATCAATACCAATTTCCGTAGGGTTACATATTTTTTGGATAAGTAAACCTGCATTCTGGTGGGCTTCCTATAAGAAATGGGTCTCAGGGAATATATGCACCAATTGGCCAACTCGAGTATTTTAGTCTACCTAAAATTGTGTTTCTAATTCTAATTAATTGACATTGTAGTTGAAATATACCCTTCTCAGTGAGTTTTATTCATGAGAGTCTGTCCCTGAGAGATGGATCTTTCCTAAGGATTCTGGCAAGATGATGTTTAAAACTGCATATCCTCAAGTATTCCAGACCTTGGATACACTCTTCCTTTCAAAGTGCAAACAACAGTCTCAGTCTCTATGCTGCTTGATTAGTAGGGAATCCCGTCATTTTCCCCTTTATTTCTTAGTTTCTTAGGAATACCTACAAGTCCTAAAACCTGTTCTGGTTGTCACTTAACATCTCTGCCAGTGGTCTTCCTCCCTACTAGCAGGTTCTTTGCCAGTTGCTTTTTTGTATGTCCTAACCAGTACTACCATGCTTCTAAGGAAGTATTCCCATACAGCATCACCACAGGCCCGGCATAGGCTTGAAAACAAACCTAGTTTACTTCATTAAAGATGTGGGCTTATGAAAAGGAACAACCAAAAAAAGAAAAGGAGAGAATTCTTGAAAATTGCATGGAAGTATTGCTATGAGATGAAGATACTGTCATGATTTATTGAAGACCTGGCCCCCAGGACCTCAGAACGTGACTGTGTGTGGAAATGAGGTTGTTGCTGATGTAATTACTTAAGTTAAAATGAAGCTGTCTATGAGGAGACTGGGTCCCTAACCCAATATTACTGGTGTCCTCATAAAAAGGGGAACTTTGAATGGAGAGACAAACCCAATGGGAGAATGCCATGGGAAGCCTGGGGTCAGATGCCCACAGGCCAAGGGAATAACGAGAAGATGGGAGAGAGGCCTGGAACAGATCTTCTCCTGGCACTTCCAGAGAGAACATGGCCCTGCTGATACTTTGATCTTGGACTTGTAGCCTACAGACCTATATGACAGTAAATTTCTCTGGTTTAAACCACTTGGTTTGCAGTGCTTTATTACAGTGGCCCTAGCAAACTAGTACTGGTATTATGTCTTCTTCAAACCTCAGACTAGGCCTCTCCATAGGTCCTGCTGCATGTTGGGCCCCAGCCTGCTGCCGCCCTGCAGAGGACAGATCACCTATAGATAAATCTGTAATTCTCTGTAGCAGGGATGTTGGGCTCTCCTTACCTACAGTCTAGGCCCCTCAACCAACCTTCTTGTGTCTCCTGTGACAGATTAGAAGAAAAAAATATTCTTTCTCTATAGCTAGTATAAGGTCTACTTCACAGCTAAGATCAAAAGGAGTTCTGCTAAGATGCAATTCTGATTATAATGAGAGAAGTTGTCTCAAACCTCATCATTGCAAGGTAAGGTTTGGCTTTATCTTTGTATAACCAAAGAGGTCCATGAAGCATTCACCCCAAATAAAAAAGTTTTCTTCCCAAGGTGGAGTTCTGCATATCATTTCAGAAAAGAGCTGTCTCTCTAGTCATTTGGGTTTCAGGATGTAAGGCAGCCCACGCCCTTGTTTAGCTGCTATGAGATCAATGAACTCACTGTGGACACAAAACACACTGAGTTTTTTGGTAAATGTTACCTCTGGAGGCTTTCTGGCTGGTGTTTTCCATGTGTAGTGGATAGTGTCCATGCTCCACACACATCCTGATACCCCCTCAGCACTCCCTGTTCTCATAAATGCTAATGGCTGTCAGCAAGCTCTGCCTGACAGTTTTCTCTGGCCTCAGTGTGCTCGCAACCCTCAAAAGGTAAGCTGAATTACCAGAGTTGATAGCCTTGGGGGCAGTCCTCAACTAATGCAAAGCCTCAGATGGTGGATAAATGTCTGTGATGATCAGGGTTATGGGTTGAATTGTGTCCCCTCAAAAGGTATGTTGAAGTCCTAATCTCTGGTACCTGTGAAAATGACCTTATTTAGAAGTGGGGTCTTTGCAGCTCTAACCAGGTGACAATGAAGTCACACTGGATTAGGGGGAGCTCTAATCCAACATGACCAGTATCCTTACGAGAAGAGGAAGATCGGCACAGACACAGAGGGAAGACGGCCATGTGAAGACAGAAGCAGAGACTAGAGTTAGGTTACCAGAAACCAAAGAATGCCTGAGGCTACCAGATGCTGGAAGCAAGGAAGAATCCTCCCCTAGAGGCTTTAGAGGGAACAAGGTCCCACTAACACCTTGATTTCAGCCTAATGACCTCCAGAACTGTGAGAGAATAAATTTCAGTTGTTTTAAACCATCTAGTTAGTGGTACTTTGTTACGGCAGCCCTAGCAAACGAATATAGCCAGTTTGGCTGGGTTATAGTAGCAGTTATCAATTCAAACAGTAATCTAGTGTTGCTGTGAAGGTATTTTGTAGATGCGGTTAACTTTTTTTTTTTTAAGATTTTATTTATTTATATGACAGAGACACAGAGAGAGAGAGAACACAAGCAGGGGGAGTGGGAGAGGGAGAAGCAGGCTTCCCGCTGAGCAAGGAGCCCGATGTGGGGCTCGATCCCAGGACCCTGGGACCATGACCTGAACTGAAGGCAGACGCTTAACGCCTGAGCCACCCATGTGCCTCAAGATGTGGTTAACTTTAAGTAAAGGAGATTTCCTATGATTACATGGGTGAATCTCATCTAATCAGTGGAAGGCCTTAAGAGCAAAAAATGAAGTTTCCCAGAGAAGAAATTCTGCCTCAAAAAGGCAGCATCAACTCTTGTCTTGCCCGAGCTGCCAGCCTGCCAGCATACCCTGCCCCACAGGTTTCTGACTTGCCAGTCCCAACAATTCATGAGCCAATTCGGTAAGATCAATTCTCTTTATAATCATATATATACATATATAGTGCTCTTGACTTGTGTGATCCTGTCTCCTTGAGTGTGGGCAGGATCTGACACTTACTTGTGACTAAGAGGGGTGATGGGACATATGCCATTACATGCACATAATTACATTACATACAATTTCAGTATCTATCCTGCTGAGAGTGTCTTTTTGCTGGCTTTGAGGAAGCAAATGGCCATGACGGAAGAGCCCATCTGGCAAGGTACTAAGGGCAACCTTTGACTGACAGCCAACAAGAAGAAACTGAAGCCCTTAGTCTGGCAATCCACAAGGAACCGAGTGCTGCCGACAACCACAGTAGGGTAGAAGTAGAGGCTTCCCCAGTCAAACCTCACATGAAACTATAGCCCCAAACAATACTTTGATTATAGGCTTTGAGACCCAGAAGCATAGTACCTAGAAATTTTGGAGAGTTATGGTGACATACTAAAATGGAAAAGAGGGGTGCCTGGGTGGCTCAGTCGTTAAGCATCTGCCTTCGGCTCAGGTCATGATCCCCGGGTCCTGGGATCGAGGCCCGCATCGGGCTCCCTGCTCAGTAGGAAGCCTGCTTCTCCCTCTCCCACTCCCCCTGCTTGTGTTCCCTCTCTTATTGTATCTCTCTCTGTCAAATAAATAAATAAATAAAATCTTAAAAAAAATAAAATGGAAAAGAAAAATGAAACTACAACTTGGATCATCTGAGTCCTGGTTCAAGGACCTTTTTGTTCTACCCCAATGTATTCCTCTGGTGTTCACAGTAACACAAATGCTTCAGAAAATTTCTGATGCCAAGAAAAGGCTTTAACTATCCTTTGTACAAGAGTGAGCATATAAATGTGGGTGTGGATGTATGGCTGTCTTTTGTGTTTTGTAAGAATTTAATTTATACATCAGCACCTCTGTTCATCAGTACAAGTCCCCATCTCCAACTCAGAGCAACTTAGTAGTAATGAGCATCAAAATTAATCATTCCATATGAGGAAATAGAGGGTTATTCAGCTATTAAGATAAGGAAAATTTGCCCGGTTGGCTCCCCACTTCCTGACAGATATTGATTCAATTGCAAAACTGCAAAGATGTGGCTGTTTCACCTCCATTTAAAGTAATTAGAATTAGTGAGAGAATGTCTTATTGTCATACCTATTGCTGGTTTTCACAATTACCATGAACTTCTGGGAAGGGATAAAGGAGAAACCCATGTTGACCTCTGGCAGGCCGGATTGTGGTAGCAATCAACCACTGAGCTCATAGGATACCACTTCCAGTAAGTTTTTCTCATTTATTTTTCCATAAAATTATGATGTAATTCATTATCTTAGCATTGACCTATAACTATGGTGTTGAGGAAAATGTGTAAGATCTCAAGTCAGAAAACTCCTCAGAAGTATTCACAGTAGCAGGTCTCCATCAACTTGCCCTGAATTGAAAAAAAGCAAACTAAAAGCCAGGGCATGCTCCCCTCCCAGGAGAAACTTCAACATCACAAGATATGGTAAACAACAGCACTCAAATTTAACAAAATTCCAGGGAGAAAATGGATAATTCCACCCTCTGTAAGTGCCACAGGAAACTTTGAAAAGCTTGCAAAGTCCTGCATGCCTTACTCCATGCTGTTTAAATATTTCCTAAGTTTTTTTCTAAACTTTAATTCCAACAATTTTATCTAGCTGTGTCTGTGTCTTTCTGTCAATCTTACCATGATGTTGGTAACATGGTGCAGTAGTCGTGGAGTCAGGGTTGGGTGTGGGCATAGGGGACAGAATGGATTAACATGTCAATATTGTTTGTGTCTTGTGTCCAAGCGATGAGATTACAGGTGATTTCTATTTTCTTTTTGCTTGTTTTTACTTTGTGATTTTTCTAAAATGAATACGTATTACTTGAGTAATTTTAAAGTTATTTAAAGCCAGCTTTGAAACAATGTGGAGAGTAGGACAACAAGTTTGATTTGGTACCAATATATACCATATAGAAATCAACTTAGTTGTGGTTAATGTCTTTGATTGGTGAGGTGTTTTTTTTTTTTTTGCTTCTGTGTATTTTAAAATTTATAATCACGATAATGCCAGTACATAGGCTCACACGGGTGTCCTCATACTTGGAAATGTTAGAAATCACCATGTAGGTTCTGGTCACTCAAAGTGTAGATCACTGACCAGCATCGTCGACATCACCTGGGAAGTGTAGAAACTCAGGCTCCACTCCAGAACTAATTCAGTTAGCCTCTGCCTTTTAGTAAGATCTCAGGTGATTTGTACGAACATTAAATTTTCACAAGTACTTGTGTGATTAAAAATTCACTACCCAAGACCTATGTTATCAAGGCTCTTTGGTGTCTGTCTTAAATACTCTGATTGGCAAACAAATGCTGCTCTAATTGAAAGTGATTAAACTCTGACAATGGACATTTGGTCACTTCTGGGTTTTAGATAAGATTTATTCTCTGTGATATTTTGAGAAAAAATATACATACTTTAAAAGATTATACATGGCCTTTCTGGAAGATGGAGCAGATGGAAGGCAGGAACAGGTGTGAGAAGAGAGAAACTTTGGCTATAATTAACCCTCGGCGGTGATGGAGATAGGAGGTACTCAGAGTTATGAAAGCCACAATAGCGGGGGGCAGTTAGAGGTAGATATGTTCTTCCTCACCACGTCAGTTTTGTTTACCACTAGTTGTCTGATTATGAAAGGATTTAGTAATAATTTACACCTATATGTAGCTTTAGATTTGATAAAGAATTTTACAAATTTTATCGCTACCCAATGGAATAAGCATTTTAACCAGGAGAACTGTGATTCAGAGATGTTAACATCTGGCTAAATACTGGAGAGCTAATCAGTGATGAGACCATGGGTTAAACCTTCCTTCTGTACCCACAGCCAATTCTAAATAAGGAAGAACCATTCTTAGGACTTCCCTCCTCACAGGGTCTCCATCTCTGGCTCTAATCCTATTCTCTCAGCCACGTGTCCTTCTCACCTACCTAAGCTGGGGACTGTGTGTGGTGCTAGGCAGGGAGCAAGGAAACACAACACATGTCCCCATCGACAAGGAGCTCACAATCTGGACAGACTGTCCTTTCTGCATTTTATGTTTATTTCATTCAGTATGTCAAGTATTCATGTTATCGTCTTATAAACATGGCATACCCCACACTGGGTAAGGGCTCATCCTGGGAATCACTTTTCCCTAATCTCTAGCTCAAAAACTTATTTTGTGACAGGCCCAGGGACTTACCTTATATATAAGCCAGCATGTTTATATTAAATAAGTGAGTCCATTTTCATCAGAATACTTTTTCCCTTTTCATTGTGATATCAACACTTATTCACAGGAAACAGGAATAGAATTTCCCACACTAACAACTCTGAACCATTTCAAATGGAAATCCCTCCTGATTATGTAGCTTGTCTCGGTTCTGAAGGGCTGCACCCCAGAGAGCCGAGAACACATTAGTCTGCAGTGCTGTTCCCAGTGGGAAATGACTGCTCAATATTGCCACCAGAGTAGCAGGTTTTATTGCTCTGTGTACTTGGTCACTGGACTCATTAAGATCACTGAAAGGTTTTAGTTAAAAACAAAAACCCAGTGCCTTCAATGATGAATGCTTTCATGAAAATAACAGCTTTACTTTTCATGTTAACTAGAAAATGTTATTAAAATTTTGCCTTAGAACTGAGTACTCTACGCACACAGAGGTTTTTTGTTTTTTCCAACCTCATCTGCCTGTATTTACTCGTTTTGGTCAGTGATCTCAGATATGAGCTTTATAGGCAGCAAAGCAGAGTGGTTAGAGCATGGCATCTAAAACACTTATTTCCTGAGCTTGAATTGAGATTCTGCCAAGTATTAACTACATGCTCTCAGGCAAGTTACTTAACCTCATCGTGATTCAGCTCACTCATCTGTAAAATGGGAATAATAACAGGATCTCAGTGTTGTCATTAGGACTAAATGAGATCATATATCCATGGTGCTTAGGACAGTGCCTAGCATATACTTACTACTCTATATGCACTAGCTGCTATTAAGTTATACCTTTTCTGGAACTGGGGTCTAAGCAACTTCCCTCATTTCCATATTATCTATGTGATAGTGCAAGTCTTTACACCTACAGAAAAGGATGACACAGTAGAAATAGTATTGAACAAGGAATTAAGAGATATGTGTTGGCAGCTCTAATTCTCTTAATTAGCTTGGGGATCTTGGGTAATTTCTTAGCCTTTCTGAGATGCAGTTTCTTGTTTTGAAAAGAGGAGGTTAGAGTAGGTAATCTCAAAATTCCCTTCCAATTCCAAGTTTCAGTGATTTTGAGTTTTTGTGTAGGGCTCTATTTAGGATTACAAAGAAAGGGTCCGTATGACTCATAATTGCTAATAATTACACATATAATAATTCATATTTGAGGCTGAAAGGAAAACCATTTTAAATTGATTTAGTTAACAGCCAAGGCTCTTGCTTATCAAAGTCTATTCCAATTATTTGGTGCTTATAACACTGGACACAGAGTCTACTGTATTAGGGCTAACTGGATCTCTTGTAAAACTCACTCCAGAGAACAGATGTCTATGTGCTAAACCACACTTCCAGGAAAGTGTCTAAAATAACACCAGGAATCTGACCCTGAAATAGCAGGCCAGTGCTGTAACAGTTTCATGGCTGTAGGGTCCAGTGCAAGGCCAGAGCAGCCCAGCCACGGGAGGCTGAATCATGGCCAATAGCTCATTATCCTGTGGGAGGAAGGGGGCTGTAATTGAAATAACCTGCTGCTCGGAGTCTTTGAGGACCCAGAGCCCTCACATGGTGTATTCAGCAGATGCTTTAGTTTGTGTGGCAGTGGGTTGTGTATGTGAATCTAATAAAATCACTCCTGACTTATATCAGGGCAGAAAGTCTTATAAATCTGCCATCCATGACTTTCAGTAACAATTGAAAGTGAAAGTCATATCCAAGCTAAATATGAAATGTAAGAGGTCATGTTTGTGGTCTTGATGTGGTTCCTAGCCCTCCTGGTACATTCATTCTAGGATATGTGTTCATTTGGAACTCCTTTAGTCTGTGATATTTGCATGAAAGATAGCCTGTTCACATGTGAGGGAAGCCTGACATGGTTTATAATTCTCACATGACCACCATCCCTCTTACCCACATAACCCCATATAAAACATAGTGGGAAAAGAAATCTCTGTTGAGATGCTATGCTAAGTGACGACCACTGCAAAATTACAAATTATACCTTGGGGTGTTCTTGAAACAGGCATTAAGTGCAAATGCTAAAAGTCCATCATTTAATTACTTTAATGGAGAAGATTTTGCTAATGGTAAGAAAAAGAAAGTATGAGTTGGGGAAAGGTCTATAGATCAACATTGTCCAACAGAGTTTTCTGCAAAGATGGCAAGATCCTAGATCTGTGTGCTGTCCAATATTGGTAGTCACTAGCCATATGTGGTTATTGAACACTTGAGATATAACAGGGGTGACTGAAAAACTTATTTGTAAATGCTATTTAATTCTGACTAATTTAAATAATGTGGCTAGTGATTATCATTCTGGACAGGGTAGCTATAGATCCCACAAAGCAGGAAACCTGAGTTGTCACCAGTTAGTAAATAACTCTCACCCAACCCCTCTGCCATTATCTCCACTGGCTTTTCTCAAAAGCACTTAAAAAATTATATTAATTTCATACTAATTTCCAGACTTGGATTTGAGCAGTCTTGTGCAAATCTAGCTCCAAGAAAAATGATAAGGTAGATGATGTCTGTTTTTCTCTCGTGGCTTTTCTTACCATTAATATTCTCCTTCCTTTAATGCCTCTTATCTTTTTCTAACCATCAAGCACCAAGCCAAGTCCCACCCCCCCACCTATATTTTGCTCTACTGTTTATGAACTATTAGTTTATAATGTCCCCTAGGGGAATTTTCATTGCAGTATGTGACTACTGAAAACCAAACCACGTCTTTGATACCCAAAGTCAGTGCTTTTCAAAGCATGGTCTGAGAACCCCTAACATTAGAGCCGTCTGGGAGCTGGGGGAAGTGTATGTTGAAAATTTGGATTCTTGGGCCCTACCCCAGATATTCAAATTCCAAAATCTCTGGGAAAGGGAAGAAGGATTCCTCTTCAGACCGGCTGAGTGGGTAAAAACACAGGCTCTGGAACCAGGCTACCTCAGCTTGAATTCTAGTTCCAGCCTCTATTCAGTGTTAAATTTTGAATAATTGACAAAACTTCTTTATAGTTCCACTTTCTTTCCTTTGAAAGGAAACTTAACTCAGGGTGTTGTGAGGAAAAAAACCAGTTGATATGTGTGAGGTGCTTAAAAGAGTACCTGGTACATATTAAGCACTATACATATACATACACACACACACAAAATATATATTTTTAGAGAAAGAGAGAGCTAGCACTCAAGTGTGCATGAGCAGGTGGGGCAGGGGGCAGGGTGGGGAGGGGCGGAGACAGAATCTTAAGCAGGCTCCATACTCATGTGAAGCCTGAGGAGGGGCTTGATCTCACCATCCTGAGATCATGACCTGAGCCGAAATCAAGAGTTGGACATTTAACCAACTGAGCCACCCAGGTGCCCCCATATTAAGTACTATATTAACCATCATTTCTATTACTTTTAGCAAACAATTTGAATAAGTCTTATATACACTTAAGTTTGAGAACTCCTGACCAAGGAAAATAGTGTAAACAGTAGAGGGATAAAGGAGCCCATGTTGTATGATGGTAGCTCCTATCTTGTGTCTCTGTGTTTTCAGCTGTAAAATAAGATGGTGATATTTACTCAGAATTAAATGGATATAGAAAACAAATATGAAAGCCTTTTACAGTTTATGTAAAGCTGTACTAAGGTTTGCACATGAGAATACCAGATTTGGGATTCTGACTGAAATGAGAGGCACAGAAGCTATCAAATGGCCAGTGTCACATTGGGTAACCGCAAGAAGGAAGAATCAAACCCACACATACAGGAGGGAGAAGTGGTATCCCCATGTGAGTGCAATTTGCAAATAGTTGTGCTTATAACACATGAAGACTTTCAGTGGAACAATTGTGCATGCCAGGTTATAAAGCCTTCCATTTCACAAATCACATACACCTGCCAATTGGGACAGGCACTTTTCCCTTGTCAGCAAGCTGGAGTGAAAGCTTTGCTGATCATCATCCTGCCAGCTAGAAAATGGATCTCACCATCAATTTATTCTGGAAGTGAGAAGCTCCTTGCCTCTGGGAGAGATTATAAAATGGAGTCATTTTACTCCTGACACCTTCAGAGTCAGTTACTCCTTATGGGACAACTCAAGATCCACGTTCTGTGCCTTTGGCAAGAAAACATTTTCTACAAGCTACTGGCTAACACCTCACAGAGGAGTTTTATTTAAGGTCCATGTGGGACCAGAAAACTAAAACCAATAAATTGACACTTTCTAGAGAACACAAAATATCTCAAGACAGAAACTGGCAGACATTTTTTTCCCTTTTCTTTCAGTATTATAAATCACTATTATTTTAAATGCATGATTGAATTCTGAAAGTAGCATACAGTAAGTTTTGACATTTTCTACCCTCTCAATTTCTGAAATAGATATGTAAACTAGCTCATCTCTCATTTTATTTAGCATACTGTATTCCGTTTCCATTAAAGAAAGCATGCATGCTTCCCTCTTTTGATATGAAATACATTTTTAAGAGACCTAGATGTCTATCACGTAAGTGTTTTTCTATGAAACACGTTTGTGCTTTACAGCTTCCTTCAGAAGAACAAAGGTTGATCTAATTGCCCAGTATATTTATCTGTTTCCAGAGGGCAGTTCAGTTCAGGCTTCCCTTGAGCATGGATCATCTAGCTGCTCAGAAATGGATTTAGGAAAATTGAACTGGGGGAGCCCCTGCTACAAAGGAGCCCTGTGAGCTCTGGTCAGCTCTGAAGTTGAGCCAAGTTGAGCCTCTGACATCTTGGGGAGATTGTTCTCTAAGCCTCATCGGAGAGTATTTCATTAGTCAGAAAGAATTTGTCAGTAGTTTTTACAACAGGCCCCGTCCTCCTGATAGTCTATGAATAGAAAATCCACCAGATTCTGACTAGACTGAATAGGGACAGCTGGGTACTCAAGAGGGTCAAATTGACTACTCCTAGGGCTGGTAACTGTCTTCACAGGTTTTAGGGCATGGAGAACCAGACACTGAACATATCACTATTTATCTGTCCTTCATACCAGATTGATGTTGATCCAGTTTTTTTCCTTCTCAATTCGGAGTTAACTTCCATTGTACGAACACTGAAATAAATGAACATAATTGTACAAGTTTATTGACAGAGAAGCCTTTATTTACCCCCTTTTCAGTCTTTTTCTGTCCCCATAATAATTTCAAGGTAACTTGTTCTCCCCTGTTACAGGAAAAGAGATACCAGCACCAAAAGTGAAGAGAAATATAATCTATTACTTCTTGGCTTTTGAGCTTTCAGTGGCCCAGTCTTGATAATATGAGATTCATTTAAGAAAATTTCAGAGGTACATCCCTATGCACTGTAGTTTGTATTACTGGCTAACTTTAGAGCCTAAGCCCTCACATAAGTTTTTACCGAAAGTGTCTCTTTACCTTGAGGGAATTCAGGGACACCTTTGAACATCTAATAAAAGCAATGGACTCAATCCCTGATAAAACTTATCTTGTATGTACTAACAAAATTTTGGACATACTTTTAGGGGGTTTCTTGGACATCATGAAGGCATCCATCCAAAACAAACCTATTTTAAACCAAAATACTAAATGCAATAAAGCCTAAAAAAAATAGACTTTGGAATCTGATAACCTAAATTGTACCTTGGCTCTGTTATTGGTGGTGTGATGTATTTTATCTAGACTTCAATTCTCTCATCTGTAAAATGAGTATAATAAAAGTACCATTTCCTAGAGGGTCTGTGAGGATGAGATGATATCATGCGTATAAAAACACAGCATAGGCCTAACACACAGAAAGCATTCAACTGAAGTTGATACTATTTCGATATTCATCATGTAAAAACAAACATGGATGGGATTCAAAAAAATTGAGAATTAGCCTACATGTTGGCATTCTCCTCTCATCTCATCCCAGAAGTTGTCCCAGAGGTAAAACAAAGTGAATTTGGAGAAAAAAGCAGACAAAGATTGACGGAAATACTTGAAAATAGAGATGTGGTTGAGGAATAAGGTACCATGCTGGAGAGAAAAGATGGGGAGGGTTTTAAGCCTTTTTTTCCCCCCATTATCCTGGCCACACGATAGCTCAAGGGAAAGCAGTGCCTACTCAGTGCCACCAGGTCAGTAGATAATACGCTGCACAAGAGACTGACACTGGGCTAGGAAAAATAACTAAAGGGCCCAGTGATTATGGCAAATCTCATTGCATCACCAAATCCACTTTCAGCATTAGCTAATTACAACCAAGGGGTAGGTAAGATTGGTGAGGAGAGAGCAAAGAGGGATGGTAAAGCCCAGACTGTGGCATGGTGAGCTCTCTGTCCAGGACTGTCATCCTTCTAGTCACATTCAGCTCTCAGAAACCACAAAAGCTAGAACCTGGGATTCCCTATGTACAAAACCAGCCAGATAGAAACAAGTTCAAATGTAAAAATAACTAGATATCTGAGGAGCCTAACTGCTACAAAACAAAGGCAACAAATACAAGTGCAAATACTAAGTGAACCAGCTCTTAGTTTTTACTTATTTATTGTCTTATTTATTACTTGAAGTAAAACTAATGAAAAATTTTCAGAGAATTAAAAATGGTTGGAATATGAAGCAGAAACAAACCTTTTTAAATAAAGCCAGGTAGGTATACTTGGTGTGAAAAATATGTGAGTTTCAATAAATTATTAATGCATTGGATAAATAACTAAAAGGATACAAAGAATAAAATAGGGTACTAGAAAGCAGGCTAGAATATTTTCCCAAAAAAGCATTTGGAGGCACACCTGGGTGGACAGTCAGTTAAGCAACTGCCTTTGGCTCAGGTCATGATTTCAGGGTTCTGGGATTGAGCCCCACATCAGGCTCCCTGCTCAGCAGTCAGTCTGCTTCTCCTTCTCCTTCTGTGATCTCTCTTATTCTCACTCTCTCTCAAATAAATAAATCTTAAAAAAAAAAGCATTTGGAAAGAAGAAAAAGTAAAAAAAGTCAAAAAATTTTGTCAGTAATAGAAATATCAAAATATATATTTAATAATTCCCATTTGGAGAGAAAAAATGTATATAAACACAGAAAAGAAACTTTCAAGAAATGACACCCAAGAACTTCCCCAACTGAAAGGGGATGGGAAACTTCATATTCAAAGTACTTCATAATGAAAAAGCAAAGAGAATAAGATGTCCAAACCTAGAAACAGTATGGTAAAATGTATGGATAATGAAGACAAAGAAAAAATTAAAAGTTTCTTGAGAGAAAAACAGACTACCCATAAAGGAAAACAAGTCATGTTGGCATCAGACTTCAAAAAAGCACACTTGAGTGTAGAGCAGAAAAACATTTTCAAAAGGCTTAAGAAAATAGCTTGTTGTATAAAATGTAATACTAGGTTGCCATATATGGTCATTAAGAGACAGATTTAAAAATTTTGGGGGGATGAATTAGAAAACTCACACTAAAATCTATACACAAGAATGAAAATCTTTAAGTATGTAAGTCAGCTTTGAAAAAGAAGGTAAAAGGTGCATGACTAAGACAGAACCCAAGCTGTAGTGATAAAATCCGTATAGTATTAACTTCAGAACAGAAAAGCAAGCCAATGGATAGGAACAGAGTTTGGAAGTAAAATATAGCACCACAAAGCAATGGGGGAAAGAATTATTTATAAATGGTATTTAGAAAACAGGTTCACTAGGGGTGCCTGGGTGGTGTAGTCAGGTAAGCGTCTAAACTCTTGGTTTTGGCTCAGGTTGTGATCTCAGGGTCCTGAGATTGAGCCCCGTGTCAGGCTCCACACCCAGCATGGAGTCTTCTTGGGATTCTCTCCCCTTTCTTTCTCTGCCTCTCTGCCCACTCTCTAAAATAAATAAATAAATCTTAAAAAAAAAAAAGCACAGGTTCAGTATATGAAGAAAAGTGAAGCTAAATTTGCACATTATCATAACATAGATGGCAGATTAAAGACATGTTAAAAATATAAAAAATTAAAAATAGGTTAAAATATATAAAAAATATTTTTGTGATCTAGGCATAGAAAAAAATTCTTAAAACCCAACACATACAAACTATCAGGCAAAATTAAAAACAGATTTTATTATATCAAAATTAAAGACTTCTTTTAATGAAGGACTACCTAGACAAAGTGACGATACTGATGGAATACAGAGAAAGTTATTTATGAATCAGTAAGAAAAAGACAGGAATCTCAATAGAAAAATGGGAAAAAGAGATGAACAAGCAATTTATAGAAAGAAAAGACACATGGCTAATAACAACACATATGGAAGGATGATCAATGCTACTATGAATCAAATAAAGAAAAATTAGATAATAATGAAGTATCATTTTTCATCAGTCAGAACAGCAAAAATAAGAAAAACATTTAATAATGAATGTTGGTAAAAATGAGAAGAAAGAGAAACTCTCCTGTACTGCTGTTAGGAATATAAATTGGTAGAGATGTTTCTGAAAGCAAATTGGTATTTTATTTACTGGAATAAATTTTCCATTTGCCTTAGAACCCACAGATTCCAATCCTGAATATATACTCAGAGAAATTCTCACATAGCTTCCTAAGGGAACATGTATAACAATGTTCATACATGTGATGCCAAAGAAGGTAGAAACCACTTGAGTTGTTGTTGATCAAGCATATGTAAAATATAAACTGTGAAGATAGTGGAAAAACCATCTAGTAAAAAAACAAGTAACTGATGTACATACCACAGAGTGGAGAGATTTCAAATGTGTTAAATATGAAAAGTAGGAAACTGACAAGCTTAACAGCAAAATATTCTGTATATAAATTTAAAAACACCCTCCTACTAAATAGTACTACAGGGATGTGAGTATAGACCTGTATAGTACCACAAATAGGGTGGTAGCCATGAGTATATGGGGGATGGGAGCCATATTAGAAAAAAGACAAAACAGGGCACCTAGGTGGCTCAGATGGTTAAGCGTCCAACTCTTGATTTCAGCTCAGGTCATGATCTCAGGGTCATGGGATCAAGCCTGGTGTAGGGCTCCACGTTCAGTGGGGAGTCTGCCCCTCCCCTATACTCTCTTTCTCCCTCTCTCTCAAATAAATATGTAAATATTAAAAAATAAAAAAGAAAGAAAAATACTAGTTTGAAGCCTTAAACCGACCAATGATGACAATGTGCAAAGAGCTAAGGGGTATAACTAACTCAACTCTGTACTTGATATCAACTCAAAAAGACAAAGAAACTCATACATTTCTAAGGCTTAAAGCAAATTAGCAAATAAGGAGAACTAAAGAGAAAATATTAAAGAAGCCAGAGTGAAACTTTAAGTTTGGATAGATTTAAATATCTTTTTTTTTTTAATATGGCTTTCCCAGTTTTTTTTTAAGATTTATTTAAAAAAATAAAATAAAAATAAAAAAATAAAGATTTATTTATTTGATGGGCTGGATCCCAGGACCCTGGGATCATGACCTGAGTCGAAGGCGGATGCTTAGCCAACTGAGCCACCCAAGTTCTCCTAGATTTGAATATCTTTGGAAGAAAATGTTAAGAAATAATTTTTTAAACTTCCAATAATATAATATAGTATTTTCTTTTAGGAATATTTTCCTTGAATATATCTTGCTTACTCTTCCTTATTTTCAATGGATCACATATCTTATGTGATATTAAAATTGTCATTCAAAGATAATAGAACCAGTAATACCTAAAAAGATAAAACTGCAGAAAGTGTTGAGAAGTCATCTAATTTTTAATAATGATTATATAAATAATAATATCACTGATGTCTTGAATTAATATACCTCTTATTTCATAGGTGCTCAAAGATCTGTGACTGTAGTTCACAAAATATTTGACACAAATATTATAGTGTCATCATTTTTCATAGGTTATTACATCAATTCGATGCAGTGAGACCTGGTGGTGTCTGATCTTCTCTGTCAACATCGGAAGGATTTGTGGTCACATTCTTATAATGAAGAGTAAGGCTAGGCTGTTCAAAGTAGTCTTTGGCAGTTATACTGATCACGGAGATGAGTCATGCAGAAAGAGAGGGAGACTGAAAAGAAATGACTAAAAAAACCAGGGTGGAAATAGTTTCAGAAATTGGAGAAAGTACTATTGGAATCTATATATTCATGTTTCAGTGATAGATATTTTTGTTGCCTCCATATGCTTCCTATAAACTGGTCACTAACATTAAATTCTCCCATATCTATTTCCAACATACCAAATCCTTGTCCTTTTCTAGAGCCAAGCCTAATCATTTGGTAAGCTCAATTTTACCTTCTATTGAACCATGACTAATGTGAACTAATATTATGAAATATTGATATTTTACTGACCCTGTCCAGAGACCCTCTTTATCCCATTAATCCTCCATTTTATACTTAGAAACATTTTTTTATCTATGAATGTACACCTTTCTCTATATTCCTTCCTCTAGAGCCAGAAATAGAGCTGACAAAACAGCTATGCAGTGCCACTTTTTTAAATTAACAAACTCTTTCTTCTTTCCTTTTTTTTTTATGAGATTTTATTTATTTGAGAGAGAGAGTGAATGAGAGAGAGCACAAGCAGGAGCGGGGGGAGGAACAGAGGCAGAGGGAAAAGCAGATTCCCCACTGAGCAGGGAGCCTGATGTGGGGCTCGATCCTGGGACTTGAGGACCATGACCTGAGTCGAAGGCAGCTGCTTAACCGACTGAGCACTCCCTCTTCTTTCCTTAAAGAATACTGACCACATGTCTTAATTTCTGAATATGGAACTTTTTAGTGATGTTCCGAATAAATTCTTACCTTTCTGTTTAAAATTAGTTCTATATTGTGATTTCCATGTCTCAAGCATTTCAACCATTTTTATAATTCCTTACAGACATCTGAGCACAAAACACTGTCACATAATTTGCTGAATCATGTTGACCATCTTATAAGCAACTATCAAAATTTTATGGATGCAATGATTCACAAAGATGATTTTTCTTCTAAAAGGAAATGTCTCCCAGACAAACTTGAACAGGTTGGGCACTGTAACCAAGCATATCATTATAACAAAATACTCCACAAAAGAAGCAATATTCCAATGTAACAATTACCCAGAACTCTCTAGGTCTACTCACGTCAACTGAGAATTAAGAGAGGAATTTTTAGTAGTTTGATGACAGGGCTACAAATTACACATGGTTCAGATGCTAGGGCCCAGGAGGAAAAAGCCTCAGAGTTTATACAATAGTTTATACTGTTGAATGAGTGTTATTTTTCCATTAGATAAAAACACACAAGGTCTTTGAAACAGTGAATGAGGAGAGGGAATCCTTTACACTCCGTAAAATACTGAAAAATCCTTCCCCGAGGGAAAATAATAAAATAATCTTATGATGTTTTTATTAACAAATGTAACCTTTCTATTCTCAGGCAATTTATCTAGTTCTGGCAAATATATGCCATCATTAGTGTATTCTCTGCTGCCTCATGATTTTTGCTTAATAATAAAGTATACAGTGCTCTCATAAACCACAGATGTTTATGTAGAAGTTTATTACTTTTCTGCATATAAAGCTTAAGTGTACTTGCTAAATTTCTTCTCCTTCCCTCTGTCATTTTCCTAATTAACAATTTTCAGCATCCCCAGGCCGGGTTGCATTTGCTTTGTAGCTAAAAGATCAAATACTTAATTTGAACTGCATAAATCAGGAAGAAATAGAGTACCAAAGAAAGCGCTTAGCTCCCTCTTGCAGCTTCTGGGCAGAGATGTTTACTTTGCCACAGAAATATCCCTCAGGAGTCTGTATGTAACTGGGGCGGGGGGAAGGAGAAGGGGGAGTGAGGAGTGAGTGAGGAGGGAGAGAGAAGAGGAGGCACTGATTCAATCGGGTCCTTACTATTCTCACATATTTTATCTAACAATTTACTAATTGTTATTTTATTGATATGACTAGTCCTTAAAATCACTGTCCCTTTTCTTTTTTTTATAACTTTGCCTTATTAGAGCTACCCCTTTATTTGGAAGCCTCTGGATTGTTATAAAAGTGTCATACACCAGGAAAAATAAATCATGGGTGTGGTTCACATCAAGAGCTGATGCATGAAATATCTAAATTTATTTAAAATGACTTTTTTATTGATATAATTCACACATATAACACCCACCCTTTTAAAATGTAAGGTTCAGTAGTTTTTAGTCTATTCACAAAGTTGTGCACCTATCACCTCCAAGTTCAGAACATTTTCACCACTCCCAAAAGAAACTCCACACCCATTAGGAGTCACTCCCCATTCCCTCCTATTAGTCTCTAGAAACCACTAACTTCCTTTTCTGTCTCTATGGATTTGCTTATTGTGGATATTTCATATAAATAGAATCATATAATATTTGTCCTTTTGTGTATGGCTTCTTTTGCTTAGTATAATGTTTTTGAATTTATCCATGTTGAAGCATGAATCAATCTCTCAATCTTTTTATGGTTGAATAATATTCCATTGTGTGGACATAGCAAGTTTTGTTTACTGTTTGAGTTGTTTCTACTTTTTGGCCATTATGAACATGTTTTGGCCATTCATGTACATGTTTTTATATGGATATATGTTTTTCATTCCCTGGGGCATATAACTGGGACTGAAATTCCTGTTTTTAACTTTTTGAAGAAGTTGCCAACTATAGGACTTCTTTAAATGATGAGTTCTCTTGTTACCAAAATCAATATTGGCAAAACTGTAAAGGTTTCTTAACTGTAAGAAGGTGATCCCCTGAATGCCCCTCAATTGAAAGGATATAATAACATAGGAAAAGTCTTTAAGCATGTGAGGAAAGAGCTAACATACTGGAAGACTGGTATTGTCATAGTAGCAACTTACTTATCTGGCATCATTGGGAAATGAAACGGTCTCTTACTGTCAAGCATATGACTTAAAATTTCTAACACGAATTCATTTTTGCTGGAACCCTTTCTGAAGTGCCTTTTTATTTTTTTTTTTAAGATTTTTATTTATTTATTTGACAGAGAGAGAGACAGCAAGAGAGGGAACACAAGCAGGGGGAGTGGGAGGGGGAGAAGCAGGCTCCCCACTGAGAAGTGAGCCCAGTGTGGGGCTCTATGCCATGACCCTGGGATCATGACCTGAGTTGGAGGCAGACACTTAATGACTGAGCCACCCAGGCACCCCTGAAGTGCCTTTTTAGATAGAAACTCCAAGGATGATTTAGCCATTCCTGGTAACTCAGGGAGTGTGCTGTGAACATCTATCACAATACTGTTTAAGTCCAACTAAACAACCATGGAGTTCTCACATGAGATATATAGAGCCATTTGCCACCACAATAAATTCCCATGCCTCTTGGGATCTTGTGATTATTTTATAGATTTTTTTCTTCTCTTTTTATTCTTCCTTTACTCATAGGCTATACTGCTTGATTCTGTCTATGAGAATGCTTCTGAATACTTTGTATTAATCCTCATTTCCTTGATTGTGATTTTTAAGCTAGAAGGAAACAATTTGTTTTAAAGCATCTCTGAATTTCCTGAATAGATAAACAGAATTTCATGTTTTTATACATATATGCTTCATTGTTTGCATATAACACCCAGTGCTCCATTCAATATGTGCCCTCTTTAATACCCATCACCATTTCCTGGACAGATTTTTTTTTTTAAATCAGAAATCAAGGAAGAAATCCATGTTGTCAAAAGGCACTAATCTTTGTTCCTAATATAATATAGTATCACTGCTTGTTAAAACTATCACTGGTAAATTCTGGATAAATATGATCCTAATGTAACAATTTATTCTTTGTCAGTATTACTGAAACATACATCTTTATTTTGAAGTCCATGGGCAGGATAGATTTTTGATAGATCCTTTTCCTCCAAACCACCCCAATTTTGACATGATTCAATTTGAGTGTAAGAGCAGGCCCTGCTGTCTTAGACACTAATCCTGGTTAAAGACATTTAGGTCTTATACTGATTACACCTCAGAAATGTATCCACCCAGCTCCCCCTTATTACTTTACTTCTTTTGAAATTCTTCCAAAACTTGTTTTCAGAACAGTTATTTTAAATGCCATAAAAACTACTTAACTGTGTACATATACTTACTGTGTATAAAGTAAACAAACAACTTATTTATAGAGTCCTCAGTTGCAAACTAATTATCTAGGTATGGCCCATTCCAAACCTATACCTTCCTTTCTTAACTCTTTTTTTTTTTTTAAATATAACACTATTTTTTTAAAGATTTATTTATTTATTTTGAGAGAGTGAGAATGAGAGAGAGAGAGAGAGAGAGTACATGAGAGGGGGGAGGGTTAGAGGGAGAAGCAGGGTCCTCGCCGAGCAGGGAACCCGATGCGGGACTCGATCCCGGGACTCCAGGATCATGACCTGAGCCGAAGGCAGTCGCTTAACCAACTGAGCCACCCAGGCACCCTCCTTTTTTAACTCTTGCTAGAAAATGTATTTTCTTGCAAGTATTGCAAGTGCCACAAGATTCTATCAGTAATTCAAACTGAGATCCTGTTCTCTGACTTCAGGAAAATCAGATGTCCAACACTAGGACGGTAGTTACATAAATTATGTTTCACATATATGATAGAATATTGTGCTGCTGTTAAAACTATGAATCATAAGGCACTTTAATGACACGAGGGAATTTTTTTTAAGATTGATTTATTTATTTGAGAGAGAGCACGCACAAGCAGGGGGAAGGGCCGAGGGGGAGGAAGTGGAAGAATCCCAATCAGACTCCCCACAGAGTGTGAGCCTGAAGCTGGGCTAGATCCCAGGACCTTCAGATCATGACCTGAGCCGAAATCAAGAGCCTGACGCTCAACTCACTGAGCCATTCAGGAGCCCCATGAGGGAATTCTCACATTAATGCTGTTAAATTAAAAAAGTGAGAGGTAAAATTATACCTATAAATATTTCATTCACGAAAGTATCAAAAAAGATTAGAAGGAAACAATTATTAAATACATTTGCCTCTGGGTTTTGAAATTATGTATGATTCAAGGTAAGAAATTTGGATTTTATCCTACTGCGAATAAAATAATTAAGAGTTTTAAGCAAGAAGTGGCACCATTTGACTTACGACTTAAAAAAAAAAACACTTAAAAAACACTTCTGTTGACATGTAGATAATTGTAAAGGGGCAAGAAAGTCATTAGGAGTCTACTGCTATACTATAGATGTAAGCTTTAAGAGACTCAAACCAAGGTGATGGTAGTGGAATGATGAGCACTGATAGTATTTATTTTATAATTGGAGCTAAATATGATAGGACCAAGGTTTTTGAACGAAACAACTGGGTAGATATTAGTGATATTTACTGAGCGGAGAAATATTTGGGGATGAATATATTTAGGAGAATAGCACAAAGTGCTAAATATTATTACCTTATTTTCACCATATTAAATTTATTTATTTATTTTTAAAGCTTTTATTTATTTATTTGAGAGAGAGACAGAGATTACAAGTGGGGAGAGGAACAGAGGGGGAGAGAGACGGAGAGAATCTCAGCAGACTCCATACCAAGTGCGGAGCCCGACATCGGGCTCCACCATCCCACAACCCTGAGATCATGACCTGAGCTGAAACCAAGAGTTGGACACTTAACTGACTGAGCCACCCAGGCACCCCTACCATATTAAATTTAAGATAGTTATTAGATAGGTAGGTCAACGTTTAGAGTAAATTGAATCTAAATATCTGGAGCTTGGTGGTAGGGCTGGAATCAGACATTTGGGAGTTAGCAGGGTAGAAACAATTTAAAGGCAGAATATTGCATATGATTGACAAGGGAGAACATGTTAATAGAGAGAAGAAAATGACAAGGGCTAAGCTTAAAACATTCTAACATATAGAAGACTTGGCTACTAAGTGGCAAGAATTGTGAAAGGTCTGAGATTTTACTGTTTTTGAAAGCTAACAAGTTAGCTTGGTAAAGTTTCAGGAATCCTTGCAGAAGACATGAGTCTCCAGGGACAAAAGCAAAGGGCTTTTTACTCAAAACAGAGCAGGTAGCATGAGCATTGGCATGTTTGCATCAGCTCCCCTCGCTCCCAAGTTTCATGGTAGGTGACGCAAAGGGGTCCAGGTGGATGCTTTGTATGCAGTGGTTTTGTGCCATAACTGAGGAGCTGTGAACTTAGGAAACTCAAATCTTTCCAATAGACAGTAAGCCTCTTTCACTTCCACCCCAGAGAAACACACACACACACACACACACACACACACACACACACACACATATATATATATATATTTTTTTTTAATTGTACTGGGCAGTAAACAAACCTACCCTTTGTACTGAGGAGAGACACCATCTATTTGCTACACAAAAATGCATGAAAGAATAGTATGAAACAAAGACAGCCAGTGCCGCTGCTTGCAAGATGTGCTGAATGTTTCCCAACAGGAAATAGATAATAGAAATAAATTAGAATGAGTGGTAAATTAGAAGTATTACTGAGTATAGTAGAAGAAAATCCCATAAAATGGAGGGTTTGAAGATAAAAGGAGAAGTCAACTATGTCAACCACTGTTATGATGGCCTTTATCAGATTTATTTCGGTGTTGGGTTCAAAAGCTTGATTAAAGAGAACTGAAGAGAGAATTGAAAATGAGGAAGTGGAGACAGGGAGTGGAGATGGTGATTACATATAGGGAGTATAGGGCATAGTTGGAAGCAGAGCTTCTTGGTATCTAGAGGAAGTTTTTAAGTTACTTATGTATAATTGATGGGGATGATCTAGGTGAGAGTGAGGAAATGATGCAGGAGATAATGGGGAAAATTGCAGAATAAAACTTTGAGAAAAAATAAAAATGGTTAACATTGGTAAAGTACTTGCTATGCCCCACTCTAATCTAGTTACTTTGTACATACTAATTACTCCTTCTGTTACTGTCCCCAGGTTATAGATGAGAAACCCAAAGCACACAGGTTAAGTAACGTATCTTAACTCTTAAGGACTGCATGGTACTACCTCAGAAAACTGAAGGGAGGTTAATCCAGAACACAAATGGAGGGTTAACATTAGAATGGAAGAAAGACATTTCTTCTATTTCAATGGAAATTGGGGTATAGATGTAATATGAATTTGGTTACAGGAAGAGGAAGCAGTTCTCATCTGATAGCATCAATTTTCTTTCTAAATATGAGACAGCGATTGGCCAAGATGAAAATGGGGACAGGTATCAGAAACTCAAAGAGGGAGAGAGAAAAAAAAAAGAACAGATCTGAAGTATTCATTTCAGAGACTAGGGCAGGCAGTTTTTTTAAAGAAGTATAATTACCTAGCAGTGTATGAATGGCCATTAAGATTTATTGATGTAGGTAAAGAGTAAGAGAATTTTTGGATTTATAGAGAGGCAAAGAAAGGTATTGAGGGAAAAGGTGTGTTTATTTTAATAGACCCAGAATCCAAGCTGGATAAGGAAAAGTGAGAGGACATGGAGGTGACTGAAAGTGAAGAATAGTTGGGTGAATGGATTGGAGGACCCGATGTGGTCAGAGTTGCCAGAACTCAAGCACAGAGCAACAGAATCGAAAAGACTGAAGGTCAGAGAGGGGAATGCTTGAAACAGAGATTTTTCAAAGTAGTGCAGTTAAAGAGGAAAAAATCCTTTGAGGGGGGCATACCAAGGAACAGATGCCAGGTGTGGGATGGGTCACTGTTGTGGATAATAAATGACCAGAATGAAGACCATTACAGTGAGTCACGTATTCAAGTTAACCAGTAACTATGGGATCCAGGTGGGGAGGACAGTTGCCAGGAGTTGGTAGGTGAAAGAAAAGAAAGAAGAAAGGCTGATAAAGTGCACTTCAAAGAAGAAGGCATTTCTGCAGGAGAAATGTTTTAGAAGCAAAAATGAGGAAAAAGGAGGTTACCTATTCTGTTTAAGAAAATAATTCTGCCTCCTACAAACAGTGTAAGTGTACTGAAATCCATGCACTTCTATCAATGGAATAAAGTAGAGACCTATTTAGGAACTGAAACTATGTTTTTACAAACCAATAGTCTCTCAAGTTTGACAGCCGTGACAGCACTAAAAGGGAGATGACTGTCTAATATAGCATGGCTATCAAGTATAACAAAATCTGAAATATTTCCTTTGTACTTCTTGGGAATGATGATTCCTATGAAGAATAAAGGATGAAAATGTGAGGAGATTAATTCGATTGACTAATGTGCTTCTGCATAGGAAAACATCTAATGTGAAATTGCCAAAATAACACAAAATGAAATGAGCGCATTCAATTTTAGGTAACTAATACTTAGCCTAAGCTTTTTTTAATTTTGTTTTTACGTTTATATTTACACTGGAAATAAATATAATGAACAGTCACATAGGTTGGGTAGCATTTAAATAGTAAATCATCTAATTAAACAGTCACTTGAAAGTGAAAAGGGAAATTTGGGATCTGTTGTTTAATTGCCACATTTCAAAAACACATTTTAGCTGGCTGCATCTAAAAAGAAATAATAATATGAGATCATGAAAGCATTTCATAGTAATGAGTAGGCTCTGGTTTCTATTTATTGTGTATACAAAGGATACTGACAATAGTTTTGGAAAAATGAGTAAAGCCCTCAGAATAGCTAGCACAGAGATATGAAACACTGGCGTGAGACAGATCAATTCTAATACTAACTCCTGGGAAGAGGACAGAATTTCTTAAAGCTATAATGGAAAGAATATATGACTCAAAATTGTATGGCTTTCAACAGTCACCTTTGGATGGAATTCCGGTTCTAGCCACACACATTCATAGGAGGGAAGCACACTGGCTTACTAAGGACTCATATGTTAAATAGTCTTCCTTACACATGATGGCAGAAGGTTCTAATGTCTGAAATTCTTTCTTTGCACTTTCCTCTTGTGTTAAACATTGCCTCTCCCACATCCATAATAAAAAACAATATTAGCAAAAAAAAAAAAAAAAAGAAACATCAAGTCCCTCATACTTTAAGGTATATGAATATGAGAACAGTCATTTTTCCCCTCTAGGCACCTATATGTGGTAATGGAAATGGGAAAGGATAAATTGAGAGAAAGAAGAGCGAGTCCAAAAATAGAATCTATCTGGTTTGTATAGATGGATATACATCCATATATCTCTATCTATCCATCCATCAATCTATCTTTTTGTACAGAGTGTTGGTTATGCTCCACTGGTCAGGCTAATAACACTTGGGGAATTATTTTCTCTCTATCATGCCATATATTCGCCAGTCAAGAGGATGAAATGATATAGAAAATGCTTCTGATATGATTGGTAAGTGGGAAAAAATAGGCAACAAGAATAAAAGATAATTATATAACCTAAGAACTTGAAGGCCTTACAATGGCCTGCCAAGGTCTACCCTGACCCCGCCCCACACTGACTTTTTTTTTTATTATGTTATGTTAATCACCATACATTACCTCATTAGTTTTTGATGTAGTGTTCCATGATTCCTTGTTTGCCTATAACACCCAGTGCTCCCTTCAGTACGTGCGCTCCTTAATACCCATCACCAGGCTAATGCATCCCCCCACCCCCTCCCCTCTAGAACCCTCAGTTTGTTTCTGAGTCCATAGTCTCTCATGGTTCGTTTCCCCCTCCGATTTCCCCCCTTCATTTTTCCCCTCCTGCTATCTTCTTCTTCCTTCTTCCTTCTTCCTCTTCCTTCTTCCTTCCTCCTTCCTCCCTTCTTCTTCTTCTTCTTCTTCTTCTTCTTCTTCTTCTTCCTTCTTCCTTCTTCCTTCTTCTTCTCCTTCTCCTCCTCCTCCTCCTCCTCCTCCTCCTCCTCCTCCTCCTCCTTCTCCTTTTAACATATAATGTATTATTTGTTTCAGAGGTACAGGTCTGTGATTCAACAGTCTTACACAACCCACACTGACTTTTGACTTTACCTCCTGCCTCTCCCTAATGCTCCCTGCACTTCAGCCACACTGGCCTCCTGTTCTGTTCCTGCCTAGAGGCCTTTGCTTGGCTCCGTCCTGTGTCTGGAACTCTCTCACCCTTGAAAACCACATGGCTAACTGCTCCATTTCCTTTAAGTCTTTGTTCCAATGTTGCCTTCTCAAGGAGACCTACTCTGTTTGTTTATGCTCTTTATAACTGTAATGTCCCTACCCCTGCTCTGGGACTCCAGACACCCTCATCTTCTATTTTCTAACCAAAATACTTCTCATCTTCTAACAGTTATACAAATTTACTTCTTTTTTATTGTCTTCAATCTCCCAGAATTTAATCTACATGAAAGCAGAGATTTTTGGGGTCTGATATATCACAAACTCCTGAAATGATGGTGGCACTTAATAAATATTTGGCGAGGGGTGCCTGGGTGGCTCAGTCGTTAAGTGTCTGCCTTCAGCTCAGGTCATGATCCCAGGGTCCTGGGATTGAGCTGCACTATCGGGCTCCCTGCTCCGCAGGAAACCTGCTTCTCCCTCTCCTACTCCCCCTGCTTGTGTTCCTGCTCTCACTATCTCTCTCTCTGTCAAATAAATAAATAAAATAAAAAAAAATAAATATTTGGCAAATGAATGGATAAATAAATGGTTTTGCTGCTATGTTTACTACTATGTTAAAATTTTTATTGCATATTGTCAAGGCCTCAAAAGGATAATGAAAAATTAAAAAGTTTGTTGAGGTGACAGGATCATGAATAAATGCTGTCCTTTTATTTGGTGTTTAATTATAATTTCTAAAATATTTGTATAATAAAAATGAAAATAAATGAAATTTGTGGAGTTTTTCTTCCCTTTCATGCAAAGCAGAAATATAAACAGATGATGATCAATTGTGTACTGTGAAACAGAGAGATGGCCCAATTCACACTAGTCAATATTAAATATATTTATCTTCCTTTGAACAAATTTCAGCCTGCATCAACCAAAACATATGGCATAGAGAGCTTCAGGCATGAGAACACGTTATATTCTTTTGAAATACATTTTAAACTCCAAATTCATATATAATTTGTTACTCCAAATATGTGTCTAGAAAGGAATTCTATATAGAGTTTTGCTTTATTTCCAAAAATTCTTCTTTATCTACTTCAGTGCATGGTAATACCTGAGATATCTTTTTTTTTTCCAATGAAAGCTAGATGATGAATAAGTCACAAGGCAACTTATTAAAATGACGCCAAGTATTATAGCATTAGCACTTAAAGGATAAACTAACATTTCTCACTTCTTTCTAAATCATGGTAATGAGTTTTATAGTATATTGAGTGTGGGTTATTGTGTGAGATGATTGATTTAACAATGCACTGCATGAAAAAAAAGTAATTCAAAGTCCCTGCATCATTTCTGATGTTCATACTCCTACTTCTCTTTCCATATGATGGCATGCTAATTGTCAAAAGCATTGTATAAGAAAAGCTTTATCTATCTTAATTTTCAAATGATGGTTAGAATAAGAATTTTCCTTCCCAATAATAGACTAGGAATAAAAACATGATTTACTTCACTGTGAATTTCTGACATAGTTTTTAAAACAAATAAAATGGTGTTGTTGATGTTTGTGATTTTACCTACTGTTTACAGTTTGTCACAAAAAGAAGAGAATTTAGAATAAAAGAAAAAGTAGAAAAAGCTTTCTTAACTAGTACTTTAATTGAGCCTTTAAGGTAATATTTGATGTCAATGAGGAAATGTACTAGAAAAAATCAGCATGTCACAGAGAATTCATGTTTTATTGAAAAGAAAATGAAAAGAAAAAGGTATGTCTAGATAATAGTCCTCAAATAGTGTCATTTACATAGCAAACATTCAATAAATATTTGCAAAAATAAATTTGTTGTTTACTTATTTCATTTGAATGTAAGGTGACATTTTTTTTTTTTGAGCCAGAGTCACTGAGGTATAATTTACATGCAACAAGTCACCTTCTTTAGCATATAGATCTATGAGTTTTGACAAATGTATATAGTCATATAACTGCCACAACCATTAAGATATGTAAGTTTCATTCCTACCCCAAATTTTTCTAGGCTCCTTTGTAGTCAACTCCTCCCCCAAGCCCAAGCAGAAGCCCAGCCCCTGGCAACAACTGATCAATTTTCTATCAACATAGCTTTGCCTTTTTGATTCATTTTAAAATGTTGAACTAGCCCTGCATTCTTGGGATATATCTCATTTGGTTCTGTCAGTTTGCTCTCTCTATATATTCATGAAAGCTATTCTGTACTTTTCTTGTACTGTTTCTGTCTGGTTTTGATACCAGGGTAATACTGGCCTCATAAAACAAGATAGGAATGTTCTTTTAACTTCATTTTCTTGGAAAGTTTTTGTAGAGTTGTCATAATTTCTTCCTTAAAAACATGATAAAATTTGCAAGTGGGATCATCTAGGTTTGAGGTCTTCTTTCTTGGAAGCTTCTTAACCATGAACTTAATTTATTTAATAGATACAGTATTCAGATTATCTCTTTCTTCTATGTGCTTTAGTAGTTTGTGTTATTTAAGGAATTTGTTCATTTCTTCCAAGTTGTCAAATTGAAGGACATAGACCCTGTTACTGTCCTTTGTGTCCAACAGGACACAACCTGTTGGTGTCCAACACCAACTCCAGGTGTTGGTCATTTGTGTCTTCTTTTATTCCCTCCAATCAGCCTGGCTAGAATTTTATCCTTTCATTGATCAAAACCAGTTTTTGTCTTCATTTTATTGTTTTTATGTTTGTGATTAACATAATTTGAACTTAATTTGCTCTTCTCTTTGCAATGTCTTAAGGTAGAAACTTAGATAATAGATTTAAGACCTTTTTCATTCCTTAATATTAGCATTTAACATATAAATTTCTCTTTAAGCTCCACTTAAGCAACATCTCACAAAGTTTTATATGATGTGTTTTCATTAAATTCAAAATATTTTGTAATTTCCCTTGTGATTTCTTCTTTGTCTCAAGGATTGTTTAAAAGTGTGTTATCTAATTTCCAGATATTAGAATATTTTGCAAATGTCTTTGAATTACTGATTTCTAGTTTACTTCTGTTATGAAGAATTTATTATATGATTTAAATTCTTCTAAAATTGTTAACATATGCTTTACATATTGGAATATGGTCTACACTAGAATGTTCCATGAGTACTGGAAAAAAATGTTTACTCTGCTATTATGGGATGGAGAATTCTATAAATGTTAATTAGATGAAGTTAATGGATAGTGTCTTTCAAGACTTCTGTATCCCTCTGGTTTTTTGTCTACTCCCATTGATTTTTGAGAGAGGAGCACTGAAGTCTCCAAAATTAACTGTGGGTATGTCTAATTCACCTTTTAATTCTCTCAGTTTTTGCTTCAGGTAATTTCAAGTGTTGTTGTTAAATGCATACACATTTAGAAATGCTATGTCTTATTGTTTAATTGCACCCTTTATTATTATGTAATGTCCTCTTTTTTCCTGGTAGTCCTCCTTGACCTGAAGTCTATTTGTTTGATATTAATATAGTCACTCCAGCTTTCTTTTAATTAGTGTTGGCATAGTGTTGGCATAGTTTGCATTCTTTTGCTTTTAATCTACATTTTTCTTAATACTTAAATGGTTTCATCTAGACAAAGTAAAGTTGGATCTTGCTTTTTATCTGCTAAAGACTGAATGTTTGTGTCCCTTATAAATTCATAGGTTAAAATCCTAAACTTCAGTGTGATGGTATTAGGAGGTGAGCCTTTGGTAGGCTCTGCCCTCATGAACGGGATTAGTGCCCTTATAGAAGAGACTCCAGAGAGCTCATTCACCCCTTCTGCCATATGATGGCTGTTCTATGAGCTGGGAACTGTGCTCTCTCTCTCACCACACACCAAATCTGACAGAGTCTTGGTCTTGAACTCCCAGTCTCCACAACTGTGAAAAACAAATTTTTGTCAATTTTATAAGCCATCCAGTCTATGGTATTTTGTTATAGCAGCCTAAACAGACTAAGACATTATCCAATCTGACAATCTCTTTTAATTAGTGTATTTAAACCATTTTATAAAGTATAAATATTGATATAGTTTAATTGAAATCTACCACCTTGCTATTTGTTTTCCATTTATTCCATCTGTTCTTTGTTCTTTCTTGTCTCCTTTCCTTGGCTTAATTTTGATTGAGTACTTTACATAATTCTATTTTATCTCCATGATTAGCTTATTATATATACCTTTTTAAAAAAATTTAGTGGTTGCCCCAGAGTTTTCCTTGTATGCCATTAATAACAATGTACTTTCAAATATTAGGCTGCTTCATTTAGAGTGCAATTCTTAAAACACCACATTGTCAACTCCTCCCTCCCATCTTTTGTGCTATTGATGTCATCCATTTTACATTTACATATGTTATAAACCCCTAATGCATTGCTACTAGCTTTCTTTCAACATGTAATCATCTTCCAGAGCATGTAAAAGTAAGGAAAGATGTATAGTTGACCTTTGAACAATGGGTTTGAGCTGCATGGGTCCACTTATACACATTTTTTTTTAATAAATATAGTACTATAATGTATTTTCCTTTCCTTCTGATTTTCTCAACATTTTCTTTTCTCTGGCTTATTTTATCACAAGAATACAGCATATAATACAATAACATACAAAATATGTGTTAATTGACTAAACATGTTGTCGGTAAGGCTTCTGGTCAACAGTAGTCTATCAGTAGTTAAGTTTTGGGGGAGTCAAAAGTTACATGTGGATTTCTGACTGCACATGGGGTCAGCACTCCTACCCTCTGCATTGTTTAAGGATCAACTGTATTTTATAATTATCTTCATTTTAACTATTCCTAGAGTTGTTCATTTGCAAGCATTTGTGTAGATTCCAATTTCTGTCTAGTATCATATTCCTTTCTCCTAAAGACTTTTTTTTTTTGTTTTAAATTTCTTGTGGTACAGGTCTGCTAATATTAATTGACAGACTTATCCTTTAGTCTCAAAACTTTATTTCACCATCATTTTAAAAAAGGTCTTTCTAGCATTTCTATTTGACTCTTCCCCGTAGCTTTCATCTTTATGCTAAATTCCATATCTGTTTAGGCCTATTGCCTACATTTTCTACTAGAAGTTATAACTTATTATTTATTAATGATAGGTGTTTAAAATTTCCTACATGATATTTCCAATGTTTGTGTCACTTCTGAGTCTGGTTCTGTTATTTGATTTGTCTCTTGATGGTGGGTTCTTTTTTCTCATTTGTGCCTTATGTACATTTATTTTTTAACTGAATACCAGTCATTGTGTATGGCACAAGTAGGGACTGAGGCAAATAATAGTTATGCTGGGAAAGGTGTATGCCTCTTCTGTTAGATCAATAGTGTGGGCGGCTGAGTCAATCTACTGAATCTTTGAGCTTTGGTTTGAGTTTTATTGTTGCTATTGTTTCCTTCAGGGTTATCTTGGGAGCTGTGTTTCCAGAAGGTTTTTCTTCAATGTTCTTGCTCCACTCTCAGCCTTCAGCCTTCTCTCTGTGCTTGGATCTCATGGGGGGAGTCAACCTTTTTCTCAGGGACAGAAATTTGTTGCCTGTTACTTGGTATCTTCTAAACTTATTATGGCAGTGATAGTGGGCTTCTCTGTTGTCCTGCTCAGGCCTCATTCTTAGGCAGGCCTTGTGTCCCTTGGTCTTGGAATGAAGCTTTGTCAGGGATCCTGCCCCTCATGGTTTTTCTGTTTGTTTGTTTTTTTCTTATTTCATAAACATATGTATATCTAAGGGGCTTAAAACATGATTCTTCAGAATGATTCCTTATTTTTCTGGACAACTGAGTCTTTTCACAGTTCTGAAAACTTTCTTATCATTTTTTTAAATTTTTTTATTGTTATGTTAATCACCATATATTACATCATTTGTTTTTGATGTAGTGTTCCATGATTCATTGTTTGTTCATAACACCCAGTGCTCCATGCAGAACTTTCTTATAATTTAAAAGAACTTTATACTACTGCAACGAGACTTTTTTCCTGGTACTCTAAGAATCTGATTTTCTGAGTTCTCCCCATATCACAAAGGCTAATCATCTATAATCTACATACCCCAGACTCACTTTCCTACAGGGAATTGTAGGCTGGAGTCTAGAACAGGCCCACAGCATTATATATATATATATATATATATATATATATATATATATATATATATAAAATGTTGGCCAATAACTGATTTTGTGCTACAATGGAAGAGATGAATATTTGTGACAGAGACCATATAGCCCGCAAGCCCACAAAGTCTAAATATCCACTATCCGGCCCTTTATAGAGCAAGATTGCTTATTCTGGTCTAGAAGTTGTAGAGTGTAGAAATTGTAGCAATTGTAGGCCACAGGGTCTAGAAAGGTAGAGTGGTTCTGAAGTGGCAATTAGGAGACATCTAGCTCAGAGAACAATGCAGAATAAATCTGCTCCACACTCTTCTTATCTTTAAATGAAAGTTTTCCCATTCATTCACTCATTTGTCTTATGACATGGTTCCTACCACCTCTGTCACAAGTACCCAGAGTTCATTACAAAATGTGGCTTTAAATTTAATCATTCCAGTAATATATTCCATTAAAACATATGTAATAGTTTAAAAACCCTGCCAATACTTTCCTTATAGATCTACTTCTTTAAAATGCAGAAGCCTGGGTATAGTCTGACCAAAATTTCCAGTTTGGAAATAATGTCACAATTTTTTTCCTATACATGTTGGAAGGCAGCAAGAAGCAGAGTTCTCATTCTTGCCTAAAACATCTCATGCCAATTTATTTCAGTTTGCTTTTCCGACAACTGGCAAAAATGGCTTGCCTGTGAATTTTCTTTTAATGAATTAATGTCCAACAAAAATATCAACAGATTTAGGTTTCAAATAATGATCTCCTTTAACAGGCAGAAGTTAAGACTTTTTTTTTTTTAAACTGGATTGGAAATATATACTATAATTCCATTTTTCTTTCATCAGTTAAAAAGAATTCAGGGTTTTAGCCAAAGCAGGTTTTCAAGCATAACTTATGTTTATGTTCCACTTAGTTCCACCCTTTGAGCAAAAGCATATGAAAAACTGCTTCAAGTAATAGTTTCTGAGCCCAAACCTTATTTATTCCTTAATAACTTATATAGACAGTACATATATATCTATATATACCCATGTGTAAATATGTATGTATATGTTTATGTTTTATATGAATACGTACTTTTCTATCAATTTAAACTACAGATGGTTCATGATGTAATGTTTTAAATGTAGACCAAACCAATTGAAAAATTTAAGAATAATCTTATAATTTATATTTGGTTAGTATTATATGAGTTTGTATTTACTTTTGTCATATTCCGGGCTTTCTTGAATTTCCTTTACTTTTCTGTAAGTATACAAACCTCCTGTCTCCTTTCTTTCACTTAACCTATCTAAGGGTGGAAGAGTATATGTAATGATAGGCAGTTTAATTTCATCTCTATCTCTAGGTTTTACATAGGAGTCTGATATTATATACTGTCCTACCATAGGACTGTCTATTCTCACCCCAACTTAGAAGAAGATAAACCAGTGCCAGGTTTCAAAGCCAAAGATAGGAACTTAGAGGGGAGCCTGGGTGGCTCAGTTGTTAAGCGTCTGCCTTCCGCTTAGATCATGATCTCAGGGTTCTGGGATCAGGCCCTGCATAAGGCTCCCTGCTCCGCGGAAACTCTGCTTCTCCCTCTCCCACTTTCCCTGCTTGTGTTCCCTCTCTCACTGTGTCTCTCTCTGCCAAATAAATAAATAAAACCTTAAAAAAAAAAGATAGGAACTTGGAAGAGTCAGTTTGCAAAGTCAAGAACAGGAACATTAAAGGCCAAAGTCAAAAGAAATATTTGAGGAAAACAAATAATCAAGAAATCTTAGAATAAGAGTTAAACTACTAATTTTTACAATTACTAAATTTAAGAATAGGTTGAATGCTTACATCATTTTATTGCCATATCTGAGTTTTGCACAGTGGCAGTATCGTAGGCAATGAGGTTTATCCGAGGCACGATTATTGTTAATTATTGCCATACCTGATATGCAGAAAACTCCCCTCTCCTCCAAAGAGATCTATGTTATAATTCCTGGAACCTATGAATATGTTACCTTACACGGCAAAAGGGACTTTTAGATGTAATTAACATATGAAATTTAAGATGGCAAGATTTTCCAGGACTATCCTGTTGTGTCTAAGCCAATTACAAGGGTCCTTTAAAAAGAGGAAGGCAGGAGAGAGTCAGAGGAAGATGGTACTATAGAAGAACAGTCAAAGAAATGTAACACTACTGGCTTTGAAGATGAAGGGGGATCATGAATAAAAAAAATGTTGACAGCCTCTAGAAGCTGGAAAAGAAAAAAAAAAAAAATTCTCCTCTAGAGCTCCAGAAAGGAATGCAGCCCTGTTGTTACCTTGATATTAGCCCAGTGAGATGCATGGCAGACTTCTGACCTACAGAATTGTAAGATAATAAATTTGTATTGTTTGAGCTATAAAGTTTGTGGTGATTTGTTACTGCAACAGAAATTCATCCATTATAGTTATCACTATAACTATATATATATATTATAGTTATTTATATTCTACTGGTTTTGTTGTTCACAATATTTTTCTTAATACCATTGTTTCCTTATTCCTATGTTTTCTACTTTGGTTAAATCTTAATCTAGAAAACTAATTATATGAGAAAAAAATTTTTTCAATAAGGGCATATGTGGGATTTTCTAGATCCTTCCATCTATGAGCATAACTTCTAATTACCCTTGCTCATACGCAACAATTTGGCAGTATAGAATTCTTGGGTGACAATCTTTTATTCCCTTCACCCTCTAGATTTTTATTAATAAAATTTTCCTTTAGTTCTCTCTCTCTCTCTCTTTCTTTGCTAGACTATACTTTTTTTGTAGGAAATCTTTGTTTCCTATCTATGATTTTTCTCTTATATCTGTGCAGATCTTTTTGTATTTCTCCTCTCTAGATCTTTTGCCCTCTTCAGATACAAATCTTTGTTTTTTTAAGATTTATTTATTTGAGAGAGCGAGAATACACAAGTGGGAGGGGGAGGGGCAGAGAAAGAGGGAGAGAGAATCTGAAGCAGACTCCACACAGAGCAGAGCATGGAGCCTGATGTGGGGCTTGATCTCATGATCCTGAGATCATGACCTGAGCTGATACCAAGAGTCAGATGCTTAACCAACTGCACCACCCAGATGCCCCAGATACAAATCGTTTTTTAAGACATTTTTTCTTCTCATTATTTGCTTTCTCTATCTACTCCTTGGATGCCTATTATTTGTACGTTGCCTCTCCCAGATCTGTTCTTCACATCTCTTATTCTTTCTCTCATTATTTTACTTCTTTTCCAAGATCTTGATTTAATTAACACTGATTTAATTTTTAAAAATCTATTATGCTCTGCCTCCATAGCACTTTTTAATTAAAAAAAAAACTTGTTCTTTCTTTAAATGCATTTAGACCTTTCAGATCTTGGATTATCCTAATTTTATGTTTGTGTCCTCCAACTTTATAAGTATAACATCCTTTACAGAACATGGGTTAGAGATTTTCCAAACTTTAGCTTTCTTCATTCTCTCATTTGCTCTGATTCCTCAGAGTAGATACTACCTCTTGAATTCAGTGATGTTCCTCTGTTTTCTCATCCTAAATTCAAATCCTAACTCTGCTTCTCTCTAGATATAAGTTTGGGCAAGTTACTAGTTCTCTCCAAACTCAGATTCCTTATTTATAAAATATGCCTATAATGGCATCTATCTTAATAGAACTGTAATGATTAACTAAATACAAGAGAAAGCTTAACATAGTGCCATGTACCTGGTAATTGCTCAGTGAGTGGTAGTTGCCATTATCATCATTGCTTCCATCGCCATCATAACCATCATCATTATCATCACTATAGAACAAGTTCTATTATTGTCTAGGCAGGAGCAGAGGTTGGTTTTGTAAGAGTGCTTGGATTCCTATTTTAGTCCAATAGATCTAGATAAAAGGAGAAAAAGAAAATTTAGATTTACAGTAGTGTTACTTTGCTATTTCAGAATTTCACTTTTCTGGGACCAGCCTGGATGGCACCTGAGGCTGAGCCAGCTGCAGCAGAAAGATTTATTTCTGGTTGAGGGTGCCTTTCCCTTTGATATGGCAGCCAGAAATTTGCTGAGGTATTCTGTTTCAACCTTCATTTCTCTCATGTACTTATCTTTGTCTACGTCCTCTTGATGAAAGGTCATCATAGCCATATGCCAGCTCTTTGCCTGACTTGATAGCCCACATCAAAGGTGTTTGTATGGGGGCGGGATGGGGGAGTGAGCAACATCAAGGGTTCTCCAGATAATGTGGACACAGTCACTTGGGTGTCTGTCTCCAATCTTTGCCCCTATGAATTGGGGTAATTGTGTGGCAGTGGGGTGGGCTAGGATGGGGGTGGGAGGATGTTGAAGTCTTTTGTACTTGCTTCTCCTGCAAGGCATGACTTCACAGGTAGGGATTTACAAACTGTCCTGCCCTTCATTAGATATATTCCTTGTCTGCACTTACACTGCAGAAATCTCTCAAAGTTTTTGGACATGGATATCTCATTCTCCTAATTTTCACTTGCTTTCCCATTTTTATATTCTATTTTCCATTTCACTAGTCAACTGGGAGGGCAGGAGTTAGACATGAATGCTCATATTAATGTTACAGAAAATCAACCATCAACTTATCTTGAGATAAGTTTTCTTTGTCACGCTCATCTTATACTCAATAAAGGGGTCACTGTTTAAAAATAATAATAAGGTGAAAGATTTATGCGATCTGAAGAGAAACCAGAATATAAATCTTTCGCCTTATTATGATTTTTAAACATCATAAGGCAAAATTTCTTCTGATGCTTTCACATTATGACAAAGCTGTAAATGTGAATCTTTTCCCATTTTTTAAAGTCCTCAAATCTTATTTCTATTGCTTTAGAATCTATTTAAGGTCCAGTAATTTCTAAAAATACTTTGCTCTATTAACTTAAAATGATCTAGCATAACTCTATTACAATAGCAATGAAAACTAAGCCAGGTTTTTATATCTATTGAATTTCTCATATTTTCAGCTATAGCCCAATCCTCCTATAAAGCTGTTCAGCACCTTAGATAGGTAGTTATATATCGGGGGAAATAGAGCCCCTCGATAATGTGAAGCAATCTAAAATGCATACAAAATACTTTCAAGGAGATCTCCTTCCAACTGTGCTTAGACAGATGTTGAATATGTTTTCTGTTTTAAACACTGTTGGTGTGGTGTAGTCAACTCTTCCCTGTTTAGCTAAGAATGAAATAATCAGACTTTTAACTTTTCCCTTTTAAATCACTAGAGACAATTGTTTTGTGATGTGGAATTTTTATTTTAGATCACACATTGGTTTATAAGATTCAATCAATTTTTCAACATTTCTTAGTTCTCTTTTTATGAACTTCCACTTAAAGCTTAAAGACTCTGAAATGAGCTTTACTGCTCATTCCTTGTTAAAATCTTATGTTTAGAATATCTAGAACGCCATTACAAAACTATTTACAATTGCAAGTACAAAGGCAATAAAAGTGTATGGAAGGGCTGGATTGGGTCCTATTTGTGGCTCTAGTAACAGGTGGGAAAATCTCTAGGATTTACTTTAAAAAGTTAGGAAAATTTATGTTCTGACTTCTCCTGAAAAGATAGGGTTTGTATATAGTAACAGAGTAGGCATTTGCCCAAGGATGGGGATGTAAAGGCTTTCTGAGGGGAATTACCTCACTCAACATACAAAAAAAAAAAACAAAAAAAAAACCTCTTGTATTGATCTGCTGATGAATATTTAAATTGTAGCAGCACTTCTTTACTTTTTTGTCTAGTGGACAGATCTTTTCCTTCCTCTTTTCCTCCCTCCTTCTCTTCCCTCCCTCTGTTCTCCTGTGTATGGGTATAATCCAGAAGAGCAAACAGCTTTTAGCCAGGCATGAAACAGACTGAATAAACACATACGGAATCGGATTATTTTGTTTTGTGTTTCTATCTTAAAATAATCCTGGGAGAGTTGAGATGTTAACTCTCAGTCATAGTGATTATTAAAATTTATTGGGCATAAAAATCATCTTGGATGCTTGCTAAAATGCAGATATCCAGGCCCCACCCCTTTGAAATTTTGACACAGGGAATCCTTGGTCCACATTATCTGAAACCACTCTATAATATCTTAGTATGAACTTGTTTTATTACTTTCCTCTGGGGCAAGTTGAGAGTTCCTGATGGAACCAGGCAAGAACAGGTTAGGTGAGAATGTGAGTTAAACCACTGTCTTTTCTTCCTAGTCTCTGTATGAAGGGATTTGAATAAGAGAGTGAATTTTAGAGTGGATGTCAAAGCAGCTTCCTTTTGCTTCTGCAGTCAAGCGTGGGGTAACCAACCACATGTGTGTTAGTAGGTGGCCTTCTTCACTCCACACCCTTAAATCCCGATAGTCAGTGATTCCTCTCCTGGCCGTTCATCGGGGATTTGTAGTCTCTGCCCTGTCTCCATGGCACTGCCACTGCTTTTGTCCGTGTTAGCATTTCTGCTAGACTATCACGATGAAGTACATTTCTGCTAGACTATCACGATGAAGTAACTTGCTCGTGGTGTTGCTCTTCCCTCTATCCCCGGTCCCCTCCAAACTGCTGATGAGTCAGATTTCAAAAAAAAGCAGATCTGATTAACTTACTATGCTGCTGAGATTCCTTCTAAGGATCTTCACTCATTTCAGGGTAAAATTAAATGTCTGAGCCCTTTGTGATGTGGTGCTTACACTGACCTCCAGCCATGCTGAACTCTGTCCACATCCCTGGACACAACTCACTCCTCTCCTCCACATCCACAGACTTTGGCTTCTTGTCCTTCTCTTTGCCTGAAGCACCAAAAACTCACCAAAGAAGGCTGACTAATGTCTACTCATTCCCTAGAGTTGTATGTAATTTGGCCTCTAGAATTAAAAATACTATGACATTAAGAAAATTTCTGTATGAATAAAAACTATGAACTTAAGCAACTTTCAAACCTTTATAGAATTCTACAGTCAGAACAGCAAAGAAATATTGCTGCCTTCAGAAAATGTTTAGTGACTATACAAAATATTAACTGTGTACTCTGAGTCCTAGGATTATAAATTATTATTCCTTCTTTGCGCTTTTCTATATGTTCTAAGTTTTGCGACCCAGACATTTACTAATTTTATAAATGAGAAGAATAATTCTTACAATTTTTTGATGATAACTAACAGCACAAAACCTGTCATTTCCATATAATTTCTTTCAAGGAGTTCATATGTACTCACTCATTTGTAGTTTGACATGCTTCTTAGCTAGGCCAAAGTCTGACGTAGTCTCGCTTCACAGGCACAGTGAGTAACTTACAAATAATATTTCAGGGAACCAATGGCAGAGTGCTCTTAGGAATGTTTGTCCATCATCCTCTCAGCAGAAACTACTGGCAAGGCTCTAGAAACTCAGTCATCAGGTTGCTACCATTTATTAAGCGGTCAAGTGGTACAGGTCTCTGTATCAGGATATCCAGGACTAAAGAGGCCTTTTCAAACAGCAGGTACAGTCCCTGCCTATTTACCCCTAATCCCCTATATATCATTTAACGGAGACACCACAACACACCACTGAAAATGGTAGAAAACCTTTAAATTATGTTAGTCACACTAGGTTCTTGATTAGTAACAAGAGAAACAACACTGGGTAAATTGAGCAGAAAAGAATATACTGGAAAGATCTTGCATAGCTCACAGGACTCACAGAAAGTCTAAAGAACTAAGCTCTGTAAAGAGAACACAGCCAGATTCAAACTACAGGCAAGATCCGCCTAGGACTCTAACTTTAAAAACCTACTGTCCTGCCTCGCTGCTCTCTGCCTGCTCCCCGCCACAGCGGAAGAACTAGACTCTGTGTCTGCACTCCTGCAGGAGTCTAAATCCCCTGAGGCTGTGGCCGTTTGGCAGGCTGACTTCATCGGCTCATGACTTCAGTGACCAAGGAGCAGGGGATTCTCCTGAAACAGGACATATGTTCCAGTGCTAGGTAGAACTAAAAGAAAACAATGTTTGCCACGCAAAGTACCAACAGATGCAGACATACAAACTGACAAAGGGTGGCTCTGAGCCCTGGGGGAAACACTGGCTCGTGTCCCTCTTGGGTTGCTCACGTGCTTAGAGAAGGGAAGACGGAGATGCTTGTGAAACTGTCCTGAAGGGGAAGGAAAGAATAGTGCACAAGAAGAGGAGGAGGAGGAGGAGAGACGTAAATTTGAATCAGAGGAGAAAGAAATAGAGAGAGAAAAGACCCCAGACGGCATACAGAGAGAACTGAGACGTAGGAAGGAAAGAAGATGTGGGAGCAAGGCATGTGAAGACAAACAGCCCAATGGAAGAAACTACAAAAAAAGCCATGGGTCCTTGCTTTCTGTAGCCATAGTATTTTTAAATTACTTAATGAGGATTCTAAGATCAGAGAACTAGTACTTTCCAGGACATGTTAGGTAAGCACTCAATAATACTTGTTATGCAAACATTTTAGCCATTAAATAGTAACAAATCCTATTAGAGCTACAGCAGCATATGTACAAAGTGAGGATTTTTCAAGGCAGACAGGAGGGGAAGTATTACACCATTGGCTCCTGTCCTTATCTAAAGTTTTAAGAATATATGGTTTTGTAATTTACCCACTATTTTTAGAGTCATGACTATAAGTAGCTTCATGAAATGTTCTATCTATACAAGTACTAAAAATTTGTTTTTATGTACAAGTCAGTAACCTTCCTCATTTTTTTCTTTCTCAACCTAGAGTTTGTTTTCTTTGTTAACAATACTTGATTTTGTTGCATATGTTTATCTTAAATAAAATACATATTCTTTTCAGCATCTAATAACTAATGCCACAATTTATTTATTTTTTTTCTTAGCCTAGAGTAGGGGTAGCAGGAATAGAGTGGGGAACGTGGGTTGGGGCAAATCCAAGTGAAGTTCGGTGAAATAAACCATATTTACTGGCAAAAAATGGGCCCTGATTATTTATTCAATCTTCTTTATTTCATTAGAGTTTTAATATGCATATAATTCAAGGCTAATTTAAAGTCATAATAGATAAACTATGTGTTCCTCTAAAATTGCAATTAGTGAGATAGAAGGCAAATAGATTAATACCGGTATTAGGATATTGAATCAAACAGAATTCTACTGAGAGGAGGTAGAAGCAGGGTTCACTAATAGATTTATTACAAACAATCAGCTTACATGATTGTGGGGGCTGGCTAGCTTAGTACGGAATCCAAAGGCCAGTGGGCTGGAAACCTCTGTGCAACAGACACTGCAGTGCACAGAAGGAACTACTTCTTCCTCAGGAAAACGTCAGTTTTACTCTTAAGGCTTTTCAACAGCTTGGATGAAGCCCAACCAGATTATGAAGGATAATCTTTACTTAAGGTCAGGTCAACTGGTTGTAGATGTTAATCATCTCTACAGAAATACCTTCACACAACTAGTGTTTGATTAAAAGACTAACCAAGTTGACACGTAAAACTCACTACCACAGATACTCAGTGACTAAGGAAAGAAGTCTTATAGCAAGGCTGGAATGACAAGTTGGCAAGGTGTATGTTAAAGCCCCTGCACAGCGGGCGAGGCTAACTCCAGGACCAATGGAGACTTTTCTGGACATCTCATGTAATTTTGAGAAAGGCAGATCTACCCTGAGGTTGATTAAAAAAAGAGAGACAACTATGTTTGAGAATCTCATAAATCATATCTCTCGTGAGGGATTAACAACATCACAAGCAGCTACCATTGACTAGCTTCTCACTATTCATGCCCTGTGCTAAGCATTACCTCATTTCATCTCACAACACCCTCATGGGTTAATATCATGAATGCTTACTTTTATAGCTGGGGAAACTGAAGTTTAGAGGGGCCAAGTCTTGCCTAGTAAACTAACATTTGTTAAACACCCACGATGTGGTAGATGCATTGCTGGGGGTTTACATTACTAATCTTTATCATACACTTTTACATGTGAAATTCCCTCTTATTTTATACTTGACACTGTTGAGGGCCCTAGAGTTTAAGCAGCATGCTCTGCTTTTAATGTCTAGTAAAGAGTGGATTCAAATACAGGTTTTTCTACTCAAAGCCCATATTTATTCCACTGCTTGGTAGAATGTCAACAATCACTTTTCACTCAGAAGGCTCATGACAAAAATGAGGAAGAATTAAGAGAGTGAGGATGGCAGGGGAAGGGAGTTGTTTATTTGTAACTGGCTAGACAAGAGAGTGTGTGGGTCACTGTGGTAGCTTTCAAATTACAAAAATAAGCACAGAATTAAGGAGCGTGTGGTGTGTCTCCTGAAGAAGGGTTTGTGTAATGGAGGTAAAGCATGTAAATTTGTGCATGTGTGTTGCATATTTTTTGAGGAATTATTGCTTAAGTAAACAACAAGGCATCCATCCATTCATACTACTGCTTTACTAGATAGAATTTAAGTAGCTAATACATGACAGAGAAGTAATGGTGATAATAGTAATGGAGGAAGAGTTTCTTAATGGTGGTTTCACAATTCATACATTTTACATAGTCTTTCATGACATGTACCTTAAGTATTATTAACTATAAAGTGCTGAAACTTGTGAACAGTTTCTTTTTCTTCCTAAATCAGAGCAGATACAAGGGTATATCTATAATATCACTCTCTCTGGGTTTGGTCAGTCTGAGTTTGGTCAGGAAGACAGTCCCTGCAATTATTGTAGAAATAAAGGATTCCATACCGAAACTGGGGTTTGCACACATGTGGCAGGTGCTGGATAGCTATAGGCACTGGGTCAGAGAAACGATCACTGATGATTTCAGTTCCAAGTCCTAGTGTGGCTGGGAAAGTTGAGCCGATGCTCAACCCAAGAACTGTTGTGTCTGGCGGTTGGGCTGCAAAGCGGGTGCTGCTGGGGACGTGTCTGATGCTGCCACATCTGGTGGTCTCCCAGGAATAATGACTTTCTCTTTCTTTTGACTTCCAAATCTTCCCCAAGTATGGCTCTTTGGCAAACTAGCCTAAAATCGGATGAGAAGGGAGGTTCTGGGAAGCAAGTTCCCAGCATCGGAAGAGAGCGGTGGTGGTAGTGAGTTTATGAGTTACTTTTTTTTTTTAAGATTTTATTTATTTATTTGAGAGAGAGTGTGTGTGAGAAAGAGAGAGAGAGATCACGAACAGGGGGAGGCGTAGAGGGAGAAGCAGACTCCCTGCTGAGGTCCTGGGATCCCGACTTGGGACTCAATCCCAATCACGACCTGAGCCGAAGGCAGACGCTTAACCGACTGAGTAACCCAGGTGCCCCTATGAGTTACTTTCTTGAGAGGGAGAGGAAGTGTGAGGTTAGAGCTAAGACACCAAGAATGGCATTCAGGGGTGTAACACTGGTGTATAAATTTGTCCTTACCATAAAAGAGAAAAAAAAATGTTTGAAGCATCTGTAATAAAATGTAGGCCTGAGCGGCCTAGGGCTACGGCAGGCTGAGGTAGAGCAATGTGAAATATAGCATGATAGTCTCTTTCCATTGAGTGAGATTATTTTTTTAGTTATTATTATTATTTTGTTTTTATTTTTATGCCAGATACCATAGAGGGAGGAAAGGAAGGAGATCAGGTCAGTGTCTATCTCTTCCAACAGCCGGCGTCAACCTCAGGAGAAAAAGCAGCAGCAATCCCATGGTCCCCTGTAGGAGGGTAGCAGGCTGCCACCAGACAGCGCCAAGTGCGCCCTTCCCCTTGCTATGCCCACTGCTGAAGAGGCAAGGTTGCTTTTCCACCGTGGATCTGATGTGATGCTGCAAACCTGGGCACGTTGGTTCCCTTATCAAACTAGCACCACCGTAAAGCAAATAATTCAAAAATAGCACTTATAAACTCAGGGCACAGTCTCTTACATAGATGAAAAATTAACATCTTTTAAAATAAGGCAATATTTACTTTTTAAGTGTGGCAGTATGACATGTATCATATGACCTCACTGATATGAGGAATTCTTAATCTCAGGAAACAAACTGAGGGTTGCTGGAGTGGTGGGGGGTGGGAAGGATGGGGTGGCTGGGTGATGGACATTGGGGAGGGTACGTGCTATGGTGAGCGCTGTGAATTGTGTAAGACTGTTGAATCACAGATCTGTACCTCTGAAACAAATAATGCAATATATGTTAAGGAAAAGAAAAAGATAGCAGGAGGGGAAGAATGAAGGGGGAGGAAATCGGAGGGGGAGATGAACCATGAGAGACGATGGACTCTGAAAAACAAACTGAGGGTTCTAGAGGGGAGTGGGGTGGGGGGATGGGTTAGCCTGGTGATGGGTATTAAAGAGGGCACGTTCTGCGTGGAGCACTGGGTGTTACGCACAAACAATGAATCATGGAACACTACATCCAAAACTAATGATGTAATGTATGGTGATTAACATAACAATAAAAAAATTTAAAGAAAAAAATAAGTGTGGCAGTATGCACATTATTATTACTTAATATTTAATGGAGGCCACCAGTGTGCCTGTGTTGTAGATTCCTCTGCACAAACAGTTGTATACACACACACACACACACTATATATATACATATTCCCATCTGATATATATATATATATATATGAGCTCCTATATATAGGAGCCTGGAATCCTATAATTATAGGGTCATGGGGCATATGGGAGAATGGACCATTCCCCAGAGAGATCAGATGAACAAGAGGAACCATAACTGGTTTCTATACTTCATTTCCACCGACCGAGGTTCCATCTTTCTTGATAACATTAACATTTAGGTTATACTTCACTGCTTATGTGAGACTTATTGAAAATTATGACTGCTTGGAAAAGAGTTAAGCTCTCTTTGTTCAACTGTAAATTGCCCTTACACAGAACTTTTTTTTTTTTTGATATGTGAAATACTCTTTCTATTGGGTTGAGAATTGCTGGTATTGAGCAATATATTTTAAAGAGAGACAGTAACTGCATGAGACACAATATTTGTCAAAAAGAAAATATTTTTTTGTTCAAAAAAATCTCTAAAAATTAAAGAAAGAAACTAATAAACTGCACCAAAAACTGTGCTGTGCATTTTCTTGGATGATTTTCCTATCAAGGATAGTTTTTTTGTACATCTTAGAAACTGCATATTCAAGACAATAATCATGGTTTTGAATATTGAAAATGAGTCATTGCAAAGAGAAATAGTATCGGGAGAAATGGATTGAAAAATGATGCACACATTCACCAAAAGTCTCTTTGTAAATGAAAGTGTTCTTTTTGACAGCCATTCCTATGCCATTCCCTGGGAAAATTAGTTTTGTGGGACAAAAATAGGTAGTAACAAAATCTCAGCTTGTTAGTTCTGATGCCTAACTTTTAAAAGTTCTTAGAAATCAAGCTAATCTGCAATAAGGATGGTGGAATTTCTATAATTTAAGGTACGGAGGAGATAAACATTCTCCAGCTCAGGTGCTCGTAAATTGTTTATAGTGACAACAGTTTGCCACGTACTAATTGATTCACAAGACGTTTCTATTTCTTCCACAGCTGGGACTAGATATAATCAAGAACTACCATGGCACCCAGAAATAAAAGTTAATGGAACTTTTGCTGAGCCACAAAGAGAGTCTTTTCAGTGTAGGGCTAAGGGTTCAATTTCACACTTGAGAACTTTCTAGTCTGTCCTGGTTTTTGCTGGTCTGTACCACTAACCCTTCAAGAAAGGATGGAAAAAACTAAGCCAAGCTGACAGGAGCAATGTCTTTCAGGCAAGAAATTCAGCTGCCAAAGACGGCAAACGAGGACGTTATACAAGTGAAAGCCGGTAGGGTATCTGGGGACATCACATTTCATTGCTCTTTTCTGTTTACTACAAGATATAAAAACAGTCGTTTTCCACCAGGGGGATGTTTCATGAATTCACTGTTATGATTCCATAACCAGATACTATGGCTTTAGGGGACTAAATGAACTTTTCAGGAAGATTTTCTCCCCCCCCCAAACTGGGATCTGAGAACAGATTCTAGTAGTCTTTCAAGACATAAATGGTAACTGTTTAAGCAACTCCTGATGGTCCTTCCTAGCCTAACAAAGAACTTCAAGAGCTCTTGTCCCCTTTCCTTTGCCAGAAAAATTCCATTTAAAATTTAACAATAGCAAACTATTTTTAAAGAAATAATTCAATTGCTTTTCTTCTCTCTCTCTTCCCCTTCTTCCTGTCCTTCTCTCTCTCACCTCTCCTGTTCTCTCTTGCCAAATAGGTATTTCTTTTCCCTATCCTTTCCTAATGTTCCCAGATGCGTATCAATTCTTTTGGTCCATCTTTCAATTGTCTCAGCAGAGATCATATAGTAAACTTGCCCTGTAAGAGGGTCAGTAGCCGAGGAGAGCTCAGAGAGACTGTGCAAAGCCATTACATGGCAGAACTAAGACTGGAAGCCAAAAAGTTCTTATCCCACTCACTATCAACCACTTTTAATACTGTCTTCACTGTAACTTATTTTGAGAGGAAAGCCTTATGAATGTGCTAACCATAATTTAATAACTTTTAAAGATGACTTTATGAACGATCTCAGAAAGTACTGAGAAGTCAGTTTATAGCTACATTTCCTATGGCACACTCTACATTTTTTAGCATCGATATTAAAAGAAAATCTACTCAATGCAAACTTACTCATTACTTGTAACACTAACAGTTGTTTTTAGCTCTTAATAAAAATTTTAAAAGGCGATGTATTGTAGCCACTTATTTGTTCCGCAAGTATTTGTTGAGAGCCTACTGTATTACAGAGACTGTTCTAAATACCGGGGATACATCTCTGCCTCACGGAGCACCCCTGCAAATTATGAAAAGCTAAACCGTACAAAAACAGTATTAAATTTTTAGTAGTGTTAGGGAAGGTAAATATATCTGAAGGCCAAAAAACTGTGTTGTGATAGTTTCTAGAGCCTCAATTATGAGCCATCTGCATTATCAAAAAATTGTGTTAAAGAAGTGATTGCCAAACTTTTTCTTGTGGCAAGCTGAGGGTCAAACATGCACATTAGGAGAAAATGATGTCAAATGGCTTAGACCAAATATCCAGTCTAGGCTGACTGAAAGATCTGAGGAGTTTCCTGGAAAATACAAAGAAGTTTCCAGAAGTTTCTAAAGTGCTGTCATGGCTGTACTAAGATGTCCATGAGAAGCTAGATGCTACACTGATGTGCACAAATATTCATGAGTCTCCTGGATTCCTCTTCTCCTCGAGTCTATGTCTCAAAAACATCCTCATTCATTATCCTCAATTGTCTCTGATTTCTCTACCTGTCAGAGAAAAAGCATTCAAAAAAGATTTGTCTCTCTTACTAGAGAATCCAGCCCAGCAAATACAGTTAGTGATACCATAGAGAGAATATCATCCAAATATTTAATATTTAGCCGCAGAATAAATTTCCACATCTCCAAAATGTGGAAGATTTAAAATGCTTAACTAGCTTTTAGGGTTACTGTGAAAATTCATTAATAAAAAGCCTTGAGGAAGAGTGTTTGTAAAGCACTTGAAAAGGATAATTACAATGAAAGGCACAATTTAGCAGGCATGTAAAATGTGGTTTAGTTTCCTTTGGTTATAAAGCTCATCACTGTACATAAAAACCCAGATTTTGCATGAATGGATAAGCCAGTTAGAAGAACTCTTGATAGTCAGTTCTGTAAGATATTATATTCAGTAATTAATTTTATAATAACCGGTTCACACATATAAAGTAGTCCATTTGCATAAAAAATTACTGCTTAAATGACAAATCAATTATTGCACACAAAGTCAATTATTATACACTTGTTTAAAACTGAATATCATAATTAAAATTTGAGTAATTTGCTGTTTTTCCTATTGCAACACAGTTCAGTAATTAGTATTCTGGCTCTGTGAGATTAAGTATCTCCATAAAGTCATTAAAATAAAAATCCCTAAATCTAATGCATAGTAAATGCATAATTTTAATAGCCAAAGAAAGTTTTTTTCTTTTTTAATAGAAATTATCACTTGAGCCTCCTTCTTTCTAAACCTTCTGACAGAGTCCACATGGCTACCGGTTATCACTTTTTTTCTGAAACAGAGGTGGGGGTAAGAACAGCACGTAAAACTGCAGGGCAGGTAGCTTTCTGATTAAAGAAATTCACCTATATAAAGGAAAGGTAAATCTTTAAAAAGCATCAAAAAGGAGTTCTTGGTGAGTTTTCTAACTGGAACACGTAATTCCCAGTGAACAGAAAATAAGCACTTGGTTTGCTTCAATTCCACAGAAATACTCTGCAAGTGAATAACATTCAAAATGGTAGCAGATTCATCATGGGTGGATAAAAGAGTCTATGAGGAACTATTCAATAAGCCTTCGTTCTGAAGAGGCCCCCAGGCCCCCAGGGTCATATGGATCAGGCAAGTTGCAGGTAGTCACAAATATGCTTCTCCCTCATGATTTTTTAGGAGCAAAGTACACATTGAATGTCTAGTTTCCAGTTTTATCCGAAATCTGACCCCTTTTCACCTCCTGCACACTACTACTCTAGTCCAAGACACAATCGTCTCTTACCTGGATTAATTTAATAGCTTCCTAACTACTACCCTACGCTTTAGAGTAGTTCAATAAAACAGTCAGCATAGTTCTTTCAAACCGTAACTCAGATGAAGTTATAAGCAGATAAGTTAAGCAGGTAACTCTGCTCAAAACCCCTGATGGCTTTTCACCTCATTTACAGCACATGTCAAAGTCTCTGCCATGGCTAACAAGGGCCCTCCTGACCGGCTATGAAGAAAAATGAGGAAGGGTGAGAGGTTGTAGAGTGTCTAAGGGTGCTATTTGAGAAGAGGTGGTGATGGAAGCCCTTTTTGAGAAAGTGTGAATGGAATGAGGTGTGGAAGTGAGCTGAGATGTTATCTGGGATAGTGCTGCCAGAGGATAACTATGGGCATGCCAAACTGAGACTGAGCTTGGCGCACCGGAGAAAGGGAGCCCAGGAGGGTGGGAGCAGAGGCCCAGGAAGGGTGAGGGATGAGTGAAAGCCAATGAAGTTGGAGGAAAAAAAAAAAAAAAAACAGGGGTAGGTTTTATAAGACTGCTGGATAATTATTCTTAGTGTGCTGGGAAGCGACTGGAGAGCTTTCAGCAGGGGGAGTGACTGGATCTGACTCATATTTTACAGGAAAAAGATCATCGTGGCTGTGGTGTGGAAAGCAGACTGAAAAGGGGCAAGCACTGACACTTAGGAGAGCACAAAGGCTTATAAGGGAGAATTATTCACCATAGTGGTGGGATATTATCAAGAGCTCCCTGGTGGTATTTGGGAGCTGGGAGAGAAGGCCCAGAATGGCCAATCGCCTAGGTAAATACAGGAGCAGAACAACGTGGGGCCGCGAGCGTCCTCTCAGCCGCCATCATGGTCATTCACAAAGTTCAAAACAGAGGCCCAGGGTTCAGTACACCCTGGGTGACTCCTCCTAACGTTGAAAAGGAAAAAGGAAAAAGGGAAAGGAAGAACACTGCAGCAAGAAATACTGTATTGCTCAATACTTCAACAGCAAAGAAAGAAAAATAGGATCAGGAGAAATAACACATGGAATTCACCAGTCAGGTTGGGAAATGTAGGGCCAGATTGGCTCTTTTAGTCACTTATGTTCACATAAATAAGATATTCATGGAGGATGTCAGCCTGACCCCTCAAAGAACAGTGAAATGAGTAACAACACTGGTCACTGTTGAAGTCTATTTTTTTCTTTCCCTGTCCAAATGTACGATTTTCTTCTTTTTCCCTAATATTCCATCTATTAAGTATAAGTGGCCTAGGGTTTATTTTACAATAAAAATATATACCCTGATAATCATGACAAGCATACTAATTTCTTCCATTATAGTTAAATATCTAGTAATTTAAACATATGTCATCTACCTATCTAGGGCACAGTCCTATTAACTATGACTAGAGAGGAACTGACTAATTAATAAAATCCATAAGTCCCTTGCACTCACTGTACTATCTCTACCAAAGGAGGTGATGTTTATATTTTTGCACAAAATATGATTTGAAGCTTCTACCAATCTGAAATTCTGTATAGTACCCCCCTCTCCAAGTGTTCCTAATTGTTTCTAGAAGGTTCTACTGTTCTCATATGACTGACTGGAATGCTTGTTTTGGTAAGAGGGTTCACTCATTTCTGGGTAACCTATTCCCTGTGGGTTGGGGAAAAAATACACCATAGCAATCACAAGCTCAGGCTCTGAGTTCAGACTGCCTGGATTAGAATTCTAATACTGCCCCTTACTATTCACTTGTTGCTGGCAGATTATTTAATCTCTATATCCCTCAGTTTCCTGAAATATAAAACAGGGATAATACTACCTCCCTTTCTCCTAGTAATTACCACTCAGACTTGTGTTATGAGGAATAAATGAGATATCCATAAAACATTTAGAACAATGTCTGACATCTGATAAATGATTAATCATGTTAGTGATTATTACCATGTCTTGGGGAGGGAGTTGTTTTCAGGCTCACTATTTCCCCCTCTGTGAATGCTCATTTTGAGAATGCCAATGTCTGGGTCAAGCATTCGGCACCCAGGTGTCCCAAAGCTGTCCTTCTTTAGTGCTGATCTCAGCACAAAGGTAGGAAGATTAACTTTCTCTTTCATACTCTTGGCCAGGCCTTATTTCCTTGGTCCCAAACAGAACTACTTTGGTCCATCATCTTGTCAAGCTTCTAGCTTGTGGTTTCTGTTTGTTAGTTTCTGGTCCTCTCTCCTCCATTTATGAGGGTTCAAATCCAGACTTTGTGCTGAGACAGGGAGCAGACCTCTTATCATCCTCTACATTCTAATAGCACCTGTTTCTGGTTGAACTCCTCTCCTTTCCCTTAGTTACCAAACAAATGCTCCCATACATATCATCACAAAATGTAGAAAGAATGAGGGAGAGGAGCATTTTCTACACCTTTAATGTATGCTGTTGTTTATTTTGGAGTTTTATCCACGCAAGGGGGCAGATTTAGATGGCCCATGGTTACCAGGTTGAAAAGGTAGATTGTATTATTTAGATGTAAATTTAAAAAACACAGAGGCCAAAAACATATGGTTCAGATGCAATGAAAATCTTATTTCTTACTCATGAAACAATCCAAAGTTGATGTAACTGTTGGGAAGCTCTCCTCCACTTGGCAATTCAGGGAGTGACCCAGATGTCTTCTCTTTCAAGTCTCTGAGCATTGTAATCATCTGTATCTCACTCTCGAAAGAGAAAAAAAGGAGCATATAGGAGGCATGTGTTCTTCTAAAAAGACAGTGCACATCTTTTTCCATTCACAGTCCATTGTGAGTTAGTCACATTCTTACACCTAGCAGCAAGGTCTGTCACATGCACTCCCTGGCCAGGGCGTAACTCCCCAGCTCCACCTGTATACTGTGGAAGGGAAAAAACATCTTTTGGTGGGCAGCTAGCCATGTCTATACAGCAAAAAGGATTTCACAAGACCACAGTCAAATAATCAAAATACTTAAACTTTTTATTCAATTTTAGAAGTTATATACTCCAGATAAAAATTAAAGCTCATCAGTGAATTAGTATAAGGTGAAACTAAATTGTTTTTTTTTTTAAGGTGTAACTTTAATAAGTGTAGTTATTCCTCCTGCTACCTTCTCTGCAAGGAATTATGGTTAAAATAAGAGAAAAAATGTACTGACAATGATTATTAATTTCAGTCTTCATTCCAGAAATCATTTCTGGTAAAAATTAACATTGGTTGAAGAAGGATCATAAAGAGGTAAAAACTGGGACGTAAACACCAACCTCTTTTTTTCCACTTCTTCTAGCATCCAACCAAGGATTTAAGTCTCTGCCAAGTATGGAGGAGGTGATAGGTACTTCACGGTACTCATTGGCAATATTTTTAAAGACCATTTTTAACCTTAATAAGCTAATTCAATTCATGCTCAGGGAGTTGCTAAAATTACTATATTTCAACGTGCTAAACAAATAGCCCTGACTCCGGCGGCATCTTTTTCTACATTACTAATGCATTACACATAAGCTTTCCTAATACTGATACCACTATGCAAACAGTAGTGTCACTTAGAGCCACGTTCACCTTTTGTAAACAAATGATTCAATTAATAAATCTCACTAGGGAATAGTACTTTTGACTTAAAGGTTGCCTTTTTAAGATTGCTTTATAAAACAGTCTTCACTTTCCTGGAGCTTATGACCTACGTGCAATCAGGATTTGCTAATGAACTGCTCAGCTGTTGAGTTGAGTAAATAGAAAAGGCCATTTCTCTTTGCTCTTTTCACACCTTTTAATTGGGAGAAGTATGTTTTGGTCTGATTCATACTTCTATTTTATGTGTTAGAAACTTGTGTGAATGAGAACTTGGTTAAAATTCTGCAGGCAATAGAGGTCATATTTTTTAACATGGGCAGTTGGGTTGCTTTAATTCTACAGGACAAGAATTAATAGATCATGAGTGACAAGATGGATTGGTTTGAGAATTACATTCCAACCTGAGTGAGTTTTAACTCTCATAATGTGTCTTTCCCTGTTTCTAAAGCAATTATTTTCCAAGTAGAATGCACAAGGTGGCCAAAGGGGGCTAAGAGAGATTGTATTAGTTAAGACTTTCTGGTTGCAAGTGATAGAAACACTCCTCAAAATGGATTAAGCAAAAAATGAAATGTTCGTGCTCATGTATGTGAAATGTCTAGGACTGAGCTGATTTCAGGCAAGGATGGCGGAGCATTGGGTATCTCAATAGGAAATAGCTGGCATACTCAGAGTAAAATAATACCGACAGTTTATTTACACAAGGACTACTATGTCGGTGTATGAAAATAAGCTAGTACAGCAACCTGGGTTTTGCAATACTAGACCTGTTACCACCTCTAGGCCTGATGATATGAGAGGAGGGAGAAGTTTAGGAACTTCTGGAAGGAGTTTTAGCAAGTCAGCCTGAGACAGTCCTGCAAAGGGGTCCAAGGGATCAGAACACTGCCCCTCCTTTGGCTAGGGCTCCCCAGGGTCCCATTCCATCTGGAAGCCAGAAGTCATTCGCTCTAAAAAGCAAATAGAAGCTGTCCCACACAGCTAAACAGGGTCCCTTCAGGGTGGGTCTCCATCTCCTAGACCTCTGCTCTCTATTGCCGCCACCATTAGACATGCTTTCCCCTCACGGTGACAGAAAGACCACTAGCAGCTCCACGCCTAACTCCTATCAGCCCAGCTGCCCTGAGAGGGGTTCTTTTTTCTGCAAGTTGGACAGAAGTCCCCAAACTAGCTCACGGAGCCTTCCCTAAACCAATCACTGTAGGCAGGAGACAGAAAATACTGAGAAGCCAATTTCAGATTATGTGCCAGACTCTGGAGATTGGATGACTTCAGCCATAACTGAACTCCAAAAAATGAGTTAGAGAAGACTGCCTCCTCAAAGGGAAAGGCAGGATGTTTTTATCAAAAGAAAGGGAAATTGATGCTGGACGGGTAGATAAGCACTGAATAGACAGATACCCATTTCAGGGATCAAAATGAGAAGCCGTGTGTGAGCAAATCCACACACTGCGCCCCTCAAGCACAATTCTGGTTTTCTTTTGTTTCTTTTGCCAAGATCCATCCTGAGAAATCTGACTCTTTTCCTGGGATATACCCACTAGTGAATCTGAAGACCTGTATATCTTTATCTCTTCTGAGATTCTGTTTCTGTCATTTCTTTGGTAATTTTTCTTTCCTTGAATGGAAAATGACCCTATTCTCCCCTGAGGGGCACATAAATGAGAAAGAGTCATAGGTTCTTTTGGAATTTTAGCATGGAATCTTTAGATCCTAGGGAGTTGAGTTATGAACTCTTTGGTTCTTGTGAACACCGTAGTTATATATAAACACATGATTTTAGTTTTTCTAAGAGAGAGTGTCCATAGCTTTTCTTAGATTTTCAGAGAGGTGATCCTCTAAATAGCCTCTGATGGCTCACTCTCTTTCATGAACAAATATCCTTTTTGATGGCTCACAGCTTCTACACAGAGCACCTATAAGAACACTTCATCAGGATCAGAGTTCAAGAGAATCCAGACTGCTGTTTTTTAAAGATTTTTATTTATTTGTGAGAGAGAAAGAGAGAGTGAGAGAATGAGCGGGGTGGGGGGGTGCGGAGGGGGACAGAGGGAGAGGGAAAAGCAGGCTCCCTGATGAGCTAGGAGCCTGACATGGGGCTCGATCCCGGGACCCTGGGATCACCCTACCTGAGCCGAAGGCAGACACTTAACCAACTGAGCCACCCAGGTGCCCCTTTTTTCTGTTTTTAAGGTGTAGGCAGGCAGGCCTACTCTATGAAGAGATAACCATGGTCTATAAAAAAGAGAAGAAAATATTTAATTAAAATATCAAAATAAATAAACTAGATACTTAGTAATGATGCCCCTAAAAGTGATGGTGGTTCTAGTAATTAGCTATTTAATGAAAAGAAGTTCTTATAATTGTCTAAGGTTAATTCTATTTTTAAAATTCAAAAATCTTTCTCTGCCATGTTAATTTTGTGTGTCTATAAATACTATATTGGCATATTAGAAGTGCTGAAAAGCCTCATAACCAAAACATATTTTTAATCCTGATTGAACTGGACTTTTCCAAATTCATTTGATTATGTAAACTTATTTTTTCACTAATTCCCATTTATCACCTGGTAAAGCTAGTGCTGTGTGTCACACATTTTAGGAAACAACAAGGCAAACATTTACCAGAACCTAGTCTAGATTCACATTTGTGTGGCTTTCCAAGAGGAGAAGAAGGGAGGTTGGAGAGGGGAAATGACAGCTACATAATTGAGTTTTGAATTGAATTTTGCCATGGGTTCTGAGCCTGGTGCTGTGTCTCTAGTTGGTAAACCAAACATAGAAGACTCATAGTTTAGGCAAGGCCCTAGCTTCGAGATGGGTGGATTTACTAAGAATATTGTACTATTCACAGCTGGGTATCTAAGAGTGAAAGAGACAGAGAACCTGCCATCAGGATGCTAAGCAAATACATAAATGATTCTGATGGAGCGTGGAACAAGGTCTCATTAGAAAAGTACAGCAGGATTTGATCTGGGAGTACAAAGCGAGGACAACATGTACTCAGGCCTCTACTTTACATGCATTTAAAGAACATGCATAACTCTCTGAAGCCAGTGTTATCATCCCAGCTCCACATATGATGTTCAAAGTTCCACAGGAGTTAGCAATAGAGCTGGGATGGAAATCCAAACTCCTGTGCCCCTACACCCATGTCCTCACCATCACACATTGATCTGGAAAGATCCCCGGGAGAGAAGGACGTCTTGGAACATGAGCGAGAAGTCCTTCGAGAAAAATGAAGGAAGTGTTGTTGGTCAAAATGTCCTGTTCTAGGGTATAACATGTTCCATGACTTTTAGTAGGAATTTGTTGTCATCATTATTAGTGCTGTTATTTCTGATCAACCTGACTAAAATAGCACAAAAATAACCTTTACAGACCTAAGAATATGCTGAGCATTAAAGAGTCAAAAACTATCCCCGAATTCTGTGGTCTGAAAGCAGGTTTGTCGAGCTGTGCTAATTGACAAGGAAAAAAAAAAAAAGGATAGATTAATTAAAAAAAAAAAAATCAGATCCCTTGGGACAGACCCAAATGTGGATCTGTGCCGTGGTTGCATCTGATCTTCAGGATGCCTGCTATATCTCTGACATACCTTGATGCTGTAGCAGTTTCCCTGAATCTTGTTAATGTCACCAGCCAACCAAAATTAGCACAAAATGAATCAATCTGGGATCCTGAAGCAGTCAGTATAAAACAGCAGTCAATGTGGTTGTGCACCTCTGCCCCATGGGAGACACATAACAAACATAAACCAGCAGGAGTCCAAACGGCAGCTGAAGAACAGGTTGAATTGAGCAGCTTTCTAGAGACACTGCAGCCCAGTTTCCGGTGGCATGGCAGAGCTGGGAATGAATTAGAAGCATCACTGATAGACAGAACGACATGGCATGAAGTATCGGGATAGGGTGACTCTTTGACTAACGGTGTCAAACAGATTGGGAGGAAATGAAACAGATTCCTTCATGGTGGCTGCAGCTGAAAATGAAAGGGGCAAGGTCTGGGTGTCTGCAGTGTGCAGAACACCGCCGGCTCTCTCCAGCCAGCGGCAGCAAGCCCCCCGCATCCACACTGGGAGCGCTGACGGAGCCGACTTTTTAAGTTTTTGAAAAATTTGACTCATAAGAATAATCCTTTAAGATTATCGAGGCTTCACACATCATGATTTGCCGTGGCATTTTGTGCTCAGTGCCGTCCAACTTCCAATACATGGCTGGTCTGTCTCATGCTATTGTACTAATTGTTTTTATCGCCAAACCACATGAGCTTTTCCTCCAAACCCAAACAAGACAAATGGGGTAAGATGGGGGGAGGGGCAGAAGTGTCTCAAAATATTATTACATAAAGTCTTAAAAAAACCACTAGAGACATTTAGTTAGAAGAAATAAATAAAGGTATTTGTTGAAATAAACTGAACCAAAATGGGGACATGAGGGTCTTCAGATATTTAAAAGATTATCCTACAAAAGAGGGAATAGATTGCTCTTGATGTAAAAGACCAGAACAAAAATGAACTGGGCGGGGGGGGAATGGAGAATCCACAAAGAAACAGATTTTAGTTCAGTGCAATGAACCATTTTCTAATTACATTTCAATGTTAGAAAACAATAGACAGCACTGAGGTAGCTCCTTAGCTGTAGTGGTCAGTGACTACAGAACCATTTGTTTGGGATAACACAGGATTATCTCTTTAGTGAGTCAGAGGTTAAAGTAAATGTACTTATATATATTTTTTGTTGTTGTTGTCTCTTATTCTTCCTGCTGGGTTGTAAACTCCTTGAAGACAGGAATAGAGTGTTCTAAATATTTCTCATCTCCACAGAGTCTAACAGGGAAACATGAACACAGCAGGCTCCTAAAAGTTATGATCAAATTAATTTTATAGCTTATTTCACATTGAGACTGCTATGACATAAAGAATTCAAAAGTATCCACTCAATTCAATTCAGCTAATTAGTCCCAAAGGAATCCATTCAACAGATTTACTCAAACAACTAAATTTTCTAAGACAATGTGATTTTTTTATTACCAAAGTGCTTAAGTCAGTTCAGATTATGTGTATCAAGAAGGACAATGTCAGCTAACTATATTTTCTATTTTCCAACCTTATGCTACCAATAAGATATAACTATGTACATAAGAAAGTAAATCTTATACTTTGAGGGGATTTGTACCAGTCAAGTAAAAGTACAGGCAGATCAGTGCCAATACTTTCTACACTTTGGCTATTCTTGCCTATCCTATTTAAAATAGAATAAAATAAAATGTACCAAATTAAAAAGAGATTTCAGTTATATTCTTTTAAAACTTAATAATTGTTTGACCCACTTCAAAATATCATGTTGACCTTTGAAACTTTTACACTTAAGTCCATCCTTAAAAGAATGACACTGACATTTTTGTCTTAATAGATGTTTCATTAAGGTCACTGCTACATTTACTGCAATAAATAGAGGAGAATTAAGAGCTCATCAGCACCGTCATAGTATGCACTGAAAAGACTGAATTACGTGCTTAAGGAGATGAATTGATAATCATTGGCAAACTCTACTAAGAAAACTGCTGCCTTAAAAAGTATCTCAGAGAAAAAGTGTTTCCACTAATATTTTTGCTCCTCCAGCATATTTTTATTTTGATAAAATGTAGCCATAAATTAGGGTTATCGTTTAAAGATTTAGACTTAGACTCTGTGATTTAACTATCCTCCAATTAGCTCGAAAGGATCACTGTCCTAGCTGTGATTTCTAAGTACATTCTGTGAAAACCTGTCACTGAGTGCTCATTGAAAATATGAGTTGTTCTCCTGACCCAAGAGAGTAATCAAATTGCTGTCTGGTAAACACACACACACACACACACACACACACACACACACACACAGAGAGAGAGAGAGAGAAACTGAAGAAATATTAAAATAATGAAGAAATATGTAATGTGTGTTGTATGGGGGTATACTCTGAGCTATTTAAAATATCCTTTGTGTAAAATGAAACATCAATCTCATTCCAAGTGTGGAGAGCTAGCATGGCAAATCCAATGTAGCTGCAAGGCAGTTTACATTGTATCTTACCAATGTTCAATTTAAGAAAAGATTGAAGAACATCAGGCTGCTATAAAAACAATTTGCACAGAATAAATTTGGTACTTGCCAACCATTTCTCAGAGAAAGCAGCTTTCCAGCAGAGCTAGGATGTCATGCGGCATGGGTTACTGGTACTCATGCAGAATGATTATTAGGCATAAAATTAGTTCGAAAAATAGATTTACAGAAGTATTAAATGTTTGAAATAAGAGCAATATCTGCCATCTAAATAGTATTTAAATTTTGTTAACTGAAAATAGGTAGTAAGAGAAGCATGTTTCTCACCGAAACTTATAATTTCTTTATTTTTTTTCTTTCTGTCAGATTTTTGCTACAGCTGCCTACAAAACAATGGGTTAAGGAAAGACGACCAACATCTATGAATTAAGCTTGTCTAGGCTCTTTGTCATCTGTCTCATGCTACGCAGGGGTGGGTGAAGGGTCAAAAAGGAGAGGGAAGCCTGGGGTAGAGGTGGGGATAAAAAAGAAGGAAATGTCATTATTCTAATAGGTATAAAAAGCATGGGAATTCAGGTTATAGGGAATGAAAAGAATGATTTTGTGGAAGATACGAGATTTAAGGTAAATTTCCGAAGAAGTATAGAGATCGATACAAGTAGTCAAAGGAAAGCATACTTCACTGACAGCAAAACTTAGTGCTTTAGGGCAAAGGCTATGGGGTCAGACACCTGGCTTCAATGCCGCCACTTCTTAAATTTGTGTCCTTGTGTTTCTGTTTTCTCACCTGTAAGTGGAAATAATGGGAGCAGCTGCGTCTTTGGGTTATTTGAAGGATTAAATAAGGTAATACATGTAAAGCTTTTAGAACAGTGCCAGGCATGTAATAGCTACTTGGTACAATAAGCTCTTGCTAACAGCAGCAGGATCTTCGTCAGCATCATTGGGCTCTAAATTCCTATTATTGATTCTCTTTATCTTCATTTTTACCTCTTTATATACATTTCTTTTCACAAAGAGAAACCAGAGGATCTTAATTGGTTGGGAAATAAACATGGACTTTAAAAAATCCAGTTGGTTTGGGGCGCCTGGGTGGCACAGTTGGTTAAGCATCTGACTCTTGGCTTTGGCTGAGATTGTGATTTGAGCCTCATGTTGGCTCTGTGCTCAGTACGGAGTCAGCTTGGGGTTCTCTCTCCCTGTCCCCCTGCTCCTCCTGCTCGTATTCTCTCTTTCTCTCTTGAATAAATAAATAAATCTTAAAAAAAAATCCAGTTGCCCTTTTTTCAAAACAACTAAGTCAAATTCCTTTTCTTTCTCTGGATATATGAACAGAGAACTATTTATGTAGTATAGATGTGTGGTCCAATGTGAACTTTAGATTCTTCATGATATTAAAGTAGATACATGCCTAATGCTTGAAAGAAAATATTTAAGGAATAGCAATTGACAAAAGGACGCAAACTTGAGTGAATATGACTGACTATCAAAAGGCATAAACATATGAAAAAAACTGGAAGGCCAAATGAATTTAGTAGGGGAAGAGCTGTATTATTTCTATGCTATTGTAATTTAGTTTATAATTTAAATATATATTTAAAACATATATTCCTAAATAAAATAACCTGGAGAAAGGTTTTTATATGTGTGTGTAAATAATCAGACTACGCAGCTTTGTCAGCCACTGAACAGTCTCCCTATCTCTTCCAAGTACTGCCCAGCCCAGTATCTTCTGTCATAAAGAAGTATCACTTTTCTTTGGATCTTATTGTCATTTTTCTTTGGATCTCTATTTACTTCTTCGTCTAGAGCAGAAGTGTCAAGTGACCTTGAAGAGTTATCAATGAGAATTTGGCTTACAGAGAACACATTTAATTCTGTCAATCCCTATTAGACGCTAATGGTTGTCATGGTATCAATTTGAATCTCTTCTGCTTCCTTATGTTTTGCCATCAGTGTTTTTTTCACTGGTCTAAAACTGTCATTTCCCTCAGCAGACCAGAGTTAATACATTTGAGAGTTGGACTAGTTGATACCTAGTCAACTTCTCAGTAAATGAAAGCAATGGAAAATGTTAAAAACAAAGTGGCCAGCCAGTTCCACTGTTACCCAGTTTAGTAATTCCTTTTCTTGTTTTTTTTTTAAAGATTTTATTTATTTATTTGACACAGAGAGAGAGACAGTGAAAGAGGGAACACAAGCAGGGGGAGAGGGAGAGGGAGAAGCAGGCTCCTCAATGAACAGGGAGCCTGATGTGAGGCTCGATCCCAGGACCCTGGGATCATGACCTGAGCTGAAGGCAGACGCTTAACCATCTGAGCCACCCAGGTGCCCTGGTTTAATAATTTCTTAAACATACACCTTTGTTAGTATTGTCTCTAAAGTACTAAAGCCATAATGGGAACAGGGGTCTATACAGAAACCCTTCCCAGGTAGCTAATTGGGCTTAATAGGCTGACCTACAGAAAACAAAATATTGCAGTATTTTCATACCCTCAAACCCTTATGCTTTTAGTTGTTTGTGTTGATAAGTTCTTCTGGGCTCATGTTTCTGAGAACACTGATTTGGCACATGATAAGAGTTTGTTTTCATAAACCAATAGCCAATTAAGACAACTGTCTGGGGGGAGAAAGACATCTGTCTGGGAATGAAATCTGCATCCTTGTCCTTAATTTACACTAAGCTAACTAGCCACAACCATCAAATGTCAGTTCTTTTGGCTCTTAAAAATATCATCAAGTGCAGAAGAATGAAACTGGACCATTTCCTTACACCACACACAAAAATAGACTCCAAATGGTTGAAAGACCTAAACGTGAGACAGGAGTCCATCCAAATCCTAAAGGAGAACACAGGTAGCAACCTTTTCGACCTTAGCCGCAGCAACTTCTTCCTAGAAACATCGCCAAAGGCACGGGAAGCCAGGGCAAAAATGAACTATTGGGATTTCATCAAGATAAAAAGCTTTTGCACAGCAAAAGAAACAGTCCACAAAACCAAAAGACAACCGACAGAATGGGAGAAAATATTTGCAAACGACATATCAGATAAAGGGCTAGTATCCAAAATCTATAAAGAACTTATCAAACTCAACACCCAAAGAACAAATAATCCAATCAAGAAATGGGCAGAAGACATGAACAGACATTTCTCCAAAGAAGACATCCAAATGGCCAACAGGAACATGAAAAAGTGCTCAACATCGCTCGGCATCAGGGAAATCCAAATCAAAACCTCCATGAGATACCACCTCACACCCGTCAGAATGGCTAAAATTAACAAGTCAGGGAACGACAGATGTTGGCGGGGATGTGGAGAAAGGGGAACCCTCCTACACTGTTGGTGGGAATGCAAGCTGTTGCAACCCCTCTGGAAAACAGTATGGAGGTTCCTCAAACAGTTGAAATTAGAGCTACCGTTCGATCCAGCAATTGCACTACTGGGTATTTACCCCAAAGATACAAATGTAGGGACCCGAAGGGGTACTTGTACTCCAATGTTTATAGCAGCCATGTCCACCATAGCCAAACTGTGGAAAGAGCCAAGATGTCCATCGACAGATGAATGGATAAAGAAGATGTGGTATATATACACAATGGAATATTATGCAGCCATCAAAAGGAATGAGATCTTGCCATTTGCAACGACGTGGATGGAACTGGAGGGTGTTATGCTGAGTGAAATAAGTCAATCAGAGAAAGACATGTATCACATGACCTCACTGATATGAGGAATTCTTAATCTCAGGAACAAACTGAGTGTTACTGGAGTGGTTGGGGGTGGGAGGGATGGGGTGGTTGGGTGATAGACATTGGGGTGGGTATGTGCTACGGTGAGCACTGTGAATTGTGCAAGACTGTTGAATCACAGTTCTGTACTTCTGAAACAAATAACGCAACATATTTTAAGAAAAAAGAAAAAGAAGAAGATAACAGGAGAGGAAGAAAAGGGGAGTATGTCAGAGGGGGAGACGAACCATGAGAGATGATGGACTCTGAAAAACAAACTGAGGGTTCTAGAGGGGAGGGGGGTAGGGGGATGGGTTAGCCTGGTGATGGGTATTGAGGAGGGCACGTTCTGCATGGAGCACTGGGTGTTATGAACAAACAATGAATCATGGAATACTGCAACAAAAACTAATGATGTAATATATGGTGATTAACATAACAATAAAAAATTAAAAAAAATATCATCAAGTGTAGTATAGTTTTGGAAAATTTCTCTTAGTAGCAAAGAACAGTTTTGATTGTATTCCGCCTTACTAAAAATCTTCATGTCACACTAAGTCCTTAAGTACTCATGTCACTGTTTTTTTGGACAGTTTTTTATGCTAGTGGATTTAGTTTTGTAAAATCAGTCCCACACTGGGATATTATGTCATTACAATTCTACCTTCAATTAACCTTCTTTCCAGGGCCTAAATTAACACAAATTAGATAGGATGTTATTCCAAGCTATATAACCTTGGCGTTACAACTAGTGGTCATCTCATAAAAGCAGTGCCTCTGTTAGGAAAAAAAAAAAAAAAACAAAAACAAACGGCATTTTGAATGCATTACAGCACACAGATTTCATTTATCTCTTGGTCCTTATTATACAGTGATATTCCTGGAAATCAGTAGCTACATAATGTCAGTTTATCCCACTTTTCTCCCCCTCCTAAACTGAAATGTTCTAAAATACCCAAAACAGCATTAGGTCTCCTACTTTACATTCGTTAGTCATGCAGGAAGTTAATCATCTAAATATAAATTAAAGCTTGTACCAGTTTCAGTAAGGCGATATTTATTTTCTTTTTATCCTTAAAGATAGAAAGCCTAACTGGTAGAGAAAATTGAGACTGACAAGCCTTGAGATGGTCTGATTTCTAAACAAATTTTTTTTCCATTGAAATTTCTCAGAGCAGGGATGTCCAACAGTTTTCTAAGGACAAGGTAGTGAATGTACCCCTGAGCTAAGATGCTGCGAGTCCTGAGGAGGTAATGGTCCATGAGTGAGAAGTGGAGGAGGAGAATTTCACACCTCATTTTCATGTTCCTGGTCGTAAGCACAATCTTCTCTCCATGTATCACTGCAATTTGGAGAGATGTGGAAGACAAGCCTGAGAATTGCCAACTTTGATTACCTTCCTTTCCTAGAACCCAATTTGAAATTCTGGAAATCCCTGGGTAAGGAAGATTGACAACCACTGTTGCCTGAAATTGACTCTCAGGTTTCCTTACTGACCTGAAGATTGAACCCATGAGGGAATACCTGTATGTGTATTAAGTATTATTTTTATGTCCCTGACTGAGTAGCCCAAGCCCTTATTAGCAAAGAGTTGCAAAACTGTGAGGTAATGACATATTCTTAAATTACCTTACAGATTAAGAAATCACTACAACTTAAGATCATACTTTCATAGTAGAAAAGGATACTAAATAGGATAAAAACGATTAGTGACAATTGTACTGAACAGCCTATCTGGAAGATTTTTCATTCTAAAATGGCTGACCAAGCATAAATCTTTACCTCGCTTCTTTTGACAAAGCCCATTAAAATGAAACAAGATACAAATAAGAATAAATCTGATATCACAGAAATGCTACCACCAACAGAGCTGAAACTGAAGAATTTCTAGAAAAAAGAGAATGGTTGGAGACAGATGAACCATGAAACCCAATACAGTTGAAGAGGAGAAGATCTCTGCAAAAATAGATCAACCCAACAGAAACAAACAAACAAAACCCAAGATCAGGAACAGGTCTTGGAATAGCAGTGAGCTATCTACCAGTAGGCATGATAATTAATTTAAAGGCTGTGGAATTATTTGTCCCAATCTTCCCGATCTCAGTTTCTGGTTGCAATGTTTTTCTCTAAGAAAAAGCTATTATTGGGACGCCTGGGCGGCTCAGTCAGTTAAGTGGCTGCCTTCAGCTCAGGTCATGATCCCAGGGTTCTGGGATCGAGTCCCACATCAGGCTGCTTGCTCAGCAGGGAGCCTGCTTCTCCCTCTGCCTGCCCCTCTCCCCTGCTTGTGCTCTTTCTCTCTCTCTCTTGCTCTCTCTCTGGCAACTAAATAAAATCTTTAAGAAAAAAAAAGAACTTAAAAAAAAGAAAAAGCTATTATTAGAACTCACTCAATAAAGTGAGTTTTGTTGAGGGAAACTCTCAGAATTAAGATGGAAGTAAGAAGAAAAGCAGGGCAGTGCCCCCAGGCAGTCATCATGGCAACCATCATGGAGGACAAGGGGCCACCTAGAGAGCAAACTCTAGACACCAAAGGACCAGCACTCTCTGTCCTCACAAACTAGAGCCAGCACTTTCTGTGATCACTCCTCGCCAGAAGAAGAGTTTTTCATTTGTGTTAGGGAGCCTGCATCTAGTTAATAGTATTATAAATATTAATAAACCCAAGATCACCAAGCATTTGGGGGAAAATCATCATTCTGAACAAATCCCAAATGAAAATGTTGATGTAAAAGGTAAAAGGGAACTTTAAAATGAGTGATATTATTATTCTCAGAGAAATTCAAAGGGCTATCATATCCACACAATAAAAAGACTGCCATTGTGTGTCAACGATACTCAAAAAAAAACAAAAAACAAAACAAAAACAAAACCCAAACCCAAACCAACAACAACAAAAAAGGAAAAGCCCCCCAAACAAAGAAGCAAAATCCCAGACTGCTATGAAAAAAGAATTAAGTCTCTGAAATGAAAATCATGGTAGTGGAAAACAAAAAAAACAACAACAAAAAACTAAATGGCAAAGAGCAGGACTTCATGGCAGGATGTTTTTCTCAAGTTTTCTCTATAATCTTTTCTATTAACCGAAGTTTCACCTTCAGGCTCCAAATGGTGACCCTTCAACTAGTTCCTGGCTGTCCTCTCAAGGTCAAAAACTGCAACTGCTACAGGTCTCAGATTCTCTTCAACAAACATCTGGCATCAGAGATCTCTGGTAGCTGCTGCATGAGCCCCAAGGTTCACTCACTTTTACAGGCCTGAGCTATTCAGGATGGATACCCTGCCCATGGTAACAGGGATAAAAGTCAATCTCACCCAAACCACTTGAAGGAGAATGAGAGTAAAGTCAATCCGTCATGGAAAAATAATTGGTAGGCAAATGGAATTGATGCTGCAGAGCCAATCAGCTACACCAATCAAACATGTCAACAAGTAAGAATAGAGAGGATCCGAGTAACATATTTAACATGGTTAAATTGAACAGCCATGTGCTTGTATGTGTACTAATTAGTACAGAATTTGGGCAATGAGTAATAACTCAATACACTTCAATATGTAGAATTCATACAGGTAATTTTTTTTATTATTAACCATGGGTCAACAAGACTCAATATTGAAAATAAATGATAGAAAGAGGATATAACTATAGAAAATATGAAGGCATTTTTAAAAAAATAATGTCTTGGGTTAAAGAAAAATTCAAAATGGAAATGATAGATTATTCAGACTATGTATATGATGATAATCTGGTTATATGGACACAACAACTGGGGCATGGATATGAGGGGACCCAGACTCATTTCATTTTGCTAATGAGATTTGTGACTTTCAGCATGCCACCTAACTGCTTTCTCAGTCCCATTTTCCTGTCCTCTTTACTTTGTGAGCTTAGGAAGAAAGAATGTGTATTTTTGAAAAATATTCTAATAATTATCTTTCTCCCTACCTACAACAAAAATATATATTGGTATATATAAAGATATATACAAAGATGTGTGTATATATGCTCTTGTTATTTTCAAAATAATTTAATACTGTTGATCCCAAAGACACCAGCTGTCATAACTTTTAATGTTGTATACAATAGTAGCAACCAGGATTTTATTCTCTGCCTATTTATATCTTAAGACAACATTTTATATTACACATACAAAACATACCCCATTATTTGGGGTGGTGTGGAGGACAGAGCACAAACACCAAGCCAGTTGCCTTGATTTTTTGGGTTTGTTTCCAAAACTGCAGACTAATTACTTCATAAATGTATAACAGTATCTAAAGAAACCTGCTCAGTTGTTTCAAAATAGACAGATCCCGCCCCCCCAAAATCCTCTAAATTCTGAAAACTATCTTCGATATCCCAAAAACTTCTCTGGAAAATCTTTTGGCCACAACTAGATACTGCTAAGAAAGATTACATTTCATCCCTCAGACCAGTTGATAGTTGTTGGTTTGTTTTCATGAAATTATGTTCAAGACCCTGGTTCTTGAAAACTTTATCAACTTGAGAAATCTAAGATATAATTTTATCACTGATCTATAGTGTTCAAAATTATATCTGGTTATAAATATTTGCAGTATATCATGAAGAATAATTTTGGAGTCAGTCCTAAGGAAACTCAGTATTTTCAAAACCTTACATCTATCTGCTAAATATGTCAATGGCCACTGAATTTTTTCATTTGTGAAGATTTGGAAATTTGTGTTATCCCTGCTATCCTAAAATTGGGAAAACTACAAATATTAGTGCTTATATATGGCCAAATATAATTTCCCATTATAAGCAACAATTCATGGTATGAACCATGACCAGCATTCACATCCATGCAATGCAAAGAAAATGATCTGATATTTAACAGACAATTTTTGCATTAGAGAGTTCCTTGATGATGAGGTTAAAGACATTTCATAGATGGATGAACATAGTTTTGAAGGTCAATGATTGGAGATGAACAATTAGTTCATCCCCCAAATCATAAAACAGAGAGTTGCTGGACCAATATTAGATTGCTGCTTCTCATCACTGCCCACCCTATACCCTGCTGCAGCCACATTTTAGCACATTCACAATGAAGAATGTTCATGCAGCTTCAACGATAGTGAAGAGCTCCAGGTGTTAAGAAAAGAGCATTTTTCCCCCTCATGATAATTTTAGAGACAAATTGGGCATAATTAAAACTTAAGCATAAATTTTATTCCTGATGGCCAACAGAGACTGAAGACCATAATTTGATCTTTGGGAAACAGGGAATTTAATATTATTTCTTAAATCTTCTGTCCAGCTTTGACTATATATTTCAATAAGGAAATACTCTAAAATATTTCAATTTCCTCTCCAAGTAATGTTTTGGCACAGTACTAACAATGCAAAGTTTCACAAGAATTTCTCAAATGGTGTGATTTTTTTTCCTTTAGTGATTAAAAGGACTATATTAAACAAACTTTCACAGCTTTTAGAGATTGCTGGTATGTTTTATTACCATTTAGTCTCATGTACTTCAGTGAATTGTACTTTCTGGAAAAAATCAGTAAAATAATTAAAAATAAGCTTTTATAACTTTTATTCAAATCAGAAGACCACATGGTCTCACTGCTCAGTGTTTATCAACATAAAACTCGAGAAATTCTGACTATCTTTTGTAATATACATGGATCTAGATTTGAATTAATCATCTTTTTTTTTGGCAAAGATTTTCAAAAACCTGCCATTGTCTCAGTAACAGATCAATAAATGTGTGTGTTAGCTGATGGGTACGAAATGTTCTATATACCTAGGTCTGAGACTCAACTGAAATTTAATTTCTATACATACCTATACCTGTAGCCTAATACCATACATTGTTTTATAACACTAGAGGACAGCTTCAAATGACCCAGCTTTTACGGTACCCTCACTTCCATCACACTGATACAATTTACAAATGAAATAGGAGATATAAAGTAATGGATTTTTCTCTCTCTTTTTTTTTTTTTTTTAAAGAGAGGGGGTGAGAAGGGGAGAGGGGCAGAAGGAGAGAGAGAATCTAAAGCAGGCTCCATGCCCAGCACAGAGCCTGACCTGGGGCTCAATCTCACAACCTTGAGATTATGACCTGAACCGAAATCAAGAGTCTGATGCTTAACTGACTGAGCTACCCAGGTACCTCTAAAGTAATGGACTTTTTGAGATGCAATGCTAGTTACTGGAAAGTCCAAGTTTACTTTTTACATTAAAGTACAACTTAGAGTGAAAAGAGCAGATCTGATGTAAAGTTTGATCAATTCTGACAAATGTATATACCACTGCAACCCAACCCTGATCAAAACATAAAACATTTCCATTATGCCAGAAAGTGCCCACGTGTCACTTCCAACTATCTTACCACTCCCCTGCTGCCAGAAGCAACAACTGTTCTCTTCTCTGTCACCATAGATGAACTTTGCCTGTTTTAAAACTTCATATGAATGCATGTAATCTTTTGCATCTGGCTTCATTCACTGAGCATAATTTTGTTTGAGATCTATCTGTGGTTTCCCATATGTCACTAGTTTATTTCTTTTTATTGCTAAGTAGAACTCAAGTGTATGAACATGCATAGTTGTTTATCTATTCTCTTGCTGATGGAACATAGGCTGTTTTCAGTTTGGGGCTATTAAGAATAATGACACTATGCATATACTTATAAAAAGTTTCTGTGGACATCTGCACTCATTTCTTTTTAACAAATACCTAGATGCTCAATTGACTGATGATAAGGAAGGAGTATATTTAACTTACATCTTTTACTTTTTCATGCCTTATTGTACATCCAGTATGATCTTGAATAAAAGTAGTATTGTTCCTATCTCAAGGGGAAAACATTCAATATTTCACTATTCAATATGTTAATTGTAGGTTTTTCAAAAATGCATTTTATCAGATTAAGGAAGTTTTATTTTATTCTTCGTTGGCTGAGAGTTTTAGTCATTTCTGGAATGAAGCCCACTTGCTAATGATTAATTTTCTTTTTATGTCTTGTGGATTCTCCTTGCTAATATATTTTTGTGTGTGTCTTTAATCATGAGGAACATTAGTCTGTAATTTTCTTTTCTTCTAATGTCTCTGTCTGGTTTTGGAGCATGGTTATATTGGTCTCATAAAACAAGTATGGGAAATATTCTCTCCTCTGAAATAATTTGTACAGGATTAGTACTACTTCTTCCTTAAAACTGATAGGATTCCATATGAAGCTATTGGGACCTACGGTTTTCTTTTAGGGAAATTTTTAAATTAAGAATTTAACTTCTTTAAAAAATGTTAAAATTTTAATTTCTTGTTGCAACAGTTTTGTTAAATTGTGTTTTTCAACAAATTTGTCCATTTTATCTAAGTCATCAAATCTATTGGAATAAAATTGTATACAATAGTCACTTATCCTTTCAATGTCTGTAGCATCTGAAGTGAACTCTGCTCTTTCAGTTTTTCTTTTTTCCCCCAGTTTTATTGAGAAATAACTGACATACATGACTACATAACTTCAAAGTATCCAGCATGATTGTGTGATTTACTTCTATTGTGAAACGATTACCACAATAAATTTAGCAAACATACATCTCTTCCTACAGAAAAAATAAAAAGGAAAAATTTTTTTCCTCATGATGCAAACTCTTAGGATGAACTCTTAATGATTTTTCTATATAACATATAGCAGCATCAGTTATAGTCATGATGTTGTACATTATATCACAACTATTTATTTATCATATAACTGGAAATCTGTACTTTTTAAAGAAGATTTTACTTATTTATTTGACAGAGAGAAACACAGCAAGAGAGAGAACACAAGCAGGGGGAGTGGGAAAGGACGAAGCAGGCTTCCTGCCGAGCAGGGAGCCCAATGTGGGACTTGATCCCAGGACCCCAGGATCATGACCTGAGCCAAAGGCAGATGCTTAATGACTGAGCCACCCAGGCACCCCTGGAAATCTGTACCTTCTGACCACCTTCCTCCAGTTCCCCCCTTCCCTCTGTCACTGGTACCCAGAAGTCTTATCTCTTTGTTATCTATTGTCTTTTTGATGGTGGTCATTCTAACAGGGGTGAGGTGATATCTTATTGTAGTTTTAATTTGCAATTCCCTAATGGCTAGTGATGTTGAGCATCTTTTTATGTACTTGTTGGTCTTTTATATATCTTCTTTGGAGAAATGTCCATTCAGGTCCTTTGCTCATTTTGTAATTGGGTTATTTAGCTTTTTACTATCGAGTTGTAGGGGTTCTTTATATATTTTGGGTATTAACTCCTTATTAGATACATGGTTTGCAAATATATTTTTCCCATTCTGTAGGTTGTCTTTTCACTTTGTTGATGGTTTCCTTTGCTGTACAGAAGCTTGTATCTTTGGTGTGTTCCTGCTTATTTTTTATTTTGTTGCTTGGGCTTTAGGTGTCCTATCCAAAAATAATCACTACCAAGACCCATTCAAGGATATTTATTCCTATGTTTTCTTCTCGGAGTTCCATGGTTTCAGGTCCTACATTTAACTCTTTAATCCACTTTGAGTTAATTTTTATGACTTGCCTAAGACATGGTACAGTTTCATTCTTTTACATGTGAATATCCAATTATTCCATTTATTGAAGAAACTATTCTTTCTCCATTGAATATTCTTGGCTCCCTTATCAAATATTAGTTGACCATCTATGCTTTGGTTTATTTCTGGGCTTTCAATTTTGTTGCATTGGTCTATTTGTCTGTTTTTATGCCAATACCATACTATTTGGCTGACTACAGCTTTCTAGTGTAACTTGAAATTAGGAAGTGTGATGCCTAATCCTTTCTTCTTTCTCAGGATTTAGGGTTAGAAGTGTTTTGTTTTTTTTTCTACTTCTGCAAAGTATGCCATTGGAATCTTCAGAGGGATTATGCTGAATATATAGATGATTTTTGGCAGTATTGACATTTTAGCAATATTAATTCTTCCAATTATCCAGTAATTAATTCTTCCTGTCCATTCCATGAATACGTATCTTTCCACTTACAGATCTTCTTCAATTTCTTTTATCAATGTCTCACAGTTTTCAGAATAGAGATCTTTCACCTCAGATTTATTTCTAGGTATTTAATTGTTTGATGGTACTGTAAATAAGACTGGTTTCTTTATTTCTTTTTCAGAAGAAATGTCATTGTTAGTGTATAGAAGTACTATTAATTTTCTATGTTAATTTAGTATTCTCCAAATTTACTGAATTCATTGATTAGATCTAACAGGTTTTTCATAGAGTCTTTAGGATTTTCTGCATATAAAATCATGTCATCCTCAAAAGAAACAATTTTACTTTTTCCTTTCCAATTCTGATACCTTTCATTTCTTTTTCTTGCCTGACTGCACTCGCTAAGATTTCCTGCATTCTGTTGCATAGGAATAGTGACAAAGGGCACCCTTGTCTTGTTCCTGGATCTTAGAGGAAAAGCTTTCAATCTTCCATCATTAAGCATGATGTTAGCTGTGAGCTTGTCATATATGGCATTATGTTAAGATATATTCCTTCTATGCCTAATTTCTTTAGATTTTTATCATGAATGGATATTGAATTTTGTCAAATGCTTTTTCTGTGTCTATTGAAATGATCATGTTTCTTTTCTTTCATTCTATTAATGTGATATATCACACAATTGATTTGCATATGTTGAACTAGACTTGTATCCCAAGGATAAATTCCACTTGATCATGGTGAATGATCTTTTTTAATGTACTGCTGAATTTGGTTTGCTAGTATTTTATTGAGAACTTTTATATCTATATTCATCACAGATATTGGCCTGTATTTTCTTTTCTTGTACTGTACTTTTCTGGTTTCGGGGTCCGGACAATGGTTTCTAAAATAAGTTAGGAGTTCCCTCCTCTTCAATTTTTTTAAAGAATTTGAGAAGGACTGGTGTTAATTCTGTTTTAAATGTTGGGTAAAAGTCACCAGTCTAGGGTCCTGGGCTTTTCTTCAGTGGGAGATTTTTGATTACTGATTCAATCTCTTTACTAGTAATTGGTCATTCAGATTTTCTATTTCTTCCCAAGTCAGTTTTGATAAGTTTTATGTTACTAAGAATTTTTCTGTTTCTTCTAGGTTGCTCAGTTTGTTGCATATAGTTGTTCACAGTAACATGTTATGACACATTGAATTTCTGAAGTATCAGTTGGAACGTCTCCTTTTTCTTTGTAATTTTGTTGATTGGGTCCTTTCTCTTTGTTCCTTGGTTAGTCTAGCTAAGGGTGTGTCAACTTGGTTCATCTTTTATAAGAACCAACTCTTAATTTGGTTAATCTTTTGTTTTACTACTCTCTCATTTATTTCTTTTTTTAAATATTTTATTTATTTATTTGAGAGAGAGAATGAGATAGAGAGAGCATGAGAGAGGGAAGGGTCAGAGGGAGAAGCAGACTCCCTGCTCAGCAGGGAGCCTGATGCGGGACTCGATCCTGGGACTCCAGGATCATGACATGAGCCGAAGGCAGTCGCTCAACCAACTGAGCCACACAGGCACCCTATTTCATTTATTTCTATTACAATCTTTATTATTGCCTTTCTTCAGCTAACTGGGGACTCAGTTTGTTGTTTTTTAGTTCCTTAAGGCATAAAGTTAAGTTACTTATTTTGGATCTTTCTTACTTCTTAATGTAGGAGTTTATTGCTGGAATTATTCTGCAGCATCTCATAATTTCTATATGTAATGTTTCCATTTTAGTGTCTCTCAAGAAATTTTATTTCCCCTATTTTTTTTGATCCTTTGGTTGTTCAGGAGAGTGTTAATTTCCATATGTTCATCAGTTTTCCAGTTTTCTTTTTGTTATTGATTTCTAGTTTCCTGCCCCTGTGGTCAAAGATACTTGGTATGAATTTAGTCTTGCTGAATTTGCTAAGACTTGTTTTGTGCCCTAATATATGGTCTGTCCTAAAAAATGTTCCATATGCACTTGAGAAGAATATATATTCTGCTGTTGTTGGATAGAATGTTCTGTATATTTCTGTTAGGTCCACTTGGTCTACATTAATGCTCAAACCTATTTCCTTATTGATTATCTGGATGATCTATCCATTGTTGAGAGTGGGGTATTAAAATTTCCAACTATTAGTATATTACTGCTTATTCCTCTTTTAGCCCTGTGAGTTTTTGTTTTATATATTTCCATGCTTCACCATTCAGCTAATAAATATTTACAACTGTTATATCTTCTTGACATATTGGCCTGTTTACCACTATATATAATGACCTTGTCTCTTTTTACCATTTTTAAAGTTTATTTTGTCTGATATAAATATAGCTTCCCCTTCTTCCTTTTGGTTACCATTTGTTTGAAATATCTTCATCCCTTCACTCAGTCTATGTGTGTTTTAAAGGCTAAAGTGAGTCTCTTGTAAGCAGCATATTGTTGGATATTATTTTTTATCCATTCAGCCATGTCTTTTGGCTAGAGAATTTAATCTATTTACATTTAAAGTAATTATTGTAAGGTAAAGACTTACTCTTGCCACTTTGTTAATTATTTTCTGGTTGTTTTTTAGATTCCTTGTTCTTTGTTTCTTATCCTTTTGTGGTGTGTGTGTGTGTGTGTGTGTGTGTGTATGCTTTATGTCTTTTGGTTATCAGTATGCTTTGACTACTTTATCATGTTCTTTTGTGTAATTACTACAAGATTTTCCCTTATGTTTATCATGAGGCTTACATGAAATACCTTAGATTTATAACACCCTATTGTAAACTGATAACAACTTAACTTCAAAAAAATCCATAAACTTTACACTTTTACTTCTCTTCACCCTCACATTTTAGGTTATTGCTGTTACAATTTACATGTTTATATTGTATAACTAATAATATATTTTTGTAGTTACAGTTATTTTTACTTTTTTTAAACTTTCAAACTACAGTTGTGAGTTATAAGAACTATTACTATATTTCAGAATCTATGACTACATATTTACCATTACCAGTGAGATTTACACTACCTTTTTATGTTTTTGTCATGTTAATTAGTGTCCTTATACTTCCATTCAAAGAACTCCCTTTAGTATTTCTTGTAAGGCAGGTCTGGTGGTAGGGAAGTCCCTCAGCTTTTGTTTGTTTGGGTATATCTTAATTTCTCCATTTCTGAAGGACAAATTTACTGGGTATAGAATTCCTGGTAGACAGCTATTTTCTTTCAATATTTTCAATATGTCAGCTCAATCTATTCTGGCCTGCAATGTTTCTGTTGAGAAATTTGTTGATAGTCTTATGGAGGTTCCCTTGCATGTAACTTCTGTCTTTTCTCTTGCTGCTCTTAAAGTTCCTTGTCTTTGACTTTTAACAATTAATTATAATGTACCTTGATGTAGTCCTATTTGGGATCATTTAGGCCTCATGAATTTGGATATGCATTTCTGTTTCCAGGTTTGAGAAGTTTTCAGTCATTATTGCTTTAAATATACTTTCTGTCCCTTTCACTTTCTTCTGAAATCCTGTAATGTGAATATTGCTTCTTTTCATTGATCCTGAAGGCTTTCTTCACTTTTTTTCATTCTTTTTTCTTTTTGTCTTCTCTAATTACAAATGTCCTATTTTCTAGGTTGCTGATTCTTCTGGATGGTTGAGTCTACTTTTAAAACTCTTTACCGAATTCTTTAGTTCAGTTGTTGTATTTTTCAACTCTAGGATTTGTTTTGTTCTGTTTGATGGTTGTGATTTTCTTGGCGAGCATCCTGTTTTGTTCATGCATCATTTCCTAATTTTTAGTGGTATATGTTTTCTTGTAGTTCATTAAACTTCTTAAAAGAATTATTCTGAATCTTTGACAGTTCACAGATCTCCATTTCTTTAGGGCCAGTTACTGGAGCTTTATTCATTTTCTTTGGTGGTGTTATATTACCTGATTTTTCATGATCCTTGATTCATTATACTGCTATCTATGCATTTGAGTAATGGGGCTCCCTTTCCAGACTTTACAGGCTTGCTTTAGCAGAGGAAGTTCTTCCACCAGTCAACTCAGTTTGAGTTTCTAGATGTGTCTGTAATAATGTCCTTAGACAGGCAGGGGCTACTACTACGGTCTACTTCTGGGCAAGGCAACTGTTTCAGCCTTGGGGACAGAGATGGGGGAGTGTGCCACTGGCTGCCACAGTTGGATAGGAATGCTGGCTTAGTTCCCTACTTAAGTTAGGCTGTAGGATGGCTCGGCCATTGCCTGGACTCTGTGGTCAGGCTTACTAGATGGTCAGAACTGGGTACTATAGTCAGTAATAGAAGCTTCCTTGCCCTGGCAAGGCAGAAGGGCAGGACTCAGGGCCTGTGCAGCTTGTTCTTTGGAGGCTCAAATCAGGACTGAGTGTGCACTGAATTCCTTGGTCAGATGAGGTCACTGGTTTTGCTTTGTGGGTAGGGGAAGCCACAGGTTGTGCTCTCTGTTCTGGTGCCACTGTACATAGTGCTATTGTAAGGGCTCTGCAGCTTCCTGTGTGCTCTGATTAGGTTCCCTGGTGAGACCAGCTGGAGGCTATATTAATAAGTGGGGCTACAAATTAGATTCCCTGCTCAGGCACGGTGAGAGAAGTGGCTCTAAAACCAGTAAAGCTCTTTGGTGTCTTAACACAAGCCAACTTGCCCTCAAGTTTCCTTGTTGAACTGGGTTACTGGCTTTGGTCTGCAAACTATCAGCTCTGCCTGCTCTTCTCTTGACTCGAGTGTCACTGGGCTGCACAATTTCTAGGAGTTGCCAGCCCTTCTGGTCAGATGGGACCAGGAGGCACCCTCCAGAGTGGGTTGGGATGTCTCAGCAACCTTGCTTAGGCAGAAGGGGAATCAACTACTCCAGACTACTTTTAATTTCCCAAATGGGTTCTCTGGTTGGGAGGGGCCAGGAGCTACGTTCAGCCTGGGCTATGATTTAATTCCCCTGACCTAGCATGAGAACATTGATGTTCTATACTGGCTTCATTCTGGGAGTGATCACTTCTGCCCACCTACCTCTTGGCTGGAGTGCCACTGGGCCACATAGCAGTTTGGAGTTGTTGCCAGACATTCTGTTCAGATAGGGCTGATATGCTTTCCACAGCAAGTAGGGCTATGACTCAGCACCTTGCATAGGTGTGGGCAAACTGGGCTCTTGAACCAGCAAAACTCCTCATTAGAGAATCTGAATCAGGCAGATCTGCACCCTGCCAAATTCCCTGGTCAGAGTGTACTCCTGACTTGGTTCTGCAGATGAGCAGAACCACTGGTTGGGATTATTGCTTGGGCACTGCAGGGAGAACTCAGTATGCCAAGATCCATGTGCTGGTTGTTGGCAGGCCCTTTCACTTTTTCCATCACAGTCAAATTCCCAGCGGTTGAGTCCTGCAGTTTCCCCTGCAATCTTGTGGTACAAGATCAGAAAGGGGGCTCCCATAAAGCAACCCACAATGCTGGGGGTGGCTGGCTGCCCCCCCCCCCGGGCTCTCTTTTCCCACACTGGAGGCTCAGGGGAGACAACTCCATGTGGTTCAGAGCTGGCCTGGGGAGGGGACGATGTGGTCAATGTACAGCCGCTTCTCTTACTCTTCTAATATGGTCTGTCTTGGTGACTGTAGTCAGGTGGTGCTTCAGCCTCACCTCACATTCTAGGATTCTCTCAGTGGTGTCTTATTCTTGAATAGTTGTCATTTGTTTTTTTTTTTTTTCGTGTGGGAAGGAAAGTCAGAAATGACCTGTGTTGTCACATTGGTGACATTACTCCCCAGTCACATTTCTTTATAACCACAATTCAGCTACTCTGGGAGTCCCTGTCAGTAAAAAGTACTTAATATTTTCCAAATAATATAATGCCATCAGGTACTCTTATTACTTTATTCGCATTTCATCAATATGGCATTACATAGAAAGTAAAATAAAAGAGAAGGAGGTACAGGGTGAGTTATTTATGGGCTGTGTAGTTAAGTGCAATCTGTTACTCTACATTCACCTCTTTAGCAGGAAATCATTTATCTAAATTGGAAAATTTCTTTTGTAGTCGAAAAAGTAATCAGAATCCATGTCAACACACTTGTGCAAGATGCATTCTAAATGAAAACAAGTAACAAGATAATGTTGAGAGACTGAAATCCTTGCTTTTTTCAGAATTTTTCCTAGTTGACATGTTTCACTGTACTATGCTACATTATTTAGAATTAAGATACTGCCCTGTCATATTGATTATGTAACTTTTTTCATTCTTATAACTCATCTAATTTTAAAAATAATCTCTATGTATGACAAATATGAGAAAGAATATTTAAAGATAGTAATCATGAATAAAATTTGGCAATCTGCACCCTAAGAATTTATTCTGAAATGTTATAAACAGATGAACATCTAGCCATACTGTTTTCAACTCTAATAACCTACATAATAAACAGAATTGACTGATGGAAGTTCTCAACTTTATTTCTACTTGCAAATCATGAAATATACCATATTAAGCAGACTATATTAGACTAGGTTGAAAGATAATAATAAAGCTTCTGCTACTGCTCTTAAGAGGTATTTTGTAATTTTAATTAAAAGGGAGTCTGGTCATATTTTATGTGTACTCACAACAAATAGTGCTAAAATATACAAATTACACAGACACACACACACACATTCTACACAACCGATTTTTAAATAAATTCTATGCACCTGATTTTTAAACTCATACGTGATTATTGATGGACTCATAAAGAAAAGTTTCTCTACTCCACAGTCTAAGGATCATTTTTTTAGGAAAGAAGACAAGAAAGATACAGTGAGCTAGCTACAACTACTTGTAAGTTTGTTGGGAAAGAAGACTGTGAAAGAAGTATCCTATCACATTATACAGCCAGTGATCTTTACTGTTATTTAAGTACTTAGCTTAAAAACGTACCATTTCTATCCTAGAGTAAAATCTTTAAGAAGTAAACCATTTTTAAGGGTTTTCTAACTATGTCAGAAAGAAAAAATAATGTACATCTTGAGTACAGATGATGCCATTATCACATCTTGATTCTCTTAACTCTATGCTGTCCAAAAAAATCACTGGTCCAGTCCACATCACAAAAGATATTTTATAAAGTTGGATGAAAAGTATTTTTCAATATTCATATCACTGAGAGGATACACACTAAAAAACAAAGCTTAATATTCAGATTTTAGGAGCATCCACTGTTCTAGCCATTTTCCCCTTTAGCTTTAAAACTCGCTGCTTTCTGAATAATATTATTACTTTTAAAATAAAATATATAATACTCAAATATTTGGACAAAGGAGGCACATTCATTCCTATGTGCCTCCTCAGACATAAATACAGATTACATATATGCTTCTCATACCAGGTTATAATTGGCATTTTATCTGTATACTTCTCTCCCTAGCAATAGACTGCAAGTTCTAGAGACAGAGATCATAACTCTTTTAATCACCGTTGATCACTATTATAGAACCAGTATATAGCTAGTCATCAATATAATTTTGTTGAACTTTTATTCATTAATTAAACAAATAGTTATTAAATGCCTTCTGTGGGCACTGTGATGGGCAAGATTCTGACATAAACGTAACTAAGAAGCTCACAGTGTAATAGAGGAAATAAATATTACAGTGTGACAAGGGCAAATACAAAAAAGTACATCATCTATAAAAATATTAAAAAAGAAGGAGGACTTAATTCTTTTTGTTAAAGTTTATAAAAGATTCCAGAAAGAGGTGACACCTGAGCTGGATTTTCAATGATGAATGGGCTTTTTCCAGGCAGATCATGGAGCAAGATGTGACAAAATTCTAAACAAATGGTACAGTATTTGAAAAGGGACATTGGACATGACGATAAAAACTGACACAACCTATATCCCTAATACATAAAATAAATCAGTTCTTAGAGTATACGGCAGTTCTCATTCCACAAAGAGTAAATTCTCACTCCAAGAATCCCATCAACATCTCCTTGATATTTCTGTTGCTTGATCCTAGTCTTTTATAATACCATCATTATTAGAGTTCCATTCTAATTTAGTCAGTATGTCCCACTTACCAGCATGAGGTACAAAATTAAGTTACATTTATTTTATTCAAATTAAGTTTTTTGAGGTTCTTTTCCATCTCTTCAGAATCCTTTCATTATCGATTGCTCTGAGAGCCCCAGGGATAATTTTTTAATCCAAAGGGCCACCTTGGTTACTACTGCCTCAGGAACAGAATCCAGGAAAATATGTCCTGTCAGAGGAAGGGACTTGTTCCTGCCCGCTCTCCTGTAGCTGCTTATACTGACTGCTGATGTAACCTGGGCAGTCAGCCCAAGTAAATGCAGTCCAGGAAGGCAAGGTGTTTCCTGGGGACTACGTACAGTGGCTTGTGCACACACTGAGCCCAGTGTCTGGTGAGCCAGCATGCAGGTACAATTCCTGCCCTACTGAAAAAAGTGCTTCCTGCCCTCCATGCCTGGTCCTGGACGAAGGTATAAACAAGGGAGTCTCATGCTTAGGTCTCCTGGCTCCATGCCACCTTCTACATGGGCTCCTGGTATGGAAATTATTTAATAACACAAATCTTTCTATTTATATACACATACCACACAAACTTCTTAAAGCATAACTCTTATTGTACCAGTTAATTATTTTTTTTTACTGCATATTAAAGTGTGGCCACATGCAGCTTAGCATTCATAGGTTCCCATGTTCCAGTTTGCTGTCATTCTGTCATAGTATACCACTTCATCTAACCATAGATTTACATAGGCTTTTAGTCGTAAGAAATTAGATATCACCTATTTCTAATTCAACCATTTTATTTTACTGGTGAGGAAGCAGACATGGAATTTCAAAGTTCTATTATGGAATTTGCATGTTCGCCACTGTATATTCAATGCTGAGAAGAGTGTCTGGCCTATAGAGAGTGCTCATTAAATACTTATTGCATGAATTAAGGTTAAGATCCATTGATTTTTCTTCTTTCTAGTTTACTAAAAAGTAATCTTTTTAACTTTTACTAAAATTAATCTTTCTAGGTTACTTCCAAGGTATATGTCAAAGTATATAGAGAGAGACCTGACTCTCACAACAATCATACTGAATATCGAAACAAATCAGAATAAAAATTATACATCTATATGCACTAATGTAATATCAAAGTGCATAAACTCAGAACAGCCGTAATTACCATATTACTGTTCCAAAGATAATAATAACAAATATATGTTGAACAATTTAGCACATATCAGGCATTCATCTAATACTTGATGGGTATTAACTAATTTAATCTTCCAAAAAATCCTATACTATAGATACTATTATTATGTTCATTTTACAAATGAGAAAACCAAAGCCCCAAGATATTAAATACCCAGTACACTGGGGAGAAGATGTAGGAAATTTTTCACGACATCTTGTATATGAGCAGATAGTGTCACAACTAACTTTAAGTGGTCTGGTCTAAGTATCTGATTGAGTGGAAATGCCAAAACAAAGACGGCAAATGTCAAATGAACATTTGGATTTGGAGGTGTACTTTCAATGTTTGCTTTAGATTATTTTGGGTTAGAGGGAGCTCTAACATATCCAAGAAGATATATTAGAATGGCAATTGGTTTAGAGGAAGTCCTGAGTGGGGAATATAAATCTGGGAATCACTGACTTACAGCTTACATAGTGTCCAGATATGACATTATGACATATATTTTTATATATACATACACACACACATATACACACATGTACACATATACACACACACACGCACATATGTATATATACACATGCTGATACACATATATACACATACACTCAGATACTAATATATAGAACTATGTCATGTAGAACTATAATTTAGCCCAACTTCTGAATATATTTTTAAAATCTTTTTTTTTATTATTATGTTCTGTTAATCACCATACATTACATCATTAGTTTTTGATGTAGTGTTCCATGATTCATTGTTTGCGTATAATACCCAGTGCTCCATTCAGTAGGTGCCCTCCTTAATACCCATCACCAGGCTAACCCATTCCCCCACCCCCTCCCCTCTAGAACCCTCAGTTTTTTTCTCAGAGTCCATAGTCTCTCATGGTTTGTCTATCATCTTTTGATACTAAAGCTTGGCTATCTGTATCACTTAGGATCGATCTTAGCTGCTTGTAACAGAAACGTTACAAATATCACTTAGATAACAAGTCTGTAAGTAGGTATTTTAGGGCCAGTGAAGCTGCTAAGGGACCCATTAAGGACTCAGGTTTCTCATAGCTTCCTACTCTTCCATCCTAATGGTGGCATTTGCATTCATTGTGCTGTGCTATATTCTAGGTGGAGAGAAAAAGGAAGTGAGCAGGAGGAAGAGTAGTGTCTGTATCCGGAAATGAAAACATTCTATTTTGTTCCCATTGGCTGAACTGTGTCACGTGATCATCCTTAGTTTTTAAAAACAGGCAGCTGGGAAGTCACGTTTTTGCCTGAGTATGTTATAACCCCAAATAAAATTAAGATTTTTTTTTAAGAAAGGGAGAGTAAATATCAGATAAACAACTGCTATTTCTCTCAAAGAGCCACAGTTTTAGCACTTTAATAGAATTTGAAACTTCCTAGCTGGCAGAAACCTCTTCATTTTCTAGATGAAAAAACTAAGTGACTTGCTCTAGGTTACATGGCGAGTAGGCAGAGTTGATAGTAAGTGAAGGTGGTAATAACAGAACCTGGATGTTCTAGCTCCTTGTTCAGTGGCACGTTCATAATACCACGCTGCAGTATCAACTGCCTTAAGCTTTATCATACTCGTCTATTAACCTTATCCCAGAGCCTCCATTTCCCACTCAACTCTCATAGTTCTCTGTGCAAATGGCCATTATCATATTTACCATGCTCTAAGCTATTTGTGTGTGTCTATTTGCCCTCTAAATTATTTTGCGTGTCTATGTGTCCTCTAATTTGGAAATACCCCCTGGAGCAGGAATTGTGACTTCTTCATCTTTATCTCCCTCCCTCTTCCCCTCAGGGTCTCAGAGAACACTCAGCATATTGTACATAGTTAATAGGTTCTTGTTAAGTGAATTAACCTTACATAGAAAATATAACTTCAGGATGATATTTTAGTGGTTTCTGATGGAAGGATATTAAGCATTCTTATGATGTAGAATTTTATCCCAATAGCCTCTGAGCCATTGGTTAATATCATTATTACAATATTATAATCATAGATCTTAGAGCTGGTAAAAATCACCTGATTTACCCCCCATGTTCATATAGTCTTCTTTTATCAGAGTCACCTAAGGACCAGAGACATTACATTGCCCAAATTTACTGGATCAATAGGAGGAAGGGCAGAAACAAAGCTAAGAATCCTCCTTCTTTGGGCATTTATTGTTTTTATTGTTTTTCAATACATCACATTGCCAAACCTTGATGTAATATATTTCACCTTCATATCTTACATGTTCGAAGTCTAAAATGGTCTATGCTATTTTAGAATACTGACCCTTTGATACATTTCTAGGTGAAGATGCAAAGGTTTTCACGTGTATGATGTTGTAAATGGATAACAGCAAGAGAGATCCAAAATTTATTATCAAGATTGAACTTGAGTTTTTCCACATCTAGGGATGATACTCATAATACATCTTTAGCACCCCTCCAGGGCAGCTTAGATATCTTACTTTCTATTTGTAACTGGGAAAATAGAGGTTAAGATAAAGGCCAGAGCAACTGTCAGAAACCATTAGTTTTGCTACTCTATAAACATCCATTTGCTTAAATTACACTGGCTCTTAGCATCCACACTTTTGCTATATGTAACATGGCCAGTGCTATCTTCTCAGCACTTTACTCATTTGAAAATGAGAACATGCATTTTATATGATTAAATAAATTATACCAGGCTAGAATATGACACATAGTCCTTGTCCCCAAGACCTAAATGAAATCAGGGAAGCCTATTAAGAGCTAGAAAGTAGACATAAAGACAATCAGGTTTAGAAGCAAACATGAGCTCATATATTTCTCATATCTTATATATCAAATATATCCTACATATTAATACCAATCTTCATATTTTCCTAATTCACTTAATATAAATTTGTTGAATAAAAGTGATTCATATTTCTTCCTCAATTCAGTGCAACTTACAGAGAGAGGAAAAATTTTGGAAGTTGTTTGAACAATGGGAGAATTACCTAAGTCAAATAGGATCAGATGGAGTTTACATGTCAGGGTTATGGTCCGTCATGTATCCAGAGGGTTAGAGCCTAGGCTTCTGTTTACAAAATATAATCTCATTATCCTGCTTGACTCAATTCAATTCTTTCTAAAACCTCACAATGTAAAACAGAACAAGTCTTCTTATTTCTAGATGAGAAAAATGAGGCTCAGAGAAGTTTGCTGCCTGCCCAAATTCTGATAGCTATGATGTCCTGGAACTGGGAGTCAGGGCTCTGCCCCCATACTTTGGGCTTTCATTTCCACATCTTTTCCTGTTGTTAGAAATGGAGTGATGGTGTTATTATACACATTGTAAGAGCGCCTCTGATATCTCATAGATTTGTTTTAAAAATTATTTTTTAATCTAGCGTAGTTACTAAACAACTACACTCAAGACAGGTAATCATTTAAAGCCTCAATAGTTTGACGAAAGTATGAAATACCTGAACAGTAATTAGTTCTGCTACATAATTGCTAGATTTAATAATTACAGCGCTTTTTAATCCATAATTTTCTAATATCTACCTACCTATTGCTGTGGGACCAAGAAACTCTTTTCTGTGATATGTGTGCCCTGTAATCCTGTCTTTATATTGCTCCATGAAAAGCTGATTAGGAGCAGAACCCATTAAGGTCTATATTAAAAGAACTGTGGGAAAACAATGACTCAGAAAAATGACACAGGGCGTTAAATGGAAAATAAATCCTTTAACACCTGTTCATTCTTATAAAAATGTCTGTATTTCTTTTGCAGGGAAGTTTTAGAAGTCAGTTAAAAACTTACTTCAAAAAAGATTTATTGTGAATAATTCAGAACCTTCTTCCACACATTGTTCTCTTGTACCCAACCTGCTCTCCAAATAATAATATTATATATACTATCACTACCTTTATATTTTTATTTTAGTGCTTTATAGCTGGAAAGAGAATTTTCACACATTTCCTTGATATCTTTCTCTGTTAGTTTCTGTATCGTCTTCCATCTATATACTACTGTATTTCTCCAATCATTTCCTCTTTTGTCTAAATGTTAGCTCAGAGTTTATTCTTGTATCAAAGTATCAAGACATGAGTGTGTTCAGTTTTGAGAATATAGAGAAAGCATAAGACTTTTAGCTAAGCAAGAAGATAAATGTCCTGAACATCATGCAATAAATTTCATGACAAAATATTTCATAAATCACCCAGAAGCTCCTCATTTCCTTGGATCATAAAGACTTGAGAATTTCAGAAAAGTAGTGATGTTGTCATCATCCTTTGATATTCAAAAATGACTCTTATTACCTATGTCCTCTTCTCTATCTGAGGTTACACCTGAACAATGCTTGAAAGTCTTGGTCCTTTCCACACAGACCAGGCCCCATTACTGTTAATAGTTGTCATCAAAGGATCTGGCTTACATGTGCCTTGATTTCCCATGCTATAAATTTTGCTTAAACTTTTGAACTCTTTAACTCAGATTAGCTGACCTGCTGTCAATCTTCTCCTATCCCACAACTCAATTCTTCTGCTTGAAATTATGTAACCCTTATTACCCCCATCCACATTGCTTAGTATTTCTTATGTTTCTGTCCAACTTCCTAATTCTCTTCTATGTCTAAACTTAAGACCATGTACATAATGGGCCTGGCCAAGGTAGAAAATGAGATGAAGGTGTCCCATCCTCCTCAGTCTACATGTTGCCTCTCATCCCAGGATTTGTGACTCCCCTAACCACTCCTCCAACCAAAATCTGCTTTGAAGAAAGAGTACTATAAATATTAATTACTACTTAACACAGTACCTCTAATTAAAGATACATTTAAATAAATCTTTTAAAAAGATACTATTAAAGATACTTCATACATCAAATGAGGGGAAAAAATCATAGGAAGGTTGTGATGAAAACAGTAAAGGGCACAGAGTTTGTTTCTGGAGTATGAATTTGTCTGATTCTTTATCTGATCAGAATCTGACTTTGTGACCCTAAGAGTAGTTTTCTTTACTCTGGTCCCCTGACAGATGTTCCAGAAAGATTAAGGAGGAGATCTTTGACATTTCAATTTAAAGCTTAAATGCAATGTTTGGGTTAAAAAGAACAATGTCAAATTTAGTGCCAAAAGAAAACATTTCAACTCCTTTATTTCATCTAATACTTGAAAATATTCAGAAGAAAATATATTCACGGGAAAGTTCTGGGAATGGAGACATCGTTGTGAAAGCAGACAATATAATTGTTAAAATACCTGATTCTTAATGACTCAAAAGGCATCAGAATCATTGCCCCTTTCTATCATTTTGCCTACTTTCTAAAATGAAATCTTGCCTTTTTAAATTGTACTTGGAACAACTATTAGATATATTAAAATGTCAGCCTTAAGATAAAAATTAGTCAAAGGCATCACCTTGATTTTTTTTATCATTTTATCCCTTGAAAGTTACAACTCTGAAGTATACTTTTTTTTTTAAGATTTTATTTATTTGACAGAGAGAGAGAGGGAGCACAAGCAGGGGGAGCAGCAGAGGGAGAAGCAGGCTCCCAGGGAGCCTAACGTGGGGCTCGATCCCAGGACCCTGGGACCATGACCTGAACCGAAGGCATATGCTTAACTGACTGAGCCACCCAGGCGCCCCTGAAGTGTACATTTAATAATCTTAGTAATGGGCTACAGAAATGCCAGGTATGTGTGTGTATATAAAAATATACACACACACATATATATACATATCTTCTGTGGCAGAGTATATTTTCCCAAGATAGCTGCACCAATATATATCCCATCTTACATATTCTTACAATGTGACAATAACACTTCAATCAAGAGGTAAGGTCTATATTTCCTCTCTCTAGATCTCTATCCTCACCCTTCCTCTCTACCCCACATGGAGAGAGCACATAGAAAGTTCAACATGGAAAGAAAGCGAGTGCTCTAGTGACCAGCTAGTCATAACTCCAGATGATTTCAACCCCTAGCCTTTGAGTCTTCCAACTGAGGCCCCGGGCATTGTGGAGGAGTGATAAGTTGTCCCCTTTGTGCCCTATCCCAACTCTTAACCCTCATGGTCCATGAGCATAATAAATGGTTGTTTAGCTCAAATACATTCTGCATGATTTGTATGTAGCCATAGTAACTCAAACATCATCATATTAGAAATAAGCACTTAATATTTTTGTTTTCTACTTTTGGCTACTGTCACCAATGCACTTCTTGATTGTTTAAAGAAATGATGAGGCATAGTGCTGCCTCATCTACTCTGTTTTTTCCATGTTTCTGAATCGCCTAGGAAGGTCCAACAAAATTTCAGAGGTAGGACATTGGCACCACCATATTTCAAGACATCAATTTAAGAGCCACATGGGAACAACATATTCTTCAGCCCTATCTGTGGTGCTACCCACAGACAGAGATATTTAACTTACTTCAACAGATATTTATTGAGTATCTGTGTGTACAAAAGAAGAGAAAGAGGAATTTAATGTTTATTAAGTAAATTGTAACATGGCAGGCATTATTAGTTCCTTAAACATTTATAAGAACCTTATGACATAGGGTTTCACCACAGATGAGACCCAGGGAGGTTAAATAACTTTCCAGATCTAACTGCCAGTGAACAGCAGAGTCAAGATTCAAACTTTCATCTTTATTATAACAAATACGTGCCTTTTGCATTCTGCCTTAGTTTTGTAATGGGATAATAACAACTTCAATGGTTATTACACAAACTGAATAAATTCATAAAAATTGACTAGACTATAGTAAATAATATTAAATATTTCTTATTATTGTTTACCATTTGTCTTAACTTTCAATTTAGTGCCAGATACTGTGAAAACAGAAAAATGAATAAGATGTAGTCTTCAATTTCAATAAGTTTAAGTTATAGTTTTGGGGGTACTGAATTGGAGCTATAGTGGTTTAGGTGTTGAGGCAAATACACAAACTATAATGTAAAATGAATTTTAATAAATGACTCAGAAAGGTACAGGAAAATTCTTAAAATCAGTTACCAAGAAAGTTTTTATGGATGCAATGGTGGTGAGGATAGACCCTGATGGTTAAGATTTTATTTCAATAGACAGGAAGAGTGGCTAATTCCATGTTGAAGGAATTGCAAAGCAAAATAATATAAAAGCATTGGGAGCTATTTAAAAATTCTAAGAAATGCAGTATTCCTGGAGGAAAAAAACTCATTAATTTTTTTAAGATGGAAAAACTGGATATATTTATAGGCTTAAGGGAGGAAGTCAATAAAGATTCTAAAGATAGATATAGAAAGGTTATGGCTTTCCTTAAAGAGGTGAAAATGGGTTAGGTTGCGGGAGGTGGAAATAGAGTTGGCTGTGAACAGCAAACGGAGTACCTCATTCTCAGAGAGTAGTGGAAAGAGCATGAAAGTACAGCGAGAGGAAGAAGGATGCATATGGCAGCCTCAGGTCCTCCACTGGATAAGAAAGGAGATTATATAAGGGGTGGGAGTGAGAAGAGGGCTTGAAGAGGATGGAGAAGGTCTAGAATGGTTTTGAAAGGGAATGGAAGAAACAACTGAATGAGGACAAACCCAGGGTTTGTTAATAGTGTTGCTCCCAAAACAAACATTGATTGTTCACCTCCCATGTGGTAGCTGTTGAGAGTACCATAATAAACAAAGTCGACACTGCTTCAAGTAACAAAGTAGACTGTGCCTTCAAGATAGGGACTAGGTAAGTAAATGTGAAATTACTATTCAGTATGATATAGCCAAATAGAAGCTTGTTGTGTAGACTTCCATAGGAGCACAGAACCTTGAATTTGTGAGTTGGAAGAACATTTTCCAAAGCACAGGATATCTTGATTGAAAATAACAACAATGTCAAAAGCAGTAGGTGTAAACCAAGCAAAGGGAGACAGGAATGGGGGGAGTGTGGCAATACATGGACCTAGTGGGTGCAAAGAACCACCATTTTAGGAAGCCTGGCATATTTTTCACAGAAAATGGCACTTTCTTTTATGTTACATCAGGAGTGTGAATTAAACCACCAAGATATTAGAGAAGGTTTTACATAAAAGAAAATTCAGCTCAAATCTACATTTTGGAAAGATGGCTTTGTCAAAGCTCTCAGTGGTAAAATACAGAATTCCACTTGAGCTGACTTAAGCAAAAAGGAAAAAAAATGATGAACTATATATTATAGTGCTTTTCAACCTTTTTCATGTCCTGGCACAGATGGAAAACAATAATATTTATACAACACCCTGGAGAAAAGAGATGAGACTGTTTGTGGCAGGAAGCAATCGGCCTGGGGACTCGAGCTGCCCTAAGGGCTTGATGGGTCAATATTGAAGCATACATCTTTAGCACACCAGCTGGGCAGCTCAGATCCATTATATGAAATTATAGACTCAGGGATAAATCATGAACCTGAAAGACTGGCTGAGACTTATGCAGGGCTGAGGCTGGGAACTCCAAAGCCAAGCTTGTCTCTGTTTCTTTCTTGGGCAAGGGGGTCTCACCTCTGCCCCTTTCTGTATATACATACTTTTTCTTTCCCTCTCCTTGAGCTAGATTCATTGCTTCCTTGTGCACATCACAGAAGATACTGCCTCATAACTCCCACATGTGCAAGTTTTTCCAGTTAAAATATTTAATAAAGATAAATTAAAAGTTCTCAGTGTTGACCCCAAATCCACCCCCTCCAAAAGTATCTGATCGGCCCAGGTGTCCATGATGTTTGAAATCTGTTGTTGTCAGTAAGAGGTAAGAAACAGAGGGCCACAGAGGCTGACCATTATATTGCTGGAGGGAACATTTCCAGAGAAGGGGCTGCAGAAGCTTGCAGTTTCTGGAAGGCCACTCTGGCTGCAACAAGAAGTATGTCCAGAAGGAGAGGCAATATGGGAGTCATGGAGATGAGCTGAGAAGCTGCCGCAGTAAGCCACGAAAGGGTCCAGAATGGCCATGGCTGGGATAAGAGCAGGAATAAGGAATTGCAGAGATATGAGCAGCAGTATGTGTAAAGCAGAACTAACAAGGCTTGGGTTTGATGACAAATGAGTGAGGGAGAAAGGACCCAGATTTCTGATTTGAACAATGAAGTAAAGAGGATGGTATCTTTTACTTATTGATAAAGGATAAAAAAGGAGACTAACAAGTATAAGAGATGGAAGAGTTTCAGTATTGGATATAAATTTAAAGCTTCCTTGAGAAATCCAAGCGGATACGTCCAATAGACAGCTGAGTAGGAGACTGCAGCTCAGAGGAGTCATCATTAAAGGTGGATTTGGGAGACTTTTAGATGATGGCTGAAGTTTGGGGATGAAATTGTGCATTAGAGAGTTTTAGGATGGGAAGATAAGTGATGAAACAGTGGAAAAACCTCTAAGAAAACCCAAACTTTGAGGGGTGATCAGAGTCAGAGAGGACTAAGCTTCCAAAAGAGATGGAGAAAGAACACAAAAATAAATGGGGAGGGGGTGAAAGACAAAAGAAAGGATTTTTTTTCTGTAAGTAGGAAGTAACCAATAGTGCTAAATGCTGCCAAGATATAAAATAGAATAAAAAGGGCTTGATGGATTTGCCACAAAAGACCTTGGCAGGAAAGCAGTTTAAGTAGAGGGATAGGTACAAAGGACAAATCAGAAAGCATTTTTAGGGTAAATGAGAGGCAAGAAAGTAGAGCATGAACAAGACTTTTGAGAAGTTTGGTTATGAAAGAGCAGAGAGATATGCCAATAACTGGAGTGGGTTATGGGCTCAGAGTATGTTCTGTTTTCTTCTTACATACATCACAATAATTCCACACAGTGATGTGGCTGGCTGGCATCCCCTAGCTAAAGAGTAGAGATTGAAATGGTGTCAGTGGCCCCAAAACAGTGCTGAATCTTTGCTCCATGTGCTTAAAAATGCAGAAAATAATGCTGAATTTCAGGATTTAGAAGTGTATTCTCCAGGCATTATACATATCAGATGAATAAAGCCTTTAAGACGCTGACAGAGATCATGGTCATATCACTTATATGAGAGCGATCTCAGCAACACGGAGGAGCCCCTTACTGAAAAGGAACAAGCTATTCTGAAGCCAAAATAGGACTCTGCCCAGAAGGAAAGATAACCCAAAAGAAACAGAAGAAGGAAGCTTTCGGGCTGTGAAAAACATGGCATAAAATGCATCCAAATAAAAAGGAAAGGAGAGAGAGAAGGTACTACCTAAAGGAAAGCATAAGATCAAGGAAAGATGTGTCTGTGCTTTTTATAGAACGGGAGAGACCTAAGCCCTCAGTATCATGGCCAGCACACAACAGATATTTAATACGTATAGTTATAAAGGGAAGAGGGAGGAAGAAGAAGGGAAAGAGAGAGGAAAGGAAGAGGGGGAGGAAAGGTATCTGCAGGCTCAGTAGAGAGACTCCCTGTGTTATTGGAGATAAAGCAGAAAGGATAAATAAATGATGACTAAAGTCCCAGTGAAGTCTGAAAAGGATGGAGTCTAGAACCCATGGGTTTATTTTTAAATTAACTAAAATGGGTTTATTTTTAAATTGACTAAAATTTGCTAAGTGAAAGGTTTTTGAAGAGAAAAAATAAATAAAACTAAGAATAGAAATATCTGAAAGAGTAGAACAAAGTCCCAAAACCAAAGGCTGGGAACACCAAATATAACAGCAGCATCTTCAGAATGGTGCTTGTGGGGTGAGCTGAGTTACTCTTCCTTGGCTTCCATGAACAATAAAGTAAAAAGATAAACATAAGCCCTAGAATTTGTTGATTATTTATTCAAAAAGCTAAACTGTCATCTTTAAGGAGAACCAGATTTAACAGGATGTTGAAATGGGCTGAAGCCCCCAAATAATAAACATAACATCCTAACTGAGGTACAAGATAAACATGCAAGATTTCAAAGGAGGTGACCAGAAGCCAGCTTTGTGATTACTGATCTCTTACTCATATTTAGCACATAAAAGATTCTGGAATTTGAGAAGAAGTTTGGAGAAAAAAAAGAACTTCTGTAGGGAGCTGGTATTTGCAGAGATTCCCTCCCAAGTGGGAGAAGTCAGAGTTGTCTTTCCCCCACTTCATTTCTAGGAAGTGGGGCATCCCGGGCACCACTCAGCGGGCTTGATATGTGCTCCAAGAGCCAAGAGCTTTGGCTGTCACCTTGCACCTAAGAAATCAAGGTTCACAATGCTGTGGCTTGCCAAGTGCCTGAGAATGAAGCAAGTAGGGAGTGGCTGCACTGGGACAGGCCTGCTGCCCACACCTCTCAGGGCAGAGGGGATTTTTCCCTCGGGACCATCTGTGGGTCTCCTGTAACAAAGATAACAGGAATCTTTTTAAGACTTTGCCTTGAGGGATGACAGAAGTTGAGCAGAAAGAAACTGTAGTGCCCTGCTGGAGGCAGAGGGGCTCTAGAAGACTTTATAAAGAAGCAGTTTGAGAAAGATATGTGGCCTCTGTCAAAGCCACCGCCAATGAGAGGTCCCCGCAGGGGAAGGAAGCATCTCCAGGGAGCTCACAAAAGTAACACAACAGAAACAGCTGCTAAGGGGGCACCTGGGTGGCTCAGTCCTTAAGCATCTGCCTTCGGCTCAGGTCATGATCCCAGGTTCCTGGGATTGAGCCCAGGGATCAAGCCCAGGGATCGAGCCCAGGGATCGAGGTCCTGGGATCAGGCTCCCTGCTCTGCGGGAAGCCTGCTTCTCCCTCTCCCACTCCCCTCTGCTTGTGTTCCCCTCTTGCTGTGGCTCTCTCTGTCAGATAACTAAAAAGGAAGGAAGGAAGGAAGGAAGGAAGGAAGGAAGGAAGGAAGGAAGGGAGGGAGGGAGGGAGGGAGGGAGGGAGGGAGGGAGGGAGGGAGGGAGGGAGGAAGGAAGGAAGGAAGGAAGGAAGGAAGGAAGGAAGGAAGGAAGGAAGGAAGAAAAAGCCAAGCAAGCAAGCAAGCAAGCAAGCAACTGCTAAGGCCAGAGTGCTGATATGAAATTTTGTATGTTTTCTGCAAGTAACATTGTCCTGCCTCTCTTAAATTTACCTCCTCTGCCCCCATCCAGATTCCAACCATGGAATGATCAAAAACTGTCAGAAAGATGAACAGGGGGCTGTATTTCTAGATTGGGAGACAGGAAATCTCCCCAAGTCTTTCCCCTCATTTCCAACTACAGGAGGCAAGCCTGGTTAGGTCCAAGGAGGGAGCAATTAACTTAAAAATAAATTTGGAGTGTTAATTATTACATCAGACTGGATATAGTAATTATGGAAATGAGACTGTGATCTGTGCCTTGAAGTGGCTGGGGAATTTTCATTATGAGTGAGTGACCAGGAAAGTCATGGGTTTGCCAAAGAATTCATCAAGGGTCAGGAAAGCGTTAACCCCACACAAAAGGTTTGAATAGTGGGGGGAAAAAAACACATCAGGTCATTTTCTGATTGCCCTGTAAGACCCTTCTGTTCATCAAGATGTTTACACAGGTATTCATAATCCTTCTAGTACTTGCTCCCTTTCTCCAGGCAACAGAAAAATAGACATTTCTAGAATCTTGAAATTCTTACTTGTCTTGCAACTTGAAATTTTAAAAAGTATAAAGGAATGGAAAAATCAGATAGAACCTAAAGTTATTTCATTTCATAAAATGTTGAAACAGTTTCTTCTCATATATTTTCTGGGAGAAGCGAGTTAGAAAAAGTTTGAAGGAAAATGTTTTCTACCTTCAGAATATAATCTGTGCTAAATGTGTCCACACATTCTTGGATTAATTGACTTTTTCACTAGTCTTTTAATGCCTGTTCTTGAAATATATTTCATTAGTCAGATGATCCCAGAGAAACGCACTTGATAGGAGAAAAATGAAATCTGTAATACGTTAATGTTAAGGGCTATTTTTGTCCTGGCTGATTTCTGGTTTTATATACTATAAATTATCTGCCCTAAGTAGAAATTTCTTTATTGTTTACTTTCTGAATTCATGACTAAGCCATGGAATGCTGATTTCCATGAGCAACACTTGAAATAAAAGCAATCATTTGGAGGTGAACCAAATTCTCTGCCTATGCAAAGCAACCAACAATATACCCAAGACAAACCCTAGAATTTGGGGAATGGTCTCTGTCAAAATCCATATTGATTTGCTGAATTTTCATGTAGTGCCTCACCCAGGCATTGGAAATAAAGCAAGTTTGCACTGACTGAACCATTCTTTCAGTAGAATGTTGCCATGACATATTCTCCAACAAAGTCAACTTTTGGTTAATAGCTTGTTGAAATATGAGTTTTACATTTTTATAAAGGTCTTCTGAGGCTCTAAATTTTGGAGAAGTAAAAGGTAAGTTTATTTTTTCTTGCAACAGATAGAATGGTTCAATTTTTCTTTTGAGGCATAATGCTTCTTTAGTTTATTGTTTTATGGTGCTGAAATTTTTGCTGAGTTTGAACGATAACTTCATAGGGCAAAAATACAGTAAAGGACTCAGTATTTACCCCAAAGATATAAATGTAGTGATCCAAAGGGGCACATGCACCCCAATGTTTATAGCAGCAACGCCCACAATAGCCAAACTATGGAAAGAGCCTAGATGTCCATCAACAGATGAATGGATAAAGAAGATGTGGTATAGATATGCACAATGGAATATTATGCAGCTATCAAAAAAATGAAATCTTGCCATTTGCAATGACGTGGATGGAACTAGAGGGTATTATGCTAAGCGAAATAAGTTAATCAGAGAAAGACAAGTATCATATGATCTCACTGATATGAGGAATCACAAGGGATCATAAGGGAAGGGAGGGAAAAATGAAACAAGATGAAACAAGAGAGGGAGACAAAACCATAAGAGACTCAATCTCAGGAAACAAACTGAGGGTTGCTGGAGTGGAGGGGGTGGGAGGGTTGGAGTGGCTGGGTGATGGACATTGGGGAGGGTAGGTACTATGGTGAGCGCTATGAATTGTGTAAGACTGTTGAATCACAGACCTGTACCCCTGAAACAAATAATACATTATATGTTAATAAATTTTTTAAAAAAATACAGTAAAGGTATTTCTTAGAATAGTTTTCTTTTACTTGAAAAATTCACAACAAATAGGAAATATTATATGTATTAAAACAAAAGTTCATATGTCCTATTAGGAATGTCTTTTGTTTTCTTCCAATGGTACTGGTTCTATATTGGTATGAAAGAGAAAGGACAAATATTATGCCTTAACCAAGGTCAAAGAAAAATCTGGGAACAGAATTTGGACTTCAATTCAAAAGCCTGATCTAAGCCCCAGACAAGTTTCTTTTATGGTCTACTGAAAGGAAATACTTCTTATTCATCACAAATTTAGCAGTCTCATATTCAGTCGCTAACTCCAAAACCCATTTCTTCACTTGTGGCAGGGTGTAGAAAGTAGAGGGGCAGTGTTTCATATTACTGTTGAGCAATATCTTTGATCTCTAGGAAAAGATTATAACTGCTTAGCTTGGAGTTTTTACCTTCTGCCAGAGAATGCCTTTGCATGGAAGCAATTTTAAAAACTCCTCACTGTAATCATTAAAAATAAAATATACACACAGTATTGGAACTCAGAGCCCATTGATTTGCTTCTACTCATTCCCATAATTCATATTCCCCAGGAAAGGAGCATATGATTTTTGAAGGCAGAAGGTACAGCTCATGGCCAAAATGGAGCCAAGGCCCTCCTTTTAGAACCAGTGTTGTTACAAAGACAATTGCCTCTTTGCTCCGTGAGTCATTTTATTTCTAGAATTTTGAGGAAAAAATTCACCTGACGACTGCTGATCCACATAAGAAGCATTAGGAATTTCATGCCAGCAAATTGAAAATACTTTATGTCACATGAAGTTGAAACTCTATGCTTCCAAAATTTTACTTTAATTTATGCCCTGAAAGACTCAGTTTTCAAAACAAAGATTTGATATGGTCTGAAGAGATTCCTTTGGGCCTCTTCCTTGTCTTCTCAGCTTTCTTACTGTGTAATGCATGTTAGAGTGTTCACAGAAAATCTTGGGCCAGCCGTACCATCTACTGTGCTGCCCCAGTTTTCATCCCCACCACTTGTTAAGAGTCCTATGGCTTCAGTTTGTTCATTAATTTTTTCATATATTTGCTCAGGAAATTCTAAGCCACAAAAACCCACATAAGCATTATTTCTGGAAGCCTTGATCCTACTATGAAGATTTAGCAGTTAACTCAAGAGACATGGGCCCTCCCATCATGCTCTTTATGTCTAAATAGAAGAAAATGACGGTAAATCACCTCTGATATTATTAATTATTCAAGTACAACTGTGGTAAGTGCTATGAATGGCAGTATAGGGAACAGTGAAAGGGTTTCATGGAGGAATCTGAATGAATTTGGAGTCCTGAGTGTCCAGGAGTCAATGGGGCAGAGGTATTGCACACAAAGGAAATGATAATGAGATGAACATGAAATGGAAAGAACATGGTGCACTCCAGGAAAGAAAATAAATCCTGGTAACTAAAGCAGATTTCTCAAATGAGCCTCCACAGAACTCTATGATTCTATAAGATGTCACCAGGGGTTTCACTAGATTGGGGAAAAGGGGAGGGGTATTTTTTTTAAACTTCACACATCACGCAATGTTAGCACTCGTAGTGATGGTTATTTACTGAGTGGCCCCAAAAGAAAGTTCATTAGCAGTCTTGCGGCTCTGACAGTATGCAGTAGTACTATGTCACTTGGTAGAGGACATTCTCAGTTGTTTCATGAGTTAGGGGAGGTCACTGATAAATGGTGAGCACTGGGGTACACCAAAGGGAGGGTAGTAGATCCCTGATGACATCAGCCTCTCCCTTCCAAACTGTCTCCCTCACTTTCCTCTTATGTGCTAATGACCAGCTTAGAGGACTGACTGAGCTGTACTGGTGTAACAGAAAATTGTAAGGTAATTTTTAGTCTAAAGAAGGTATTTCTAGGCACCATAACTCAGCTTCTCTCATGTTGCTTTGCTATTGCTATAAATGTTGCAAACACAGACTGAGTAGGTTAATAGTGAACTATATTATAGTTTCATGTCTTATACTTTATCAGTGTTTATGTTTTCCAAAATGTCTGGTATTCCATCATGGCAATTTTTGAAGACAAAGTGTGAAGGAAGATTCTGTGCCTAGGTCTATGAATGATTCTGATAAAACTAGCGAGAAGAGTCACAAACTTCTAAGTCATTTTCCTGTACTGGTATGAGAAGACATACAAAATAAGTTCATTTTTACAGTAAAAAAACTAGTTATCAATGAGTTTTGCATGGATTGGTTAGCCAAGTTGTAGTCCACTGTGCAAATGCACCAATGGCTGCAGGTGCAGGAAAATTAAAAAGACAATGAGTATAAATCATAGCCATTTAACAAGTGAGGAGTTGTTATTTCAGATGAAACCAAAATATTTAATTTTGAGTAAAACTTTGTTTAAAAAAAAGTCACATTTAGCGAAAAGACTCAGGAAGCAAGTTATTTAGTAACAGAGCTCACTGCCCAGAAAAATGAAAAACATCATGCACTTGGTGAGAATCTAATAATGCCAGCATATAAATATATAGTGATGAAAATGCTGACAAGTTGTAGTATGAGAAGCTGAAAAGGTTCTATATTACATGGTATGATAAGTTGTCATATTGATGGCATGTCACATGATGCTGAAGAGCTTTGGGGTAATAAACTAAAGAACAACAGTTTCCCATTACAGGGTGATGAATCAACAGATTTCATTGGTAAATGTCATTTTGTAGCATTTGTATAATTTCTAAATGGTTGTGAAATTTTAAAAAACTTTCTGCTGCATCTAGCCTGCCCAAACAAGCAAAGGCCAAGGTTTAGTTAATGTTGTGCCATATATCCAGAAACAAAAGCCCTACCTTGGGGAACTATTGGCATCTGTGTTGATCGTATCCCATCAGTGATTAGCTACATGAAAAGTTCTGTGTCTATTATAAAAAAAGAAAGAAAGAAAAAGAAAATTCCAGTATTATCTTACTCATTACCTCTTTACTGAGAAATTCTAGTACAAAAACTCTTCAACATGAAATAAAAAGATTCCAAGTAATGCCATAAAAATGGTTAACTTTATTAAAAAAAGATCCAGTTCACTCAAGAATTTTTAGAAACCTGGACAACATAAATCTACTACCTACAGAAATCCACATACTTAGCATAGGAGGAGATCTCTATAGGGTGTGTGAGCTGAAAGGCAAATTGCAGGAATACTTAGAAGGACCTAGAAGGCCAGATTTTACTAAATGCTTGAGTGATAAAGAATAGCTGCAGACTAACCTGCTTAGCAAACATTTTTCATTACGTGAACCAGTTGGACAAGTCTCTGCAAGAAAATGTTTTGACTTCAAATGACAAGATGTTTGGCTTTAAAAGCAACAGAATCATTGGTTAAAAAAAAAAAATCATGTTTCAACAGGAAACCCTGAAATATTTCCCATGCTGCTTGGGTTTGAGAGCAAGATTATCAGCAAGATTCTAGTCTTATTGAAATCCACTTGGAGGACCTGCAGAACAAAGCAGTCTTTTCCCTCACATTCAATACAAATCCCTGGCGAGGTGAGGGGTCCTTTCTCTGATTCTCTTGCTCAGTCTAAGAACCTCATTTCTTTGTATTTGTGAAGTAAAAAAACAGGCACATGTTTTACATTAAAGAGGTGAATTTTATTCTTTGTTTTTAGTTTATGTATATACAGGCTTATAAAACATGCAGAAAACAATATGCATACATACGGATTTTGTAACTGTCTAGGTCTGTATTTGAGACTGATATGTGATTCAGACAAAAGATGTTCTTCAAAGTCTTATATAAAATTATGCTTAAGCTATTTTTTTTATTCATGTTGCTCTGTCTAGTAGCTTTGCTATTCAACATTTTTGATAAATTTTCATTATTGAAATAATATTAAAATCAATTTATGACCTTTATTTAAATGAAATCTATAGAACCTATCACTAGAAAACTTAAATCCCATCTTGGCTCAAGGCACTTATATAAAATAAACTTACTATGTTTGTTTATAATTGTTTATGAATTTATGTAAAGAATGATTTCTAAACCAGTAAACAACTTTTTTAAAGAAAATTTGGATAAAAAGTCAATTTTAGCTTTAAATAAGGAAAAACACAGCTATTCTTATACATACTACACATAATACATACCAAATCTCATTAGCATTTTGTAGAGCATAAATTTATAATAAGATGCTTAGGTCTATTTGAGTATCTTTTTAAAAATCAAACATAAAATTTTTAAATAAAGAAAAAGCTGAAATTTCCCTTACTAACCTGACTTGTATTAGTGTGGACATTCTGTGGAGAGGTGGAACGACATGAGAGTAGGCTTACACATTGGCCAAAATAAAAAGATCCACTGGAAAATATTTTCCACTGAAAAAAGCATTGACAGATCTTTCACTTCCATGGTAAATTTATTCTGAAGTATTTTATTCTTTTTTGATGCTATTGTAAATGGAATTGTTTTCCTAATTTCTTGTCTGGTATTTCATTGCTGGTACATAGAAACACAAGTGATTTTTGTATATGAATTTTCTATCTTGCAACTTTACTGAATTTGTTTATTAGTTCTAACAGGTTTTTCGTGGAGTCTTTAAATATAGTATCATGTCATCTGCAAATAGAGATGTTTTTTTTCTTTTCCAATTATGATGCCTGTTATTTCTTTTTCTTGTCTAATTACTCTGAGTAGGACTTCTAGGAAGATGCTGAATAAAAGTGCAAGAGTGGGCATCCTTGTCTAGTTCTTTCTCTTAAAGTTAAAGCTTTTAGTTGTTCACCATTCAGTATGACGTTAGCTGTGGGTTTGTCATATAAGGACTTTATTAGGTTGAAGAACGTTCCCTTTAAACCCACTTTGTTGAAGTTTTCACCAAGACTGGATGTTGATTTCTGTCAGATGTTTTTTCTGCATCTATTGGGATGATTATATAATTTTTATTCTTCATCTTGTTAATGCCGTGTATCACATTGATTAATTTGTGGATGTTGAGCCATCTTTGCCTCCTTGGAATAAATCTCACTTGCTCATGATGTATGGTGTATTGTTATTTGATTTGCTAATATTTTATTGAGGATTTTTGCATTTATATTCATCAGGGATATTGGCCTGTAATTTTGTTTTCTTGCAGTATCCTTGCCTAGCTTTGGTATCTGGGTAATATTGACCCCTTGTAAAATGAATTCGGGTGTTCCCACTTCTTTATTTCTTTTTTTGGTAGAGGTTGAAAAGAACTGGTATTAATTCTTCTTTAAATATTCGGTAAAATTCACCAGTGAAGCCACATGATCCTGGATTTTTCTTTGTTGGGAGGTCTTTGTTTATGGGTTCAATCTCCTTACTAGTAACTGGTCTGTTCAGATTTTCTATTTCTTCATGATTCAGTCTTGGTAGGTTATGTGTTTCTAGAAATTTGTCTATTTCTTCTAGACTGTCCAATTTCTTGGCCTATAATTGTTCATGGTAGTCTCCTATGATCCTTAGTTTTGTGTGGTATTAGTGGTAATGTCTCTTCTTTCATTAATAATTTTACTTATGAGTCCTCTCTTTTTCTCAGTAAGTCTAGCTAAAGGTTTATCTATTTTATCTTTTCAAAAAACAGCTCTTAGTTTCATTGATCTTTTCTACTGCCTGTTTAGTCTTTATTTCTTTTATTTCCACTTTGATCTTTGTTATTTTCTTCCTTCTACTAACTTTTGGTTTCATTTGTTCTTCTTTCTCTAATATCTTGAGATATAGACTGCTTGAGAGATCTTTTTTTCTTAATGTATTTATTGCTATAAACTTCCTTTTTAGAACTGCTTTTGCTGCATACCATGATATTTGGTATACTGTATTTCCATTTTCATTTGTCTGAAGATATTTTTTATCTCTCTTTTGACTTCTTTGACCTATGGTTATTTAGAAGCATATTGCTTAATCTCCACATATTTGTAGATTTCTCCACTTTTTGTAACTGATTTCTAATTTCATACCAGTAAGATTGGAAAAGGTATTCATATGACTTTAATATTCTTAAATTTATTAAGACTTTATGGCATAACATATGATCTATCCTGGAGAATGTTCATCTGCACTTCAGAAGACTGTGTATTCTGCTGTTATTAGGTAGAATGTTCTGTACATATCTGTTAGGTCAGTCTGGTCTAACATACAGTTTAAGTCCAATGTTTCCTTGTGGATTTTCTGCCTGGATGATCTATCCAATATTGAAAGTAGGGTGTTTAAGTCTTCTACTATTATTGTATTACTACTTCAAATATATGTTCATATTTGCTTTATGTATTTAGGCGCTCCTATATTGAGTGCACAAATATTTACAAATGTTACACACTCTTAATGGATTTACCCTTTTATCGTTATATAATGACTTTCTCTGTCTCTTGTTACAGTCTTTGGATTAAGTCTATTAAAGTCTTTGGATAAATTCTAGCTACTCCAGTTTTCTTTTCGTTTCCATTTTTATTGACTATCTTTTTCCATTCTTTCACTTTCAGTCTGTGTGAGTCCTTAAAAGTTATAACTTGTAGGCAGCATATAGTTAGGCCTTTTTTGTTTTGTTTTCATTTTAATACATTCAGCCACTCTATACATTTTGATTGGATTAGTTCATTTACATTTAAAGTAATTATTGATAGGTATGGACTTAGTGTTGCCATTTTCTTCATTGTTTTCTGGTTGTTTTGGAATTGCTATGTTTGTTTCTTCCTTTCTTGTTCTCTCCCTTTATGATATGATGATTTCCTGTATTGATATGCTTACATTCCTTTCTCTCTATCTTTTGTGTATCTACTATGGGCTTTTGCTTTGCTTACATAAAACATCTATTTTCTACCAGTCTACTTTAGGCTGGTATCAATTTAACTTCATATGCACACAGAAGCTCTACATTTTTACACCTTCACTCCATATTTTATGTTTTGATGTCACAAGTTACATTTTTTTTTACCTTGCATGACCATTAAAAATTATTGTAGTTATATTTATTTTTAATACTTTCATCTTTTAACCTTTATACTAGAGTTTTACATGGTTTGCCTACCACCATCAAAATATTAGAGTATTCTGAACTTAATTGTATCTTTGCTTTTATCCATGAGTTTTATACTTTCGTATGTTTTCCTGACTAGTTAGCATCCTTTAATTTCAGCTTGAAGAACTCCCATTAACATTTCTTATAAGGCCAAGCTAGTAGTGATAAACTCCTTCAGGTTTTGGATTTTTTGTTTTGTTTTGTTTTTTGTCTAGAACACCCTTTATATCTCTTTTAATTTTGAAGGATAACTTTGCCAGGTTAAGTATCCTTAGTTGACAGTTTTGTTCTTTCAGCACTTTGAATTTATCAAGCACTCACTTCTGGCCTGCAAATTTTCTGCTGAAAAATCTGTTCATAGTTTTATGGGGGTTCCCTTGTATGTAGAAAGTTGCTTTTCTCTTGCTGCTTTTAAGATTCTCTCATCTTTAACTTTGGATAATTTAACTATTATGTGTCTTGGTGTGCAACTCTTTGAAATAGGTCTGAAGATTTAATGTATAATATGGTGACTAGAGTTAATATACTGTATTGTATGTTTGAAATTTGCTAAGAGACTAGAACTTAAATTTTCTTATCAAAAAAATTTTTAAAGGGTAAATACGTAAAAGGTTGTATATGTTAATTAAACCAATGGGGGAAATCCTTTCACAGTGTATACACATATCAAATCATAATGCTATACATTTTAAATACCTTACAAATTTATTTTTCAATTATTCCTCAATAAATAATTTTTTAAAGAAGAAAGCATTGACAATTGTTATTGGATTATTTTTGTCTACAACTTACTATATACTAGCATGCTGAGAGCTGTAGACATACTAACTTTATACAGGGTTTTCTGGAATCTGAAAATTATTTCAAGGGTTCCCCCTGGATTAAAAAAGAGAGAGAGAGAGAGAGAAAGGCTGGTCTAGAGAAGAGGAAGTAAAAGACTGACAGATCCTGGATGAAGCTGGGGATGTATGTTAGGATCAGAATTGGAGTGGAGCTGCCAGAGACTTAATTTTGGTATCCCCTCAAAATTAATATGTTAGAACCTAATCCCCAATGTGAGGTATTTGGAAATGGGGTCTTTGGGAGGTGATAAGTGACGAAAGCAGTGCCCTCATGAACAGGATTATTGCTCCTACAAAAGAAACCCTAGAAAGCACTCTTGTCTTTTCTACCATGTGAAGACACAGCAAAAAGACTGCCATCTAAGAACTAGGAAACAGGCCGTCACCAGACCACAGATCCACAGGTGCCTCATTCTCGGATTCAAGCAGCTTCCAATAATACTGATTACTGTTAAGAGAGCAAGATTAGGCCTGAAGATCATGTTCATTGGTTTTGCTAACAAAGAGGAAGGGATGATATAAGCAAGAGTAGATTTGTTGAAGTTGTAACTCCTGAAGCCAAATCAGGTGAAGAGAAGAATAGGTAGGGGATGAGCAAACGGGATGCAGCAAGTTAAGAAAACTTTGAGAAGTCTGATTGTAAGGGAGAGTAGAGAGATGGAATGGTAGCAGGTAAGCTTAGGGCAAGAGTTCAAATGGTGGCTCATATGCTATATATTGAAATATTTAAAAGTTATAAATCAAATTGACACAATGTTAAATAAAAAATATATTTTCCTACCTTTAAGAAAATGTGTCTTTATAACCATTAGTAAGGCCAGATTCAGATTTGAAATTTTTGGACTTCTCAGAATTGTGCACTGGAATGTGACATCATGGACAGTGCCTATTCCAGGTCTATATCCTTTGCTTGTAATTTGTTTCTCCTTCTATTTTGGTTCCCTGAGGGACCTCACACTCAAGTGTAAGGACATCCCAGCCCGCATGTCCAAGCCCTATCCACACCCCCTGCAAACTGCCCCCACTTGGCCGTATCTCTGACCCAGATTCAATGAAGTCCACACTTGGAAGGAAGGACCTAAGAAAAAAACTGTGCAGGTCCTGGAGGTGGGCTTGAGTCACAAGTACTTGGGGCATGGTCTAAAAGGAGGGAATGTTGGGGCGCCTGGGTGGCTCAGTTGGGTAAGTGTCTGCCTTCAGCTCAGGTCATGATCCCAGGGTCCCGGGATCGAGCCCCACGTCAGGCTCTCTGCTGAGCGGGGAGCCTGCTTCTCCCTCTCCCTCTGCCTGCCGCTCCCCTTCCTTGTGCTCTCTCTCTGTCAAATAAATAAATAAGATCTTTTTTAAAAAATTAAAAAATAAAAGGAGGGAATGTGAGCTTTGAGTAGTTACATCTGCTTCCCTGTGGACTCCTGGCTCTAGGAAGAGTAATATGGTAAAGTTAGATCTCAGCCTTCTAAAGCGCAGGGTCTGTGTCAGAGGTCCCTCTTCCTGAGTCCTGAGGGTAGAAGTGGTACGTGAAAAGAAGGTATTTTTAAAACTCCCATTGCACTTTTCTCTCTTTTAGAATTGAACCAACCTTTTTGGCAAAAAGGTAGAATGGCCTGCTTCTACTCCAGTTTTTCCTGTTCAACATTATCTAGAGGAGAAAATCAATAGGCTGTAGTATGGCTTCAAATGAAAGAGGCTGGTTACCAAATTCTTGTAAAACATTGATTTGTGAGTTATTTATTCAAGTTCACTGAATAAGCAATTTACAAATCACTTTTCATTGAGCTTGATTCAGCACTCTGAAGTAAATAAATATGGAATCTCTATCAGGCTTTTAGTGCTATGTCAGTCTTGTCTAAATAGAGGATGCTGAATTTATGCTATAAATCTAACTCTATTTTGCTACATTTGGATTCTGTTTTCTTGTTGTCATTCCTGGGATTCATATAAAGGCTAGATCTACATTAGCGGAATAAAATGAAAAAGAAAAAAACAACAACCCTGCAACATTATTTGCTACAATAATATATTTCAAGTAAAATGATTTATCCTTAATTATCCACATAACCAGCTTAATTTTCTTCATTTACATTGAGTCAAACTGTCCAAACATATGGCTTTTCCCTAGTTTTGTTCCTTTTAAAATTTGACAATATTAGATTAAAACACCATCTCTTACCTTATGCCTCTAAATTTAAAATTGGCAAAAATTCACAAAAATATTTTCAATGTGATTTATATTTTTCCCCTATCAATATAATTAATTCACTACATATAATATTTGATGTAAGGTTATAAACTGTACAGATTTTGAAAATATCTCTTATTGCATTAAAAAAGACATATTAATGTTCTGTTCCCGTTTCCTTTTTCTACTTAAATGTCCAAAGAAAGTGACAGATCTAAAGAAACTGTGCATTAAAGTGCTATTCACTTGTTTAAGAAATCATTAGCGAACAAGATAGCTAGACAAAATTATCTGGCACTTCTCAAATAATTAACTATTTTGATAATTAATAAACTGGAAGAATAAGAAGTTAAAGATATGGAACAAAGTCATGGTTAGTTATTTGAAAATAACAAAGTGACCTAAAGGTTAATCAATGAAAATTATTCCCAGAAAGTCTCCTGTTACATGGATTTATACAACTATATTATGTGGTATATAAATGCCTTATGAATTATTCCCACATGTTTCCTTCTATTTCTCTCATGTTTGATGTAGAGTATAATAAGAGGCCCCAAAGTGCCATTTAGAACTCTTACAAGTTATTTGAAAATCAGAAAGATTTCAACAATTTTGATCACATTAGTAATTGCTTTCCTCATTGGGATAAACCCAGCTTTGGAAAAACTTGATACTAAGGCAGTAGACAGAAGCTGACTCATACAACACAATTACAAGCAAAGGGAGCAGAGATCCACAGCCAAGGGTCAGGTTTTATGGATATTTTTCTCAGGTTCATGGGTACAAACATGCCCACCTTCTTCTGGATATGAAGTCAAAAAACAGAAAGTAAATAAAGAGACAAATGGCAGAGAATTGTGTCAATCCACTATTTTCTTGATGCTGAATAATGGGGAAAATCTGTTTTTATCTTGGACCTTACACATAAAGTGACTCCTGCCCACAAAAGACATTTAAAATGCCCTTGCCACTCTCTTCACTGCAGAACGTCAGTGGTGCATTCAGAATGCTGATCAGGCAGCAGAACACTGGTCAATGAGAACACAAAGACTCACAAATGAACGGCAACACCAGACAGACATTCACACTAAGTATGCACACAAAGCATTTGAGGGACAAACTAAATCTTCCATAGAAACCTACTAGGAATGATTCAGTGCTTAAAGTTATCCTTTGTGTGATTATTTAAGCAAAGACAGAAAAAAAAGGGGGGTCCTAGTCATAAGAAGCTTGAAACAAAATTATGGACCTCATGGCACTAGAGAAGCATGGCACCCATTAAAGGAGATTCTCTCCTGATCAGAATCTTTGCAAGCAGATTTGGGTTTTTTATTTATTCCTAAGCAAAGAGGAAGAGGTAGACATTGGTAGCTAGTACAATGCATGGCTTTTGCAAATAACTGTATATAAATATGCACATTAATCTCAACAGAGTTCTTATTATAGTATATCGGTTTGGTCACTATAAAAAAATCCTTTGGTTGTTTTTGCAAAATACCAAGCTAAAATCTCCTCTAAGTACGGCTATAGTTAGAAAGCTGAACTGGAATCTATCAAGCTGTTGAGTTAGGCTTCTAGTGAACAGAGCAGGAAAGCCAAATAATGTGTACCCCACCTGAATGGGGCATGTTACATAAACATTGCCTTTATCAAAATAGATCAGAAGTAGAAAAGAAAAATTTTCAAGTTGTGCAATAGTCCTTAAATCTTTTCTAGAATAAATCACAATATATAAATAATATACTCAATATGAATCTCAGTATACATGCTTAGATGAACTAGAAATATAATTTTATATTCTATAACAACTTGAATTGATTGCAAGCCTCCCAAGAAAGAAGACATCTACTCAGTGAAATTTGGGTTTCTGTTCTTCCTTCTTTAGGTTGTATCAAAGTTCCAAGCCATCAGAGATGGGAGAAGGGCATGGGTTCTTGGATCCTTGAATTAGTTGGGCTCAAGGTAAGGTCTGACCTTGAAATAATCCTCAGATCAGCGAACCTGTGGGTAGCTCTGCAGAACTCTTTAGGGCTCCCAATTAACTACAGGGAGCTCACGGTCTTTTTTTTTTTTTTTTTTTTTTTTGAGGTTTTATACTATCTTTGGGCTCTGCTCAAGAGATAGACACAGATGATGCTACCTCCATGACCCATCTCATTTCTTCTCCATCTTTCCCTTCTCCAGCCTAAAGGAATTATTTTCTAGACCAAAAATTAGGCTTAGGAGACCTTTCCATTGTTTCTCCTAATATCTGATCTAATGTTTGAACACTTTTCCTGTCCGAAATTTAGGCTTAGAATTTTGGAAACCAAAGTTAGGATAATGTATGGGGTTTCTCTTCTCCCTGTACTATCATACCTAGTCCCTGAGGGATTAAACAAAGAATCCACTAGCTATTCCAATGAAATATTTCACTCTAAGAAAAATAATCAGAGCGGAGAAAAATAATATTGGTTAATAGCTGAAATAAAAAGGTGTTTTTTTCCCCCATAAAGCCTTTATAATGAGATGATCAAAAGATGACTACTTTGAAATCCTAATATGTACATCACATAAAATACTGTCACATGTATACTACTATGGCATGGCTTTGGGCTTTATATTATCAATTTTTATGAGCCATAAAATGCAAGTTATGAATGAATGGTACCTGGAAGAATAGTTTGGGTTTAAAACTTGCTACTTAAGATCTTCCAAGAAAGAACATTTTTTTTTAAATTTATTTATTCGACAGAGAGATAGAGAGCACAAGTAGGCAGAGCGGCAGGCAGAGGGAAAGGGAGAAGCAGGCTCTCTGCTGAGCAGGGAGCCCGATGCGAGGCTCAATCCCAGGACCCTGGGATCATGACCTGAGCCAAAGGCAGCCGCTTAACTGACTGAGCCACCCAGGCACCCCAGAAAGAACAGTTTTTAAAAACTTCCAAGCTAGGCCAAAATATTATGATTTCCACTTTTTAAATGTCACCATGTTCTAAGCCTTTTGCTTTTAATGATAAACAGAAATTTCTGAAGACATCCAGCAGTAGTCATGACATCAGACAGGAAGAGACAGCCCTCTGCATAACACACACCCAGGAGAGATGCCCTGCAGAGGAAATGTCATGAACAATGTTATGTCGGGGATTTCTCTAAACCTATCATTGCCAGGCACCTGTGCTCCAGGGCATCCATCCAATCAACCAGAGAGCAGGCACCTTGCCATTTCAGCAGATGGGTATTAGTGTTGAAGGCAAAGGAACCATGTACAGTATATATTTCAATTATAAGTGTGGAGACTTGGAGTCCCAGTTGGAATCATGTCCATTCCTTTCTGAGCTGGTAACAAACTAGAGATTATACCATCCAGAATGTGCTTTACACAGGATTAGCTTTCAGGAAAAATATACATTTGCAAAGGGAAGAATATGTTTTATATGATGAGTCAAGAATCAAAGGAAAGAACCTAAATACTCCTTAAAGAAACATTCTAGGCTTCATATTTCTACTGAGACAGCATTGAAAAGACAGAGGGGAGGGAACATTGCAACCGCATGGATCTATTATGGCAGAATTGACAGAATTTTGAAAGCCTGTGTATTCCTAAATGTCAGTGTGTTTCAGGTTTTGAAGCGTTCTAGTCAAACCTCAGAGGTGAAGTGGCTTCTGGGACAGAATCATCTTTCATTTTGGTCTATATATTCTAAGACAAAGATTTCTCAGTCTATCCTTTCAGGTCATACCGACTTCTACATTGTTAAATTTTAGAAGTGTTTCAAGTAAAAATTTGTAGGTATCATACTGATTAATATTATTTACCAGCCAACTATTATTTCAGTATGTGATAACATAGAATACCAAATCACTCTGCATTTAACTATTTACACAATTTCATTATCATCATCAAAAATTAAATGCTCCCTTAATAGTTTACACATCATCCTGGCTGGTCAGTATTACAAAACAAGCAGCCGCACTTGGGTGAATGGTTGCAATTATCTAAAGAAACATCATCTAGATTGTTTCTTTGCTTTGGCATAAAAATACACAGAAGCCTTCATAAAGCTTTTAATCTGTTATCACTTAGTTAGATATAGAAAAAGAGGGGTTTTTTTGGTCTTACATGGACTGAAAATATATCTATTATTGCACTTGGTACGTCATCAGTTTTTATGAAATTGTTTTATAACACCCGGGATTAGCATATGGGAAGAATGTCAGCATATCTTGAAATTCATCTAGCCCATGAAATGTCTCTACATTCTTACTCAAGGATTCAACTATTTATTTTACTGACCACAAGAAATGCTGATATCCTACTCCTGAGAAGCAGTCACAGCTCGAGAGTCAAATGGGAATTAGGCATTGTGGAGGGTTCCTGTTGAACCACTCCCATGTGTGTTATGGTTATGTACCAATGGCATAGACTTTAAAGGCCACTGCTCTTATTTCAAAACCTGATAGCTCTGCTTGTTTCCTAAAATGCTGCTTGAGGCTTACTCCCCTTTAATGTTTCATTCTGGTAACACAGAGACTGTAAAAAGTAGCACCTACAACACTTGGGGGAGTTGTACATGCAACCAGATGGCTGAACCAGTCGCCAGAGAGTACGAGTAATAGTAGCAACAAAAGCACCCACAACACTACTTTCTGTCCAATGTGGTTTAAGAAGCCATGTGTTAATCTAATACCTAATCTTCCCATCATTTCCAGCTCAGTTAGGCTCCTGTCTTCCCTTTCTCCTAAGAGTCTTCGGGTTAAGTTTGAAACTCCCGGGTTGCTCTTACCATTATCCTAAAACTGAGGTCCCCGTGGACACATGCCCAGCATAAGGCTGGCCCTGGTCTGCATTCCCAGACAAGAAACAGACCTCCTGGCCTGTGACTAGCCACCACACACTGACTTACTCTGGTATCCCTCACACCAGTGTCATTGCCTCCTAATAATAATAGCTACCATGTATGAGCACTTACTATGCACCAGATATTAACCCCTTACTAACATTGTTAGTAACTACCTTACTAACAGGAAATGCCCAGACATGAATACTCAAGAAGACACAGTGAAGTAATCGGTGATTTTCACCCATATGTTGTTATCACTGGAAACACAACCTCCTTAAATGAAGTATGATAAGGCTGTTTCACTGAAAGTCAAATACCATGCATAGCATTGCTGCTTGCTATGTAATTTTTCCTTTTTTTCCTAAAAAAGTGAACAACTTTTCATAAGTAAGCACAAACAAAACAAAGTGTAATCTTCCCTCCAGTTAGATGATAGTTTGCATTCCTGGAAAGTTCAGTGTATTTTAAAAACAAAAAATATTTGTATGTAGTTAGGTTCTAGGCTTAGATAATTATAAAACGGATTTTTACCTACATGAATGTCTTGGGAACATTAAAAATTAATTCAGGGAATACTACTATCCTCCATGGTGGGACGGTCCCACACACGGCAGGGTATCCAGCAGCCCTGCTTTCTGCCCACTGAGTGCCACTGGTCTTTTCCGATCCTGTGATCTCCAGAAACTCCCTCCAAGGGAAAGTGCTGTCCTCACCCCACTTTGGGAGCCACCATTCTAAAGAATAGCATCATTAGCCCTATTTTACAGATTAAAAACCTGATTTGTGGACATTTAAATAGCTAGAAAATGAGATTCATACCCAGATCTCTTCTATTTCTGAAGAATGGGCTCTTCTCATTTCACACAACTGACTTCTTGAACTAATTATTGCTCCATTTAGAAAATGCCCAGGTTAATTTAATTAGGTAGGGCAGAAATAAGAACTAAACAGTGTCTAGACTCCAGACTCATATTTAAGAAATTTCTACCTATGGTAAGCTTTGAGTGAATAGGGAACTTCTATGACTTCTTTATTTCTCTATCAGGTCATTTTCTCATCCAGTTTTCTAATTTCGATTTTGATTTTAAAACAGTTTAAATTGACCAAAATCCCTTAGACGTTAAAGAAAATGAAGAAAATGAGCCATGAAACTACCTATTTTAGTGCCATTTTATATATTATGAATGTTGCTTTTGCTACTCTAACATAATTCCAGGGGCAGCCTACGACAGCAAGGATTCTTCAAATACTGAGTGCTTCCTTCAGTTGTAATCATCACCTTTCTTTCTCCTAAAAGAGCCCTCAAGTTCTTTACTTTGGTCCACACCACAGCCAAATACTCATCTGCCAAATCTGTTCTCTCAGTATAAGACTACAAAGCAGGGAATATCTCATCAATTAAGGATATTTTCTCATACAATTCCTAAATAATAGCCATTAGTATTTCTAGTCTTCTGTTCCTAGAAACACTCACACAGTGGTTCCCCAACTTGAATGTGCATCAGAATCATCAGGACGGTTGGTTCAAATACAGCTGGCTGGGCCCTACCAGCAATCAGAGTTTCTGACTCAGGAGGTTTAGGGTTAGGGCCAAGTACAAGCAAGTTCCCAGGAACTGCTGCTGATCTGGGAACCATAGGTGGCAAGTCACTAAAGAAACTTCCCTCCACTGCTATGGTACATAAAATGTATATAATAACTAAGAAACTACCTATATATTCTTGTGCACATTCCAACCCAATATTGAACAAACTGGTGCTGGAACCTTCATTATAGTTATTTAAAAGAATTCCTTGAACTCCTGTTATGAGGTGATAAGGAGGTGTGACTATCTAAACTAAGTTCCCATACCTAGAACCTAGCTTTAACAAGGAGCCTTATTACCCAGGGAGGTCATGCTATAGTAAAGGTAGCAATACCTAAAATTTTAATGATATAGTATTAGTAATAATAACAACTAATATTTATTGAATACTTACTAGAGGCACTAAATATATACTTAGTATAAGTGTACTATGCATTTTCCCTGAATTATTTCACTTAATATTAGCCTTGTAAGATGCAGTTATTATTAATTCCTATTTTATAGTTGAGTAAATCAAGACACAGTCAGGTTATATAATATGCTCAAGGTCTCAGAGCCAGAGAACTTGCTCTGTTCGGCTCCAAAACATGAGTGCCTACTCACCCTGCTAAAAGGTTTCCCTCAACAGATCTTCCTCCTCTTTTCTTCATTAGTGGTTCACATTGACTAGATCCTATCAGCCATGAGATATGGTTGTTCATGAACTTGACAACCATTAACATACTTTTTCCTGGAGCATCATGTCTAAAAGGTCAGATTTGCATATGATAAAAGTGCATGAGGCTAATTAAAGAATTCATGATCTTTTGAACTGGATCCTAAAATCACACTGAAATGACAAGTCTAACATCACACTGATCTGACAACTAACTATTTGGCAACAGGACCACTGGGGAACTAGAAAGTTTTCCATGTGTAGTATGTATTTGTCAAGTTCATAGGTCTCACATGTCTATGAACTGTGATAAATTCACAATATTTAGACAGTTTGTATTAGTGTTTGCCATTATTATGCAAACGTGGCTTTCACTTAAATTAGGACTCTGAGAGATCACCATGCAAACCATGGTTTATATATTTTAGTAACAGTCACCTGATATGGGAGGAGTTTTAAAAGATCCTAAAAATTATAGTGAGCACCTAGCTTTATCTAGTCTCCTTGGCCACATCATAAGCTGAGGTAAAGGGCTCTAAATAAGGAAAAAAGAGCAGTCAGAATGAATCTTTGCTTCACAGTGAGAAAAAAATAAATAAAACTTCTTTTAATAAATGACTGTAAATGTTAATAAAATGTCAGTAGGGTAAGTGATCAACTGTTGTGACATTAAGATAAGAATTAAGTAATACATATTCTAAAAGGTTAGCTCACAATTGGGGTGTCATTTTACTTCATTCATGTTTCAGCCTATAAATATACCATCTATAAACAGAGTCTAGAAACACACAATGATGAATACAACCATCAATCACTGTAGCGAAATATTCTTCAACCAAAGCCCTCACCTTTTGATAGAGAAATAAAATCTATAGTGTGACTTCTTAAAATTTTTATGGCAACATTGATGTTTTATTTTTGAATTAATTGTGCCTTCTTTGATTCCTAACACCACTCGCAGGTTATTTTTAAATATCTAGGTTTCTAAATAACTGGGTCATGAAATCTTTTGAAACTGATTTCCTACTATCATTTTGAGGAATTCACCTTTAATTAACAGCAAAAAAATTGATTTGCCTCTAGGTCTTCCTTGTGAGAGTGAACTTTTTACCTAAGGCACGGCTTAAAACAGAATTTTCTCAATTGATTCATAACAGAACAATACACTAACACATTGTAAGAAAGTCAAAGAATGATTTGCAGTTAAAAGCTTCCACCCAGCCTGACAATTACCAAAGACTCACTTCTAAAAAAAAAAAAAAGTAGACTTGAGATTATTTTATCATTTCAACAGAAACTCATCTAACTTGGATTCACAAACTGAACAGGTAGAAATTTTGTAATAGTATTTTCCACTTGTTTTTCTAATGGTGGCATTAATTTTTCACTGTACCTGAGCAAGGTGAAATAAAAACAGATAAAAATGACATACACATTGGGCAAAAACAAATATTCTTTTTCCTTTTCCCAAGTTCTACTGGCATGATTTTATTTATTTTTTTAAAAACATTTTATTTATTTGAGAGTGAGTGAGAGGGAGAGAAGGAGCAGGGGGAGGGGCAAAGGGGGAGGGAGAAGCAGACTCCCCGCTGGGCAGGGAGCCCCATGTGGGGCTCAACCCCAGGACCCCAAGATCATGACGTGAGCTGAAGGCAGATGCTTAACTGACTGAGCCACCCAGGTGTGCCTTTACTGGTGTGATTTTAAAGGAAGGGTGAAGTAGATACTCTCAATTCTAGTTCTCTAGCAGTTTTGATGTCTGCCTAATCCTGAACACTTGTGGATTGTGGCTGAGGCCAGAAAGGCAGGTAGGAGAGTGAGAGCTGGGAACAGAGATGAGGACAGAGGGAAAGGAAAACAGGACAGAAAGAGAGAGAGAAAGGTGAAAACAAATAGCAGCTGAGGCCAGAAAGAGACAGAAGACTTTGTCTAATGGAATACACTGAAGATGAATTAAAAGTGGAAAAGTGAAAATCATGAAGGAAAGTGAGATCATGACAAATTGTCTAAAGGATTCTGGAGCATCCAATACCTCGATTACTCTTCCTCCTAATAAAGTTGTATCACCTCATTCATAAAGCTCATATTTAGATAGTAAAGGTTCTATACCATCATTTATAATACTCAGTATTTTAAAGTATCAGCCACATATAAACATGTGACCAACAAAGTTCATTACATCTTCTAATCATTAACTAGAACAGAAGATACTGGAACACACAATAATATTTCCAGTAAAGAAGAAAGGTACAGGGCGCCTGGGTGGCTCAGTTGGTTAAGCGACTGCCTTCGGCTCAGGTCATGATCCTGGAGTCCCGGGATCGAGTCCCGCATCGGGCTCCCTGCTCAGCAGGGAGTCTGCTTCTCCCTCTGACCCTCCCCCCTCTCGTGTGCTCTCTCTCTCTCTCATTCTCGCTCTCTCAAATAAATAAATAAAATCTTTAAAAAAAATAAAAAAAAAGAAGAAAGATACATAAAGCATATTTATCTAACAATCCTTTTCATATTTACTTTTTGGGGGTAAAGATTTTATTTATTCATTTGAGAGAGAGAGAGAGAGCATGCGCATGAGTTGGGGTTTGGGGGAGAGGCGGAGGGAGAAGCAGACTCCCCGCTGAGCAGGGAGCCTGAAGCAGGGCTCGATCCCAGGACCCAGAGATCATGATCTAAGCCAAAAGCAGACACTTAACCATCTGAGCCACCCAGGTGCCCCTGTATCTACTTCTTAAACACTTAAAAGTGATCATTTAAAAGTTATAAAAGTGTGAATTTTATTCTGTTAGCTTTTTAATAGTTATTATCCTCAAAATATTTTGTGGTATTATTGTTTTAAAGGAGGTCACTTATCACATCCAAAAGTATACCCAGCTCCTCCAAAGAGGGTCTCTGCAAAAATATCAAGGCTCCATCACATTCAGTAAGTGATTTCATCCTCAACCAGGTTAACCAAGTAATCAGACAAAAGGGAGAAAATCATACTCAGGAACTATGAATCTTATGATTGATGAATCTTATGATATACTGTAAGATAAATAGCAAAATATCAGAAGAGTTGGTTTCATAAAGTCTGTTCTCAATATGTTGTGATCATATTTTAAATTGTATATGTTCCAATACGTGTTAACTCCTGTCTGATAATAATGATTCAAAAAGCAAAAACGTTTATATATGCTCTTATGTGAATGCATTTATTGTCTTAAAGATTTTTGTGAATTCAGAGAAGGGCCAAATGTAGACCCAGTTATACCCTCACAGCCTCAGGCAATAGGCATGCCTGTTTCCAAACTCTTGAAGCAGAACATAATATCCTTTTATAAAATTCTGATAACTATGGTAATGTTAATTTCTGAAGTGGTGTATGTGATTGTTAACTAATGTTCTCTTCTATTTACATGTCTGCTAGACTTTCATAATAAATAATAATAAATAAATAATAAATTCTGACCACGGATTCTAGCCTTGACCTATTGGTTCGCCCTAGGAAACCCTGGCATCTCATCCCCAGCACGCTGGACCACTGAATGGAAATAGCCTGCAGCTGGTGTCAGACTGGTCTGCAGCAGCTCATATGCAACAGGCAACCTGATCCCAGTGCTTTGCTGAGGTGCATTATTTATGGCCCCTGGCGACTGCAAGCCACATTACACTGCATTACCCAAGTATTGCATCCGTGGTTCAGGACTGGAGGAGAAATAGATTTTATTAAATACAGGTCATATTTGATAAGAAAAAGGAAATCATATGTGCACTCCACAAGGAGAGTACTCTAACAACTATCTAAAAAGCTATTAATAATTATCCTTTCAGTGTTGAAGCACTTGATGCTATTTTTATGCATGTTTTAGATCACAGATCACATTGGAATGCCAGTTAGATATTTCTGGTTCTGGCCAGGTCTGAGTCATTTTATAAAATCCCAAATAAGAATTGCTTCCACTGCTGACACTGGTCAACTGCTGCTATGCCCACCTGGATGAAAGCAGCTCTATACATGGGTGTAAGGGGTCAGCACGGTGTGCCTGAGGTAGTACCAAAACCCTTCCATGGTTCAAACCCTGCGCTCTTATGCAGCGAGTCCCCTCGAACCTCTTTTCTTCCACTAAACACTGGCTATTTCTTAGAACAAATAATGGTAGATCTATAAGCTTCCTTCCAATACTTTTTAATCCTCCGTAACTCCAGACATATGTGTTCAGACACAAAATCAGATTTCTTTCCCAGAACCCTCACAATTATTCCTCACTAAACATACTGAGAGCTTATTAGGTGCAGGCTCTTGGTGAAGTGTTTTGCATGCATATCTTCCTAATGATCACAATAATTCAATGAGAAGTAATCAGAAGCAATTACTAGCACAATATTGCTACCTTTCCTTTTGGTTACTTAGTTGGTAGTTTCCTGATAGTGTGTACTTAGGTTGGTATATTTTTCTATAAGCAGATTTTGTGTTTTTTAAGGAGAGCTAAAAAAACCCAGGAGGAGACTGGAGGGAAAAAGTGAGAGAAAGGAAAAGAAGAGTAAATACTGTTAAGAAATCATATAAGTTTTATAAGCCAAATACAATTTTTGCACATGTAAATTTTATTAAAAGTGATTTAACAAGTGAGCAAAAAGATCTTACTCATTTTGTCCCCCATAGCACTCTCTATGTGCATTCATTATAGAACACAGCAGAACATATTATAATTCTGTTTTCATATGTTTCACTCTGTGAAGAAACAGACCATCCCAATCAATTCTATATTCACAGTGGCCACTTAATGTCCAGCATTTAGTAGATACACAAAAATGTTTTTTAAATGAATGATGACTGAACCCTCTTAAAGCACCAATGTTTTCAGGATCCTCAAGAAGCTCAGGGTAGATCCTTAGAAGCCATCCTGGAAGAGACCAACTTTCCAAGGAAGTTCCTTGAAAAAGACTAACGTCCCAGCAAATGTGTTTGGTTGACCCTCCGTGCCAGCCCAGGATATAAAATTTCTTATCTATTTTTTTAAGATTTATTTATTTATTTATTTGAGAGAGCGAGAATGAGAGATGGAGAGAGAGCACAGGAGAGGGGGGAGGGTCAAAGGGAGAAGCAGACTCCCTGCTGAGCAGGGAGCCCGATGTGAGACTCGATCCCGGGACTCCAGGATCATGACCTGAGACGAAGGCATTCGCTTAACCAACTGAGCCACCCAGGCGCCCCAAATTTCTTATCTATTTTAATACCTAAAATAAATGCTAGAAAACCTTCTTTGCTAAAAATAGCAGGCCCTCTGTTATTTCTCCCCTCTTCACCTTACCTAAATGCTTATACAATATACCTGGAAGGCTTACTCAGTATGAAAGAACCAGCTCACCTCTGAAATAGAAGTGAGGTGATTGATTATATGAGGTGGTAACAAATTCCTGAGAATGCCAGATTGGGAATGGTTTGCCTTTTTGATTAGTTGATGAGTTGAAAACTTGTGCTACAAAAATTTTTTTAACAACTTTGTTGAGTTATAATTCACATATGCTACAATTCACCTATTTAAAAAGTACAAGTCAATGGTTTTTAGTATATTCACAGAGTTGTTGTTCAGCAAATGTTAATGCTTTCCTACCCATTGGCTGCAGTAGTAACTTTGTTGGTCCCTATATCTGTACAGATCATAACGATGCCTTCAGGAAGGAGAATGCAACTTCTAGGTGCTCAATTTCTTAGGCAGTCTAGATTATGATACCATGCTTTAAACTCATACACTCAACCACTGTTTCCAGAATATAATCCTTACCCTAATGCCAGGTTGCCTGAATGAGAAGTAAATTCACCATCCACCAAGACCAACCACCAAGAACAACTGAGCTCTGGTTAACAGTCTAGATTTCCTGTTGGTACATATGGAGATATGCAACACAAATCCCCCTTCAAAGAAAGACAGGCTTCCCTGTCGGGAATTTGGTCAACAGATGGTCTCCAACTCTCAGGATGGTTAGGGTTTGCTTCGGCTGCAAAAAGTTGCCCTGCCCAGGATCCCATCTTTCTTGGGTAACCCACATCCAATCATTGAGTGAGCCATGAGTATAAAAGGCTAGCTTTTTGGTCTGACATGGACACTCTGATGGGCAATACTCATTCCAGAACTTTCTTCAGGGTGGGCTGAGATTTTGCTGGGCTGCTTCACTGTTTGGCTTTTTTCTCTTCCCAATACTGCTCCTTCTCCCTCCTTTTTATAGGTGTTAATCTCTAATAAACATCTTGCACCTCAGATTCCATCTTAGTGTCTTGGAAGTAATGATTGTTCTCAGAAGTGGTCTGAGAAATCAGGCAATAAGACAGTTTTGAAGCTGCATCACTTATGCCCAGCTAGCAATGAATGCCCCATCACTGATGGAGGTGAACCACCAATAGCCCCTGGCACAAAGTGGTGATCCAGTTTTAAAACTTTCACTGGAGGAATTAGGTGGGTATATCAGTGAAAAGGAGTGCATTGGGTGAAGCCTATCAGGTATTTGAGACACATAGAGGAAATAGTAGCTATAAAGGTAGCAGGATTAGATGACCATTTCTAAGTTCCACTGATGCTCTACAGAAAGGTATTGTACAGTGAAGGGTAAGTAATAGGCAGTTGAAAATCAGACACGAAAGCTAGTGAAACTCTGGTTACTTACATACAAAGAAGTTCTAGTTATTCAAAGGAGAGGGCAGAGAAGGTTGCAGACCAAGACTCGTACTACCTAACAGTATGAATGACTTTATTTCAAAGATTAAACATAAAACCAAGACAGGCCTATTATCTATAGTTAGAGAAATGTGTGGGTTTATTGGAAAAACCTCAAAACTACTGTAAGACCTAGCCAATGTGAACTGACAGGAGCTGGGTAATAGCATGGAAGCGGATTCTGAGGGTATTTGAACATTGCATTGGATAGGGAAGAGTCTATTGACTTTGATTTCCCTATACAGATACACCTGGTAAAGACCCCAGGGCATAGGGTGAATTTGCTACCAGGATGGCTCCTGGGAGCATGGAAAAAGTGATGGGGTTCATTCTGAGCAAAGGTGAAAGGCCAGAATTGTCATAGACAGTGAAAAAAGGAATAAAGGACTCAGGGAAGTGTGTATCTAGGAATGAATATATCATGTAAGGTTGGAAGACCCACCAGATGATCATGTTCCATAAGAATGCCCAGACAACGACACACTATTTACTAAGCTCATAGGAATGCAGCGGTGACAGAGGTAACAATATTACCAGAAAGTGTAGTGGTATCTCTCCTCTTCGGCCAGGACTGACAATAGGAAAGGTTGTTACATAAATTGGCTTGCTGATAGCAAAAGAGATAATAGGATCCCAAAACCATACAGCTAGGTAGTAGCCCTTAACCTCCAGAAACCAAGGAGTTACAATCATTATAATGACTGAACAGGTCTAATTTTCAGTTAAGAGACCAAGCCGCAAAAAGTTATAGAGATAATTAACAGAACACAACATCCCAAGGGTCATTTTCAGACTTGAGCTATTTCCCACACCCATAACACAATCACTGAAGAGATGGTTGGATCCTTAGAAGGAAGGAACCTTAAAACTACACCAAGTTTTCCCAAAGATTCATCCATCTCTTCCCCAAAGGGATCTATGGCCATTTACTCAGACAACTGTACCTTGTAGAAAGAAGATATACAGACATTTTAAGGGTAGTTTCACATGAAGTCAGAGTTAATATTGATATCTGGAGACCTAAAATGTCAAGGTCTCTTTGGAAGAGTTGGGGGCATGTGTGAAACAGATGGTAAATTGGAATTAGAAGTGGGAGAGATTTATTGAGAGAAACTTCTGTGAAAGATAAAGAAAAAACAAATGGGAGTAGGCAAAGAGAGTCTTCAGTTTTGCTTCAGGACTATGCTAATTATCCGGCACTCTCTCATGTGTGTAGGATCATCTAAACGTCATGCAAAATATCACTTGATCCATTACACTGGTGACTTTTTGTTGGAGGGGCCAGAGATGAGCAAGAGATGGCTAGCATGTTAAAGGTCTTGGTAAGTCACATGCATGCCAGAGGGAAGAAAATAAACTTTATTATTAAGATTCAGGAGACTGACACAACTATAAATTTTTAGGAGTCCAATGGTCAGGTGTGCCAAGACATCCCCTTAAAGTAAAAACCAAATGATCACATCTTGTGCATCTTACCATGAATAAAGCAACATCACACGGGTGGGCCTCTTCCATCTCTGGAATCAGTGCATTCCACCTCTATAACCAGGATGATAAGCCTGTCAGCCTTAAGTGGGTTGCACAGTGGGAAAGAGCTCTGCTTCAGGTCTTGGCTGCAGTGCAAGCAGCCCTCACACTTGGACCACAGGATCAGGCACACCCTGGGGTGTGGGAGGTGTCAGTGGTGGGAAGAGATGCCATATGGCAAGTTCCAATGGGTCCCCTGAAATTTGGGGGCAAGGTCTTGCCATCTGTGATATAAAATTACACATCTTTTGGAAAAATAGCTTCTGGCAGGCCGCTGGCCTGTAGTAAAGATGGAATGCCTGACCATGACTCACCAAGTGAACATATGTCCAGAGCTATCCATCATGAGTTAAGTCCTGTAGGACTCACCAACTAGTAAGGTACTGTGGACCCAGGAGCAATCCATCAAAAGGTGAAAATGGTATATCTGTGACCGAGCACAGTAGTAGAATTGAAATCAACCATGGTTATACCAGGGTCTTCCTTCAGCTCATTCATATAGCTGTATGGGGAATCTTTTGTGGCCATCTAAAGGAGGAGGAAATCCTCCTAAAGGACAGATTAGGTGCAATGCACCTTGTCATTCATTTTAGCTAAAACTAGTGAGGTTATAATATATTCAGACTTATGGGCAATAGTGAAAGTCCTGATCAACTCTGCAGCGACATGAAAAAAAGATTAGAAGGTGGAGTATATGGAGGTTGGATTGGACATGTGGAATATCTATAAGATGGACATATGTGAATGGCATGAACTATGAATATCTGTGTATAAGTTCTTGCCCACTAAAGATTTAGTAATCAACCAAGTAGACAAAAGAACTCAGCCAGTTAATGTCAGCCAGCCTCTGTCACCAGCCACTTCAGTATTGGTTCGAGGAACACATGAATAAAATGGCCATAGTGGCAGAAAAGGAGATAACGAATGTACCAGTATCATGGACTCCCATTTATGAAGGCCAGTTTAGCTACTGAATTTCTAAGCTGCCAGCAACACACATTAATGTGAAGCCCCTGATATGGCAATACTGTTCGAGTCCATTCAGTCAAGTGAGCCAATTCCATCCTGGAAGGATTATTAGTTTATGTTCATAGGACTAGATATAACATGTATTCCAAACATGGGTTTGCTTACTTCACCTAGAGGCCTCAACCAACACATGTAGAAAGGGTGACAATTTTACTAGAGGACACCAACAAAGACCTGCAATCTATGACTGCTGTCTGAAGATTTGGGGCAAGAAGAGGAGTCATCATCTTGGCAAGAATAACTGAACTGGATCCTCAGGGAGAGGTAGGACTGCTGTTTACACAAGGCGGGGGCTAGGAGAAGTACATGTAGGACCCAGCTAAGCCACCAGAGGGCCTCATAGGACTCCCTTGCCCAACTGTGAGTATAAATAGGCAGATTCAGCTCTGTAGGCATAAGAGCCTGGCAACCAAGAGACTGGATGCCTCCTGGATGAGAGTCTCGCTGATGTTACCAGATAAGCCACCAGGTCTAGCAGAGGTGGTGGCTGAGGATACAAGGAATCTAAAAGAAGCAGTTGGGGTGAAAGAAAGTAGTAACTGCGGTCTTGAGATCAACCGCAGCAGTGGAGATGGAGTTGATTCTGTTAATCTCCCTCCTTTATATTTCCCCTCAGGAAAAGAGGCCCACCAGAATCCGGGAGAATCCAGCTCCCCAAACATATACAGAGAAGTGTATACAAGTGAGAAAAGGGGGAATTATGATAGATATGAAGATGTGCCACCCAAATCCTCCTTCAGGGAAGAACTTGCTGCCTTTAGGGTTTACCACAGCTGTATGAGTTACTATTGCTATCAAACAACCCACTAAACCTAGCCACTTAAAACAAAAATTTTATCTCAAGTTTCTGCAGGTCATGAACCAGCAGGATGTGGCTTAAGTAGCTCAAGGCCACTCCTGAAGTTGTAGCCAAGCTTCTCGCTGGAGCTGCAGTCTCATCTGAAGGTTCTACTGTGTGGGTGGGGAGGGGGCAGAGCAGGGGTTTGAAGGGTCCACTTCCAAGCTAATATGGTCCCTCAGCCCATCACCAAGTGAACCTCTCTGAAGGGCTACCTCACATTGTGATGGCTGGCATCCCCAGGGTGAGTGATCCAAGAGAAAGTGTGAGAGGGAGACTCACCCAATGTCATACCTTTTCCAGGGCAACCCACATCCAGGGACTAAATAAGGCACAGAGAGAAGGACCCATCCATTTCGCTCCAACATGGGTCACAGACAATAACACTTGCCTACAGGCTCCCTGTCAGGTTGGCCTGGGCATTGTTAGGCCTGCATTATAGTTCAACTTCTTCCTCTCATCAATCCTACATCTGCCCTGCTTTCTCTAATAAAAATTGATCCCTAAAACATATTGTATCCCAAACTCTATCTTTTTTGAGGGAATTGGTGAAGGAGGTGCTTTCTTTCTTTTCCTATCATTGCTGAATGCCTGCTTTGCAGGACACTTTAAGTCTCCTTTACTAATTCACTACCTCCTCCCCACTGACCAAATCTGTAGGCCAACAGACTGGAAGAGCCAGCCAGTCTCCCCTATGCCATAAATGGTCTTGTTATGCTTTTCCACGTTAGCAGCTACTTCCTGACCTTATAGTTAAGAGGATTTTAGTTGTGGAGATGGTAGAGAACCTGGGGAGACGTTCTCAGGCACTTTTTTAATTAAGAGGTCTACCCTACACTTAGTAATTTAACCTAAACAGAGACACAACTAATTCAAATGGCAGTTTTCTTAAAATTTCCCCAAACCTACTTGGTAAACAAATAATGATATTATCAAATGAGAGGTTGTCTAACAAAAGTACATGGAAAGTGGTGGGAGGTACATCAAATGAAGCAAATAATTTGTTTTTGTTTTTATTAGTAATCAAATAATTTTTTAAAAATTAAATTTGGAATACACAGACTATTTTGGTTCTACCTCAAGATAAGTATTCTTCACTGAAATAAGAATTCTCCAATTCTTTTGAGAGTATACAAATGATCAAACACAATACATGCAATTTAGAAGCAGAGTTATAATGAAAATGCAAATTAATTCAAAGGTCCATAGTGAGATCATTCAGCCATATGGTCACTAATGAAGTTCCTAAATGTTACAACATCAACATCCCAGTCAGAAGGCAAGATGGAGAAATTCTGCTGTATCTGGACTTCCTTAGAATACTTTAAAATTTTTTAATTGAATTTCAAGAAATGGTTTCATCTCTGAAACATTTTTTTTACACTAAGGAATACTGCAAACCTTCTAATTATAAAACTTAAAAAAATTTTTGAATAATAATTTCCCAAGTTGTGTAATGAATAAAAAAACCAAAGTGCTACATTCATAATTTAGCATACAAAATATATGCCAACAGGGATTCTATGAATAAAATTAATTTATTCATTCACCCAAGGCATATTTATTGGCATCTAAAATGTGCCAGGAACTGTCCTAGGCATTGGAGAGATAGATCGGTAATCAAAACAGACAAGAATTCCTCCCTTCATGGAGTCTGCACTCTGAGGAAAACAGAAAGGAAAATAAAATGTATAGTATGTTAAATAGTAAAAAGTTCTAAACATATAATCAGGCAAGAGTGATATAAAATGTTGGTAAGGGGTGAGGGTAAGAATTTAAAGTTTAGATCCTGTGTTGAGGAAAGACTTCACTGAGAAAGTGTCCTGAGTAAAGACCTCAAGTGAGGAGATGAGCCAGGCTTCCTCTGGGAGAAGAGCATCCACAGTGGAGATAGCAATTGCAAAGTCCCTGAGGCAGTATTTGACCTTACATGCATAAAAAATAGCAGGGTGGCCAGTGTTGCCACTAAGGAATGAAGGAGGGCAAAATACCAGAGATCAGTTCTGAAAGGTGACAGGTCATGTACATTTGACGGTCACAGGAGGAATTTGGCTTTACCCTGAGAGAGAAGTGAAGTCTTTGGAGAGTTTTGAACACAGGCAACATAGCAGGATCTCACTGAGGTTTCAACAGAATCACTCTAGTTGTTCTGATGAGCAGTAAAATGGGGCAAAATTAGAAGTAGGGATACAAGTTCAGAGCTAGATGAAGGTGAGAGGTGATGGGGACTTGTCCAGGGTGATGGCAGCAGGGCTGGTGACAGATGGTCAGATTCTATAGTACATAAGATATCCCAAAGGTCCAGATTAAGGAGTGTGATTTTTTGGTAAAAACCATGATTTTATAAACCATGTTCTATAAGAATCATGGTGCTAAATGTCTGCAACATTTATTGTCTGTTTGCTTATTTTGTTTTAGCGAAGAGACATATTTCTGAAGTTTAGCACTTAACACTGCCCTGTAGATAATGTTTTATTGATGAAGCTTTAGATGATTTCCCAGTTTAGTATTGAGTAATGAAATGTTCAAGAATCTATAAACTTTTGGCCTATTATGTTAAAGAAGATCCTTGGAGGAAAACCCCATTGAATAAATTCTTTATCTTCGTCAATGCTACATAAGTAGAAGTTAACTGTTGACTGCCTAGAGAGGGGAGGAGAAACTGGGCAGAGCAGAGGCCTGTGTTTCCAAGGGCACTGGCAAACCCTTCTGTAGCATAACTAGCTCTCTCACATCCCCAACAACATCCTCTCAGCTCCAACCACACAGTGTCTTCCACTTCTCTCATTTCTTCCTTTGGCCTTGTACCATGGTATAGTCCTTACTATAGTCATTAGAGTACAATCTTTGCACTCTCCAGTTTCCAGAACAGTGCTGTGGATGTTTCTTGAACCTGTTTCATATTTAATTTGTTTATAACTAACCTAATCAGAAATGGATGCCAAAACTTCAAACACTTAGCACTGTGGTGGTTGTTTGGGATATTGGTATCAAGTGTATTAAATGAGCTCAGTGATTTGTTCCTGAAGGAGAATCTAGGTAAAGAAAGCCAAATTATTAGCATCTTAAAATGGCAAAAAACAGAGAAAACTAAAGACAAAAGAATCAAATGGTGTGGTCAGTGGACACCAATCAAGAAAAGGGGTAGGGGCTCCAAGATCTGACCTACACTTAGACACATGGAAGCATAAAAGGTAAAGGACCTTGTGTATAGGACTTAATACCAGAAAAATCAAATAAAATTTAAAAATCAGGGAAAATGAAAAAAAATCAAAATTAAAAACTTCTGAATATTTAAAAGAATGACACAAATCTGCAAAAATAAAAAAAGGATAAATTTAGAGTTCATTAGGAATAGTTCATTCATTGTCTAAATAACATCCATGGGTATAAAATATGTTAGAAACACTTGTAATCAGTTAATTGCAAAATAGCATTTGGATGCCTTTCCCAAAATAGAAATATAATCCCAGTCATGAATAAGTTGAAATTAAGGTCAAGAATCTATCAGCATGACATATTTTGGAAGTAGGAACAAAATTCCTGGAAAGAGTTCATTGTTATTAATATAGGAGGATCCAAGATGACCCTCTAAAGATAAAGAAAGGAAGCAGCACACAGGATCAGACTGTCCAATCAGATTGACATGGGGGCACCTGGATGGATCAGTTGGTCGAGCATCTGCCTTCACCTCAGGTCATGATCTCAGGGTCCTGGGATCGAGCCCCACATCAGGCTCCCCACTCAGCAGTAAGTCTCCTTCTCTCTCTCCCTCTGCTGCTCCCCCTGCTTGTGCACACTCTCTCTCATTCAAATAAATAAAATCTTTTTAAAAAGATTCACATGACTCAGATTTTTACTCAATTTCAAACTTTACTAAATAATTACAAGCATACAAGGCATTCAGGAGTTATGGATGAAGCAGAATGAGGTCCAGGACATTAACAGTGGGTCCCTAGGTCCTTTCTTCCCACATCGGACATGTACCTACAGCCCAGGAAAACAGAGAAGAAAGGGAGGCTCTTGGATTCCTTACATAATGGCACATGTTTAAATTATGAAATGTCTCAATTTTATACCCAATGGAGTTTTGTAGCCTTTGTGACATCCTCCAAAGAGCCATGTCATTTACCCTGGATTTCATTTATTATAGGTAATCTTTAGTCAGGGACTCCTGTTAAGGGCATTTTAGTGATATGGTTTCTTCCTCCTAGAAAATAGCATTAGTTTGTTTACCCAGAGGTCCATTTAACAAGGAGATTAGATTGGGTCATCTGCCTTCTTTTCTTTCCCTAGGGGATCTCCCCCTCATAAAGGGAAAGAATGGATCTCATCACCCTGGCCAGCTGCTTTAACATCTTCTTCCCAGGAAGTGTAAGAGATTGTTTTTTATGTAGTACTTTTTGTAAGAAAATGTAAGGTGATTTTTGGAAAGTGGGGAAAAAAAAGAATTTTAAAAGAATTAAGGTAAACAAGTGTTTCTAAAACCCCTGAGTCCAAATTTTGAAGGAAATAAGATAGTTGGAGGGAAGGTAAAATAAATGGTAACTTGATTGAAAATACTTGTGGTAGCCTGTGGAGAAACACAGGCTAATGTGTTCAAGTGCAAAGAATTTGGAATATTTTCATGTAATTGGTAGCAACAATGATTCCCAACCTGGCACTATGCCATTAGATATGAACTAGATCACCTCCCTTCACAAACAACTTACATATGGTTAGAAAATATAAACCATATGTGATATAATATTGAAATGAGGCTTCCTGCTTCTTGCAGCTGTACAATAATAGATGCTCTATCCCTAAGTGAGTAGCAAGACATAGCATCATGACCTAGAACCCATTACAGGATGTGAACTACTGTGACCCCCAAGAGCAAAATCTCTGAGTGGAGAGTCAGGAAATCAAAGGCTAGGGGAGAAGCTGCAGCCTGAGGGGAGCACAGCACCTGTATCACAGAAAGTTGTGGGGCAATTCTCCTGGTGGAAGTATCTGAGGACACTCTCAATGTGTTCCCTGGAAAGGGACAGCTTTAAAATCTGCCAGGCTCACAGAGCACCAAGTGTCTGAGGAAAAAAAAAAAAAAATCAATCACCTAACTTTCCTGCCCTCCTGCTTCTTTCTCTCTCTCCTGTCTCCACATTTCTCCCAGTTAGGAACATGAAGGCAAACTACCAACACCAACACAATGAGGGAAGAAAGAGGAAAGGTAAGTTCTCCCTTATTTGGATTGTGCATGCTGTCAGTCTCAAAGGTTTATTATCTGGGACTGGAGATTTTTAATCACTGAATTGAGATTTTTGGGTGTGTGTGTGTGACTTCTATTACCTAAGAGTAATCAGAAAAATTTTTATCCAGTTGTCAAGGTAGGAACAATACCCAATGAGTAGATTTAAAGAGACTGTGAGAGACAAAATAAAATCACTTTTATAATTATGCCTTCTGGAAAATGCTTCTTCAATGTATTGGTCTATTTACTAACTTTGATCTTCATATCCCCATAGAAAACATAGTTAGCATAGTTAAAAGTCACCTAATTGCAAAAAGAATCAAAGAAATCAAACTGACTCCCAAAGGAAAAGAATATGATTTAAACTACTGTTTCTATTCATTAAAATAATGAATCAATAATTGGTATGTAATCAAACAGTGCATATTTGTTATTTTACAAACTGAGAAAATGCATATGGGCAAAAAAAAGAGAAAAATAATTGTATTCTATCTTGCAGATAGTAACTACTATCAGCACTTCGGATTATATCTTTGCAAGTGTTTCATAGATGGGATCCTCTGTGATTTTTTCCCCCCAATGAAAAAGTAGCAAATCTAAACTTCATATACAAACACTTCCATTCTTTTCATGAAATTGAATTCAGGCCTTTTTTGGGGCACTTTTATGTGTAAGGTAGAGAAGGTCCAATTCTCTGGACAAGTAACCCTCAGGTTCAGCAAAATGCTTCACTGCATTCAGGTGAAACTACCAGTCAAAAAAAAAAAAAACTCAGATAAAAGCCTATCATTGACAGGCTTCCTATCTGGGTTAGCCGTGAATTTGATCTTTTCCTGCTGCAACAGCTGAGTCAGTCCTGGTGTGGGTCCTTGGAAGCACAAGGAACTACACTGGAGAGCCCCTGTCCCTCCCAAGGGCTACGTGTGCCTTTCTGTGTACTAAGTTTGGGGAGATTGCCCTTCCTTACATCTCACAAGAACACATGCTTTATCTGGAAGAAGAGCTAGAATTAAGCTGGTTTTACCTATAGTCTACCAAGCAACATTTACTTAAAGTTTAAGATACATTAGTATTTTTCATTTGCTTTAGCAACTTGTTTCAACTAATTTTGTTTACTACCCCCAGCTTTAATAGTTAGTGATTTATTGGAGGAAAGTTTTAGAAATTCTGAGCCTGGGTGGCTCAGTTGGTTGAGCGACCGACTCTTGGTTTCAGTTCAGGTCATGATCTCAGGGGTCTTGAGAGCAAGCCCCAAATCGGGCTGGGTGCTCAGTGGGGAGTCTGCTTGAGGTTCTCTCCCTCTGTCTTTGCCCCTCCCCGTCTCGAGCTCGCTCATACACACTCTCCCTTTAAAAATAAATAAATCTTAAAAAAAAAAAGAAATTTGCTCTTCTTGGAGTTCCCTTTATCTCTTCAATATTCCTTTACTTTCTAAGGACAAAACAATAAAATCTGTGCACTAAATTAGAATTTCATTGTTTTGATTTGAAATTTTGGAGAGAAAACACAGAACTATTTTAGGAACTAACAGAATGATCATAGGTTCTTTCCCATTTACCACAACTAGCAACTAGGATCCAGGGTTTAGGACAAAAATTTGTCAAGTACCAGATATTCTGAAGAGAGCAAAATTAGAGAGGAAGGATGAAAGTCTCTTCAAACTATTAGAAGACAGTCAAGGTGGCTCTGCTACCTCATCTGTCATCCCAGAACTTCCTAACCCCAGTCTACATACACGGAAAACTACATAGGAAGGAGAGAGACATGAGGGGGAAGAAATTACAGGAGTCCTGAGACAATGACTGTATTCAGAGGAAAGGTCTTGCAGATAGTCAAGAGGGAGGCAATCCCGCTATAAAGGAATCTACTTATGGAGGTTGGGAATGGCAGTAGAGCAAGAAAGACTGTTATTTCATTCCCCAGTAGAATAATAAATGTTGCCTTCCTGTGTTTTAACAAATGTCATTGAATATTTTTTTTTCTTTTTCACAGGTAAGTGATCATTTCTATTACCACACAATACTATGATTAGGTTACTGCATGAAAATTTTCAGTGGATTAACAAAACCATGTTAAATGAAAAATACCTAATCAATTGTTCAGTAGAAAGCTAAGTGAAATCTACAAGTACAATTTCTAACAACAAAGATAAACAATTTCTCCCCAGAGTATACTACATCCAGAGACTGGACCAGTGCTAAGGCAGTCAGGTGTTTCTTCTGTTCTAGCTCCAAAACACCAAGACAGAATTTGAGAAATTTCATGAAGCTTCACTATGTTCTCAGGTTATTTGTACATGAAGAAAAGATCATATAGTCCAACCTCCTTTCCATGGTCATGACAGATTACTTGGTCTCTGCATAAGCATTTTGCAAATTGCCCATCTGTGGCTGAAAAGCTTCTATTATCAGAATGCTTTTCCTTATATTGAGCTGGTATCAGTTACCATCCTAACTTCTTCCTGTTGGCTCTAGTTCTGTCTTTTGGAGGAACACAGACTAAGTTATCTGCCTTTTCTGTTAGTCTTAGCAATGTAAATGGATTGTAATTTTCCTAGGTTGGCTTTCCAAGATAAACATTTCAGGTTTTTACAACCATTTCATCATCCTGATTTCCGGAACTCCCTTTCTCTCTCCTTTGTCAACATCACACTTCACAGCATGTCACCTGGAATAAGACATAAAGCCACCTGACTACTACAGTGGTTCTGATTTTCTCCTTTGATCTGGTCACTGTACTTCTAGAAATAAGGCCTAAGATTTCATCATCTTTTATACCACAATGATTTAAAAGAAAACACTAGATCGTTTTCAAACCAAGCTGCACATTAAAATCACCTGGAGGAGCTTTCAAAAAACAAACAAACAAACAAAAAACTGATGTCCATGTCCTGACCAAATAAACCTGAATCTCTGGAGGAAAGGCCCAGGTACAGGTATTTTTAAGTGCTTCAGTGGTTCTAAAATGTAACCAAATGAGTTTAGTTCTTAAATGAGGTTTCTCTCAACCAGTATGCATAAATGTTTTACTTGAATGTAAATATCAGACTTTTGCTCTGTTCCTGCTTAATTATTTCTAATAATAGGAGTCCCCAAATTTTCAAATGTAATTTTATAAGGTCAATTTTTCAACAAAGTTAGAACATTAAAATTACTATTGATATCCATAAAATGCTTAGAAAAGTTCAGAAAGGATTTTGAAAAGTCTGGAGATTAATTCATTCTAAATTAATATTTCTTACATTGTTGGATTTATGCATAATTTGTTTAACACATACTATATATGAAAGCATCTTAAGATCATACTCCGAATAAACTCAGATGATCACCAATAGGAAATGACATAACCCAGTAAGTAGGGTATACAAGAATGATTTGCTGAATTCAAGGTCCTTCCAAACAAAACAAGCATTAATTAAAAAAAAAATGAAGTCCAGGCATTCCTGGGATGAAGGGATAAGATGATAATCAAATGGGATATGAGGTAGATGTTTTAAACTGAGCTCACTAAAAATAACTTTTTAATAATTGAAAATGATCAAAGAGTTATAGGATCTGCCTGAGGTAGCCTTAGGGGACAATAAAGGAAAAATCTGCATAGCTCAGTTGGGACAACAACTTAAGAAAAAGATGAAACAAGCGAGTTATGTTCTTATCCTATTAGATTCACCAATTAATAAGAATGAATTTAGAACAAAGATGACATGAGATAACTTTATAAGGAAGGTGTACAAATAAATTTGGGTTATATTTGGAATAATGGGGGGTGAGGATGACAGATACTGAAGAATCATAAGAACATAAAATTGCCAATGAACTGTTTCAAGCGTCATGATTTTTAGGTATCACCTCTTGTTGAGCATAAAGTGAGAAAAAAGAAAAAGCTACTCTCACTTGGGTTCTATGGGAAATGAAAAATACAACAGAATCTCTACCATTTGGCAATTACAGCTAAGTAAATCCGATGGAATATGTACACAATTATTTATAATACAAGATACAGGATGAAAAGTGTCACAAGCAAGAAATAAATGCAGTCATAGAGTTCGTAGTCATTATTTTCAGCCAAAGGAATCAAGGAGGGCCTTTTGAAAGAGGCAGCATTTGAGCTGGGCTTAAAAAAGGACTTTGGAATTTGTCAAATGCTTTTAGTATTTTGAGGTCAAAATAGTTTTCTTTTGATCAAATTACATATTAATTTTTTAGGAGTCATATATTCCTATAAGAAAAAAATGCATTTTTAAAAAATTATTTTGGATTCAACTTTTATATTTTGGACTTTTGCTTACTTATTCACTCATATACCAGAAAACTGGTGGTGCTTTCCTTTCTGTGTACCATCTTTATAAATTTTTATTATCAGGTTAACATAAAATGAATCATGTAGGATTCCATCCTTTTCCATATACTGGAGGAATTTACCAAGGCGATCTTCAGTCCTTTGAATAATATAGAAGAATTCCCCAGTACAACTATTCTGCTTTGGATCTTTCTCCCCCCTGCCGCCAAGGGAACTGAAAATTCTGATGGCATTTTCAGTTTTCTCCATGGCTATGGACACACCAACAGCTCTGCTCACGTTTTGTTACTTCTTCCAAAATTCATTAGAGTAATATTTCCTAGAAATTGTCCATCTTACTGAAATTTTAGAATTTGCATAGAGCTTTAGTTTTCTTTCTCCTTGCAGTCTTTAAGACTTCTTTTCTATCACTATGTCATTGTCCTAATTTTGTTTATATATTTTTTAATTGGGGCTTTTAAAAATTTCTTGGTTTATTTTTGCCAGGAGGGCTGACCTCCAAGAGGACTAAGATTGGGAGGCACAGAGGCAGGCAGGAAAAGGAAAGGTAATAGTTTCATTAAATGAAATATTTTTGATAACAGTGAGCAGAGAAAGAAAAACAAGATTGGGTCCTCGGTAAGATAAGAAATATTATTTGTCATGTTAACATAATAATGCTCTCTGAAGTATTATTTTATTAACCCCACTCAAATAAGTATTGTATCTTAATAGGCAAACACATTTGTCAAACTGAAGGTCTTCAAATATAGGTGGTGTGAGCTAAGGCTTACACCTATGCAGAGAAATGGTCACTAAAAATGGAGATATGTGTGTGCTCACCATTGTACAGAGCTGGGAAAACTGTTTTTTTTCTATCTTCCTCTTGCTCATCCTTTGTCAACCAAGGAAGATCATGGCCCCATCTTTATCATCCAAGGTTATTTTGCTAATAAATGAGGAAATACACAAAGTATTCTGAATCTTTATAAATGGATGGTTAATAAGAAAACTGTAAAGTTTTCTTTTAAAATTTATTTAAAGATAGATCTTTCCCAGCTAATATTAATAAATTTGCATCTACACCAAAATCTTTAGCACATGCTTTAATTTCAGTGGTTTTGACAACATTGACGGAAATTACGCTTATTAAAGAACTGGAGCCTCAGTTTGAAACATCTCTAAGCAACCTTGTAACTCCTCACTGAGATATAGGCAACTGGCAACGTTAAACATCAGACTGTCTCCATATTGAAATCAGGAAAGCCATTCGCGAGGAAGCCTCTGTTATTTATACTGTTGGCCCTCTCCTCTTCTATCAGCAAGCACAAGTACAATGAGATCCTGGAACAAATGAGCTTATTAAGATCATGGTTAGACATATCGTTTTTCAAATCACACTCTACAAGACAGATATGCTGGCAAAGCTGTAATAAATGTCAAGGCTCAAGGCATCCACCATTCTTTTCAGCAGCCCGATGGCTTGGCTGGAAAAGCTTTTCATAAATTTTAGTGCACACCTGTCAAGTGGCAGGTGCGATAGTCTGCTATCTTGGTGCCTGAGCTGCGCTCTCTGGGTTGGCAGCACAGTCACCGTTTGCGGCGCAATCATGTGCTTTTCTCGGTTTGTGACCGATGAAATCTATGTGATCACACTGAGAATTGGGGCATCTTGGCAGATCTGCCAGGGGTACTCATCATGCAGAGATTATTTTAGATTGGCTGCCATGAGGTGTTATTTCCCATTTGTTAACACAATGGGGTTTCGTGACTACGACAACTGAAATACATTCATTTGTATACGGCCGTTGTCCTTGTTGTGGGTATAAAAAACCCATTCCATCTTTCCCAGATTCCTTTAACCTTTCACAATCAATCCTCTACCTGAGGCAACTGGCGGGCTAATTATGTCACATTCCCCTTGGAGGAAAGATGGGGGGGGTGTGTGAACAAACAAAAAACAAACTTTTGTTTCAATAAGCTGAATTTGGGAGTTAGAAATCAACTTTTTGATTCAAATTATGTGAAATAAAATTACATTTCTTATACATGTATACAAATATGATTAGAAAACTTTTTTTTTTTTTAGATTTTATTTATTTATATATTTGACAGAGAGAGAGAGAGAATGATGGCGGGAGCAGGAACACAAGCAGGGGGAGAAGGAAAGGGAGAAGCAGGCTTCCCGTGGAGCAGGGAGCCCAATGCGGGGCTCGATCCCAATGCGGGGCTCGATCCCAGGACCCTGGGATCATAACCTGAGACAAAGGCAGATGCTTAACAACTAAGCCACCCAGGCATAGAAAACTTCTGAAAGGAAACTCAAACTGTTTATAGTGGTACCACTGAAGAGAAAGGAAGATTTGGAGGTAAGGGAGTCCGGGTCTTCCATTTTGCTCTCTGTATATTACGGTAATGCTTGAATTTCTATGATCGTATTTTCATATATCCCTTGTGTAATAAAGTAAATTTTAAAACCTAAATATTAATATCAGGGTGAGAACTGGCTCCCAGAGGATCATGCTTGGATGAACAGTGCCATATAGAGTGTGGTCATATATTTTCTATCACTGAATCAGGGGGATGATTGAATCAGATACTGGCCCTCTAAACTTAATGAAGTTTAATGACCTGCTTAAGTTTAAGTTTCTAACTAAGCCTTCTGATGTCTAGTTGCAGGTTCCATCCCGTCAAGTCCCTACCACCTACGATGTCATTATTTTCTGCTCTGAAAGCAATATATTCTCATACATTATCTTTCTATTTGCTATAAAGCATACTATCTTTTTCCATTTCTAATATTTCTGACATATATATTCAGTATATATATTTCAAGTTTCAGTCATAGTTTTATATTAATAAAATATATTATTTAGGAATTTTCAGACAAATTTAGACTGTGGAACATAAATAGAAATTTCAATACTAAACTTTCTACTGAAGAAAAAATAACCACAATTTTGTTTAGCACACTTTTTTTTCAAAATTACAGTAAATGCAAGGCCTCTGGTTTGTCAACTAATGGATGTCTGCCATAAATACCATTTAAAAAATAACTGGTAAGTGGTCTCAGAAGAACACATGACTCTTGCTCTCAAGGTCATGAGTTTGAGCCCTATGCTGGGTGTAGAGATTGCTAAAAATAATAATAATAATAAACTTAAAATAATAACTGGTAAGTGGTAATATTCATTTCTATTGGGGTCACTGTCTAGTCTACCAGAATTAATAACAATTTATGAGTTGGGCATAGGCACATCTTTAAAAATCTTTAATCCACTAACTGATAATTACTTAGGGCAAAACTTTAATATGAGATTTTAGGAAATTACCCCTCCTTTATTCCCACATCTCTGACCTTTCATATGCCTTTGTACAATAGCTTATAATCAGTTTTCTTTCTACCACTTCCTTTGTAAATGGTTCAGAGAATACTGAAAAAGGCTCTTACCTCATGCTTATTGTTTTAGTACTAAAACAACTTATATTCCAATCTGTGTGCAGGAAGACTACATTCACATACTACAGATTCCTTGGTGACCTAGAAACCTTACCTGAAATCTTTGGCACTCACTCTAGTGATTTCCATGTCTGTTTCTGGCTCTCTCAGGAACTAGAATTGGGGTGAAAATGGGGGAGAAACACCCAAGGGGACTAAAAATCTTCAAACAACATCAACAAGTGTCAGCAATGATAACTAATCCCAACTACCACACAGCAGGGTCTTATGTGCCTTACAGAAGCACCACGCTGGGGCACCTGGGTGGCTCAGTTGGTTAAGCGACTGCCTTCGGCTCAGGTCATGATCCTGGAGTCCCGGGATCCAGTGCCACATCAGGCTCCCTGCTCAGCGGGGAGTTTGCTTCTCCCTCTGACCCTCTTCCCTCTCGTGCTCTCTGTCTTTCATTCTCTCTCTCTAATAAATAAATAAAATCTTTAAAAAAATAAAAGAAGCACCACCACACTGCCCCTTATCCCTGTCACTGTTTGATTCTGTCCCCTTTGAGTTTTCCTCACAAGGCAAAGTACAAGCAGAACTTGACTTCCTTTTGGGGTAGCTAACCATGCTTCTGAACTGTGGAAATGTCGGTTCTCACTCTCTGTCCATTCATAGGGTATGCTCAGTTCAACATTCACTCTGGCAGACATTTACCAAATCCATTATCAATTGAAGAAAAAATATGCTTTGCTTTGTCATATTGAGAACATACCTGTGAAGGGCAGATGGTAAATGACTGCCACAAAACACAGGAGAACTACCACCCCTTTCCTTTCCCAAGTAAGCCTACAGCTGTGGCTGGCACAGTGACTCTGGAGAGTGGTCAAGCATTTCCCATGAGTGCCTGTTGCACTGCAACACCAAACCCCTGGAGATGGTTGTGTCCTGCATCCTGTACCCGTTCTTCAAGTCCTTGAATCTGCACTAACAGTTACCCATCTAGGGCCTTCCTGACTTGCCAGATGGAAGAACTATAAGCGTCTTCTGTTTCTAGGAGGTTAGAGGCAAGACAAATTCATCACATTTAACAAGCAATTGCCATTTTGATATTTGTCTTTATTTCTATGTTTGTTTCTCTTCCAGTAACTAAGATTTATTTAATATAAAGATATATTTTTAAGAGTTTTACACATTAATTAAACAGTAAATAAAACAACCCAAAGAAAACATACCACTATTATCCAGATTTTATAAATGAGAAAAATAAAGATACAGAGAGGCTAAGGAACTTGAGAACAGATATATCAAAAACGTCCATTTTCTCTCAAAAGTTTGTGGCCCTAACTGCCATGTGATGCTAATTCATTTACTACTTTCTCTGTCTGTCGGTTCTTCCTCTGCCTCTATTTCTATTTAGATCACAGAACTAGAAATTTCTAGGTTCTCCAGGCATCTCATACAGCCTCATGTATTGAAAAATATTTTAATTAAACTGTTCATCTTAAAATTAAAAGCTTTGAGATTTATTGTATTCAATAATCTTTAAAAATGAGTGAAAGTTGGCCTTAGTATATAGTATTTTCCCTTAGAAAGTTTAGGTGGTACACCTCCAAAGCCAAACACTTCACTGAAAAGTGATACATTTTATAAACTGTGTTTTACCTCAGAGTCCCCAGAAAATGGGAGAAGGCACATCTGACCTTGAAATCCCTGCTGACCTTCTTAGCCCCTTGTAAGAAATAATCTAGCACTCTGTGCACATGTGCCTTTCCTTTTTTTTTTTTTTAATTTTATTTATTTGAGAGAGAAAGAGCATGGGAGGCGGGGAGGGTCAGAGGGAGAAGCAGACTCCCCGCTGAGCAGGGAGCCCGATGCAGGACTCGATGCAGGACTCGATCCTGGGACTCCAGGTTCATGACCTGAGCCGAAGGCAGACACTTAACCAACTGAGCCACCCAGGCACCCCGTGCCTCTCCTTTCAATATCTGCTGAAATTGTCGCTGGAGGGATTGAGAAGGAAAGTGAGTAAGACAGAAAGGACACTCGTGCTAATTCTATCCAGATCCTGACATTCTATATTAGAGGAAATAAATCATGTATATGTTGATTTTAGAAAAGGTTTGATGAAAGTTCCAGCACTTAAATGAATCTACAGCTTGTTTCCAGCATGAAATGAATGTTTTAACTAGTGTCTTACTCTGCCACAGGTCGAAAGAGATTTCCCTTTTCCTCCCCCTGGGGCTAGAAGCCCAGCGCTGCTCTAGGCACTGAAAGCAGAGAATGGCACCTGTGACATCGTCCCTGCTCTCGGGGATTTCACACGGTGTCACAGGAAGTTCAGCACCCTGCCACACAGGGCTTCCAGGGGGCATCTCTCTGCTCGTACTTTAGCTTGTCAACTTTCCAGGTTTGAATTTTAAGTTGTATTAATTTTTCCACTGTCCGCTGCAGCTGTCATCCCAATAGCCTTAGAAACAAATACCCACATCTTGTCTAAGCTGGGGATCAAAAATTTTAAATAAATGAACAAAGCAATGGAGACCATCAATCCAAAGGAAATGCTCATTAAATTCTGACAGGGAAACCATCAATACTTGAATGGTTTCAGGGATTGTAATCAGATGCCTGATTAATGCAAAGCCATGTTCTGCTGGCAGCTTATGCAATCCTGAACAAAATGGCCTGATCCCTATGAGGTAAAAATTTAAAAGAGACATAGGACCTAGAAATAGCTTCTCTGCTAGAACACTTGATCGTTGAGAAATGTAGGCAGAGGATAAGTAGCTCAGCTGCTTCATTTCTCTGATGTTCTTGCAATAAAGGCTTGGCTGACTGCCTTTTACATATTTTTTTTTAGGGGGTTATTGCATTCAGCTTGACATGAAACTGTAGTTTTTACTCAAGAAGGGCAGGGTGATTATTTTTCATTTGTAGAATAGAACCACTACTTCAGTTGGTGAATTGTAAACATGCTAATATTCATTCCCCGAGCTCTACTGCTAGAGGTTTTCCTCACACATTAAGACTTCCACTGGCTGCAATTCTAATATCCTTCACTGAAGGTAAGCAACACTAAAATGTGAATACTGCTTTACAGACAACCCAAGGCCCTGGTTCAGTTGCTATTTGACTGGGCTTGCGTAGAGAAGTAACGTGAAAATCTAAGGTACCATCATTCCTTCACAGGCAGCTAGGTGAGCAATTTACCATTTAAAAAAGACAAGAAAAGGGAAACAGCTACCATATACTGAGCCCGAACACACCATAAAAGCTAAGTGTTCCGTTTCATCAACACCATCAATGACTATGACAGAACTGTGCTAGGTTATATACTTTCTAAAAATTATTCTTCACAAATAGGTGAGATAGGCACTACTGTTATTTCTATTTTTACAATTAAGGAAACCGAGTCTGAGCGAGACCAAATGACTTGTTCAACTTCCCTCAGCTAGTCAGCTGTCCAGTCAAGATGGGAACTCCGGTCTGTCGGATTCCAAAGCTAAACTCTTGCCTGGTCCCAGCTGCTATTAAGATTGAGAAGCTAACTCAGTGAAAACTATTAGTTTCCTGCACAGCATGGAAAGTCAGTGTGCAGTCACTTCTGGGTTAAATAACATATTTAAACTTTACTTGCTTATTGTGACAAGTCACAAGGAGGTAACTGTATAATTACAATATGGTTTATTTTTTAAAAAATAAGAATGGAGTCTCTATTTTTAAGTTTTAAAAGATTTGAGAGTGAGCGAGCAGGTGCACGTGCAAGCAGCAAGGAGGGACAGAGGGAGATGGAAAAGCAGACTCCCCGCTGAGCAGGGAGCACAATGCTGGGCTTGATCCCAGGACCCTGAGACCAGGACCTGAGCTGAAGGCAGACGCTTCATGGACTGAGCCACCCAGGTGCCCTTGGAGTCACTTTTAATATTACACCTGTCATTTTTTTTTTTACTTTGTTTTGTTTTGGTTTTTTTTTTACTTAATATCTCATCAGCATCCAAGTTAGCATATACTGATCCAACATTTTCTCATAATTGCATCCTACTTCAGGAAATGGATAAACCACCTCATCTACACATTCCTGTATTAGAGGGCATCAGGTTGTTTCCAGATTTTGCTCTGACAAATGCTGCTACTGTAAATAGTCTCCATATATGTACACACATACATACACACTAACAGACGCACATATATACATATGTGTATATATATGTATGGGTATGTATACACAAACATGGGACTTTATATTTTTATGTTCAATTAGCCAGTATATAGTACATCATTAGTTCTTGATGTAGTGTTCAGTGATTCATCTGTTGCATGTAGCACCCAGTGCCCATCACAACATATGCTCCCCTTAATACCCACCACCTGGTTACCCCATCCCCTCACCCCCCTCCCTTCTGTAACCCTCAGTTTGGCTCCTAGAGTCCAGAGTCTCTCATGGTTTGCCTCCCTCTTGGATTTCTTCCCATTCAGTTTTCCCTCCCTTCCCCTGCGGTCCTCTGCACTATTCCTTATGTTCCACATATGAGTGAAACCATATGATAAATGACTTTCTCTGCTTGACTTATTTCACTTAGCATAATCCCCTCCAGTTCCATCCATGTGAATGCAAATGGTAGGTATTCATCCTTTCTGATGGCTGAGTAATATTCCTTTGTATATATGAACCACATCTTTATCCATTCATCTGTCGATGGACATCTTGGCTCTTTCCACAGTTTGGCTATCATGGACATTGCTGCTATGAACATTGGGGTGCATGTGCCCCTTCTTTTCACTCCATCTGTATTTTGGGGGTAAATACCTAGTAGTGCAATTGCTAGGTCGTAGGGTAGCTCTACTTTTAATGTCTTGAGGAACCTCCATACTGGTTTCCAGAGTGGCCGTACCAGCTTGCATTCCCACCAACAGTGTAGGAGGGCTCCTCTTTCTCTACATCCTCGCCAACACCTGCTGTTTCCTGTCTTGTTAATTTTTGCCATTCTAACTGGTGTAAGGTGGTATCTCATTGTGGTTTTGATTTGAATTTCCCTGATGCTGAGTGATATTGAGCATTTTTTCATGTGTCTGGTGGCTATTTGTCTTCTTTGGAGAAATGTCTGTTCATGTCTTCTGCCCATTTATTGACTTTATTCTTATTGATTTCAAAAGTAGAATGGCTGGCCAAATAAACTAATACAACTTTTTCTGAATGATTTACTTTTCACACCCACCAGCAATGTAGGAGATTAGACATTTCTCCAGATCTTCTTTACATCCAACTCACTGATATTTTTAGTTTTTGAAAATCTGATAGTAAAAAAAAAAATCTACTTTAAATTTCTTAACTAGTTAAGATGTAAAGATAGTATAGTTACATTTTACTTTCTACTATTTATTAGGTGTTGCTTTTTCTATTTGGTTGTATGATTCATTAAGTTTTATAAGGTCATGGTATAATAGTGTCAGGGGCTATGAAAATATCAAGTTTTACCCTATTTGCATGCTAACAGTTTAGTGTAGTTTTGTGAATGCTGGCAGAAGACAAGATGCCTGGGCCAAGACAAAGGGCATGCTTTCTTACACCACACGAGGCATCATGAGCATCAGCATGTTTGTGTCAGTTCTTCTTGCCTCCAAGTCCACAATGGTGCCCAGATGGGTCCAGATGATACCTGTATCTGAATTTATATCTTGTCTTTGTCCTTCTTCCCATGGTCCTTGGTCTGATGTGTACTATTCTAATGTTAAATTCAATATAATCACATGGAAATCACTTCCCTAATTTTGGATACAATTATTGCTTTGCTCCTAGTCAAAATGAAAACAGCTATTGCCTAACTGATGTTTTATGAAAACCTGTGTCCTTTACTTCCGTTGTTTCTGCCTTGACAAAAGAGGAATTAAAAAACCTAAAAAGGGAAGCCCATGGGAACTTTTGCTCAATTAAAATAAAGACTTAAGGTTCAAAACTCCTTTCTATCAATGTAATTGCTATAAATTCAGAGGATTAGCAGTATCAGGCCCCTGCATATGGAGGGGCCTGAAGACCCACCAGAAGACCCAGAGGCTGAGGCAGATCCATGTTTTGTGGGGCTTAAAGCTTCTTTAACCGAGGAGGAGGGGTGTGCTTGAATATAAAATTATAAACACAACATGACTTTGGCCTGCACAAATTTATACAGCCCATGTCAGTTGAGGCCCTAGAGTGTCAGCTATTAGCTTCACAGTAAATCTGTTCTATCTGGTAAAGGATGTGAAAGAGAAGGCTGAAGCTAATCACAATTTGAAATTTTTGCTTTTCTAGGCCATAGTGCTACTTTATAAGCTCAGCTAAATGTGTGGCATTGGTCCCTCATGGAAAAACGTTCCATAGCTTCTGCCCTTCCTGACCTTGGATTATGCTGACCAGCAGTTCAAGTCAAATGATGTTTTGTTGAGTATACCCACTGGGTACAAAAATTATCACATCAGATCAAGCAGGATTACTCCAGTGCTGGGTGTGTGGTTGGAGGGGGGAAGGGATTGGATACTATAGCAATTCATATGTCAGGTGCCTTTCTGCGACCTCCCAAGTGTTTGTAAGGGTAAAATCTGTGCCAAGTGGATATGAAAGGTAAAAACAGCAAGAAAAGAGTTATAGAAGTATCAGAATATAAGGAGTGATATTTAGGAACGTACATGAAAAGAAACGAGGATAAATTATTTTTAGACAGCCTTAGTTAATCCTTTTTCATCTTTCTGATTGTTTTTATGTGTCCTATTTCTTTTTAAATTAAATTTGGTAAAGCTGCCTCCTTTCCTCAGATTTGCCCCAGTCACTTGGTTCATGTTCCACAGTTACCTGTAAAAAATAAACCAATAATAATGAATGCCTAATAATCACATGGTACTCTATAAATCACTGATACAAAGATTACAACACTCCCTACCTTTACAGTCTTCTTACAGAAATAAAACCAGTACACAGATATCTCCAAAGCTAGATTTGAGAGACCAACAGTTATTTGAGTTTAAATGAGAAAGGCTTCTTAGTTGTAGCAGCATTTAAGATGCCTAAATGATGATGAGGTCGTCTGAAACATAGACACACACAATATTCTAGGCAGCTGAAGGGGCAAAGCCTTGGGTGTGGGAGAAGAGGCAGAAAATTCCAAAGAACAGGAAGGGAGTCCAGTTTTAGCTGGATGATACGATAAAATTAAAGCAAGACAAGTGTGGTACTTTATCACTGAGATCTTACACTCCCGTCAGGTATAAATACTAATGTGATCATGAATGGGAAGCTGCAGGGGAATAGATGAACGGGGAAGTAATTCTGGAAAGGGGTATGTAGAGCAGAGAAAAGACAAGGGAAAGTAGTGGGAGGGCAGGTCACAGAGTACACAATAGGTTTGGAGGCAAAACAGCCATTTAATCTCCTTGCAGAGATTAAATCTCATAATGGGAACAGGAGGTGCAGGGAGAAGAGTGATAGCTTTCCAGGAATCTTGCAACTTTGGGATCCTACAGGACAACTTATTTTACTAGTACATTTATCAGGTTGACTTTTTCATGCTCTTTTTTCTTTAGTATTTTAGATAGATGGCTGCCCTGATGCTCTCTTTCTCTTCCCTTACTCTGTGCCTTCACTTATCAGAAGCATCTGTCATTTTCCTCAGCTTGGTTAGTGGCATGGTAGATTAAAGCCTGCTAATCTCACAGACACTGTGTGGTGTTTCAAAAGCAAAAGAAAGCTCAATTCTTCTTAAGCGGTAGATGTCTTCCCTGAGATTAAGACAAGAAAGTACACGTGATAAAAACATGCAAACATCAATACTATCAACTGCCTTCAAGTGTACAAAAAAAAAAAAAAGCGCCCCAAGAGATAGCTCCCCAGGGAAGATGGGGCAAGAGGAGGGGGCTATTGTCATGTGATAATGCTATGCAAAATCTCCATGACCAAGGATAGTCAACACACTGCAGAAGAATTACTATGTGATTTGGAAGATAGAAGGATATTAAAGGTCCAGGACATTGGTAGGGGCCTGGTATACCAGGGAGTTTCCCATCAACCATGAATGTCCTGTTCCTCCATTTTATCTCTTCACTTCCAACTTGTTCTCATCATCACAGCCATACCCACAAACAACTGATGGATTCAACAGGAAAGACATTCTAATGCTTGTAATATATTATACAGCATGATCTCCTCCCCATGAAGTGTTTATTTCCATGTATTTTCTTACCTCTAAGTTCTGTAAGGCAAAATCATACAATCTTGAGTTTACCTATAAAATGTCAACAGATTCCTGCCAGTCATGATTAAATGTCAGTCAAAAGTTCACAGTAATTGGTATCTGTGCCAGAGAAGGGGATCACACTTGACCTGAGAGTAGATCTACTTGGCACCATTTGGAAAGGATTTAACACTTTGTCACTAAAACTGGCAGATTTGTTCAAAATTTCAGTGTGCCCCTTGCTACTTATTATGGTGGAAATAACCACTTTAGGCTAGGAACCAAGTTTCTAGAAGTGCTCCATACCTTACTGATTTTATGATACTCTGCAGGGTTGTTTTGAGTATCTAGTGATACAAAGTAAATAAAAATATCCATAAACTGTAAAGCCCTATGTAAATGAAATTTCTTACATAATTATTAGTGCAAATGCCACAATTTCCTGTGGCACTCAAATCCGGGTGTTGGTGGAACTTTAGAGAAGGACATTAGAAATGACTGGTTTCAGAAAATTCCTGAGGCATCCAGATTTTCTCCATGACATGGCTAGTATTTATCAGCAGCACAAGTACCATTCAGGGGTGAGCAAGCAGTTTTTACTTCATAAGAAACTAAGTCAGAAAATTGTGAGAAAATACAACCAAAAAACGTACCTAGGTTTGGTTGGACTAAAGGCTTATAGTTTGGAGATCTCTTTTAGAAAAATATGAAATCATAAGTATATAATTTGGTACAAAGTACACATATATTTAGACTAAGGAAAGAAGCCATAATAAATTACAAATTAAAAAAAATGACAACACAAACATACTAATTTCAGGAAAATGCAGTAAGTGCCTGACATATAATCCAAAGACATGTTTTCCTATTTTTGCTGTATACTCTTATTACCCTTTTAGATAGCCATCATTTTATGCTATTTCCATAGAGAAAGCACGACGACAATTCAGCCTTTCCTTTAGCATAGCTGATTGCAATGTTTTTTTATTATTTATAATAGAAATGTATAAAACATGGTTCTTCATATTTAGATGTATTCTTTGCTGTTTCAGATCTGTGCTCTCCTATCGGGGATTCTAATAAATTTTGTGATCTCTTTAAAATATTATATGCAGAGTACATTTGTAATTGTATGTATTCATTATTGAGAATATTCCTGACAGGAGAGAACTTCTGTTTAGATTTGATGTCAATGAGAAATGAATCTTCTGCTTGCAATTTTACACATCCACTGTTTGGAAAAATTTACCACAGACTGCTTCTGGCTCTGTACATCTAACTTTATTTATCTTAAGCTGCCCACATATGTACAATGACAGATGCTGGGGGACCTGTTCATACTGTGGTATGACCTGCACCTTCCTGACATGGTGCCATGTGCATTGGTTCAATGGGTAACTTCTAGAAGCAAGTCCCATCTTGAGTCATGGATGTGACTGTATCTTAAATACATATCCTCAACTACAAACAACAAGAATACATGTCTATCCAAACTAAATGTATTCATGACTCTACTTCTCATCTACATTTCAAAAATTCCCATAGTCATAAAAACACTGTCATACAAGAGGGGATGGATTTAGGAGCATGCTAGTGGAAGGAGACAGCAATCTGGAAGGGGTGGGTGTCAAAATATCTTTCTTTGCCAATATTATAAAACCATATGGCCATATGCAAACACTACTAAGGCCACTTCAGTCCTAGGCCCAAGCAAATAAGGGCCCTAGAGCTGAAGGTCAATTAGCCTCATGGTAAGTCTGCCTCTGAATCAATGATATGTGAAAACAAGAGACAAATATTAACTGTATTCACTTTTTCCATTTGTATCACAAACGAATGTCAAGTCTAGTTCAGTGATAGGTGACAGTTCTTCAAGCTTGATTAAGGATCAGGGTGTAAGGTCAAGTAGATACAATAAAAGGAAGTTTAATCAGGAAAACCAAGTAACAAAGTTGAAATTCTAATGGAGATATAGGGAGAATCAGAGACAAGAAATGGGAATAACAAGTCAATGATCACAGTTCAGAATCACTGGGCATGAAACCATAGAAGCACTATATCTAGAGATACTTTCTTCTTTGGGAGTCTTCTGATAACATCTAGGTATCACAAACTCACATAGCCCAAGACATAAGAACCTGTCCACTCCAGGAGTATAAAACAGAAGACGTGCGGTTGTTGGTCTAAGTTGTTAAACCATGACATAAACTTCTAATCACTCTGGTTTAGTTGACACTCCAGTGGATTCACCAGGAATTTCTTTCAAATGAGACTATCACTGAGGAACCCAGCTAAGGAGGAGATGCTATGTCATTAGTGCCTCAGTGGGACTGCAGGTTATTACACTGACTTATTTTTAAACATTTTCTTTTAGTATTTTTGATTTAGCCTTTTTGAGCCTTTTGATATTTAGCCTTTTTGAGCTTGAGAATTTACAGTCACTTAGGAGGGAGAGTATCCGAACTTTTTTTATTACCAGAAAACAAACTCTGGTTCCTCAGTTTTTTCCCTCCTCTATGCCCAAAGAAACACATCACATTTCCAGAAAAAAATATATTATTGCATTTCTTTGGGTTCTAGCTCAACTCTGGGAAAATCATACCACTAGTGAAGGTTAGATCAGAGGTTCAATACTTAAGGTAGTTTAATTGCTACTCTCCTTGAAATCTCTTTTTCCTCGGAAAGACTACAAAAATCCACAGGGCTTGGACAGGAGTCAGAAAGCAAACTGAACTACACCTCCCAAAACAATGTTGTCCAAAGGGTGATCTTAGGTCCAGCTGCACTGCAATTCTCAAGGGTGCCTATTCAAAATGCAGAATCACTGGCTTACAAAAGCTTTAAGGAACCAGAATCTATGCATGTGGTATGTGTGCCTAAACAAGCACTCCAGGGTATTCTTATGACCATTGTGCTAACTCATGAAAGTGGTAGAAACTTCCATAAAGGAGTGGGGATGGATTTAAAGTGGGTCCTGAGGTACCATCAAGACAGCTCAAGGAATGGCCTCAAGTGTTAAGTCTAGAGTACACAGAATCTCAAAATGAGGATGCTCATGCATTTTCATCCTCCCTGAGCTAACCCTCCCACAGATAAACGTCTTACACGTCAGAACACCAATTCAACTTCACTGCTTCCCATTACCGCTCCCCTACCTTTCTTTTCTCTTTTTGTCTGATGCAACTTCATTTTGGGTGTTTCCATGGCCCTCACACTCATTCTGAACTCCCAAGTCTGAAAGGGATCTCAAATCCAACCAGTGCTTTAATTCCCTCTGCCATATTCCTGAAATATTTCTATACATCTTTGGGTAGATTGACTCTATTGAAAGGGAACTCTGGGGCTGCTTGTTTCATTTTTAGACACTGCTGATCATTAGAACCATCTTCCTTATCGCGAATCAAAATGTCTCTCTATAATTAGCACCATTGGTCATAGTTCTGACTTCTGAAAATATATTTCTGGCAATTGCATTCCCTTTCCACATGACGGTTTTGGCTACTTTCTTACTGATGAGTATTTAGCTTTAAACATTTTGTAATGTATCCAGGATGAAGGTACTCTCTGAATATGAAATGAGAGTTAACAGTCTCAGTTGCCATTCATATGATAATAGCTTCATAGCAACACGTTAATTAGATAAAATCTCTCAAGACCCCCCCCCCCAACACACACACCGGAAAAATAACCTGTATCTAGAATAAACCAGCCAAAAGCCTGAGGAAACTTGTCTTTTTTGTTTGTTTCAGTAGTGGTTCTCAAACCCGGGCAATTCTTGCCCCTAACCTGCCCACCATTCCTTCCCCATCTTGAGGACATTTGGCAATGTCTAGAGACATTGATTGTCACATTTGGGAGAGAGGTGCTACTGCCATTTACTGAACAGATGCCAGTGATACCACTAAACATCTTACAATGCCCAGAACAGCTCCCCCAAACCTTCCCCACAATAAAGGATTATCCAGACCAAAATGTCAAGTGTTGAGATGAAGAAACCTTTGTTAGAGAACCCTCAAAAAAGCCAACATAGAAAAATGTATGTAATGATTACTTGCTACTCACTCTTTCCCGGGATTCTTTTTAAAATGGCTGAAATTTTCAGACTCCATCACCTTTCACCTGGAAAATTGTTCATATATTTTTATGAGTTAGGACAATCATTGATGATGTTCTCAGTCACTTAGACATTTGTCTTACTGTTAAAGAGATAAATACTGGCTATTTGGGCATATTTCTTTGAATGTTTTGCTTATCTATCATCTGTAACTACCCTGAGATAATCAATTCTCCTCTACTTCTAAAGTAAAATAAATGTCAGCAGAGGTTCTGGCTTTGAGGTCAGATATTCAACATAAACTCAGAGTTCCACAAACTCTGCCTTTAACTCTACTCCAATGAACTAAACATTAATATAAGTATGTTCAAATTACATATTAAATATGAAGACTAAAGTAATTTTTAGACATTATTATTTGAGTTTTATAATCATTCATGAAATATTTAATGTGTGCCAGATACTTGGTCAGATGTGTGATAAGATAGAGAAGACATGATCCCTAACTTTAATAAAAAGTCTGATGAAGTCAAAAATAGAAACTGTTTACTCAGAGCTAATGACTTTTCTTCTAATTCCACCAAAAAAAATAAATAAGAAGAGCCCTTCTTTATTCTTCTGCCACTGAATCTTCCAGCCCACCAGCATCTGTAGCCATGTATGCTCTGCCTCCATGTTGACACAATGGATTCATTGTGTCTTATACAGGTCATCTTCTCTCACATACTGGGTCCTGTCTGCCTACTCTAGAGCTTTTCTCATGCAATTATTTCCCCTCTTCTCCTTCATCACATCATCATTTCTTCTCTGTTATCATAAAAGCATGTTATAGTATCTATCCAAGGCAGCCCCCCAGTCTCATCTCTATCCCGTCCATTTCCAATCTTTCTTTGCCTTCCTAAACTCTCAGCATCATTTGGTACAGCCCATCACTACTTCTTCCTTTAAGAATCTTTTTTTTTTTTTAACTTGGAACCATGTTCTCCTGGTTTTTTCCTTACCCACGTAGCTACTACTTCTCAGTCTCCTTTATTGGGCCCTATTCATCTCCCCAACCCTGAAATGCTGTAGTGTCACTTACTCTAAGTGATCTCATCCATCCCAATGGCCTTTAACACGTTACGTTCTAATGCTGATGACTCCCAAATCTGTATCTTCAGAGTGAATTTTACCTCTGAATCTTCATACTTGTTCTAGGATATCTAATGGGCATTTCTAGCTTAGCAAATCCAAAACTGAGCCTTGATTCTGTCATCTACCCTTGTCAAACATGTTCTTCTAAAGGTCCCTGTCCTAGCAGTCATTGCCATAAAGCATCCAGTTTCGCAGGTAAAAACCTTGATGCCATCCTTGATTTTTCCATATTTCTAATTTTTCTTCCAATCCATCAAGAGAATCCTGTTAGAACTATATCCCGATAATATCCTGTTCAAACCTAACCTAAACCATCTCCATCTCTCTCAGGTTCATTACCTGGTTCTCCAAAAGAACTTCTACTCTGGTAAATCAATTTTTTTTCCCATAGTAGCAAAAGTTTTCCCATAGTAGCAAAAGAAAATCTCTTAAAATGGAAATTATGTCCTATCACTCAGATCCCGGATACCCTGCAGTAGTTTTCTAACACTGAAAATAAATTCCTAGATCTTTACTGCAGCCTATTAGATCCTAACTCAGCTGGCTTTGGCTATCTTCCTCCTCTCATTTTCTCACTGCTCATGACACTTTGTTGGCCTCTTTGCAAGTCTCAAATACTCTTCCTCCTTAAGATCTTCATACTCACTAATTCCTAAAACAATCTTCCCACAGATAAAAGCATGGCTCATTCTCTCACTTCATGCATACCCCTGCTCAAATGTCATTTCCTAAGAGACAACTCTCTCAAAAAACAACTTTTCTCTTTCCTTATACTCTCCTATAATTTTCTTCCTAGTGTTTATTATTAACTGATATAATTTACTTTTATATTACCTGTTTATCCCACTATTATATAAACTTCATAACCACACAGTTATTTTGTTCTTGGCTCTATTCTAGTGTCAAGAACTGTGCATGGAGTATTAGCCATGCAAGAATTTACTAAATTACTTAATGAACTTGTCTCCATATTCAGCCTGGTATCACCTAGAAAGTATAATCTCAACTTTTGTAAAACTCTTCTCATTTACTTATTTACCAACATTATATTTTTGGAAGCAGTATACCTATGTTGCTTGTAGTTAACTGAAAATAAACATTCATTTATAATAACCCCTATATTTAAGCAAATCTTACCCTAAGGTGGGAGCAGACAAAATATAACACAGTAAATATAATGCCACAGCACATCAATTAAATACAAGTCAACAATTAAAATCATTACCAATAGATCACACTTAAATTATCCTAATTTTTTAAATTTTAAATACTAAGCAAAAATTTATAAGAGTTTGTATGCTTTTTGGATGAAACAGAATGACCCCTAGATGTCATTTTAGGGGTAATTTGAACTCGTTGAAAGCAACTGTAGTATATCTAATGGCTTTAAACAACATTTTGATACAAGAAGCAATATCTGTCTTTTCTGAATTAGGTTTTGATGTATTGCCTGACATCTAGGATTTGAAGTTTTACAAGCTGACAACACTGAAATTTCACTTTGTCCACACCAAGTGGAAACATATATTTGAGAATCATCTTAATAACTGTGCAACATAAAAAAACCCCTGAATGTTAGCGAGTCATAACATGCAGAGATAAATAGACTATTCTCACTGTTCTTGTATAGCCTTAGATTAATTGTCAAACTTCCAGAAGCACTAAAAATGAGTGAAGAATATCTTGCCTCAATCTTGCTAAGAATAAAGATTCTGACACTTATTTGGCATTAGAAAGGTCACTAAATGTCTTTTAATAGGGTATTAGAGCACTGGATTGGGAGGGAACAGGCCTGGCTTTTAGTCTTTGCTCATTCACTAAGTAGTTGTATGGCCTTGAGCCTCAACTTCATTTTTCTAATAAAAGAGAGCAGTGAAATAAAATAACTCTCCTTTGTGTCTTCCACTTCGGACCAATTTCCATTTAAGTCATAGAACTACTTATCAGAAGAGCTGAGATTTGAACTTGTATCAGTGAGGATAGGCAAGGTTATGCTGGGAAAACACCCTCCAATTTACAGTGGGTTAAAATATTAAGTCTATTTCTGACTCATGCTACATGTCCGCAGGCATGGCATACTCTTGATGGTCATTCAGAGACCTAGTTAATGAAGGTGCCATCTTGCCATGTATCCACTATCAGTGAGGCAGGAAAAAGGGAAAAGGATACTTGAAGCTTCTGCCCAGAAGTAACACACACTTTCTCGTATTTCATTGGTCAAAGTCGTAAGCATACACTTAACTTCCAATGGAATGGAGAAATGCATTCCTCTGTGGGCACGGAAGAAGAACCAGATTATTTTTGAGGACCTCAAATGACTGCATAAAAACTAATCTGAGTCAAGAAACCATGCTGTTCACTTCTGTGTTAGAGGGAAGCTTGTTAGTACTTCCTGGTATACAGTAGATCAACAGTGCTATCTGTTTCTCCTAAAAGTTTACTGAGAAAGAGGAGGAAAAAAGACATAAATGAAGATACATACTGCACATAAGGACATTTAAGTCTCTTACTTGAACACATGATATAAAATACATTCATGATATAAAAATATATGCACTATGTATGATCCTATAACTGATTTGTGATTGAATAGATTACAAGAGGAAACTTAAACTTGTAATAATCCTATCATGTGAAAAATTTTTAAATATTGCTATCAGACATAACCAATAATATAAAGAAAGTCAAAACAGGACAATGACAAAAATACCAAATTTTGTGAATTTTTAATTGTTTTAATTAAGAAAATAGGTGATAGTCAATTCAAAAGCATGAAATTATCTATAATAGAAAGCATGTAATTCTCATCTTTATCCCCTAAGTCATCCAGTTGTTACTCCATAGGACAACCACTGTTTTTAGTATGCTATCTTTAGAATTTCTGGAGATTTTTATTTATGTGGTATAGCTGAATTTACCAACCTTTTATGGGTTCTGTTTTTTGTTGTTTTGTTGTTGTGTTTTGTTTTGTTTTTGGTCATTCCTTAAAAGGTATTCTAATGCCAGAAATACACAAAAAAAAAACAAATCCCATGGTTTTCTAGTACTTCTATGGTTCCTTTTTTCATTTTAGTATGTATGAAGCACATATACAATTTATTTTTGATGAAGAATATGAGATCAGAATGATGTGTTATTTTCTTATAGTTAGGTATCTGTTTCAATGTTATCACAGAATTCATTACCCTCCACGGATTAGAAATGGCATTTTTATTATATACTAAATTCCTGTGTATTTCAGTTTATTAGGTCTTAAGTTTTCAAATCAATCTTATGAGCAATATTTTAAAGTCAGCATTTACTATATTGTGACACATTTCAAAAAAACTTAAAATATTTTTACTTAAAAAGTCTGTGAAAGGAAGCATTTCTAGAATAGTAGAGTAAGGATCTCCAAAACTCTGATTAAAAAAAAAATCAACTAGAATGGAAAAGAAACTCAAAATCAACTCTTAGAACTCTGAAAATTAACCAATAGTTTGCAATAATCCAGGGAGCATTTATTCAAGAAAACTGGCTGCATCTTGGTAAAAGCAGTAAGCTGTGTGAGGCTTTTTGTTTGTGTTTTTGCTTTGTGATATTTTTAATTTGCCTTGTTTTCATCTGCTCTATCTCTGTGATCTCCATGAAAGCCAACAGCCTTTCAATCCACTGTGAAAACCATCAACCCAGCAGCCACTTGCTAGGGAAGAATGGATTATGGAGCTCCCCAAGCAGCCCCACTCCCAGAGAATTGTCAGTGGAATACTCTGGCAGCTCTCTGAAAACCACTACTCACAGGACTTCCATTTATTTGACCTGACTCAGAACTTGCTCAGTGATAAGAACCCTTTCTTTGGGGTATTTAGCTAAAACAATCAGGGACAATTGTATAAAATTAGTTCAGGACAAACAAATAGCTAAACTAGTGAAGGAGGGATCTGATTTCTGGAATGAATGCGTATATTAAAGATGTCCAGTTTTCAACAACAGAAAAATCATTAGATGTGCAATGAAACAGTAAAGTATGTCCCATACATAGGGGAAGTTAATACAAACTGTTCTTAAGGAAGCCTAAATGTTGGACCTAATAGACAAACACGTTGAATCAAATATTTTAAATATGTTCAAGGAACTAAAGGAAATTCTGTCTAAAGAATGAAGAGAAATATAAGAAAGTGGCCTCACCAAATACAAACAATAAAGATATACATTAAAAAAATAGAAAACTAGAACTGAAAAGTAATGACTAAAATAAAAACTACCAGAGAGGATCAACAGCAGATAGGAGCTGGCAGAAGAAATAATCAGCAAACTTGAAGATAGGTCAGTTGAGACTGGTGTGAGGTATAAAAAGAAAACAAAGAAAAATGAACAAAGACTCAGAGACTTGTGGGACAACATATGCAAAATGAGAGTCATAAAGAAGAGGAGAAAGAGAAAGGGGCATAAAGAATACTTGAATACAACATAAAACTTCCCAAACTTGATGAAAAATTAGTTTACCTATCCAAGAAACTCAAACTCTAAGTAGGATAAAGTAAAGAAGATCCACAGTTAGATGCATCATAGTTAAATGTTTTAAAGCCAAGGATAAAAAATCATGAATGCAACAAGAAAGACATGACTAATCTTGTACTCAGGACCCATAGTAAGATCAATAATTTCTCATCTTAAACTATGGAGTCCAGAAGGAAGTGGGATGCCATTTTCAAAATGCTGAAACCAAGAATTCTGTATAAGCAAAACTACCCTTCAAAAATTAAATTAAGATATTTGTTGGTGAACAAAATCTAAGAATTCATTGCTAGTAGACCTGTCTCACAAGAAATAATATAGGGAGTCCTTCAGACTGAAATTAAAGGACATTAAAGGGGCGCCTAGGTGGCTCAGTCATTAAGTGTCTGCCTTCGGCTCAGGTCATGATCCCAGGGTCCTGGGATTGAGCCCCGCATCGGGCTCCCTGCTCCGTGGGAAGCCTGCTTCTCCCTCTGCCACTCCCCCTGCTTGTGTTTCCTCTCTCACTGTGTCCCTCTGTCAAAAAAATAAATAAAATCTTCAAAAAAAAAAGACATTAGAAAGAAACCTGAAGCTACAACAAAAAATAGGAACAGGGAAAAAGGGAAATATATAGGTACAGAAAAAAGAGGGAATAAGTGTATTTTTTGTTTTATTCTCTTACCTTATTTAATGGCAACTGACTATAGCAATCATAAAACGGTTGACGTTTGTAATGCACAAAGATGTACAAAAAAGCTAATGTATTATAAAGATGACAACAGCACAAAGGGTGAAGGGGAATATAGATACACTGAAGCAAAGGTTCTGTATACAATTGAAATGAAGCAGTATTAATTTTAACTAGATTATAGTTAACATGTTAATTATAATCCTCAGGGCAACCATTAAGAAAATAAAAATTTAAAAAACAAGGACACTAAAAGGATATATTGGGAAATATTTAATGTAAAAAATGTAAGAACAGATAAAAAAAGGGCATATAGATATCAAAAAGCAAATTAGCAAAGTGGATAAAAAATATTATTCAACTAAATGCTGTTAAAAAGGACACTTTAAAAGACACAAATAGTTGGGGGTGCCTGGGTGGCTCAGTTGGTTAAGCACCCAACTCTTGATTTCAGCTCAGGTCATGATCTCACGATTAGGAGATCAAGTCCCACGCATCAGGCTCCACACTGGGCATGGAGCCTACTTACTACTCTCTCCCTCCCTCTGCCTCTCCCCCACTTCTCTCTCCCTCTGTAAAAAACAAAAACAAACCAACAAAAACATACAAATAGGTTGAGATAAGGATGAAAAAAAGACCAACCAGGCCAACAGTAATGAAGAGAGCTAACGTGGCTATATTTATATCAGACAAAATTCACTTTAAGATAAAAATTATTATAGACAAAAAGTATTGTTTTGTAATGATAAAAGGGTCAATATGTTAGTGAGGCATAATTTAACCAAATATGCACCTAGAGTTTCAGAATGTATAAAACAAAAGTAGAACTGAATGGACAATTCAACAGTAATAGTTAGACACTTCAATATCCCACTTCCAGTAAGTTTTCTATTACATCATTGTAATAGAAGGAACAAGGAGTAGACAAGTCCAACGACACTGTAAATCAACTAAAACAGACATCAATGAAACACTCTCCCCAGCAACAGAAAACCCATTTTTTTCCCAAGAACACATGGACCATTTTCTAGGACAGACCATTTATTAGGCCATTAGACTAGGCCTCAATACATCTAAAATGTTTGAAATCACTCAAAACCTGTTCTCTGACCACATGGATGAAATTAGAAATCAATAACCAAAGAAAATTTGAGGACTTCACATATATTTGGAAATCAAATAATATACACCTAAACAAATGGGGCAAAGATGAAATCACAAGGGAAATTAGAAGATATTTAGATATGAATAAAAACAAAAACATGCCAAACAAATGGGAAATAACTAAAGTAATACATAGTAGGAAATTTGTAACGTAAATGCCTATATTAAAAAAGAAGATGTAAATCAAAGTATATGTCTTCTGTGGTATTCCTTTGTCTGTAGTTTCATGAGGATTTATACAACACATTCAGTGTTCTGTATAAACCTGCCTTCATTTCCATTTATTAACTCTTCTTCATTTGAAAGAGCACCAGCAATTGTAGTTAACTCATAACTCTTGCTCTGGACACTAAATTAAGCACAGACTCATCAGCTTTTTCTCCTTATCATGAATGTGTGTTATCTTGCAATTCATCAAAAGTTTAGTAGGCCAGTGCTGGCTTCACTGCTCAAAAATTAAAGGAAAACACAATTTTTAAAATGATCTTTTGACTGTAAAACCCACACATCTATGAGGCTGCATTTCACTATTGTACATTTGTTACTACTCCTATGTGAAAGATCACTTTATTTATTGTCATAGGACCATAAGTACCCTTTTTAGTTTTGTTAGAACTTAAATTAAGACTATTTGAAATGCACACCATTGTTTTTCTATTCTATTTCACTTGTAAATATTTAAATTTGTCTTCTATTCCATTAATTAATATCCCATATTTGGTTCTCAAATATTTGATATGGTATATATATCATACCTGAGAAATTGTACTTCATCTTTTTATTACTATATCCTAAGGTCTATAACTTCTTCTTGGATTACAATAGTATGCTTTCAGTTATTTAAATATTAAAAATTTGAGTATGTACATTGAGGCCATTTAAAGTCATGGCTAATGCAGTAAGTTTTAGTCCTGTATCATTCACACTTGCTATATCTATGGACATGATAAAAATATGAAGAAAAACATATTCAAATATTATGCCCTTGCACAATTTTTGATACTCTGATTCTGTAACATTTTATCTTTTTAAACAGGAAAAAGTGATAAAACAATGAAAGACCAAGAGTTTTAATATAAATGCTTAGGATCATTTGAACTTTGCTGGCCAACAGACTGATATGTCTAATTTATTTACTAAAGTAATAATCTTTCAAAAGCCACTTTTTTCTGTAGTTTTGGTATGAAACTGCCAATACCATAAATAGTAAGGGAGATAACAGATAATTTTCAGTTTTATTTGTATTACCTAAAGGAGCACTGTGGAAGCAGATGCAATCACCCAATTTTATGATTTGCACGGTGCTGATTTAGACGATTCCACACTTACATTTTTTAGTTTTCATATGTAATCATATTGTCCAAGACAAACTATTCCATCATTTAATGTGAATAACAGTTTCTCCCAGATCTACCAGGAAGCTTCTGTGACACTGTCTTTTAGTTGCAACAAAAATGACTGAGTTGCAGCTACTGAAGAAAAGAGGAAGACAATCTCAAATCAATAACCCAAACTTGCATCTTAAGAAACTAGAGAAAGCAAAGCAAACTAAATCTAAAGCAAGGAAAAAAATAAAAAACAAATCCCAGTAGAATAAATGAAATAGAGATTAGAAAAACTGAAAACCAACAAAACCAAAAGTTAGTTCTTCAGAAGATGAACAAAACTGACCTGCCAAAAAGAAAACCTACCAAGTACAGAGAAGGTCTAAGATTCAAACTACTAAAATCAGGAATGAAAAAAAGGTTATTGCTATTGAGTTTACAGATAAAAAGGTCTTCATGGAAATACAATGACAGATTGTATGCCAACACATCAGATAACCTAGATGAAATAAAAAATTTGCTACTAAGGCATAGGTACTGAAACAGACTCAAGAGGAAAGAAAATCCCAATAGACCTTTAACAAGTAAAAAGATTAATTATGATAATAACAACAACAACAACAATAATAACAACAACAACACCTAATAAAAGCTTCCCACAAAGAAGAGCCCAGTCCCAAATGGTTTTATTGGTAGTCTATCAAACATTTAGAGAAGCATTAACAATTTGTCAAATTCTTCCCCCCCCAAAAAAAATTGAAGGTAAAGGAAAACTTCTCGACTCACTTTATGAGGACAGTATTACACTGATAAACAACAGACACCACAATAGAAGAAAACTATAGACTAATAGATTTTATGAGTATAAATGCAACAATTCTCAACAAAATACTAGCAAACCAAATCCATAAACATGAAAAAGAATTATACATGATGACCAAATGGTACTTTTTCCAGGAAGGCAAACGTTGGGCTTTAGCAAAATCAATCAGTGGCATCAAGGACAAAAATATATGATCATCTCAGTAACAGCAGAAGAATACTGGTAAGTATTAAAGACCTAAATAAATGGAAAGATATCCCATTTTCATGGATCAAATTATATTAAAATGACAATATTCACCAAACATTATCTATAGATTCTACACAATTCCCATCAGGCTTGTAAAAACTGACAAGCTGATCCTAAAATTCATATGGAAAATCAAGGCTAAGGGTAGCCACAACAATCCTGATAAAAATAATGAAGGTGGAGGACTCACACTTCCTGATTTTAAACATTACAAAAGAACGTCCAATTTCTGATTCTATATGTAAGGGGCTGGAAGTCACCACTTCATCCTAACATAAAGTAAAAAGCTGAATGGAATGAAAAATCAACAACTCTCCTAGGACATAAAAGAAGATTCTGGGAAAATCACTGCCTCTGAGGTTAGAGAGATGGACAGGTGAATATAAGGAGAACTGACTTACCAGAACAGAAACTCACAAGTAGAAGCCGCCACAGGAACCACTGCTGGGGTAGGAAAACTTGAAATGCAACTGTAAAACTGCTAAAGGCTTAGTGCGGACAAGTCTCAGAGTTAAAAACTCCTGAAGGAACCAGTCATATGTGGGTGTCCACAATATTGTGAGATTTTGCTCCAGGGGCTCTACTAGATTCTCACAAATACTGGAGAAAACCCCCTCCCACTCACAGAAAGGGGAAGTGAAAAGCAAAATTGTGAAATACACCAGAGCACTCTGTTCTTCTTAAGGAAACCTGCCCTCAGGGGAAACTAGTTAACCAGAGCCTAATCTGCTGGAGTATTACCAGAATCTAACTGAGCTGGGGAAGGAAAATACCCAACTCTAGCTGTCTATAGCCATCTTGTCCCAAATAAGCAGAAAAAGAAATGGAGAAACACTTGTAAAAGAATCGTTTGAGGTACAAGCTCAAAAAAAAAAAAAAAAAAAAAAAATAGTACTTAGTACATACCTACAAATTCTTTAAATATAAATGGTCTAAACATTCCAATCAAAATACACAGGGTGACTGAACGGATAAAACAAACAAAACCCATGTATATGCTGCTTATAAGAGACTCACTTCAGACCTAAAAATACATACAGACTGAAAGTGAAGACATGGAGAAAAGATATTCTATGAAAATAGAAGTGGAAAAAAAAAAGCTGGGGAAGTAATATTTATATCAGACAAAATAGACTTTAAAACAAACACTCTCACAAAAGACCAAGAAGGGCACTAATGATGACAATGATAAAAGGATCAATCCAACAGGAGGATTTAACAATTATAAATATTTATGCACCCTATAGGAGCACCTAAATACATAAAGCAAATATTAACAGACATAAGGGGGGAAATTAACAGTAATATAATAGAAGATTTTAATACCCACTTATATTCATGGATAGATTATACAGACCAAAAAAAAAAAAAATCCATAAGGAACAGTGGCATTGAATGACACATCAAACCACATGAACTTAAAAGATCTATACATTCTATCCAAAAACAGAATACACATTATTTTCAAGTGCACATGAACATTTTCCAGAGTGGATCCCATGTTAGGTCACAAAACAACTCTCAAATTTAAGAAGATTGCAATCATTTCAAACATCTTTTCACAATGGTAAGAAACTAGAAATTACAAGAAAAAACTGGAAAAAAATCCACAAACATGGTAAGGCTAAACAACATGATACTAAACAACCAATCAGTGAATAAAGAGAAAGTTATGGAAAAAAGAAAAGAAAAATACACTGAAACTAATCAAACTGCAAACACAACAGTCCAAAATCTTTGGGATGCAGCAAAGACAGTTTTAAGAGGGAAGTTTATAGCAATACAGGCCTACCTTAAGAGACAAGAAAAATCTCAATCTAATCTTACACCTAAAGAAACTAGAAAGATAAGAACAAAGCATAAAGTTAGTAGAATGGAAATAAAGATCAGAGCAAAAGTAAATGAAATAGATACCAAAAAAAAAAAAAACTCTTAAACTTTTAGCTAGATTCATCAAGTAAAAAAAAAGTACTCAAAATCAGATATGAAGAGAAGTAACAACTGACACCACAGAAATAAAGGATTTTAAAAGACTACTACAAAAAATTATATGTCAACAAATTGGAAAACCTAGAAGAAATGGATCAATATCTAGAAACATAGTCCTCCTAAACTGAATGAGAAATAGAAAATCTGAACAAACCAGTTACTGGTAATGAAATTTGGCCATCAAAAGACATCCAAGAAAAGAAGAGTCCAGGATCACATGGTTTTACTGGTGAATTCTGCCAAACATTTAAAGAAGAATTAATACTAATCATTCTCAAACTTGTCCAGAAAAATAAAAGGGAACACTTCCAACACTTTCATTTTATTAGGCCAGCATTACCTTGACACCAAAACCAGACAAGAATAACACACAAAAAAAAAATAGTCCAAAATCCCTTAACACAGATGCAAAAATATTCAACAAAATATTAGCAACCTAATTCAATACTTTCAAAAAATTCATACACCATGATCAAGTGGGATTTATTCCAGAGATGAAGGATGGATCAATACTTACCAATCAATGCAATATATCACTTTAACAAAATGAAGGATAAAAATGGTATCCTCTTACTTGATGCAGAAAAAGCATTTGACCAAATTCAACATTGATTCATAAAACTCTCAAAAAGCGTACTGAGTTGAATAGACCTTAATGTAATAAAGACCATGACAAGCCCACAGCTACCATCACACTGAACAGTGAAAGACTGGAATGTTTTTCTAAGATCAGGAAGAAGATAATGATGCTCACTCTTGCAACTTCTATTCAACATTTTATTGAAAGTCCTAGCCAGAGCAATCAGGCAAGGATAAGAAATAAAAGGCATCCAAATCAGAAAAAAAAGTAAAATTGTCATAATATTATACACAGAAAACCCTGAGGACCCCACCCAAAATACTGTTAGACGGTAAAAATTTAGTCAAGTTACAGGAAAGAAAAATCAGTATACAAATCTGTTGTTTCTATATAATAACTACCAGAAAAAGAAATTTAAAAGACAATCCCATTTACAATTGCATCATAAAGAATAATATCTAGGAATAAGTTTAACCAAAGAGATAAAAAACATGTATGTTGGATACCATCAGACATTGATTAAAGAAATTAGACACATAGGTAAATGGAAAGATATTCTGTACTCATGAATAGGAAGAATATTGTTAAAGTGTCCATACTATCCAGAGGAATCTACACATTTAATATAATTTCAAAATTCCAATGGCATTTTAAAATGAGATAGAATATTAAAATCTGTATAGAACCACAAAAGACTCCCAATACCTAAAGCAATCTTGAGAAAGAACAAAGCTGGAGGCATCACACTTCTGAATTTCAATCTTCATTACAAAGCTGTAGTAAAGAAAACAGTATGGTACTGGCATCAAGACAGACACAAAAAATGAATAATAGAGATCCCAGCAATAAACCCACATAAATATGGCCAATGAATTTATGACAAAGTTGTCAAGAATATACTATGAGGAAAGAACAGTCTCTTCAATATGCTGCTGGGAAAACTAGATAGCCATATGCAAAAGAATAAAGTTAGACCACTTCCATATACCATATACAAAAATCAACTCAAACTAGATTAAACATTTCAAGATAAGACCAGAAACATTAAAACTCCTAGAAGAAAAGTAAGTGGTAAGCACCTTGTCATCGGTATTAGCAATTACTTTTTGGATATGACACCAAAAGCAGAGGCAATAAAAGCAAAAATTAAAAAAAAAAAAATAGTATCAAACCAAAAGCCATCTATACAGCAAAGGAAGCCATCGACAAAATGAAGAGGCAAACTACCAAATGGGAAAAAATATTTGCAAATCATTTATCTGATAAAGAGTTAATATCCAAAACATATCAAGAACTCCTACAACTCAACAGCAAAAAAAAAAAAAAAAATCAAACAATCCAATTAAAAAATGGGCATAGATACTGAACAGACCTTTTCTTCCAAAGAAGACATGCAAATGGTCAACAGGTACATGAAAACATGCTCAACATCGCTAATCAGGGACATGCAAATCAAAATCACAATGAGGTATCATCTCACATTTGTTACAATGGCTGTTATCAAAAAGACGAGAAATAAGTATTGGCAAGAATGTAGAGAATAGGGAATCTTCATGCACTGTTGATGGGAATGTAAACTGGTACAGCCACTATGAATAACAATATGGAGTTTCCTCAAAAAATGAATAATAGAACTACTGTTTGACATAGTAATTCCACTTCTGGGTATATATTCAAAGGGAATGGAATCACTATCTCCAAAAGATTTATTCACCCCAATGTTCACTGCAGCAGTATTTAAAATAGCCAAAAATGGGGGCGCCTGGGTGGCTCAGATGGTTAAGCGTCTGCCTTCGGCTCAGGTCATGATCCCAGGGTCCTGGGATCGAGTCCCACATCGGGCTCCCTGCTCCTTGGGAGCCTGCTTCTCCCTCTGCTTCTCTCTCTCTCTCTCCCTCTGTCTCTCATGAATAAATAAATAAAATCTTTAAAAAATAAAATAAAATAAAATAGCCCAAAATGGAAAGAACCTATGTGTCGTTGGTCAACAGATGAGTAGATAAGGACAATGTGGTATATACACAATGGAATATTATTCAATCATTAAAAGATAAGGACCCAGGAGAGAATCCAAGATGGCAGAGGAGGAAAAGACCTTAATTTCATCTAGTCCCAGGAATTCAGCTAGATAGCTATCAAATTATTCTGAACACCTGTGAACTCAGATCTAAGAATAGCTACAACTCCACAAATAGAAAAGTGATCATCTATTCTGCAAGGTAAGAGGTAAAGAGAAGTGAATCCGAGGTGATATATGGGGGAGGAAGGGGAGGGGCTGGGGAGGGAGAGGGAGCCTCCTTGAACCAGCTATCAGAAAGTGATATAGCAATAGAGCACAAAATCAAAACTTTTAGAAGTGTGCTCCAGTGAGGGATGTCCTTGCCTGAAAGGTGCTCAGGTGGTGAAGGTGGGCAGAATCCTAGGGGGGACATTGTGGTGTAAGGGGTCACAGGAAGACTGGGAGTGCCTGAGTGTGGCAGAGATCACAGGCATCAGACTGGGGAAGCCAGCTGCAAAGAGTGAGCCCAGGAATTTGCCATAAACCATAAACCACAGCTTGGTCAGGTGACCAGTCTCCATGCAGGGGCACAACAAATGGCAGAACCGCAAGACCCGCTACCTTCTTCCCCCCGGGGGAGCAGTGTTGGTGTGTACCACAGGAGTTTGGAGACTTTAGAGACCTGAAATATTATTGAGATTTATATATTTTCAGAAGTTTTGTCTTATGAGCTCTTAAGAAATTTTGAAGCCAATTAATTCTTTTAAATAAATTAATAGACCTTGTCATAATACAGCTTATTAGATGAAAGTGGTTATGCCATGCCTCAAATTACACAGATACTGCAAACCTAATATCAATACTAGGGGACTTTAACATACCACTCACTGCAATGGACAGATCATCTAAGCAGAAGACCAACAAGGAAATAAGGACTTTGAATGACACACTGGACCAGATGGACTTCACAGACGTATTCAGAGCATTCCATCCTAAAGCAACAGAATACACATTCTTCTCAAGTGCACATGGAACAATCTCCAGAAGAGATCACATGCTGGGTCACCAATCAGGTCACAACTGGTACCAAAAGACTGGGATTATTCCCTATGTATTTTCAGACCACAGTGCTTTGAAACTGGAACTCAATCACAAGAGGAAAGTTGGAAAGAACTCAAATACCTGGAGGCTAAAGAGCATCCTACTAAAGAATGAGTGGGTCAACCAGGAAATTAAAGAATTACATTCATGGAAACAAATGAAAACGAAAACACAACTGTTCAAAACCTTTGGGATGCTGCAAAGGGAGGTCCTGAGAGGGACGTATATAGCAATGCAAGCCTTCCTCAAGAAACAAGAAGGCCTCAAATACACAACCTAACCTTACACCTAAAGAGCTGGAGAAATAGCAAAAAAAACCTAAACCCAATATAAGAGAATTAATAAAGTTTAGAGCAGAAATTAATGAAATAGAAACCAAAAGAACAGTAGAACAGATCAACAAAACTAGGAGCTGGTTCTCTGAAAGAATTAATAAGATTGATAAACCCCTGGCCAGACTTATCAAAAAGACAAGAGAAAGGACCCAAATAAATAAAATCATGAATGAAAGAGGAGAGATCACAACCAACACCAAAGAAATACAATTATAAGAACATGTTATGAGCAACTGTATGCCAACAAATTAGACAATCTGGAAGAAATGGATGTATTTCTAGAAACGTATAAACTACCAAAACTGAACCAGGAAGAAATAGAAAACCTAAACAGACCCATAACCAGTAAGGAAATTGAAGCAGTAATCAAAAACCTTAACAAAGGAGAATATTCAATGGAAAAAAGACAGTCTTTTCAAAATATGGTATTGGGAAAATTGGACAGCCACATGCAGAAGAGTGAAACTGGACCATTTCCTTATACCATACACAAAAACAGACTCAATATGGATGAAAGACCTCAATGTGAGACAGGAATCCTTCAAAATCCTAGAGGAGAACACAGGCAGTAACCTCTGTGACCTCAGCCACAGCAACTACTTGCTAGACATGTCTCCAAAGGCAAGGGAAACAAAGACAAAAATGAACTATTGGGACTTCATCAAGATAAAAAGCTTTTGCACAGCAAAGGAAATAGTCGACAAAACTAAAAGACACCTGACAGAATGAAAGAAGATATTTGCTAATGACATATCAGATAAAGGGCTAGTATCCAAAATCTATGAAGAACTTATCAAACTCAACCCCTAAAATAATCCAATCAAGAAATGGGGAGAAGACATGAACAGACATTTCTCCAAAGAAGACCTACAAATGGCCAACAGACACATGAAAAAAATGCTCCACATCACTCAGCATCAGGGAAATACAAATCAGGACCACAGTGAAATACCACTTCACACCAGTCAGAATGGCAAAAATTAACAGCTCAGGAAACAACAGATGTTGGCAAGGATGCGGAGAAAGGGGAACCCTCCTACACTGTTGGCAGGAATGCAAACTGGTGCAGCCACTCTGGAAAACCATATGGAGGTCCCTCAAAAAGTTAAAAATAGAGCTACCCTATGACCTAGCAACTGCAGTATCCCAATGGGGTTATTTACCCCAAAAATACAGATGCAGTAAAAAGAAGGGGCACATGCACCCGAATGTTTATAGCAGCAATGTCCACAATAGTCATACTATGGAAAGAGCCCAGATGTCCATCAACAGATGAATGGATAAAGAAGATGTGGGATAAATACACAATGGAATATTACTCAGCCATCAAAAAAATGAAATCTTACCATTTGCAACAACGTGGGTGGAACTAGAGGTATTATGCTAAGCAAAATAAGTCAATCAAAGAAAGACAATTATCATATGATCTCACTCATATGTGGAATTTATGAAACAAGACAGAGGATCATAGGGGAAGAGAGGAAAAAATGAAACAAGATGAAACCAGAGAGGGAGACAAACCATAAGAGACTCTTAATCTCAGGAAACAAACTGAGGGTTGTTGGAGCGGTGGGGGATGGAGTAACTGGGTGATGCACATTAAGGAGGGCATGTGATGTAATGAGCACTGGGTATCATATAAGACTGATGAATCACTGACCTCTACCTCTGAAACAAATGATACATTATATGTTAATTGAATTCAAATAAAAAAATAAAAGATAAGGAAATCTTACCAATTATGACAACATGGATGGACACTGAGGGCATTATGTTAAGTGAAATAAGTTAGAGAATGACAAGAGCTCACCTATACATGGTATCAAAAACAAAATAAACAACAACAAAAAGAGCAACAAACAAACTTATATGCAGAGAACAGATTGGTGGTTGCCAGAGGTGGGGAGTGAGAAAAATTCATGAAGATGGTCAAAAGGTCCAAACTTTCAGCTCTAAGTTCTTGAACTGTTATGAATAGAATGATGCCTCTCAATACTGTAATGTGTATTTAAAAGTTGCTGAGAGCAGATCTTAAATGTTCTCACCACAAGGAAAAAAAACTGTAGCATTTCAAAAAAATTTAAAAACCCAACACTGAGACACCACTGCATGAAAAAGAGTGATATAGCATCAATATTTATTTATTAGTCATTGAACTGTTTGGCTCTTTGAACTTTTGTGAAGTATATGGGAAATGGTGGAACTGAATCAATGACACACAGGGCAACACAGACAATGGAAGTAATTAGTTCTGTCTACTAAGCAAAGCAGTTCAACTACTAGACTCATAGACACTGTTGGACTGGGCAACATGAGAGTGGAACCAATGTTGCCAACACTGAAGATTCAGCACCCTGGATTAGATCCTTCATTTTCACTTCTCAGGATATTTTAGGTATTACTGCAAACACATTAACTCCTTCCCTTAGCAGGAGTGAGCATGATGTGAAAGAAAAAAGAGTAAGTCTTTGGAACCCCCATTTGGGTTCAATGCTCATAAATGGGAGTTGGTGTAAGCCAGTTAACCTCTCACAGGTACAAATTTTTCGATTACAAGACAGATTTAATAATGCCTTGCTGAGGGATATGTGAAGATTAAAAAATCTTTTGAGTACATTACATAAAAGGACCTGGTATAAAATAGAGATTAAATAAATGCATATTGAACCAATTATTTTTTATTAAATAGTGCCTAGTTTTTGCTATTATTTCAAACTACTGTAATTTCACTGCAAAAATTCCAATTCTCACAGTAAATGTTAACCCTAGTGGCTTGGAAAAGTACATGCTTAATGCAAAGATATCCCAAGTAGTTTACCTATTGGGAGAATGTGGCTTAGTGACCTGTGAAAGCACTCCACAGTCTTTGCTGAGGATTAAAGGGTTTAATATCTGCATCTCCACATAGGAGAGGTCCTTATAAGTATCAGGCTTGTAAGGCATGATCTCAAGTACAAAACAAGGTCAATCTTTCAGCACTGTCAGAATTAAGGATTCTCCACGATAATGTTGTTCCCACTTAAAAGGAGCAAAATGAAGTCAGTTTCAAGACCACAAGATGCTCCAGGAATATTACCATCACTTATGCTTTAATTGGTTTAAACTGCTTAATTCAAAGATTTGAGATTGCAAAAAGATATATACAAAATTTACCTATCTTACAGTCTTTTTTGAAATATGCTGAAAACTAAGTAGATTGTTTTAAAACTGACCTGTGTCCACTAAAAACCTTGAGTTTTTTTCTATTTTATGACAGTATTTCAATCCTTTTGATTTATCAGTATTTCAAACAAAGACAAGCAGTAAGAAAATTTGTAATTTACTACAATCTATATTTGACAGTGCATCAATAGGACTAAGTATATCAAATAAAGCCACACAAATGGATTAAAAATGATTTTTAAAATATGGGGGTACTTGTCATAAGGAAATAAGGTGACTTAATAGAAGCCAGTTAAAAAGAATTGCTTAAAGCTTCAGTTTAACTTGGATTTTATCAAGTCTCAAATATATTATGATCTTCAACTTCAAATCATTTCAGTTTAACAAATGTCATAGTGCTTACTATGTGCAAGGCACTGTTCTAGCCTGTTACCTTCCTCACGCCCCACTCAGCATTTTCAGATGTCGGCCTTTAAAAAATCCATTATTGCTCTTCACTTGCTTCTCAGAGTACTGAGGATAATGAATCATGTGTTTCAAAAAAATTTAAAAACTTTTGTTCTTCAAAAGGACATTTTCAAGTAAGTGAAGATTTTTTTTTCAAATCCTGTCAGATAATGAACTTTTATTCACAAAATATAAAGAACTCCTACAGCACGAGTCTTAAAACAACAACCAAATTAAAAGATAGGCAAAAGATTTAAATAGACATTTCTTCAATGAGCACATGAAAGAAAAAAACATCATTAGTCACTAGGGAAATGCAAAACAAAACAAAACTAAACAAAACAAAACCCTTCATACCCCCTAGGATGGCTAACATACAAAAGATAGTGAGTAACCAGTGTTAGTGAAGATGTGGAGAAGTTTTTACATACTGCTATGAATGTGTGGAAAACAGTTTGTCAGTTATTTAAAATGTTGAACAAAAAGTAACTTTGACCTAGCTCTTCTACTCCTAGGTATATACCCAAGAGAATTCAAAGTGTCCACATAAAAGCCTGTTCATGAACATTCATAGCAACAGAATTCATAATGGTAGAAACAACCCAAATGTCTATCAACTGGTGAATGGAAAAATAAAATGGTATATCCATAAATGTGGCATTATTCAGTCACAAAAAGAAATTAAGTACTGATACATGGATTAACTTTGAAGACATTAGGCTAATTCAAAGAAGCCAGGCAAAAAATGGCCATATATTGTTTAATTCCGTTTATATGAAATTTTCAGAATAGGCAAATCCATAGAAATAGAAAGTAGATTAGTTGTTGCCAGGGCTTCAGGGAGGAGGAATGGGTAATGACTATTAATGGGTGATGACATGTTCTGAAATCAGACAGTGGTGACAGTTATACAGTTCTGTGACTATCAGTGAGTTATACACCTCAAAAGCATGAATTTTATGGTATATGAATTCTATTTCAATAAAGCAGTTTTGAAAAACAGTCTAAGTCATCTTTAGTTTCAAATCTACCCTATAAAATAGGGACATACTCTTTTATATCCACACATACACGTGTACACCAAAGCCCATAGTTTCTGGGTATTTGAAAATGCATATATTTGACTTTTCCTTAATTGATAACAAATCAGTTTGCTTCTGTTCCAAATTAACAAGCTAGTTCTATGTAGATATATAGATCTCTGGACTCATTGGACTATTTCCAGTATTTACCCAACATAGTATGATGCATATGGATCATTTTAGGAAGGATTCCTACAACTTCCTAACTTAGGGAGACATCAACAAGTTATATTGGTTTCTATCAGGCCAATGCCATTATATTAAAAATTTAAGTATTTAAAATTTGTCAGCCAAAGGTATTTCTTTATATCATTAGATAACTGCACATTAAATGTGCATTAGATAACTGCCACTAGTTAGATAGCTATAAGAACTAAAGAAAGTTCAAGTTAAAATATCTGCACGGTTAGTCTTTCCCCTAAAATAACCCAATCTGGGAGATAGTATTATCACTTCTGCAGAACAGTGAAGTCATCAACTTATATAGGTAATGCTTATTTTTCTCTTCCACAAATTTCTTATCTATTGCACACAGACCCTCTTTGGGAAACCACTAGTATGAGAGAGCAACAGAAGTGTGAATTTTCTAACCCCTCTTTCTGTCAATATTTTCCTTTAAGGTCTCTGTTGTTCCATTATAAGTTTGGAGCTCAAGCCATTTTCCAGTCAATAGCTCTTTGTATCTTTTGACTGAACCAAGAAATAAGGAGACTTTCTATGGAAAAAATCATGTCGTGATTGACCATTACAGAACAATCAATTTTAGTCAGAAATACGTAAGTTTGTTTCACTTGAAAATTAAACTGGTGCAAGAAAACTAGGTTGTAAATACTGTGATTGACATAGTACACACCAAAGACAACCAACTGAACTGTCAACTTCACATGAGCAAATGGTAATTTTTAGGATCTTATCCATATCATACAATTGGCATTGTGTAGCAGAATTATTAAAAGCTTTTTTAATAGCTTTATAAAAAATACTAATCAATTTTATCCCAATTGTTTAACACACCATAATGAATATTAATACTCCTGGTGTTATTTGAGTGTCAACCAGAGACCTTATTATAATTTAGATCACTTTGGGAAAAATTTTTTTTAAAAAATTGTATGTACAGGAGAATTATAAAGTTAGAAGCATTTAAGATGGTACTAAGCTTTTATAAAAGGAAATTAAAATACAAAAATGACATTTTTAATACATAAGATTTAAATCAAGTGCCTTAGATATGGGCTATCCAAATTGTTTTTTTTTTTACAAATGATATTTTGATTTCTTTTATGTCTTTAATTGATAACCAATATTCATATCTTATTCCAGTAAGATTACTGTTTTTATGTACAGAGAGTAAAATTCTCCATTTGACCTTTTGAGATGCTTGAAAGATTAAAAAGAATTGATTGCCAAAAAGAAAAGGGGGGGATTTAAGTTGACATTATAATTTTAAGGTTGACCAGCTATGTGCTAACATATTTGGAAAGGGTACAAAAAATTATTTTTTTAATATCTATGCGAGGTGTCCTTGGGTTAAGAGTAAGGGGTGGCAACCTGAAACTCTGGCTACAAAAAAATACAACAGTGAATTTAGCAGAAAAGTGTACACTCTTAACAAGTCAAAAGACCAGAAGTCCTAGACTGGTGCTGTAAAGGCAAACTTCTCTATGAAACTATTTTTTTTTTTTTTTTGCCTTGTAAAGTGGTTTTTTTTCCTTACAATTTTAATTTATCTGTAGTTAAAAATTTTAATGTTTCACAAAAAAAATAGGGAGTATCTTGTCTTGGGAAAAAAAAAATCACAATCTGGTAACCCTAGGCTCATTTTTCACAGAAAGGAAAAAAAAATCATAGAAGTGATTAAAGTATGCTCTCTTAGATGGAGCACATCAAAGCATTGTTTTCAGACTTTTTTTTTTCTTTTAGGATTTTGGTGATTTTAACTTCTCACCCTTGCTGATTATATCACCTACTCCTCTAAGCATCTAAGTTTATGACTCCCACCAAAACAGATTTAAGTGCTTTTATTTAAAAAAAAACAACAGCAAAAAACCATCAGCAAAAAAGTTTCAAGAAGTTCAGATTTCCCCAGGATTTATCTTCAATACTTTTATTTTGATGTAAGTAATGACTTTGATTAGTCTTTAGAAGTATTAGTGCATGTATCAGGTCAAGTCTAGCTTTCAAATCAGCATGGAAAGAAAGCCCTTAAAACCTTAGACACATTGTGTTCTCCACTTGCTGGAAGCTCTACTCTCTTTAGTCTCCTTAGAATCTACCATTATGGCTTTTGGAGACCATACACATGTGAAAATGAGTGTCTAGAGAAGAAAAAAGGAAGCAGTCCTTCCCAATCAGTCATAGGTAATACTTTCTTCCAAAACACGATATTGCTTGATTCCAAGATCTAACCTGAAATATAACCTAGCCATAACATTACTGTTAAGTTTATATTGACTAGATAACATGCTGAATGTTTAATAAAATTTCCTAGAACTAAGTTGATTCTTTCCAAAAAGTCAAGTATCTATACAGTCTACTTATCTGTCATTCAGAGTATCAAATGGTATAAGCCAAATATTAAAAGTGTTAGAAAAAAACATACCCTTGAACCAAGCAATTCTATATATAGCACAGGGTCTCACATTCTGGAAACAATCACTGATATATCCAAAGATTTATATACAAGGAAGTTTTTCATAGCTTTATTTGTAATGGCAAAAAGGAGGGGACAATATAGAAATATGTCAATAGAGTGTTGGTTGAATTAATTTGGTACACTGGAAATGTAAAGTTAATTAGTTAATGCCACAAGACAATATCCACAATATCAAATGAAGTAAGCAGGTCCAAAGTAATATGTGCACCAAGATCTATTTCATAATAGATATGAATAAAATGCAAATGAAAATATGTGCATAAAATGATTAACAAAAATAAGATTTTAGGTATAATGGATTGAATAACGTCCAAAATTCATGCACACCTGCAACCACAGAATGTGACCATCTTTGGAAAAAGTCTTTTTGCACAGGTAATCATTAAAGTGAGGTCACACCAGCTGAGGGTGGGCCTTAAACCCACTGACTAGTGTCCTTTTAAGAGGTGACACCCGAAGACACACAGAGAAAGGCATATGGAGAAAGACACCAACTGCAGTGATGCAGCTACAAACCAAAGAATAACAAGGATTGCTGGGAGCTACCAAAAGCTAGGAAGAAGTAAAGATGAATTCTTTCTCCAGAGCCCTCAAAGGAACCAGAGCCCTAGTGAAACCTTGGTTTTGGATTCCTAGTCTTAAGAACTGTGAGAGAATAGATTTGTTGTTTTAAGTCACCAAGTTTGAGATCACTTATTATGGTAGCCCTAAGAAATTAATACAGGTAAGTGATCTTTATCTTCCTCTTCATGTGAATGGTTTTTGCCCTATTTCATAAATTAAACATGTCAATTTTAAAATGAGAAAAATGTTATCAAAATCATTGTGGCCTAATAAATACCTAATAACTGATAATTATGCTATTCTTTAAAAAAGTTCTAATTCACCTATTTTTAAGAGAAAAAAATCTATATTCAAACACACTCAAATACTGACATTTATCTCAAGCCCCAATGCTTTTTATTATTTATCTTCTATATTTATACAATTCAGGGATAAACAAGCAAAATCTTTCTCCTCTAAGCATAATCAAACATCACTAAAATTTATGAATAATGAAATCAAAGTAAACTGAGCAGCTTGGTAAAAGCAATAAAGAACTTCTGAGACTGCAATTATGTTTGGTTCATATAATATTGATTTGCTTTTAATAAATAGATACATTTCCTGGGTGGGCTTTGGGAAAATATGGAGCAAATAAGAGAAAATATACTTCGATACAAGGCCAACAGAAACAACCCAATTAACAAAACCTTGGAATTGGAAGATTTAGAATTCATCTAGTACATTTTCCCATTAATCAAGAATCTTCCTAACTTCCTAACAGGTGATAATTCAAATGCAATTTTCTAAGTATGCTATCTGCCAAGAACACAGTGGCCACCTCCAAAGGTCAAGCATACTTCTTCAGAAAGCAGCCTATTCTACTCTTACACAATTGTAGTTCTTAGAAAATTCTTATGTTGAGATGAAATCTTCTGTCTGGAATAACTATTTCTATTCTCTTTCCATACCTTTTCTTCCTTCTTCCAGTCATCCCTCATAATCAACTTTTATCATAGCTTGAAATCATAAATTCAAAGAATTTTAGCAAGGAAAGAGATTACCAACTTCTCAACCAATGACAAAAATTCCCTTTATGGCATTCTTTTGCTAATTGCTATACCTTATTTGAATGTAACTATTGAAAAAGAAAAGTCCACTCGTATGGACAGACAGGTCTACTTTAGGCATCTTGCATGTGGAGCTGACCTTCGCCTTTCTGCGAATTTCACCAGTTGATTCTATCCCTTGCTGCCACAGTACAGTGAACTCTTTCATGTCAGGGTTAGCAGGCATCTGAAAATCACCATCAGCATTCCCCTTAGATCTCTATTTCACTAGACACAATACTCCTGGTTATCTTTCCTTTATTATTCACCCTCCTGGTCACATTTCTCTCTGAACAAATCTCAATATATCCATGTGTCTTTCTCTACAGCCTGGTGCCTGGAACCCAATACATTACAGATGTCATATGGCCACTGTGGTAAAACTCATTAACCATAGTTGGGAGGCAACATCACACCTGTGTTAAAGCAACACCCTGAAATTACATGCAATATTGTACATATCTATATATACACACACGTATAAGCAAAAGAAAGCATTTTCCCCCTTTGAGAAGACACTGTTGCTTTTGCTAGCTAAAATACTATTTTTCACTACAGTCCATCTTATTTCTTGGGATTTTTTTTCCCTTTCTATAAACAGATAGTTTTTTTTATCTTCACCAAAATGCTAAACTTTATATTTACCCTATTGAATACCATTGTATTACTTCCTGCCTTTCTTACTAGCTTTCAACATTTCTCTGAACCAAAGACTATACTTTCAGGGATCATTTCTATAGTTAATTTCTCTGAACCTTAAAACTTCCATCCACATAAGATCCTCGAGAGACCTGCACCATTCCGATTTAACAAGATCTTCCCTAAGTTTTCATTTAATTTCCAGTTAGTTAACATACAATGTAGTATTAGCTTCAGGTGTACAACTTAGTGGTTCAATACTTATATACAACACCTGGTGATCACCTCAAGTGCACTTTCCTACCTTCCCTTAAGCAGAGGGCTTTGATATTCTACATGTAAAATTCTGGAATTCCATGGAAGTTCAAGTATTAGTCACAATGATGAGGATGATAGCTAATATCAAATACCTCTTTCTACCAAACAGTGTTCTAAGTGCTTTATATGTCTTACCATATCATACCAAAAATCTTATGACTATTGTTATACTTGAGTTACAGAAAAAAAACACCACCAGTGATAGAACCAGAGCTGGATAGGAGCTGGTGTGGCTATATCATTGTTTACAGATTATGTCCATTCTGACTGGTCCATGCCCAGCATTACCAGTTAAATATTTTTAAAATAACTCTGGCATGGAGCCAGGATTTCAATCCCAGCTGCCTGACTCCAGAGTTCATCCTCTTAACTAGATTCCATTCTGGTTCCCCATGATAGAGCAGGGAAAAACCAAATAATCCAGTCTTCCATGTTCCTTCAAGCTCTGGTTTTCTTCTCACTACCCATTTTCTATATAAGTATTTGATGCAAAATTAAAAAGTATTTGCTGCCCAGAGTTTTAAAAGTACTAAAGGATTAAGTGAAAATATTTTAAGTAATTGAGCTTAAGATGTGATTAATGTTGAATATGTCACTTAAAACCCCTGAAATTATATGCAATATTTTACGTGTGTGTGTGTGTGTGTGTGTGTGTGTGTGTATGAGAATGAGAGTGAGCATCTTTCCCCCTGTGAGAAGATATGTAGCTTTTATTACATTCCTAGATGGATTACAGATATACACAAAGTCAGCATTGACTCGGATCACCTCTGATCAATTGGGTAAGTAAATTTATCCATTTTTTCCAAGAACATGAAGCAAGAAGTTTCTTGTTGAATTCAGGTGAATTGTGATTATAATGATCAAACTTGGGAATTTGATCTTGAGCAAATTACTTGTTGACTCAATTTCCTATTTGTGAAACAGGTAAAAATAGTACTTTAGATAATTCCAAGACCAAAATGAATACATGTAAAGCACTTGGAACAATTTCTGACATAGTTGGTACTACATATACATTAATATTATTATGAGGAATGTAGTGTGTCAGAATTGTCAAAGCTAAAAGATGAATAAGGCATATCTTCCTGGATGATTTGGGAAAATTTACTTATACATTAAAGCAAGTATTTTATTGAATAGAAAAAAATCATCTGTGTGAATATGAGACAAAGTGGGAGACAGAAATTCATTCACAAAGCAGACATCTTCCACTGAAATACCTCAGTAGAAACATGTGAGAAATACTGGTGTGGGAATTCTCCAATTGAGCAGTTTAATAACACTATCCAAAAGAGGGAGTAATTTCTTTAACAACAACAACAAACTAATAATGGTAAATTTTACTATAAAATTTTAACTTCTTATGGCATATACTGTCAGAAGACAATTCTCCATAGGTCTCTGATTTCTGCATGTCTTGGTAGCAGAGGTACTGACAAGCTTTCATGAATCATCTTTCCAAGGACATTTATTTAGCAACAGCTTTGGGAAATAAAGATAGGGCATGTTTGTTTGCTGTCCAGCATAATAAAGATAATAGCTACCTATAGGGCAAATACTGGGCAGATTTTCTAGCTGGCCCTTATAAAATATTGCCATGTTCTAAGCTTGGGGTACTATCTTGTAATGAAACCTACTGCATGTGCAAACATCACATGGGCCTTGTCAACTGAGGTTTTAGAAAATCAGCGCAAGAAAATGCTGACATTTTAGCTACTGCTATTACTGTGAATAATGAACTATCCTTTTTCTCTGATCTAGAGGTCTCATGTCTTCTGCCAGCATCCATGAAATTGTGGCAACCTAACTTATTAGCTCAAAGTGGGGTAAAATCTTAGACCCTTCACATTTATTAAACACACACACATATATATCATTAATTCTGAAATGTAAATGCTAAACCGTACTTAACTGTATGAAAAACAATGGGTCAATAGCCCAAGTCAAAAAAAAAAAAAAAAAAGCTTCGAGAAAAAAAAAGATGAACATTTTTTAAATGAGCTAAATGTATGAATAAATAATTATGCAAAAATAAATACAAATGTTAAATATGTGAAAATACAAAAACTTAGAAAAATATGTTTAACCAAAGAAAAATTTAAATGGGAAAAAATCCTAAATAATGATAACAGTGAATTTAATATAGATGTGTTTGGAAACAGTTTCTATTTCCAGATTGTGGGAGTATAAGTTGTAAAAAAAAAAAAAAATTGGAGGGAACTTTGTAATATGTATCTAAGTTCCTAAAGAGAATGCATACACTTTGATACTATCATCCCATTTTTAAGTATATCCTATAGAAATAATTAGACAAAATATTTTATTATTGTGTATAATAGGAAACTGCATAGATTTCCAATGACAAATGAATATTCAGTTTTTAATTATGATGTAAATATATGATATAGTATGCTTTTAAAATAATAATTTAAACTTACATTTAATGGGGCACCTTACATTTACTGGGGCACCTGGGTGGCATAGTCAGTTAAGACTCCAACTCTTGGTTTGGGCTCAGGTCATGATCTCAGGGTCGTGAGATTGAGCCCCTCGTTGGGCTCTGCATCAGCACAGTCTGCCTGAGATTCTCTCCCTCCCTCCCTCTCCTGCCTGTGCTCTTTCAATTATTAAATAAAAACCCCAAAACCATACATTTACTGATTTGAAAATACAGAGCATTTATAGTATATTTTGAAGTAGAAAGAGAAACATTACAGGAAATTTGCTATAGTAAAATCTTACTTTGATAAAACTTATATGTCTCACAAGGAGTTTGAAAGCTTGTATCCCAAAATGATGGCAGTGATTTTTATTCTAAAATATAGGATTTAAAGTAATTTTTCCATTTTTTGATTATTTATAAACTTTTAAAATTTTAAAATAAACAAAATTAAGTTGCCTTGTCAAACCTGTTTTGTCTATCTTGGCTCTTTGTGAGCCCTATCTCTTTAAGGAAGTGGCCAAAAATCCATGTGTTCATGAAGATTTCTTTAGTTCTCCATACACAGTGATCAATGTCACTAGTCTGAATGATCTGCAGTTCACTTTCTCCCACATTTCAAAAAAAATACACAAATCTTTATCATTTTCTGCTCCTTTGAATGACAGAATGCAAGTGTATGCTCTGTCATACATCAGCCATTTAACTATTTAAACATGTTGCCTAGGGATGCTTGGGTGGCTCAGTTGGTTAAGCATTTGCCTTCGGCTCAGGTCATGATCCCAGGGTCCTGGGATTGAGCCCTGTGTTGGGCTCCTTGCTCAGTGGGAAGCCTGCTTTTCCCTCTGCCTGCCCCTCCCTCTGCTTGTGCTCTCTCTGACAAATAAGTAAAATCTTTAAAAAAAATGTTGCCTATTTCCTTTGTTTCCGTCTTCTCTGGTTTAAACATATGGCTTCAATAGTCTTATAGGACTTCATTCTTAACACCCCTCTTCATCACAGTCACCTGTTCTCATTTCTTGGCACTCTGAGGTCATTGCCCTTTTAAAACTTCAAGAAAACATTCTTCCATACCTAGTTTAACAGGGTAAAAAGACACTTTCCATCATTTGTTTATTTAATTTCTATTAATGCACCTCTTTTTGCATCTTTTAAAAAGTGGTCATGGGAGGGTATGTGTTATGGTGAGCGCTGTGAATTGTGTAAGATTGAGCTGTACCCCTGAAACAAATATTATATGTTAATTAAGAAAAGTGGTCATATCACTCTACTGATGTATACTGAACTTTTCACTCACTGTGTTTTCATAAAAATACTGACAAATTAGATTTCAATCACCTTCCATTTCCTAATTGATTTTGTATTTAAGTATTTTTGTGTATTCATAATTGCTTAGGACTTCTTCACATTTCCCCTCTATCATATTTCATTTTATTAACTCTGGTTCTTACCCAATCAGAAAACTGCAATGTAATTTCTAAGCTTGACAAATCCAGATGAATTACATATGCCTATAATTATCCTCCTTTGTATATTTCTTATGCATATGTACCTTTACAAAATGTAGTCAAATAGTTTGTTTTCCTTCAGAGATTAAGTTGTCATCTTGAGAGGATCCTAAGTGAAGGGCACTAGAAGTTTAGAAGGAAGGGAAATAGATTTTTTTTTTTTTTTTTTGGCAACAGACCATTTTAATAAGAGCCTCAAGCCTTTAAGGGTTCACAAACTCAGAGAGAGGTAATATAAATGCGTGAAGCAGGTTCCTGCTGGATAGTACTTCATCATCCAGAGGGGGCAGCCACTTCTGATTGCTGCCATAAGGGAATGTGGTAAATGTTCTGATTTTTTCATGAGAATCCAGAAAGCGGAGGTTTTATGTGAAATTCAATTTTCAAAATGCTTCATTTAATTAAGCAAAAGTCTCAGCATCCAACTGCCCACTACTGATAGCATGCCATGCTGTACTGAGCATTGGTTCAAAAAGTACTTACCAATCTCTTTCTATAATCTATAATCAATGAAAAAAAATTCAATGTCATCAATCTCTTAGCATCTACCCAGAATCTAGAAGAATTTCAACAGTCAAATTCAGAGTTTCACCTATGAGACCTCTAAATTCCTTAATAAAAATCATATCAGGATTTCTCATGAGAACTATCTATCTCCTAATCACCATAAGGAAAATTATTAACATGCATCTTTCATAATCTAGAAGTATTTCAGTGCTTTGGTGTATTTTAATGAGACTTCCTATGAACCTCACCTTTGTTAAATAAAACTAGTTATACAACACTTGACACAATGTCAAAATTTCATGAGCAAAAACTCTCTCCTTTGACCTATAGCAACCATACAATTCTATTTCATGCCTGACAGCTGATTCTCACAAGACCTCTGACATACCAAACACAATCCATGACAGCTGATTCTAGCTAACAGCAATCACTGTAGACAATTCTTTTTGACTAGTTGTCTGAAAGAAGCAAGAATGAGTTATATATTTGATCTCCTCATGTACAGAGATGGTCTTTCATTAGATCCAGATCTGGAATTACTAGGAACACTTTCATTTTGTAAACTGACATATTACTTTAGGAAACACGGAGGAGCAACTTGATGATTTATATTTCAATACCATTGTTCAGATTTTTCTCCTTTTCTCTCCATCAGCCATCCTTTAAACTGAAGGGAATTCTGTTTAACATGCAGGTTCCCAGATCAAAAGCTTGAGAGTTTCCCTTTTCAACCTAGAAATGGCCCAGAAATCTGCATTTTATTAGGCACTGTAGGAGTTTTGGAAGCAGGACATCTGCAAAGTACACTTGGAGAGATACTGTCTAAATCCTTATTGCTTCCCTAAATGTTACTCATATAAAAACTGTACCCATCTTCAATTCTTCACCTCCTCCATATGCACATTATATATTATTCATATCATTTTCAGAAAATATCGTAAAAGATAAAGACATCAATTTGTTTAGTGATTGCTAGTCCCTACTAGCCTATCTCCAATTATTTCTACTTCACCCCAGCAACTGACTATGAAAGAAACTGACCCAAATTTGATTTTTCCAACACAAAAGCCTTTTTTATCAATATATGATGATATGCAATGAAGGCTGCTAACTCTCCTGTGGAAAAGTGACTTTAAAAAGCTAGCCCAGGCTTCAGCCACCACCAGTGGGACCTGACAGTACAAAGAGCTCAAGTATCAGTCAGGCTCCAGGTCCACTTAACACACGAGCCCCCAAGAAAGACAGCTCTGAAATATATTTGTGTGGGTTAGTTTTAGGAATCTCGGGAAGAGTTTTGGCTGTAACCTCCCAGGCCAAATAATCAAAGTGGACTTCATGCTTGGGTTTCTCTGATAAATAGTTATTGCCAGATCTGGGCAGTGATTTAGCTGTGGATCCGGGCCCTTTTGATCATATTCCTCCAAACAAAGTTCAGCATTGGGAATAACCATCTTTAAATGGTTATGTTGGCTTATCTGACAGTAAGAAGGAAATAGGAGTCAACTCTGTGGTTAAGGGGGAGAGATGGATAGAAGGAAAGACGGATACCTGACCATTACAAACTTCTCTAATAAGTGACCCGCTGTAAAGCTAACTAGCTATATCACGTTAGCAAGTACTTCAAGAAGAGCGCCCACTATCACTACTCTTACTCAAGATAGTACTAAAAGTCCTAGCTAGAGCAATCAAGCAAGATAAGGCATAAAAGGCATCCAAATTAGAAAAGTAAAACTGTCCTTGCAGAGGATATGATATTAATAAGAAAATAAAAAAAACAATTGAAACTAATAAATGAATTCAGTAAGGTTGCAGGATTTATATACAATAGCAATCAGTTATATTTCTATATAGTAACAACAAAATCTCTGAAAAATAACGAAAACCATCTCATTCACAATAGCAACAAAAAATACTTTGGAATAAATTTATCCAAGGAAGTGAAAAGTCTCTGCAATAAAAACTGTAAGGCTTTTATGGAAGAAATTAAAGGTGATACAAACAAATGCAAAGATATCCCATGCTCATAGACTGGAAAGATTTGGACTTCTATTCTTTACATACAAAAAGGAATTAGATGTAATGATGGCAAATGATTCCTTCTTTAATGCTCTATGTTTCATTTGTATATTAATTGCATTGCAGTCTTAATATCTCATCTGTATGTTTCACCAACAAAAGTGTGTACTTCATATTATGTCTTATACTTTTTTCCCTTTACTGCATCTGAAAGCATGCTGTTTTTATTCACAAGTTTTAGTAGACTAATAATTTCCCTCTTCCTCTAAATTATACTTTGTCCTCCCCTTGAAGTTATATATGATCATGCAACTCAAGTCTCAATAGAATATATATAGAATTAAGGTACACTATTTCTTAAGCCAGATCCCTAAAACCTTCCTACATACAACTATCCATTCTTTACCCCCATGTACCAGCTAAACAGAGAAAACTTGAAGTTCTGAAAGAGAAAAGAGCCACAGATGGAAGGAACTTGTATCCCTGAATTGCTGCCCATGAAGAGTTACCCGGATTGCTACCTTATAAGGTATAACCATGGTGAGCTGTAGAATGAGCAAGAAAACTGTATCATGTAAATCCCACGAAATGCAGGGTTATATATGAGCATTTAGGTACCTAATACATAGCACTTACTTCAATTGCAATATCATCTACTTATTTACTTATCTACCTAAATAGCCTAAAAACTCCTTAAAGTCTGGAAATATGCCCGTTTTTGTTTGCCAGCAAGTCTCTTAGCCCCTCACATAGTGTCTGGTATGTAGGAAGTTCTCAACAAATACTGTTGAATATATGAATACAGGAAAGCATGTGCAACAGGTATAAAAGTGAATAAGTGCTTATTGAATTGAAGCACCAAAACAGAAATCTATAAATAAAATTTACAAACTGCATTTCATTTCTCATTTTGTCTTTCATCTGCTCTGATCCATAACATTTCAAAATACTTGGAAGTGAATCTTGGTGGGTTTTAAGTAATTTAGTAAATTCCATCCCATCAATGGACACCTGTACACTGATATTTCCTATCCTCACACTACATCTATGTAACTTTTTCTTCCTTTACTAGTATGATTGATTATGTTGCTATGTGACATTCTAGCAGTCAACCAATATTGCACCTGTATTGGCACCATTTGACAACTATGCTAATTTTGCCCAATTTGTTCTGATTTTTAATAGCTTTCTCCTAGCCAGATAGCTTCAGATACCTGCATAATACAACATTCATCTCTACATGAGCCCTTGTGTAGATCATATTAGATCGACAACCCCAGCACCAAATGCTGAAAGGTAATCTCTTTGTCTTCTTTGTAAAGCCAAAGCAATGCCAACAGGCATCTCTACATGTTATTGTATTTACTGTCAGTCAGTGCCAAAACAGACAATCTTAACAGGATTAAAAGTAATGTGGTGTTTAAAATGTGCATGCTGCCAAGACAACAGAGTAGATTGCATCTGTTGCCTGGGATACACTTCTATAACATCTAACAAATAAGCTCTACAGTTTAGTGTTTGAGAAATGCCCAGGACATGCATATCAAGCAAAAAGTTGAGGAAGAACTGCTTTGGAAGACAAGCAAATCCAAGTAGTCACAAAAGGGCCAGAGGCCAAGGCACTAGCTAAATATCCGATCTGTACACCAAATTTTCATAGAGAGAAATCCATGAAGATCTTACTTCTTAAACTGGTCTTTAACACAATGATTATCTGCTCTAGACAGCACTTGTTCAGTAGGATTGCATGAAGTAAAGAAATTGTTTGACCATAGACAATTTTCCATTGACCTCTAAAGGTCATATAACTACACATAAGAAAAATCTTGTTTCTTTCTAACCCTCATTTCCCTAGGATATCCTGTTTTGTGTTTTGTGCATGATTCGGTGGATTAAAGAGGGCCACAAATTCTTGAACATTGTTCTTATTAAGAAGTCAAGTGTATTTACCCTCCTCTTCAATTTGGGCTATTTTGACACATAATGTACAGTAGAAGTGACACTATTTCAGCCCTAGACCTGACTTTTAATAAGCCTGGCAGCTTCTGCTTTGGTCTCTTGACGACCTGAGCCTCCAAAAATGAGGTTTGACAATCCTGCTGGAGAGACAACATAAAGAAGACCTACAACTATATCGAGAAAGAGAGGGGCCACTTGAGGTCAGCCCTCTACCTGCCACCATCAGAACAGCAGGATTTTATTTTTTTGTTTTTTGTTTTGTTTTGTTTTGTTGGGGTTTTTTTTATTATGTTATGTTAGTCTCCATACAGTACATCATTAGTTTTCGATGTAGTGTTCCATGATTCATTGAACAGCAGGCTTTTAAATTAAGCTGTCTTGTTTCCTTTACACTGGCCAAGACACCAGCTAGGACCCCAGGTGACACCTTAAGATTCAGAATAATTACCCAGCCAGACGCTGCTGGAATTCTTCACACACAGAATAGCTAGATATAAAAGGTATTAAGTTTGAGAATTTTTTTTATACAGCAATAGATAACTAAAACACATGAACAACCAAAACCAAAATTTGGTGCTATGGCTTTTATGTGAATCTGGGATCTATACATTGATGACCAAACAATAAAATGACCCCATCAGAAGAATGGGGGTGGGGGAAGCATCTAGATGGACAGTTACCTGCTGCAGGTACCTCAGAGCTGGCCTACCAGAACTACAATCTTTCCAATACTCCTCAGTCACCATTCCTTAGCTTCTGCTGGCTAGCCTAGGGGATTTTCTTCCAAAACCCATAAAATTAAATTAGAATTCACTGCTTAAGCATAATGACTTCCCACTGTTTATGTGGGTTATCATTTACAACCAACTGGCATTTAATCAAACCACTACTTTTATTTCAGGACCAGAGGCCACAACATTGTGTTTTTTCTCTACCTCCCTAAACGAGGCAACCAGCTTCATCCAAGCTGTGAAGGGATATCAAATTGTTTATGAAAAATCAGCATGCAGTATTGTTTTCAAACATATTTATGATTTCACACCAACTTAGTGAGGATTTAGTTCATTTTGTTGACTGACACATAATATTACATTTACATATGTAATAATATTGACATTTCCTGGAGAAAAAAAATACGAATGAAAGGAATGTAATCACATTCAGATACAAATTTACCTGTGAGACTAGCCTTGCCTCAGAATTCTCACTCTTCCCTGAATTGGAAGTATTCAGAATATGCACTCTATTACCATGCCCAAGTGAACCATGTCCGCCCTCACCTGAAGCCTCCCATGTCCACAGTCTTGCTCCTGCAATTCCCTTTACCAAGAATTTCCTCCCTCTCTCCTCTCTACCTCTTGAAATCCTCAAGCCTCAGCTCACTGCCAAATCTGTAATGGCCACCCTTGGCTTTGTCTGCACTGAACACCTTCTTTGAATTCTGAGATATACTCTTCTCCTTCCATGCAAGCCTCATCCTCCTCCCAGCCCCGACCCCAAGTATCTACATGGCTGCTGGAAAACAAAACACATTTCCTGCTTTAAACTAACCAGAGTTGATTTCTGTCATCACTTGGACCAACATTAGTCCTGACTTCTTCATTTTGAGGATTTTCATGTCCCTAACTGTAAACTGTCTCCTCTGAATACCTTGGAGTTATGTTTATTCCAGTCTTAAATTTCAAATTAACTTGTAATAAATTAGATGTTCTTTGTGGCAGGTACCTGATTGTTTACTCTCCCTAAGACCAAGCACAGTGTCTTCCCCTCCTTGCACATAGTTGGCATTTATTTAGCAAATGGTGTTAAATAACGTAGTATCTGTCAAAATATTAAAATAAAGAGAACTGCAGGGAATCTTCTCTTCCCTTTGATAAACTGTAATGACAGTGGAAATGTGAATTTGGTTATATACTAGCTGGTTACTATGAAAATCACATATGCAATCCCTCTCCTACCATAGTCCCATGATGGTACTAATGCTGGGGAAAGAGGAAATTCCTGTCTATTGAATAACAGTTTAGTTAATATTAGGTTTGCAGTATCTATGTAATTTGAGCCATGGCATAACCAATTTCATCTAATAAACTGTATTATGACAAGGTCTATTAATTTATTTAAAAGAATTCATTGGCTTCAATATTTCTTAAGAGCTCATAAGATAAAACTTCTGAAAATATATAAATCTCAATAGTATCTCAGGTAAGCCACTAATTTTCAAAAGCAGGCACAGTAAGTAGGGTATTTACATATGTGGGCAATCTCAATCCAGGGAAACATGCATTTTCTTTTACATGTGCTGGTAGCTGTCATGATCATGCCACAGCTGTTAGAAATTACAGGTTTCCAGTAGCAAGCATCAGCCATCAGTGTAATTATTATTATTTTATCAAACACAATCACAGGGAGTATTTTAGGCTGACAAAAGCCTTCTAGGTCTTTGTTTTGCCCTCCACACCGACTGAGTTAAAGTTCTCTTACTCCTGATTTAAAACCTATTATTAGAGAAAGTAAAGGTTCCCATCTTTAACACAAAGTAAGACTGGTGATTGTGTGGAGAGAACACTAGTCTGGGAATGTAAATAAAAGAAAGCACAACCTGAGAAGCCTTATTCCGTGGGCTTTCGGCAACATTCCCTGAGACTGCAGCCTGCCACGCAATGTCAAGGCCTAAGAGGTAAGCCATAGGCAAATGCCAGAATAATGAATTTAAAACCTCAGATACAAGACTAACAGCTCAAGGAAGCCAAGCTTTCCATCTAAGAAGCAGCCCAGCAAAAACTCCCCTTCTATACCCTGGACATTTCCCCTCTTGCTAGAAAAACATTACTGTCACAGGAAGTCCCTCATGGCACAGAGGACTTCTTTTCTCCTATGAACTCTTCAGTCAGTGTGTAGAAGGTGGCTCAAAAAAAGGCTGAGAGCTTAGCGATCTAGCGCCTAGGAGAAAGGAGACAGAGGCCAAAAACTACTCGCTTCAGAAAGCAATGCTGATATTGGCATGGGGCATTTCTACCAGTCTAGGTTATGGACACTATAACTATCATCGAACAATTTAAACTGTGTATTATACATGAATATTACACATAACTGTGGTGCCCACTTATGCCATGAGTAGGGTGGGGAAATGATGGAGGAGTTTCATTGCTTAGCATATTATTCAGGAAAAATATAGTCACTGCTTATTGAATAAAACAGGGGGAAACGTTCTAATGCCCTTAGCCTAGGTTTTACAAGGGAATGTTTAGTAATTCCATCAGTGGTGTCAAGTCTCTCAGGAGCGGATGCTTTAGGATAAGAAGGATATCATCCCTAAACAGTTGTAGAATAGTATTCTCTTATAATAGGAGCTTCGATAGCATTATTTGGCTCATAAAATTCTAAATTCATGAATAACATGACGAGTTATAGTCCTGACATGATCTTTCCAAATGTGAAGCACCTTTTCCACATGCTTTTCCATTCAATTAGGTATGTTTTCCCTAGAAGTCAGAATTTTAATATTGAAGTTAATGAATGTTGAAAAAGACGAGCTTTTGTGTACGTAGCATAGCACTAGAGAATAAACAATCCATTCATGTGCTGAAAGGCCTTAATACTTTTGCCAAGCTTAAATATCATTAGCTTCATTCAAATACTAAAATATAATGTACATCATTACATTTGAAGCTTGTATTTGCTATTATTGTTTGCTTGTAGAGCTTCTCACTTAATACTATAACCATATTCAGAACAGAAATTTCTATTTGAGGCTCAGTAGCTACCTGAGCCAAAGCTGGGCCTGTTTCGAAATCACGTACTTGCCCTGAAGTTGGAAGGGTAGTGAAAATCAGTTTAACTACATTAGTTTACTCCATTAGTCCTCAGAGAATAGTAAAAAAAAGAAAAGAAAAGAAAAAAAGAAGAGTCTACTTTGGGTCACTGGTCTGTCTTTTCAGTGCCAAATTTAAGGCTCTTCTATAAGGTCATTTTTGAATATTTAACCCAGTCAAATTTTCTCCTTTTATTTTCACAGTCCAGTAGTCTCACCATTATTTTCCCCTGTAAATTAACCTGTTGACATTTCTTCAAATGATCCTATTCTAAAATTAGCCATTACTCTCCTTCTGTTTAATTTAAAAATCTGTTAAAAGGCTTTGAAAAGTAAAATTCACACATCACAAAAGTAGACATCAGTAACATCATCTTAGTTTCAGAAAAATATTTTAGCAAATAGGAAATGAACTGAAATTTCTAAAAGCATCCAGAAAAAGAAGAAATGGGGAACACTGCCACTTTCAAATGTAAAAACTGAAATATAAAAACAATTCAAACAAAAATATATAAACTTTAAAGACACTGCAGTCAGCAATGAGTTGTTGCAGCAAATACCCAAAGTGCCTCAAGATATAAAATGGTTATTGTTGGCAGTTTGATGAGATTCAAACTCTAGAGAAGCATTGCAAAGCCAATTTATTGTATCAAGGTAAATCTGAAATAAGTGCTCTAATTTGCCCTGAGCAGCAGGAACAAAAATTAGATCCTTTACCCTTTTCTGCAAAGGACAGGCACTGTGCATCATTTCTTCAAGCCTTCCTACACAGAGATGACCAACACACAGATGTTCCTGCACAAAAAAGAAGCCCACATCATGGTTGCCTTATAGTCACCTAGTTATAGTTCTTTTCAAACAAGAGAAAAGAGAAATTCAGACAACATAAGAAGGTATCACTAATATGAAAGCTTTCATACCCTGCCCTCCACCAGTATTATTTATCTGAAGAAAAGTGTTTCAGAAAGGAAAAAGTATTCTGTGGGCAACTGAGAAAATTTGGATTTTTCACTGAATATTATGGTAGTATTAGATAAAATGCTGGAACTAGGTACAAGAATGTCCTTATCCTTTGGAAATGTATGCTGAAGTAATCAGCGGTAAGTTCTAGGAAAAATATATAAAGAAAAAAAAGGATAAAGTAAATGTAGCAAATGTTAACTTTCCTGAAGATTTGATAATTTTCAAAATAAGAATATCAAATACTGCCCAAAAAGAACATGGTAACTGACTATGGACCTGAATTCTTATAAGATCTGTAATTATAAGCTCCTGATTGTTTCTTTTTAGAGTTTATGAGGTAAACTGAGCATAAAACATCATCTCTGGCATGTGTCTTTCAAATGACCACTTTAGCCTTCAATCCAATACACACCTTTTAACCCACCACTTCAGCCTTTGGTGGTATGTGTGGTGAGAGCTGACTGGGAGCAGCTCTGAACTCTGGAGTGGAATTGTAAAACCAATTTGCTGTATCAAGCTAAATCTAAAATGTCACAGAGGGACAGAGGTGCTGAAGTGTTGAAAGGCTCAAAGGAGGAGCACTGTATTGTGGATTGAAGGACAAGTAATTGAACCTTAGTAAAACCCAAGTGAGTAATGGAATATATTTGTCTTTTGCTCAACAAAATGCCACAAAGGAGCCAAGTCAGAAAAAGAGCACTAGCTCTTTAAAGTATTTTTTGTTTCTTTAGCTACACTGTACATAGTACTCATTTTTAAATATTAATTGCATATGCAAGTAAAAATCAGCATCTCAAGACCTTAAGTTTTGGCCTCACCAAGCTTCTATAACACTGGCTTAAAGCAAAAGCAAAAAAAAAAAAAAAATCTATAAATGCTCTAATAGACTTTCTGTTTAAGATTTATTTTGAGAAAGAGTGAGTGCATGCACCCATGGCAGGGGGACAAAGGGTGGGAAGGCGGGGCAGGGGGAAGAGAGAGAGAAATCTTAAGAAGACTCCCTGTTGAGCATGGAGCCCAACACGGGGCTCCACCTCACAACCCTGAGATCATGACCTGAGCTGAAACCAAGAGTCGGCCACTCAACTAACTGAGCCACCCAGGCACCCCTAATAGTAGTTCAAATGACAGTTCTACATCTCTGCTCTAGGTGTAGAGTGTAGGTGGTACTTTATTTTATTCATTCATTCCTTCATTCAACAAAAGTTTTAGTATTAAGCACACTATGTGCATATATTTCTACCCCCTTCCTCTCTTCCTACACCTTGTTTTCACAGGCCTCACCATCTTATTTCCTTACTTGTAGATAGAGCCATCTGTTGATAATGAATTCTAGGAACCCCCATCATCTAAAGTTTTTTTTTTTTTTCAAGATATGTGGAACTTTAAGGAACCTCTGGTTGCAAGATGTTGGAATTACCAAAAATCACCTAGGAGATTTTCTAGGGCTAATGAGAAAGTCTTAAATATTACAGGAATCCAAGAGCTTATACAAAGATAAGGTTATTCTAAAGACTTCCTAGGATAAACATCTGAACTGGGAAACTAAAGTCAAAGGTCTCATTTTCAGGCTTATTCCCTCCGTTCATTCTTTCTGTATGCCCACAAGGGAAGGAAGGTTTTCATGATAGCAATTGCCAGAAGGTACTTATTTGAGAAGAGATTGTGTAAGATTTTACAATGTGGGAGGTCTTACTGACTTATAAAACCTTGTAAAAATGTCTTGCTTTGAGAGTTTAAATATCATGTTGCTTACAGCCATGATGCAGTGATAGTCCAAGGTTAATAATTTTCTACAATTTGGCAGACCACATAGGTCTCTATCTTCTCCATATATTTCAGGATCCCAAAGAAGCCATAGTTGCCGAGGACGGAGGGGAACCTGGGAGAAGCAATGCATTTGACTTCAAAGGGAAAGGTAAACACCTGACCATATATGTAATTTTCAACTGCTGACAATGTCGTATAGGGAGGCATAAGCTTCCCCACAACATGGTGGCTGGAGTCTAAGAGTGAGTGTCTTAAAAGAGCAAGGTGGAAGCTCAATCGCTGTGACCCAGCTTCAGAAATTACATACTAACTTCTACTGTACTCACAAGCTGCCCTAGATTCAAGGAAGAAATAGCAACCCCACTTCTTGGTAGGGGTAGTATTTAATTCACATCAAGAAAAGTATGTGGAATAGGGGATATTGTTGTGGCCATTTTGAGAAATTACAGCTTGCCACACTCCTACAATAGGATTTACAGAGGTAGAACAATGTGCCAGATTATCTATGCTCAACTTGATATCATCTCTGCTCCTACCTGCATTCTCTTATTCCTTTTTTGCAGAGGAAGAGTCTGAAATGACAGTTGTCAGAACCCCTTTCCTCATACCTTCTTGCTTGAATTCTCCCAGGTATACTTGCAGGGGCTTGGAAAGAAAAGAGATGGCATTATCAGGCCGCAGCTGCTCACCATAGCTAAGATTAGCAGCATCTTCAGCTTGTGAAAGTTTTCCTGAGAAAACTCCACCACAGCACCTGGGATCATGAATGGAGGCCCTTGACCAATGGGGAATGGTTCTTATGCTTCTTTCAGATGAAATTTATAATCATGGTATGAGATTTTCTTAAAAACAAAACAAAACAAAACTGAGGTCTTCAATAGGACATACTTAATGTGATCTATACACTAATCTAGGGCATAGATTAATCTGGGGATGATTTAAGTATTTTAAATATTTGAGGCTTTTCATCAAGGAACATTTTCTTCTCTGTCTCCTCAACAAAATTCTACAGTCATTTTTACATAGGTCCTGGCCATTGTACTAAATTTAGTCTTAAATATTGTGGTAATTGTTGATATTATAGTGAATATATTAAATTTTTCCCCATTATATTTTTAATCACTTATTATTCTTGCACAGTATATTATTAAAGATTAAACTCAGCAAGAGGAGAAAGAAATCCAGAGATATCTGCCAGTTTGTTTCCCTGTGTGTGTGTGTCCTCTCTCCTCCCCACTAACAGAAACCACAATATACTTTACTGCTCAACCTTGGAAAGTGGGGTCTTCCAGGAATATATTAAAGGAAAACTTAATACCAAATGAAAAATAATATAATTATATTCTAAGTGCAGAGGTAATGTTTGTGTGTTACTAGTAAATAGTATGATTAACTGTAAAAGAAATTCCAAGAAGAAATTAAGTATTGAGCAAAATATTAGTCGTTTTTCATACCTGAACTTAGTTCATTTCAACTAAGTTTCCTTAATTTATCTACTGAATTTTGTCAAAAGCCCTGTATTCACTCATTCTGACCCCCCAACAATTAACTTTTTGTTATACAATAATCATCCTTTGGAATCAGCCCCTAACTCTGGAAGTTTACATTTAAAACACCACTAGTTTTTAGCAAGCTAGTCCCAGGTTTGCCATAATTATGTGCCTCACCAGTGAAGCTTTTTAAAAAATGAAGATGACAAAACCCCACAACAAAGTCTCTGAGATTGCTTTATCTTTAATAATCCATATATATAGCCAGAGTTGAAAACCCTGTACTCTCAGTCCTCAGAGAAATTATAAATGCCCTCTTAATCACAATACACATGATTTATTAAAAATAGCCATCACTGAGCAGTTGCTAAGATCCAAGCATTGTATTAAGGACATTGCTGTCAGGTAAATTCTGCCATTTGATCCTCTACTATTTTAGATTCCTCACCATCCAACTAAGAATACGGAGCCTAGATAAACGGCAACATCCCCTACTGTCAGTGCTGGCTTGACAGCAGGGAATGACAACCCCAGTAAGCTTTTCAAAAACACAAGTACTCGGGCGCCTGGGTGGCTCAGTTGGTTAAGCGACTGCCTTCGGCTCAGGTCATGATCCTGGAGTCCCGGGATCGAGTCCCACATCGGGCTTCCTGCTCAGCAGGGAGTCTGCTTCTCCCTCTGACCCTCTTCCCTCTCGTGCTTTCTATCTCTCGTTCTCTCTCTCTCTCAAATAAATAAATAAAATCTTTAAAAAAAAAAAAAAACACAAGTACTCACCAGTGTCTTAATTTCTTGACATTTTAATGAAGGAAGTTTCCTCCTGGCCCTGCTGAAGAATCTAGTCAGCAAGTGGGTACTCTGTTCTCACAAAGTAAACTCAATGTAATAGTTTCCTTCACCAAGCCTTCCAATCCCTTTCGGAATACTCTGCCAAGACAGTTCTAGCAGCCCTACCTGATTAACTACAATCATTGTGTCCAACCTTCAAGGAGCCATCCTGGCAACACATTAAGCCCAACTCCAAGGGCTCTTGCCAGGACCCTGACTCACAGGAAAGTGCTGCCACACATCCCTTCCTAACCAGCCTTATATTTTCCCCTCTTAGGTCCAATTCCCTCAACATCTTCTTCCATGTGTACTACCCCAGTTCCAGGTGGTAGATATTAGCTAGACCTTACAGTCCTTTGGGTGACTGTATTATTTCCTCCTGGGCTATGCTATTTTTTTTTTATCCTAATTAAAGATCTTTGGTCAGTGAGGGAAAGGGGGACAATTTTGATAAAATAAGCATCATTTGTGAGGGAGCCACAACAGCTGGGGTAGTTTTGGGCTCCAGGCAACCAAGAAGGAGCTCATTTCTAGAAAGGCAAAGGAAGCTGCTGCTCCAAACCTGGAGGCCTTGGGTGAATATGGGGATTGTCAGGTTATATTTGTGTGCAGCCAGTTGCTACAGAAATAGCCATGGCAAAAAGGCAGGCTGGGAAGTTGCAGGGCAGAGTATAATAAGTATCTGACAAACTGATGAAGCATTTAAGGTAGGTTTTGGTTGTGAAGTAAGCTGTCAGTCCATTACTAAGGATTTAATGAAAGAAAGCAGCCAACAGTGAGTGGCAATAAACACAATCAAGTGTGAAAGAACAGGCAGGCCCCGCTGGTGAACTGGCTGCTTACTAAAGTGAAAGGGCACAGCAAATAGCAAAATGCAAAAAACCAACCCTTGTTCAAAATAGTAATAGACTCTTTTTTATTTAGGACTCATTAAATCATCAGAGAGCAAATCTGAATTAGTAAAGAATTAGCATCATCATGGAGCAGTTCCTCTGATAAACTTGATATTAAAAGATTAAGAAATTGTACAAAAAATATGTATTTGGGGGCCCTGAAATAGCTCTGACTTGCTCAACAATTTCAAATCTAGGTTAAAAGAGAAAGAGAAGGGGAAAAAGGCCACTTTAGAAAGATAAATAGATTTACAACCTGCACATCTTGATTTTGACTGATGTATCCCTAATTAAAATGGCCTAATTGCATAAATAGTGCATATCACTTATTTTTAAAAAAATAGTAATCAAAATAAGAGGAAGGAGGTTGGTTCTAGTAGGGTGGCATAGCTCCTGGGGGCCATTCCTCCCTCTGGTTAAAACTAAAAATTCTGGATAAAACACAAAAACCAACAATTAACTACCTGGCTGAAAATTCAACAAATAAACAGAAGCAAGAAGATTATGCAGGACAGTAAAAACAGAGGAAAAAAGGGCAAATAACTAATGTTATTTTTTTCTCTTTCAACTTTATCTTGAGGAAAGATCTCAGTGCAAAGCAACATGTTATTGTGAACTTTAAAAAAAAAAAAACAACTGACAGAAAAGTCATCTTTTTTGGCCAGAAGAATCAGGAAAAGAGATAGTTTGGAGGCAGGGAGTCTGAAGGAGAGAAAACTCCAGAAGGAGACTCCCTAATTCTGCATATGAATCCATGTAAGGTTCAGCTTAACCCCTCAATGATACATTCATAAGACAGACCCAAACCAACATAGCAAGACTCAGAGAACTTAAGTGAAATTTGAATGCCTGTACACAGAAGAAATAAACAGATCTTACTGAGTGAATCTAGTCAGGTTGATTGCCAGCCAATATGAAAATAATATTTTCTATAAGACCATAGCAGGATTCAGAGTCTGCAAAATAATATATTCATAATGTCCAAAATGCAATCCAAAATCATTCGACATAAATATAAGCAGAAAATATCAAAAGGGAGATCTCAAGGGAAAAGATAATCAAGACATAACAACCCTGAGATGGCCCAGATGTTAGATCAAAGTCTTTAAAGTGTCTGTTATACCTGAGTTCCATGAGATAAAGGAAAAATACTTGAATGAAATAAAAAGGCATTCTTAGCAGAATAGTAGACATTATAAAGAAAACACATGGACATCCGTCCAAGATGGTGGCACAGCAAGCTCCTTAAGTCACTTCTTCCTATGGACATACCAAATCAATAGCTACACATGGAACAATTCCCTCTGAAAGAAATCCAGAAGCTGAGAGACTCCTACACTTTGGGCAAATGAAAAAATACCCATATATGGGTAGGGAAGGCTGAAACACACTCTCATCATAAACCCCACCCCTGGCACAGTGACACACAATCAAGGTGGGAACACACAATTCCCGTCTTCTACCTGAGCAGCAAATGATTTTGATTTAATATCTAGTGCCCCAACTTTTGAGACTTCTGAGGGATGGGATCCCAAAACACCTAGCTCCAAAAGCCAACGGGGCTTGTACCTATGAGACCCACAAGACTATAGTAAACAAATAAACAAAAGTCCCTAATAGGTTCATAAGGACTTACTATGGGTATCCCCCTAGGACTCAGCACAGAGGGTACAGACAGAAATCTCAGGCACAGATGAAAGTAGCCCATCTCCTAGTCTTCCTCTGAAACAGGCTTATTTGCATACTTCAAAAGCTTCTACTTAAAGGTTAGGCTTCTAATCTAGCATATATTTAGGGTGCTGACTGCAATCCTCCCTAGAGACTGGAGAGGCAAGCAGTGCCATCTTTGCATTCTCCTCTGGCCTACTCCAAGTCACTGGCGTTGGCCTGGAAGGAGCTTATGCATATATCTGGTACCCTGACCTTTGTAGCTTCTTCCCAGGGAATGTACTTGATCACCAGGTTCTGGTGGCGAGCAGAGCTTCTGTTCACTGGTCCTGCAGGACTGTCACAAAAAAGTAAACAAACAAACAAACGAGTTCTTAACTGGGTATCCCCCCCAGAGCTCAGTGCAGAGGGAACAAACAGAAACACCCACCTGAAACACCTGAAAGAAGTACGCTTGTATACTTTAAAAGCTGCTGCCTAAGCTTCTGGCTTCCAACAGCCTAGGTCTACGCGCTGATTGATATCCTTCCCTTTGGGACACTGACAAGTCTTGGCACACACTCAACTACTGAGAGCCACTAAAACAAAAAAGACAGCTTGAATAATCAAGAGATTTAAGAGACAACCAAGAGCTCAGACTGGGCTGAATGATAAAGTTCATCTTACACACAAGACCACTCCATCAAGATTGGGAGAGGTGGCTGTTTTATATAATGCCAGAAACCAACAACGAGGGTCAAGGAAAATGAAGAAAAAGATAAATATGTTCAAAACAAAAGAACTAGATAGAACTCCAGAAACAGACCTTAGTAAAATAGAGATATGTGATTTACCCAAACAACAGTTCAAAATAATGATTATAAATATGCTCATCAATGTCAGGAGAGGAATGCATTAACAAAGCAAAATTTTCAACAAAGAGAAAATATGAGAAAGTACCAAACAGAAATCACAGACCTGAACAATATAAAAACTGACCTGAAAAATTCAAGAGGGGTTCAATAGCAAACTAGATGAAGTGGAAGAAAAGATCAGAAGACTCAAAGACAAAAGCAGTGGAATTCATCAAATCAGAGGACCAAAATGAAAAAAGAAAAAAAAAAAAAGAATGAATGAAAAGGGGTGAATAGAGCTGAAGGGACTCCGAGGATACCAAGAAGTATATCAATATTTGCATTATAGGGATCCCAGAAGGAGAAAAGAGACAGAAAGGGGCAGGAAGCTTATTCAAAGAAATAATACTGAAACCTTCCCTAACTTGGGGAAGGAAAAAGACATCCAGATTCAGGAGGCCTAGACAGTTCCAAATATGATAGATACAAAGAGACCCACACAAAGACAATTACATTGTCAAAAGTTAAAGGACAGGAGAGAATCTTAAAAGCAGCAAAAGAAAAACAACTTGTTATGTACCAAAGTACCCCCATAAGACTATCAACAGGTTTTTCAGCAGAAATTTTGAAGGACAGAAGAAAGTGTCATGATATATTTAAAGTACTGAAGGAAAAAAAGTGTCAACCAAGAAGATTTTAAAGATATATCTGCACTCCCATGTTCACTACAGCATTATTCATAATAGTCAAGATATGGAAATAATCTGAGTGTCCATCAATGGATGAATGAATAAAGAAATGTGGAGTGTGTGTTTGTGTGTATAATGGAATACTATTCAGCCATGGGAAAGAAGAAAATTCTACCATTTGTGATAGCTCAGACTCAGAAACAGAGACTTGAAAACTGTTTGTCAAGGGCTTGGATTGGGAGACATAGAAAACATTTGGTAAACTATGCAAATTTTCAGTTATAAATGAATAAGTTCTGAGGCTATAATGTAAAATATGGTGACTATAATCGACAACATTGTCTCATATAATTGAATTAGCTAAGTATAGAATTTCACCAGAAAGAAAGAACAAAAGAAAGAAAAAAAGAGAGAGAGAGAGAAAGAAAAGGAGAAAAGATAAATGTGTGAGGTAATGAATGTATTAATTCAATGTAGGGGAATCCTTTCACAAGGCATATGCGTATCAAAAAAACCACAGTGCCCATACACTTTATCTTACAATTTTATACATCAATTATACAACAATAAAGCTGAAATCTTAAACACAATGGAAGTTTTTAAAATGGAAAAATGCAATCACTAATTTTTTAAAGGCTTCTGGAGTAAACAAAGGAATTTTAGAATACAACAAAGTTGGAATATTTACCCTACTTAATTTTAAGACTTACTATAGAGTTACCATAATTGAGGCAGTCTGGAATTTTGAAAAATCTATCCCATAGATCTGTTCCATGGATGACTGGAACACAATAGAAAGTCAAGAAATTGGAACAGAATAGAAAGTCAAGAAATTGACCCCTACATATATGGTCAATTGATTTTTGACAAAGGAACAACAGAATGGGAAAGTCTTTTGAAAAAATGATACTGAATAAACTGGAAATCCAAATGGGTAGAAAAAAGAACATTCACCTCACACAGCACACAAAACTTAAACTTGACTAAAGACTTAAATGTAAAATGTAAGACTAAAAAAAAAAGAAAATATGAGAAATAATTGGTGCTTTCTTGAAGCACAAAGTTTTCTTAGAATACTAAAATCATATTTTTCCTTTTATTAGTTTCAGAGGTAGAATTAGTAATTCACCAATTGCATATAACATTCAGTGCTCATTTTATCAAGTGCCCTCCTTAATGCTCATCACCCAGTTCTCTTCCCCCGACCCACCTCCCTTCCAGCAACCCTCAGTTTGTTTCCTACAGTTCAGCATCTCTTATGGTTTGCATCCCTCCATTTTCATCTTATCTTAAAAGTAAAAAAAAAAACAAAACAGAATACTAAAATTATAAAACACAAAAAGAAAATTGACAAATTGGACTTCATCAAAATTTAAATATTTTATTCTTCAAAAATATACTACTGATAAGTAGCATTGTTATGCACACTTGGTTGAATCTCAAAGACATCATGCTAAGTGACAGAAGCCTGTCTCAAAGGTTACATACTGTATAATTTTATTTATATGTCATAATTGAAAGACTAATCTATAGTAATGTAAAGCATATGAGCAGTTGCCCAGAGTTATGGGTGGGAGAAAGTGTAACTATGAAGTGATAGCATAAAAAAGTTTTTCTGTTGGGGGGGGGCACCTGAGTGATTCAGTTGGTTAAGCAACTGCCTTCAGCTCAGGTCATGAACCTGGAGTTCCAGGATCGAGTCCCAGGATTGAGTCCCTCATTGGGCTCCCTGCTCGGCAGGGAGTCTGCTTCTCCCTCTGACTCTCCCCCCCCAATGCTCTTTCTCTTATTCTCTCTCTCTCAAATAAATAAATAAAATCTTTAAAAAATTTTTTTAAAAGTTTTAAGGGATGATAGAATTTTTTTTCCTGAATATGGTGGTATTTTCATGAATCTATATATGTGTTAAGACTCATAAAAGTCTACACATAAAATATTCAAATTTATTGTATGATAATTTTAAATATTAAAAAAGAAACCTATCTTCCAGAGTGGTTGCACAAATAAACACACCACCACATTCCTGTTAACAGTGTATGAGAGTCTTCTTTTCCCATGCTCTGGTTAACACTGGGAAATAGAAAATTTTTATTATTTTCCAATCTGAGACGTGAAAATAGAATCTTAATGTTTTGATTTGTATCTCTTTAATTATAACAGTAATGTCTTTTCTTTTCTTATTTTTTAAAGATTTTATTTATTTATTTGACAGAGAGAGACACAGCGAGAGAGGGAACACAAGCAGGGGGAGTGGGAGAGGGAGAAGCGGGCTTCCTGCCAAGCAGGGAGCCCAATGAGGGGCTTTGGGATCATGACCTGAGAAGGCAGACGCTTAATGACTGAGCCACCCAAGCGCCCCAGTAATGTCTTTTCATATGTTGAATGACAACTGATGGTGCTATGCTGTTTTGTTTAGAGGAAGAGTGTGTGTTTGTGTATGCATGTGTGTGTTGAGGCAAGGTAGGGAAGTTCTCCTGTTAACTTCTTATTTATAACCCTTGCTCATTTTTCCTACCTTTTAAATATATTGCTTTGTATAACCTTATAAAATAAAGAAATAGAAAAAAATTGATTTAATTTGGCAGGACTGTAGAAAACACTAATGAGAATAATTGGAGCTGAGATTAGAAACATTCTTTTTTTTTTCCCAAAGATCATAAATGGCCTTGAATGTCATGTTAAACCATTCAGATATTTAGAAATCAGTAGCCAAGATGGTAATGACCTATATTCTAAAGCTATGGCATCAGAACTGTCGGCATGACTAGTGAGCTAGATTGGGGGACTGAAATAAATGGATAGATATTTATGAAGTCTAAGAAGTCTAAAAGGAACCATATCTAGGGTAACATATGGGTGTACCATTATTTTTAAAGAATATGCATAGATAATGTGAGTAGAAAAATTGGACTTAAATTAATGGCATACCCTTGATTAAACTTCTGCCCTGACAATCAAGAAATGTTTCTTGATTTGGTACTGTCACCGGACCATAAATGCCAAAAGGGAAGAGACTTATTGTTATTAATCCCCATTGCTAATACGAATGTCAGTTAAGACTCAACCAGATTAGAGCTCCCTTTTCATATTCTCCTATCACCCTCTTCTCCTCCAAATGCTTATCCAGCACAATGCCAGGAATTTTGTATCTAAAGCTGTTTTTAGATACAAGACCACTTCCCTCTCTTAGGAGTCAGTATTTCAACTACCACTTTTTGTTATCCTCCTCTAGATGAATTGGTTTATTTTAAACTACTCCTTTTTTTTAATTAAATGGGGTTTTAGTATCCCTAAAAGCTAACGAATTAGTTTACTTATTGATGTATCATAGTCATTCTTTCTTACTATTTTGACTTCTGTATGATTGGGGTGGACCAGGCAGAAGACTATAGAGGACTACAGCAGTCACCCAAACCCACTTCAGAATGAACACTGTCTGTGTTTCCAGCTGTGACTGCTAAGTAGATGCAGCATTAATCAAACTTAAATTCTAAATTAAAATCAAAATAATTAATTGCTGATGACCAATATTGTCATATTCAGCCACAGAACTAACAAAGTGAAATAATCTTTGTTTTTTTCAGCTAAAAGAATAAAACACCCACAAAACCTGTTTTCCTCTTTAAAATTCTGTATAATTATATGATTAAATACACTCTCTCCCTGTACCCCATGCAAATTAGAATAACTGAATGTTTGAGGAATACTCTCAACCTAAATATTTACTGAGGGAAGGGAGTTACTTGTAGTTGGTATAAACAACTTATTTAGGCATAATGTTTATTTCTAAGTAGTAACGCAATGATCTAAAACTCTTTGGAGCTGAATTCTGCAACCCTCTATAATGTTTGCCATTTTAGGCTATATTACTTTTTCCCTCCTGTAAACATTTTTCATGAAAAATTTAAATGCATGCAACCATATGTCTCTTTCCCAAGCAACAACTACTCAGAGGAAACAAAGTCCCCAGTGATCGGTCTGCTTATGTGTTAAGTAAAACAATATCCTGAAGAAGACACACATTAGAACACTTGATGTATAATGTAGCCTTACCATAATTCATGTGAATATAAACCCTATACCTATGTTATTCAAAAAAGAATCATTTTATATATATATATATATTTACTAGAAAATTGACTTCAGAGATTAGATCTATGCCCAGGCATGAAACTCATGGGATGCCTCATGGAAGAAGCTGCATAAAGAATTAAAACTTGAAGACAAGGACTTAAGAAACCACCCCATCCAAGTTTCTGTCATTACAGAAAGACCACTGATAGCCAACCCTCTGACAAGGGTATGTTTTTTCCTCCAAGTGAGAGCCACACACAGACATAGCACATAGTGGTCCCTTTGCTTTTCTCACAGCTTCTATCGCAAAGCAAGACTGCTGTTGAAACTTATTACAGGTATTTTATGTTATAATAATCTTGGCAGTCATAAAACAACTCTAATATAGACCTTCTTATTTTACAGATGGTCCAAATATCAACAGCAACTGGCAGAGAATCTTCTACTGGGGTCAAGAATATTTGAGTTGCATGTTGCCTTGTGTTGACAATTTTTAGTTCAGTACTTATGATTCCTTTCTAAAAGCCACTGACCTTTTTTACATGTTAAGGTTTTTACAAATGGCAAAGGTATAGTTTGATGGTATATAAGAGAGTCAAGTTTTATCTTAGTTAAGTGTTCATATTTGTATCTCAGATGCATTTAATTTTAAAAAGCCTCAAAAATCTGCTTCTTTCCTGATCTGTTGGATGCATCACCTCATAATACTCATTTATTACCAACCAGAGTTTTAATTCTTCAGCCCTTGCAATTATATTTTTAGTGCTCTAGTGGAAAGATGGCATCCTTTCATTTGATGTTTCTCAAATATTATGGTTATAGTATTATTGAAATTTATTGTTTGCACTGAATTGATGATCTGCCCTGAACTTGTCTCTGTAGTCTTCCAATTACTGTGTCATTATAGAATTGGCTAATGTTATGATTTTCATGTCAGATTCCTGTTGTCATATTCATATTGTATTTCAAGTAATCTATTTTTAAAAACAGTAATATCAAACTGCCTCCACCAAACTCTGTACTTAATTTTTCTTTGACATTTTACACCTAGACATTGAATAGTATAAATCCTTTTAAACTGAGAATTGTAACAATCTTTCTGACAACTGAGTATCCGGAAGATTGATTAAAAACAGGTTTGTAGAGGGTTTTAGAAGGGAGGTAGGTAAGGGGATGGGTTAGCCCGGTGATGGCTGTTAAAAAGGGCACGTATTGAATGGAGCACTGGGTGTTATAGGCAAACAATGAATCATGGATCACTACATCAAAAACTAATGATGTAATGCATGGTGATTAACATAACATAATAAAATAAAATTAAAAAAACAGGTTTGTAAACAAAACAAGACAAATTGGTGGAGTTTGTCAGTAATTCAAATAGATGATTAGGTCATTTGCAGAAATGAATACTGTAACTTACATTAATAGATGGGTTAAAAGAAAGCTCACCATTAATAAATAAAGGGTAAATTAACTACTAGTGACTGTATAGCAAAAACATATGATAAATAATAGAAATTTTTACCATGGAAATGGGTAATTTTCCTGGGTAGCACCACTATCACCAACTATTTTTCTTTCAGAATAAATGCTAGAATTTATATAATGCACTATAATGATGACACCTTTTCTGTTTCCTAGAAGCATTACTACCTTCCTATTTATTTTCAACTTTGACCAACGGTAAACTGTATTTGTATTATCTAAGAATATATTAATAATCAGCCAGTAAGAATTGTATTGTACCCATTCTTTTTAGATTGAGAAAGCGAGGAATACAAACCAAGTATAAGTTTTAGAAGTACTTATGATGTTTAAGAAAGCAAAAATAAAACAGGAGTATTCACACAAGTAAAGAACCATGTAAAACACTATGCAGCCAGCATTGAATTGTGTGATTCATACTATAGAGATATAGGATCACTGAGTGAGAAATCTATGGGAGTGGGAGGTAGCACTATGGGCTTGACAGAGAAAGAATGAATTAAGTCAAGACTTCAAAATAGGAAGATTTTGAAGCAACAGGAATAATCCAAGATTGGTGGAAAAAGAACTAGAAGGATACTGGGCAGAGAAACTTTAAATGAACATGATTTGTAAGAAACAAATAGTCTAAAATAAAAAAAGAAAGAAACAAATAATCTAAGATTAAATACTTGCTAAAGATGATACACCAGGTAAAGGGGCATTAGATAAAAGTACACACAAATTATGCGTATCTAGTAAGAGAAATACACAGGAATCTTAATGAAATTCACAGTTATTATATTCAATTGTCATTTGAACAAAATGAATAAAAATATTGTTGAAAGATAATGTGGAATAAGGAAGTCTATCAAGGCAAAAATAAATTTCATGGTTTCAGTTCTGTTACTCCAAATAGTAATTCCATGGTGAAATCCACTGGTATAGTTTAAACTCCTTCAATCAAGCCTGTGAGAGTACAGAATAAAAAGAAGGATATACTGATCTATTAATTTTAGTACTATCCCTGAGATTATAGGTTTGGATACTATGAGTTTAATCATGATATATTAGCATTTTTCTATGCTATCCTTTTTTATTTACAAAACATGTGAAATCGCCTAGGCACTGAGCTATTTCTCCTCCCTAGGGTCCAATATTGGAGCTATGTAACATTCAGTAGGTGAGAGAGATGTGGGAATTGAGCCTTCTGTGAGTATAGGACTCAACTAATCAGGGAAGAAAATTACAGACATCAGGATAGGTCAGAGCAAAGTAGCAAAGTAGAAATGAATAGATGGTGTTGGGGAAAAATGAGGGGCAATGTTCAGGAGAGTGAGGGTTTTGTGGTTGAGATAGCTGAAGATGGCTAGAGATCACATGGCATAAACAAGGTAGAAGCAGATTTGGGGAGTTTTGGAAAGCAAATCAATTGAGAAGTAATATATAATGTAAAAAGCAGACTTTGATTCAAGATTTGAACCCCAGCATGGGTATTTGTATTGGCACTGAATCAGGGTAAGAGGTGAGTAAAATGTCTTTCCCTCAATAGCTTAATTTAGAAGTGATTCAAAGATTTGAGAAGATACAATTAAGTATAACCTAAAGGAGTTTGTTAAGCATCAACAGAAAAGTACTGCAAAAAGTATGCTAGGTATTTTAAGTTTTCTGGATGTGAAAGATGATAGGTTTAATGAAAATGGAGAGACAATTTGAAAGATGATTCTGAAATCTCCAAGCCCAAGTATCTAGTCTTCTCAGGTACCCTTTTCTCCAATATCCAAATCAGCCGTAATTCAAACAGAACCCTGTTCAAGAGGAAGTTTGTTTTCTCTGCAAAGCCATCCTCATCGGATGTCTCTTCTCAGATCGTTGCTCTGGGGAATGCCCAGGCGCTCATCACTTCTGGCCATTCTGCAATTGCTTCTCAATGAAGCTACTGCTCTCTTTAGCTCACCTTGGTTCCAACGCCTGTATGTGGTCACCTGCTTTCGTCTCACAAGCATATGTAGGTTGATAATAAGATGGAGGAATGAAAACCAAGTAGAAAAGGAAATTTTAAACGTAAATATGAGATGTCACTGCCACAAAACCTATTGTCTTAAGTATCTCTTTATTATGTTCTTACACAGAAAATTCCATAAAAACTATCCCCTTCTGTACTCCAACCTTCTATCCTAGCATTTGTACCTGTAGGCTCCATAGACCAACATGAGGCCCCCACATCCTTTTCATCTACTGCATATCATGTATCTTCAGTCTTGGACCTTAGAAAGGAGAAATATCTCAGGGCTTTATTTGCATTTATCATCGTATTGGCACTTACAAAGATAAAAAAATGCACTTAATATTTTCAGTAACTATTTGTTTAATTGAATCCATAGTGTCTATCTAGGCAATTTCACATTTTTATAAATAAAAGATAAAATAGGAAAATACTAATATCCCATGATTAAATTCATAGTATGCATACCTATAATCTCAGCTATAGGTACATCCACTTAGTCTCACACACATACATGATAAATGGCCTTCATCTTAGACTCTATCCTGTCTCTCACTCAACATATCTAGTTTAATATAAAATCCCGTCCATTTGGCTTTCTATTTAAACTGCCATCATTCCTCCATAGATTGTTGCAATAGGCTCTTCATCTAGTATCTCTCCCTCCAGTCTCAATCCCTCCATCCATCCTTCCGGTTATTATCAGAGTGGTTTTTTCTAAAACATAAATTAAATCACAATACTTCCTTATTTATAGTCTGTCAAAGGCTTCCCACTGTCAACAAAATAAAGTTCAAACTCCTTCACATGTTCAAGTTTCATCAAGGTTTGGTTCCTGCTCTTTCCTCTTCCTTCCTCTCAAATATGGCAATCTTTGAACAAACCCTAAAAAGTAGTCTTTCTTTCAAAATTTATTGTCCCAGAATTAAAGAAAAATCTGTAACCCTAAAGTCAAGGAGTTTCTTGGATAACAGGATTTTTTAATTTAATCTCTGTATGGGCTGAAACAATGCACATACTTGACCTAAATTAAATATTGTTCCTGGAATGTCTGAAAATACTGCTATGCCACTGCTCCCTTTATCAGCTAGGTTAGCCTCATTGTTCCAAGTCACTCTTTGTTAGTAAGTACACACTAGATCTGGTAAGTTAAGGAGAGTGTTATGCTCTGTTAATAGTGCTATGCTCTATTAACTACTTCCAGTGAGGGAGTGGTAGAAGAGGTGGGAACTAAAGTAGGTGTGCCCATCTAAAATGGGCCAGGCTACTGGGCCCCAGCAAACCACTGCTAGGAAGAAACCTAAATTTAGCATTGCCAATTCTGATTTTCTGAAGTAAGCCTCAAATCCAGATTATTGTGTGCAATATCCCAACCTTTAAACATTGCACCTAATTCAAAGAAGTTTGTAAAACACTCTGCAAGCTGAACTATACATATACGATGGATTGGACTCCATGTATGGACTGAGAGTTTGTGAGTTCTGAACTAACACTTGTTCTGGTGTAAGGACGAATTCCAATACCTAATAAAGTATCCGACACATTAGTGGCCCTCTATAAGGGATTTTTGCATGTGCAGAGTAAAACAAAATGTCATTGATACCTTGGTTTAAAAGGTAGTTAAAAAGATCATTTGAAATGTCTGGGGAGTTTAAAAGTAAAAAAGGTACTACATTAATCCACTATATTTACTCAGAGCATATTAAAAGAAAAAAAGTTTCTCTTCCTTTGGTCCTGTCCCCACAAGATATATTTCACAAAATTGGCAGAAAATTAAGGTTGACATGTTACATTTTCCCCATTATTTAGTCCCCCCAACGCCTGTACTCTTCAGTTCCACAGATTGAATAAACAGAAAATTAAAGCAATAAAATCCATTTCATTACAACTGACCCTCTATAAATTATTTGTGACTCCATGAATGTAAACACGAGGCAAGCTATAAGATTGTTAAATAGGCATGCAAAATATTTACATAAACGGTCTTGTGATTTGGTTATAAATTATATGAATTACCCAAAGGAAAGGTGCTGTGTAAATGTGAAATAATAATGATGATAGACTATCCATTATTAACCATATAAAAAGAAAATGAAATATTTTGTGTATACTTAGCACATAAGCAAATTCTTTTACTAGAAATAATTAAACAGCAAATAAAATATGCTTATGTGCTGGAAATGGACAGCTGGATTTATGCCACTTTTGCAATATCTCCATCTCAAGCCATATGGTTCTTGCTCATTAATGCAATTTTTAAAAGAAAGTCTCACTTGAGATTAAGTCTGAGTATGATAAATAAACAAAAACTTATTACATCATTGTCCTTCTTTTGCATCTTAAGTGTTTTTATTCAATTTAAATCAGCAATACAGTTATCCCCAGGATACAACATATCCTTATATAATTTGACAAGTACACACTCTCCTTAACTTACCAGATCTAGTGTGTACTTACTAACAAAGAGTGACTTGGAACAATGAGGCTAACCTAGTTGTAAAGGGAGCAGTGGCATAGCAGTATTTTCAGACATTCCAGGAACAATATTTAATTTAGGTCAAGTATGTGCATTGTTTCAGTCCATACAGAGATTAAATTAAAAAATCCTGTTATCCAAGAAACTCCTTGACTTTAGGGTTACAGATTTTTCTTTAATTCTGGGACAATAAATTTTGAAAGAAAGACTACTTTTTAGGGTTTGTTCAAAGATGGCCAGCTTTTCTCTTAAAAGGGATTTAGTCAGAGGAGAATGTTCTTAAGAAGCCTTTTAGAAGTCACATGTAAGGAAAGGAGAATCTCTATGAAAATTGCTGGCCAAATTCTGCATAGATAGAACATTTTCTCACTTCCAGTAACTTTATATTTGAAGAAACATATATATTTTCTTCCTAGTGTACTGTAACAGTACATTTTGATAAGTAGATGGTAATTTAATGGTAATGAGAAAAATCTGAAGCACATGAAAATTTGTTTGATGATATTGAATATTATAGAAGAGAAATGTCTATGGTTAAGTTCATTCTAAAATTTGTGAGTTGCATAATTTTGACTCTAGACAGATGGTACAACATGTACAGATTTTAAGGGGCAGAGATCACCATTCTCCTTATTTATCAAATATCCATTAAACTATCAAAAAGAAAATACCTTCAACACCAAAGGAAAAAAATCTAGTATATTCTATATTCTGGAAGCCATTTTAACATTATTTAGGAAAGGTTGTAACAATATTAAGCCTAAGGGGTCTCCAGACTTTGTCTTGGGCAGTATATCTAGCCAAAAGCCACAGAAGTGGGTATCAGTCAGAATCGGCCTCAACTTCCTGATTAATCGTCACAACACATAACACAAATGTCAACTTTGGGTGGGGCTACCTTCTAAAGAATCCACTGAATGGATGAAACAGTAAAATGTTAAGTGTATAATCCTTCATCCAATTCTTAGGAAGCATTACAAGATAGGAATAGTCTTTAATCCCCAACTAGCTTCAACATCAACCAAAGCTAGAATAATAGAAGGAGGCAAACTAAGGCAGACCTCAAAGTGTATTCTTCCCAGCTCCCAAAATTTACAAGTGATTTCCCTGGATATTCTTCCTCAGAGTGAGCAATTAATGCAGGCTTGGAACCCACCCACTGACCTCAGCTTTCCTCTCTCATGATGAATTGGTCTTTCACCAATATTGCTGTCAGCAACTCCCACTGGGGATAAACTGAGTGACTGAAAAAGCACTTCAGAGCAGTTTCCCATGAGACCATTCTCTAAGAACTAGCAAAATGATTACAAGAAAAAAAAGATAACTAGTATAGAAGGGAGGACCGGCAATCATTTCAATAGTTTGACTCTCATGAGAAAATTCTATATTTAAAAAAAAAAGTTTCCATAAGCACTTTTTATGATTGTAATATTTCGCTTTTCTAAAAGTGCAATCTATATTTGTTTTACTTTTTCCTTCTTTGTTTATTTACATGGGGTCTTTGAAAATGTGTCACAATTAGTGTAAAGCATTGAGCAAGCACCATAGCCCATGTGCCAGCCATTCTCAGACTACAGAGTGTGAACAGATGCTGAGGGCTCTGTGAAGTGCTCTAGCATAAATTTTAGTTTGGGGTAGAAAAAGCTGTGGGAAATTGAGTCAACACAGGGTACACAGTAGTGTTAGATGCCGGACTATGATGTAATCAGTACTCTTCATATTTCAACCAGAAATGTCATGTCAGCAAAGCAATATCATTTATCTTATACTTTTGTTTAAATATTATGTTCATCATTTTTTAATATACTGAATCAGTACATTTACTTGGATTTTATATTTGTAGAAGAGCTATTATGTGGGGGGTATCTGTTTTATGTTTGAACATGTTTAACATTATGTTAAAATCAAATTAAGTCAGTATAGAGTTCCATAAGAACTTGGAGGAGGGTTTAAAAAGGAGCACAAATAATAAGAAGCTTTAAAACTCAGCCATATCAAATAATAGAATCAACTTTTATGGCTGTAAAAATCAACTCAGACCCCAAGGGACTAAATCAGAGTGATCCATCAATTATGTAATCCTGCATACCCACAGATTTCAGTTAAGAAAAAATATCAGAACATCTGTAAGGATTTCCCACTATACAACTCTTAATTACTTATTTCTAAACTATTGAAATTCATGCAGCTCAAGTCCCAGAAAATAATCTTGGGTTTACTCTATAAATAATAAAAGCAGCCTCTGAGTTTTGCCTTCTCAGATACCGATCACAGCAAATGAGGCAAGTATGTCACCTTTCGGTGCATCCATCGGAATGGGATTCTATGAAAACACAGCTTTCAGTCTCACACACCTACCCAAACCCAGGAACTGTGTTTAGTCTCCCAAAAGACTGCACAAAACATTGTATTCCTTCTGGCCATAGAATTGACCCGGTTTGTCTATTTCTAGACATTTTTTTTTCTCTACACCTTATTTTACTTCATTTTAGCTGCTTTTCTTCCTATAGATAGAAATGTGTCCTGTCCTCTGCCAAATCAGTAAGCAAGTCATATTCCCCATGATTCTATACCAAGTTAAACAACCACACTTGTAAGATAAAACATGTCCTCTTGGGCCAATGTTTTCCAAAGAACAACAAGAGAGAAAAGACTTATCTTTGCTTCACTCATCTTTCTTTGTGACTCTCTGAGCCTTGCAGAAAGGAACTTGTTGCCTCATTCGTAGATCCAATGTGAGCCAGATAAACCTCTTTAGATGATGAATGATGTTCTGATTTGAGGAGTACTACCTAGGTAGGGCTTTGATAATTTATTAAATCCAAGGGAGATCTTTGGGTAACACTATACTCTGAGCTGCAAAAGATATCTAGGGAAATCTTAGCATTTAGACTCAATTTCTAGTTGGCAAGTACATATGTCATATAAGAGTAAAATATATAAAATAATAGTAAGATATATAGATTCAAGTTATGAAAGTGACCATTTGGGTTACCTTACTGGTAAAATGTCATTGTGGAGGGCATGGTGAGGAAGGGCGACCTATATAGCCTATAGGCTTACTAAACTTGGCTGAAACAATTTTTATAATTTATATTTGAAAATTTTTACACAGGGCACTCAAACCTCACCACTTCCTATTATCTTACAGCAGGCCAGCTGTGCTCATTTATGTTACCTACCCAATACTTGAAGGCAATACCTTGCTTTGTAATCCCTCGATAGCCTTTAAAAAATCTCTCTGTCACAGTTTATGGGGACTACCAATATCCGAAATACTTTCTGTGCCTAACAATCCTCTTTACTATTTCAGATTGGTATAATATTCAAAGTGCATTAAGTCCTTAGGGGATTTTATGGGAAAGGTCAGCTGTAAGAGCCGATTATTGCTCATTATTATTAAGACTCCTTTGTTCCATACAATCCCTTCACACAGTTGGGGAACACCCCTCAAGGGATGAGTTTATCTCTGTGTACTTTTGCAATAAAAGCAGTATTCATTTGCGCTCTTGGCCTTATTTTAACTCCTTCCCGGTCAAAGAAAGCCAGTTTCTCTGGTTAATGCTTTTAAATTATTTAAAATATATCCTTTCTGAGACATTGGATTTATTTTTACCTGTTACCTCTAAACTTATAGTGACTCTGACCCAAATAGACCCAACCTCCTGGTTTACATTTTTCCTAAATTTGGCTCTCACTACTGGACACCAATTCCTGACTTTAAAAAATGCTTTTAACAATCATATAATCATGGGGAGCCTGGGTGGCTCAGTCGGTAAGATTCTGCCTTTGGCTCAGGTCATGATCCCGGGGTCCTGGGATCGAGTCCCCCATCGGGCTCCCTGCTCAGCGGGAAGCCTGCTTCTCCCTCTCTCACTCCCCCTGCTTGTGTTTCCTCTCTCGCTGTGTCTCTCTCTGTCAAATAAATAAAATCTTTAAAAAAAAGATCATATAATCATGACCAATCTTTTAAAAAAACTCACCCTTGAAATTATTGCATTCAATTATAAAGCACCTGTTTTCTTTACTGAGAATCATATCCGTCTTCATTTAATGTATAGTTTTTTTTCTTTTAACAGAAAAAAATATTTTGCTCTGTTAAACTTGCGATGATGTGATTATGAAAAACCACTGACTTTGAACACCTGAATAATGAATCAGCAAAGGGAGTCTGAAGAAGCATGTTGCAACAGTCTAAACACCGAATTGTCTTTATCCTGCCAGCTGCAAGCTGAAGGCATCCTGCAAATGGAAACTACAATCTTGTGAGCTGATCAATGAGCCCCCTCTCTTTAGAATAGAAGTATTTTCAACTGTGAAAATAACTGATATGGGGCACATAAGATATAGAGAAAGCCTCTAAGGAAAAGAAGCCAGAGGCATGAATAAGGGAGATTGATTTCCATGATGGTAGAACCAGCCTTAAAATTCAATGGGTTCACCTCCTGCTTAGTATGCAGAAAGCTGGAAAAAAAGTGTTATTCAATCCTTAACAATGATAAGGTAGAAACTACAAAATCATAATATTAGTTGACCAAAGAGCTAATAGGCAGGGCAACCAAGCTGGCAGAACTCCAAAGATGGACAAGCTTCTCCAAAGACAAACAGAACATGTGGACTGCTTCACTTGTGAGAAACTATGGGAGTCAAGAGTAGTCATTAAACCTATGTGATATTAGAGGAAATCAGGTACAGTTTTCACAAAGAGTTGGACAGTATGGGCTAATGTGTTTGTCTGGAAGATCTGAGAACTCCAGGCATTGTTGGTTTCTTGTTGTACTCACTAGCAAATTTCTGTTTTGTTTTATTTTTGTTTTTTTTTTTTCATGAACCTCCACTGGATGTTCATGAGAAAAAAATGGAGCAAAGCAATTGCATAACAGACCTGGAGGTGATTAGCAGATGACTGACCCCCTCTCTCACTTTAAGCCTTGAAACCATTCAAGAAGGTGGAACAGAACCCATTGTCTTTAAGGGACAGAAAAGGACCTATTATGGCCAAGGCTAAAGTAGAAAAAAATACCTATGCTTTCGGGAGGAGAAAAGCATCCAGGCCCAAGAAGAGTGTTTCAGTATCAAGCAGAGGTGATCTGTTAACACAGGAAAGGACAGAAAACGTTTGCCCAAGATGAAATACAGAAATAAGGCAGCATTTGACTGCCATGAGAAGTAGAAGCAGGAATACTGAGAAAGTCTAAACCCAAAATCCAGGTGCACAGGGCCATCTAGGATCAGGACAACAGAAACCCATTACCGTTCCCCCAGTGAGTGACAAACAATGGCAGTCTACACTGGGTGAGGGGCCACAGCATGGAGAAAAACCCTATGCAAGGGTGCAGAAATGGCTGCCAGCTTAGTGGAATATAAACCCTCAGAGCACCCCCTGGCAGCATAACCCTCACTCTACGCACAAAGAATGGCAGCCCGCCACTACAGGGGGAAAAAAGGGAGAGAGAGCGAGAGAGAGAAAACCCAAGGGCTATGGACTGATTGTTTCCTCCCCAAATTCCTATGTTGAAATCCTAATCCTTGATGTGATAGTGTTTGGAGGTTGAGCTTTTGGGAGTTGATTAGATCACAAGGGCAGAGCCCTCCTGAATAGGATTAGTGCACCTATAAAAGAGACCCCAGAGAGATCTTTTGCCCCTTCTCCCATGTGAGGACACAATAAAAAAACACTGACAATGAACCAGGAGGTGGGCTCTCAACACCAAATTTACTAGCACTTTGATCGTGGACTTTCCAGCCTCTGAAACTGTGACAAATAAACTTCTGTTATTTATAACCTCCCCCTCCCCATTTTTATGGCATTTCTGTTACAGCAGCCTGAACAAAATAAAACACCAAGTTCATCACAACCACTAAGTGGATTGACCTAATCCCCTATACCATTGACCTGATACAAGAATACATCTGCTCATTTCTGGGTATAAATAACATTTATATCAATTTCAACTGTTTTATAGTTGATGTTTTATATTCAAGTAAAAATTATAAGAAATACAAGTAAGGAAGAAAAAAGCAAACTATCATCAAGAGATAATAAAACCCATAAATGGAACCACTCTCAGAGATGGCCCAGATGTTCAAACCATCACATTAGGACTGCAAAATAACTGATTAATGTGTTAAAAGCTCAAGTGGAGAAGGCAGACATCATGCATAAGCAGATGAGGACTTTTAGAAAAGAGATGAGACCTATCATGACAGGCTCATCAGTAGACTTGACATGACTTAAGAATCATTGAACCTGAAGATGGAAGAATATTAATTATTCTCACTGAAGCAAAAAGGATGGAAAGAAGTGGAAAAATATAGAACAGAGCATCACACTGTTGGATGATATCAAGTGGTCTAATATATGTATAACTGGAGTTATCAAAAAGATGAGCAGGAAGAGAAGAAATATTTGAAGAGACAAAGGCCAAATTATTTTTTTAAATTATGAAATTCAACCAACCACAAATCCAAGAAACTTAAGAGAACTGCAAGGAGGACTAAATTAAAAACAAAACAAAATAAAAATAAAATAAAACACAAGATACATCACATATGATAGTCAAACTGCAGTGAACCATAAAGAGAAAATCTTGAGGGCAGATAAGAAGAAGAAAAAAAAGGACATATTACAAACAAAATCCAAAGATAAGAAATATAGCAGACTACTTGCCAGCAACAATGCAAAGCAAAAGACAACGGAGTGACATCTTTAAGTTGTTGAAAGAAAAACACTATCAACCCAGAATCCTAAACCTTGTGAAAACATCTTTCAAAAAATGAAAGCAAAAATGAATGCTTCATTAAAACAAAATCTTAGAGATATTTCATTGCCAGGAGACTTGCACTAAAAGAAATGTTAAAGGATGTTCTTTCAGGCAGAGAGTAAATATTAGGTCAGAACTTGGGTGTACACAAAGAAATTAAAATCCCTGAAAAAGGAACAAAGGTAAATAAAAATTGTTTTTCTTATTTTTAATTGCAACCCAAATAATTAACTCTCTAAACCAATAATATTAATATTCTACTGCAGGGCTTATAAAATAAGTTGAAGTAAAATGTATGACAATAAAAGCAAAAAAAAAGTCAAAGCAAGAATTTGGAAGAATATTTTCATGAGATTCTTACACTACATGTGAAATGGCATAATAATAACCGAATATAGAGAGTGATAAGATGACTATTCTAAACTGTAGGGCAGCTACTCCCCCCAGTTTTTAAACAACACAACTGGTTTAGGTTAACTGAAATGAACAGACATTTTACTTGTAAACAGTCAACAGGAAGCTTGGAGTAAGAGATATTGCCAAGAACATGGTAGCTGTAATTTTAGACCTTAAAGATACAGGGCTTAATAAATTAAAGATAAAGCAGCGTGAAAAGCCAGGACTTGGAGATTATATAAAACCACATTAAGATTTTCAGTTGATGTTGAGAGATCTCAACCATCAACAGGCAGGAGAGTTTCTCTCAAGCCATGTACAGGGAAATGACTACCATGCAGAAATGTTATTCAGTAGAATAGAACCATCACAAGAACTAGAAGCTAGCTATTACTCATGCTTTATTTATTTTTGGATACCCCAGGTTTCTAGCAAAGTACAGGGACCTACAGTAGTGAACAAGAAAGACAATTTCCTGCATTTACAGAACTTGCATCATGAATAAAGCAGGGCAGGTGGATAGTAAACAGGTAAACACAGGCAGATATATTGCAATTTGAGATAAAGTCATAGTGTGATGAAGTCAAAGAAATGGGAATATGAGAATGAGTGCATAGCCGCTGGGAAACACAAGCTGGTGCAATCCAAGAGGGCATTTCTGAAGATGAGATATTTGGGCTGACCTTAGTGATCAGAAGGAGGTGGTCCTATACTCTAAGAAGAAGAAATATTAAATGAAAGCCCCTGAGATAAGGAGGTTGAGAGTGATTGGAGCAGAGAAGACTGACATGTGCCTATAGATACAGACAGAGGCCAGATTTTGCAGGGCCTTATAAACCATGCTATGTCTTAAATATTCCTTTGATATGGTAAAAGCTATTAAGAGTGTTTTAAGCAAAGAGATAACATATGACTAATATTTTAAATGAGTGAAGCCAGAAGCTATAATAATGCTACATAAAGACTGCTGGTCTCAAATTTTGGTGATGCTGGGCTTACATATGGGTCCAATTAATAGCAAAAGTGTTAACACTTCCACTATTTCCTCTATTACCGCTTCTATCACTTATTAAGTGTTTATTATGTATTAGGAACTTTGTAGAGAGCTTTTCTGTGCATTATATTCAAACTTCCCTGCAATCCTGACAAGAAACTGAGCCTTAAAAGAGTTAATTGCCCTATGGTCATACAGTGTGCAAGTTTGCTATTGTTGCTGTAAAAAATTACTACAAGCTGAGTGGATTAACACACTTTATTACCTTACACCTCTGAAGGTCAGAAGTCTAAAATGTGTCCACAGGGCTACATTCCTTCTGGAGGCTTTAGGAAAAACTAGTTTCCTGGACTTTTTCACCTTCTAGAAGCTGCCTACATTGGTTGGTTCATGACCCCTTCCTTCACCCTAATCTTTGAGTTCTGGTTTCCTCCATACATCCTCTCTCGAAATCTAACTTTACTGTCTTCCTCTTTTGAGGACCCTCTAAATTATACTGACCCATTCAGATAATCTCTCCATCTTAAGATCCTAAATTTAATCACATGCAAAGTCCCTTAGTCACATAAAGTAATATTTTCACAGGTTCTGAAGATTAGGATGTGGACATCTTTAGGGGGTCATTATTCAGCCTACACACAGCCAGCATTTTGGTCCTCCATGTTTTGGGGACAAGAAAAGAAAGGTCATTATCAAGTGAAGGAATTTCGGAGCAAAAGATCAGGAAATACATTCATCTTTCAGGAAAGACACTGAACTGGAAAGGATGATGGGTAGATGCAGAGTAAAACTAAAACCTGGCCAGGAGCCCACATGTATGACCCAGATTGGCATCACCAAAGGAAAAAAAAAAAGAATCAACATTTATTGCACTGCCTACCCTGCGCCAGACCCAATAAATATGCCCTAAATACACATCATCCCATTTAATCCTCACAGCCAATATGTAAAATACATATCAGAGTCCCAGTTTTACAAGAGAGGAAATCTGAGCTCTGTCAATACAAGTTAATGAAGCAGTGGGCAAGCATCTGTGTCTGGCTCAGATTCCAAAGCTTACATTCTATCATTTTTTTTAATTAAAAAAATATCAGAGAATTTTAAGAGAAAATGTGTCAAACTGGAACACTGGACTGGGGGCAGATTGGGAAAGTATATCATTTTGAAGAAGGGTTGAAAGAACTGCAGATGATTTACTTGAAAGAGAGACTTCGAGAAGAGATGATAAAGCTGTCATGTAGAGAAGTGCTAGACCTAGTATATAAAACTGAGAGAAAAGTCATACAAGCAACATGGACTTGAGGGGTATGAATTACATTGAATTGCATTGCTAATGCTCAAAAGGCTCTAGACGAGACTAGAGTTTTTCCACAATAGTGGTTAAGAACTTGGGCTCTGGAGCCAGAGTGCCTCTGTTTGAATCTTAGCCCTCCTATTTACTACCTATGTCTTTAGGCAAGATATTTAACTTCCACATACCTGATTCCTTATCTGTAAATGAGGACAACAGTAGTACCTTATCTCAGAGGTTTGTCATTCAACGAACTAACACATATAAAGTGTTTCCATAAGTTTCTAGCAATAATAAGTGCTCGAAAATGTCAGTTATTATTATGCCTATAAAAAATACTGAACTAAAGAAGGGGGTACTAGTTACAAGGAAAGATCTGGACATGTTGGGTTGGAAGATCTCCATTACTAGAATTATCATACCAAAGTTGAACAGTCACACGTAAAGGATGCTTACAGGAAGATCCCTGCATTGTATAGAAAGAGAAAACACCTTTTCTCAAATTGTGTTCCATGAAATGCCAGTAAAATGAGATATTTAAAAATGTTCCATAGGTTGGGAGTGAGGATAAGGTAATTAGTTAAATAAGTTTGAGAAATACTATAAATCATATTCTTGATCTGGGAATGCACAATGTGTATTAGCATATGAAGACTCTGAGAAGTCCTATTGGAAAATAAAGCCACAAAACTTTTAAAACCCTTCTTTTTAACTTGTGCGTGTGTGTGTGTGTATGTGTGTGTGTGTGTGTGTGTGTGTGTGTAATGCTTGTTAATATCTAGTGAAATCTTCTTTGGAGTATAGTTTGTGAAAAGTAAAATTAATAGACTAGGTAATCTCCAAAGTACCTTCTGCCTCTAAGCTATTACAATTGTAGGCTGATATAATGCAACTCTAAATGTGTTAAAATAACATGCTCTACCATGATATGAACTCTCAGGATATAACTCTATTTCACTATAGACTTAGGAGACATTGCCCAGACTATAACTCTGTTTCACTATAGACTTAAGATACACTGCAATCCTTCAAATACTTACGCATTATCATTTTAAATTCTCAAGGAAGAATATTCCTAAGTAGCAACTTTCATTGACAAGGGTACTCTCAGATTCTGAGCAGCTGACATGGTTTTTACAATCAGTCTCAACAATAATTACCTTATAATTCAGGATCAGCCATAAAGAGACAATGGTACATTCACTGGCAAATGACTAGATACATAAAATTCTGGCCAGGAACATTATACATCGCTTCAAAAACTTTAAGAAATATACGGCGTAAGACACTGAAAATGTTTGGCAAAGTGTAACTGTAAACTGTTCACTTACTCAAGAGTAAAATAATGTAATTATAAAAAGCATATACTGGACATATCAGGTCTTTCTCATTCACTGGCTAAGAGAATATATTTGTAGTTCACAGCATAGAATTGGCACACAGTAGGTATGCTCCCGTTCTTTTAACAACTCTGTGAGGCAAGTGTTGTAATCTCTATTTTACAGTTTCAGAAATCTATGCTCTGCGTTTGCTCACTATACTGTAGTTATCCCGACCTTCTCTCACACCTCAGGCTCTCCCCGGCTTCCAGGTCTTTATGCCTGCTGTATCTTCTGCTTGAAAGTCTTTACCTCTGGCCTTGCCTTAGCACACTTCTTTTCACTTAGGTTTCAGTTCAGTCACCTCCTCAAAGAATATTTCACTGATTGCTCTTATCCGAAAGTGCCAATGCTCCTATTTAGTGATTAGCTATTCTTTGCACTTATTACTATTTGAGACTATATTATTATTTTTTTGTATTTTAACAAATGATAGAAACTACACTATTGTGTATACTTTAAGAGAGCTGAACCCTTATCTGAAATGGCTCACTGGTATATTCTCTGTTCCTAGAACAATGCTTGGCCCATATGGTGGATTCTCAATAAATACTCTTAGTTAATAAAGTTACATCTTGCCATTTTGATTAAAGAAGAAAAAAACCCTCTTTTCATACAAAGCTTACATTAGTTTTAGCATACTTCAGATTCACTAACAAAGGAAAATTGGTTTTTTTACCTTTGTTTTCCTAATTACTGGTAACAATGGTGCATACATGTCAATAAAACTGCTCAAGAAGTTTTGGTAGACACAGGTCTCATAGCCACAAATGGTATTAAACACAAGAAGAAAAATTGGAGCCTCTCCAAGTAACTGACAACACAATGCAATATCATGGAAAACAATTGTCAAGTGAGATCACTATTCATGCAAAAAATGCTCTGATAAAAATGATCTTGGGGAAATTACTCAAAGAGTATACAAATCTGTTGATAACATTTGTTAGACCAGAATAAAATATGCTATATGTATTTCCTGATGGAAGGATCATTTGAGTCACATCATAGGAATGTATGTCAACAGTGTTCTGAAAAAACTGTCATTATACTGCATTAGTACTTACTACTGCTTCAGTAGATCTCAACCTACTTTAGCTCCATAAATTAATTTTCCAGGACCTCATAGTCTCTGGATTAATCACACTTCAAGTTTTTTTTCTCCTTCTGCTTTATCCTTTTTCATTTTATTTTGAAGCTCCACAGCATTCTGCAGAATCTTCTTTATCCTTTAAATTCCCTTCACCTATTTTTCCCACCCATCATCTGCTAGTTCTGGAAACCACCAATCTATTTTCTGTATCTGTGAGCTTGTTTGTTTTGTAGTTTCTTGTTCATTAGATTCCACATATAAAAGAGATCATACAGTGTTTATCTTTCTCTGTGACTTACTGCACTTAACATAATGCCCTCAAGGTCCATCCATGTTGTTGCAAATGGCAATATTTCATTTTTTATGGCTTGAATGATATTCCATTGGATATACACCACAATTTCTTTATCCATTCATCCACCGGCAGACACTTAAGTTGTTTCCATGTCTTAGCTATTGTAAATAATTTTATAATGAACATGGGGGTGCATATCTTTTGGAGTTAGTGTTTTTGTTTTCTTTGGATAAATACTCAGAAGAGGAATTGCTGGATCATACCGGGGTTCCATTTTTAAATTATTGAGGAACCTCCATACTGCTTTCCATAGTAGCTACATCAATGCACATCCCCACCAACACTGCACAAGGCTTCTCTCTTCTCCACATCCTCACCAACACTTGTTATTTCTTGTCTTTTTGATAATTGACACTGACAGGTGTATGGTGATATGTTATTGTGGTTTTAACTTGCATTTACCTGATGATAAGTGATATCGAGCATCTTTTCATGTGTCTGTTGGCCATCTGTATGTCTTCTTTGGAAAAAATGTCCATTCAAATGTTTTGGCCATTTTTTAACTGGACTATTTGTTTGTTTGTTTTGCTATTGAGTTGTGTGAGTTTTTTATATATTTTGGATATTAGCTCCTTATCACATATATGACTTGCAAATATTTCCTCCCATTTAGTAGGCTGCCTTTTCATTTTGTTGATGGTTTACTTTACTGTGCATAAGATTTTTAGTTTGATGTAGTCCCACTTGATTATTTTTGCTTTTGGGGTCAGATTTAAAAAGCTCATCACCAAGACCTATGTCAAGGAACTTACTGCCTATGTTTTTTACTTCTTTTTTTTTTAAGATTTTATTTATTTGATAGAGAAAGAGAGAGAGAAAGAAAACAAGCACAAGCAGGGAGAGCAGCAGAGGGAGAGGGAGTAGCAGACTCCCTGCTGAGCAGGGATTCCCAACGACGTGGCGCTTGATCCCAGGACCCTGGGATCACGACCTGAGCCAAAGACAGATGCTTAAATGACTGAGCCACCCAGGTGCCTCCTTATGTTTTCTTCTAAGAGTTTTTTGGTTTCAGGTCTTATGTTCAAGTCTTTAATCCATTTTGAGTTACTTTTTGTATATGTGTAAGATTAGAGTTTAGTTTCATTCTTCTGCATGTGCCTGTCCAGTTTTCCCAAGACCATTTATTGAAGGGACTATTTTTTTCCCTTGGCTCCTTTGTTGTAAATTAATTTACCATATATGTGTGGGTTTATTTCTGGGCTCTCTTTTCCGTTCCACTGATCTATGTGTCTGTTTTTATGCCAGCACCATACCATTTTGATTATTATAAGCTTTGTGGTATAGTTTGGAATCAGGGAGTGTGATGCCTCCAGTTTTGTTTTTCTTTCTCAAGATTGTTTTGGCCATCTGGGGTCTTTTGTGCTTCCATACAGATTTTAGGATTATTTATTCTAGGTTTCTGGAGAATGCCATTGGTATTTTGACAGGAATTGTGTTTACTCTATAGACTGCTTTGGGTAGAATGGACATTTTAACAATATTGATTCTCCCAAACCATGAGCACAGAATATTTTTCCATTTATTTGTATCTTCTTCAATTTCTTCATTAATGTTTTACAATATTTTCAACATACTGGTTTTTACCTCTGGTTAAATTTATCCCTATGTATTTTATTCGTTTTGATGTAACTGTAAATGGAGTTTTCTTAATTTTTTTTATTTCTTTTTCTATAGTTTCTTATTAATACATAAAGATGCAACAGATCTTTGTGTATTGATTTTGTATCCTTCAACTTTACTGAATTTATTAGTTCTAACAGCTTTTTGATGGAGTCTTTAGGGTTGTCTATATATAATATATGTCATTTGCAAATACTGACAGCTTTGCTTCTTCCTTTCCAAGGTGAATGCTGCTTTGTTTTGTTTTTCTTAACTGCTCTGGCTAGGGCTTCCACTACTATGCTGAATATAAGTGGTGAGAGTGGCCATTTTTGTCTTGTTCCCAATCCTACATGAAAAGTTTTCAGTTTTTCACCATTAAATGTGATGATTGTTATGGGCTTATCATAAACGGCCTGTATTTTGTTGAGCTATGTTCCCTCTATACCTGCTTTATTGAAAGTTTTTGGATGTTGAATATTTGTCAAATGCTTTTTTTTTGCATCTATTGAATTGATATGATTTTTATCCTTTTCTTAATGTGGTGAAAACTATTATTTTTAAAACATTCTTCTTACAAATATTCTTAATTGAATATGGATTTTTAACATAATGCCCAGCAATAATTTACTCAGAAACTATTAACTAAGGTTGGGGCTATTTCCACAAGGTCAATAGCAAAATGGCTTCAAGGAATTTTGCAACAGTAATTTACAAGTGTACCAGGTAATATAAGACCATAGTGTCCAGTTGCTACCATGTAGATGGAGTAGGCTAATCAATCTGACTCAAAGATATGTTTGAAATGATCCTCATAGTTTTTCTTTTTTTTTTTTTTAAAGATTTTATTTATTTATTCATGAGAGACAGAGAGAGAGAGGCAGAGGGAGAAGCAGGCTCCCAAGGAGCAGGGAGCCTGATGTAGGACTCGATCCCAGGACTCTGGGATCGTGACCTGAGCTGAAGGCAGACGCTTAACCATCTGAGCCACCCAGGCGCCCTCCTCATAGTTTTTCTTGCCTCATATGTAGGAAAAGCTTATTTTTGTTTTTCCCCACAGACAAAAGAACTAGACACGTTCCTTTATCCTCAAGACAACAGTTCTGATCTGTGTTCCCAATAATTAGGAAAATCAGTCACTGGATCAAAACTAGAGGGTCTTTAGGACTTATTTACTATAATCTTCTCCTCTGTGGATGTGGAAACTAGATGTCAGACAAGTTATGCAACATACTAGGACCACACAGTGGTAGGAGGCAGAGATGAGAGTACTCAAATCCAGCTACCCTAACTCTTCCATCCAACTCCCTCTCCACTAGGTCACACCACCCTTCTCTGCAGGGCTAGAATTCTTCATGTCATATCCACCTTTTTTACCTCCTCTTATTGCCCTCCTTAATCTCTCTTTGGAAGGAAGGATCCTTAAATAGAAATATTATTTCATTCTAAATTTACATTCACTTACTAAATTTGCCTTATGATTCTTACTCATCTATGTTCACTTTTAGTGCTTGATCATTGCCTAAACCACTGATAATCTTAAACTATTCTCTTACCAATCCACCAAACTATTAATCATGTCTTTTTGGCGTAAAGTTCAAACCAACTTACATTGAATTTATTTGTGTGAGTCTGTTCTTCAAAATCAGCTTAGGCATTTGTAATTTAAGCCCTCCCTTAGAGAACACTTAAATGGCCTAAACATAACCTTGGAAAAACATATGCTTGAATGCTGATAGAAGCATTTTGACTAACAGGTGCAGTTGAAATAAGTGCCTTTATGAACTATATCCTACTACATCCTAGTAATGGACTTCCTGCATCATAAGAGCTTCGTTTGCCATTTCTATAATCACCATGCTGCTAGTGTCATAAGAAATTAGTGTGTGCTCACCTTCCTATCTGTCCTTCATAATTATTATATTATTGTTACAATAAACTAATGATTAAATTGAAAGAACAAGACCACAATATTAAATGGTTTTCATAGAGAAATGTTTAATAATTTCATAGGAACTAAAATTAGTCATTTTATAAAGCTGAAAAGTTTTTGAGAAATAAAATTGGTTTATTACTTTTTCCTCATAAAAAATCATTTGGTTAAGAGGGATTCATTGTGGGTGTTGATGATGCCTGAAGATGTCATCATCAAGACTGATTTAGACCAACATAGCCTGACTGAAGGTGCATAAAAGCTATTAAAGACTGACATCAATATATCACAATATAGAAATCCCACCATAAAGAATCCCACTTTATAAATATAAGGACACAGATCGGTTAAAAGTAAAAGGATGTAAAGAGATATGCTAACAGTAATCAAAAGAAAATTGGAATGATTCTTTTAATATAAAACAAAGATGTCAGAGCAAAGAATAGTACCAGGCATAAAGATCATTTCATAACAATAAAAGAATTAATTCTTCAAGAGGACATAACAGTCCTAACTTTTATGTGCATAATAGTAGAACTTCAAAGTATATGAAGCAAAAACTGACTTCTAAGAAACCGAAATCCAGAGGACATAAGAAATACTTATTCAAAGTGCTAAAGAAAAAAAAAAGTCAACTAGAACAGACTATCAAAACTATCATTCTAAAAAAAAAAGTGAAAAGATTTTTAGGGGGAGTTAAAAAATGAGAGAAGTTTTTGCCATTCAATACAAACTACAAAAAATGATAAATTCTTTAGTCTGAAGGAAAAACATGGAACCACAAGGATTGGAGAGCTCCAGAAGTTATAAATATGTGATTAAAAATAAGCACTATATAGTTTTTCTTTCCTTAACTTCCTTAAAAGATAATGTTTAGAGCCAAATATAAAACATTATATGGGTAGCCTGGGTGGCTCAGTCAAACATCTGCCTTCAGCTCAGGTCACGATCTAGGGGTTCTGGGATCTAGTCCCAAATCAGGCTCAAAGCTCAGCGGGGAGTCTGCTTCTCCCTCTCCCTCTGCTGCTCTCTCTCAATCTGTTAAATAAATAAATACAATCTTTAAAAAATAAAATAAAACATTGTATTAGTGAATTGATAATTGCACATATGAACACAGTAACATTAAAGAGGGGGAACTAATTATAGCATCTTGTTTCAAAGTTCCTACAATACCTGAAGTATTTGGGTATTAACTTTAAATAGATCAGGATAAATTTAAAAGGCATACTCTAATCTTCACAGCAACTACTATAAGAGAAAGCAAAGAAATTGAGCTAAAAATCCAATTATGGAATTAAAATAGAAATAACTAATGAAAACAAAAGAAAGCAGAAAACAGAAACAAAGGGAGAACAAAAGAGATGAGAGAAATAAAAACCAAAAATCAAAATGACAGGCTTAAATAAGCAATATCAAAAATTGTTTTATATATAAATGGAATAAAAACCCCAACAAAAGTCAGAGTTTGTCAGAATCACCCATATGTTACTTCAAGAGACAAAAATACAAAGTCACAAATAATAAACATAAAATACTAGAAATAGACATGCTATGTCAAACAGTAAAATTAAGAAAGTGAGAATGACAATACTAATATAAAAAATCAACTTGAAAACTAGACAGTACTATAGACCGGAGAGTCTTTTCATTAAAATAAAGGAGTCAATACATCAGGAAGCTATAACAATTATACATATATATGTACCTCAAACAGAGCTTGAAAATATATAAAACAGACACAGAAATAAAGGTAGAAATACACAAATACACAATCATAACTGGAATCTTTAACACATCAGTTTTAGTAATTGATACAACAACTAGAGAAGTAAAATCAGTAAGGTAGAGAATCTCTGAGTGACATAATCAAGCACACTAATCTAATTAACATTTAAAAACCCCTACACTTAACAATTGCAGAATACACATTCTTCTCAAATGCACATGGAATGGGTACCAAGATAAACCACAGCAAAGCTATAAAGCAAATCTCAATAAAACTTTACAGGATACATTCTCCAACCACAAGAAATTAATTAAGAAATGCAACCAAAGAAGCACCAAATATATAAAAATTAAATCACTCTTTGAATCCATGGATCAAAGAAATCATGAAGAATACACCTGTACATTGTAATGTTTTATTATCAAAAACTGAGAACTTAAGCATATAATATAGTATCTAGAGCTGGGGGTTTGGGGTGTTGAGTTCTGTGGGAAGGGGGAAGTGTCTTGAAATGTATCAGAGACAAATTTCATCTATTTCTTTTTGTTTTTATATATTATGGTCAATTGTTGGATATATTCCTTGTTTGCTTAAGAATATGTATTATGCGGTTTCTGGATATAGTGATATATATATATATATATATATATACACACATAGACAGATCTATACTTTGCTGTGTTTATGTTAAGGCTACGTTATTAAGTGCTTATGAATGTATAGTTAACATGTTTTCCAGGTAGATCAAAACTTTACATTATAAAATAAAAACAAGGAATATTAGAAAAATATTTTTAACTGAATGATATTTTAGGAATCACATTATCAAAATTTGTGGGATGCAGCTAAAGTAGTGCTTAGAGATATGTAAAATACTAATTAATTATATTAGAAAACAAGAATGGTCTCATATACAATATCAAAGTTTTCACCTTACCAAATTAGAAAAAGAATGACAAATTAAACTCAAAACAGGTGGAAAGAAGAAAGTAAAATAATGGACAGAAATAAGCAAAATACAAAACAGAAAGACAATCAAGAAAATTAATGAAATCCAAAATTCATCCTTTGAAAAGATCAGTAAATTGAACCAATCTCTAGCCAGACTGATGAAGGAGAGGAAACACAAATTACTGATATCGGGAATGAAAGGGGGAAGACTACACACCCTACAGACATTAAAAGGATAATAAGGGAATATTATGAACAACCGCATGCCAATAAACTATAAAATTGAGATGAAATGGGCAAATTCCTTGAAAAATAAAAACTATAAAAGCTTACTGAATTAAAAATAGATAACCCAACAGAGCCCTACATCTATTAGAGAATTGAACCTGTAGTTTAAAAATGTTCCCTTTCAGCCTTTTCAGCCTTTTCAGATTCTCTCACGGGAGGCAGACTCTGCCAGCAAGGAAGGAGCAGATGGTTGCTGATAGGCAACAAACACTGTGTGCCATATCTCCCCCATGAGACAGTCAATACCAAATCTCCCTTAAATCTTTCCTCTGCCTGTACTGTGATATCCACAGTTAGGAAAATCAAAGAGAAAGGAAAGAAAATTACTGCTGTCTTCTGAAGCCCCAAATGGAGTATTATGATCTATCTTTTCTATTTATATTAGAGTTCTCTCTTGTACCTCTGCCCAATTTGTTGGGTATTGTGATAGCACTGGCTTGCCCTTTTGTTGTAACTTCTACAATGATCCTCCATGCTTTTCCATGTAATGGTTGGTACTGCCATCAGTGACATCCAACTGCCGGTTTCAAATCAGGCCTCATCCCTGAACCTTCAGCTGTGTGATTCTAAGTTACACTCTTGTTCCAGACTTCTCACATGTAAATAAATATGGTTAATACTGTCAGTATCACAGAATTGTGAAGACTAAATGTCTTAATACATATGAGGCATTTTGACTAGGAAGTACTCAATACATGTAAGCTATCAGTACTATTATTATTATTACTATTATTTTTCCTGAATAAGGGGCAAACATCCTTGGTGATTTTGTGAGACCAGTGGAAAGACTATGGTTAATATAACTTAAATTATTTTTGAAGCCAGTTAGTTAGCTAGTTGGCTAACTAACAAATAAATTGCCTTTATTCCTATGGTTCTTTTTAATTCTCCAAGACACTTTGCATACCTTCTCTATTAAGTACCATTACAAAAATACTGCATTCTTTTTTTAGCTGCTGGTACGAAGTTTCTAATATACCAGGGAGTAATGTCCTAGTCAGCAGCTGACAGCATTCTTAACTGAGGAATGTATTTTATGACTTCTTTATGGTGTTCTCTGAAAATTAACGAGGTGACTACATTAAAATGTTTATTAGTGTGTTTATGCTTTGGCACTCCTGTTAGACTTTTATTTAATTTCCAAGAGGGATAGCCATTGGGAGAAAAGTTCCACGTAAACAGATAATGTAAGTGGCTAAGGAAACTGAGATGAATTTTAATAGAATGCAGATGTCCTGAGCACTGTGAAAATGTTGTCTCTGACATGATCATAAAATGTTAGAGTCCAGGGATTTCTCAGATTACTAAATTTTGAAGTTGGATCATACCTATGAGGTTGATTTGGTTTATTCCTCATTTTGCAGGTATGGAAAGAAACTGAGACAAAGAGAAGTTCAATAACCTATTCAAAGTCGGATCTCAAAACAAGTTCTTGGGCCTCTTGACTCACACTCCAATTTTCTTTCCCCCATGCCGGTTTTCCAATCTTGTTGATTTTCCTTCCCTGAATGATAGTTCCTAAGCTTGCAGTTGAATTTACTTTTCCATTGCTTAAACAGACTTTCATTCAGAAGTGTTTCCATTAATCATTAAAATAGTTGATTGAGACTTAATCCAAATATTATTCTGTTTAAATTATTTTGCATTTACCTAACAAATCTCCCTTCCTCTCAAAGCTCAGAATTCCAAGTACTTATAAGATTTATAATAGATTGTCTCCAAAATTTATTAGTGCATAACTAAGGCATCAATAAGTAACCAAAGAAGTACGTGAGACTTCTATCAACAATTATCTCCTTAAGAAGAGCTGGAAGGGGCACCACCTGGGTGGCTCAGTCAGTTAAGCATCCAGACTCTTGATTTCAGCTCAGGTTATGATCTCAGGGTTGTGGGACCAAGCCCTATGTCAGGCTCCTCACTCAATGGGGAGTCTGCAGGAGATCTGCTCTCTTGCTCTCCCTCTGCCCCTCCCCACTGCACTGACTCTCGCTCTCGCTCTCACTCTAAAATAAATAAATCTTAAAAAAGAAGAGTTGGAAATTTTATTTCCCAAAGACATTGAGTTCAATTACTCTGATTTCAACTGAGAGAGTAGCCAGGATGGGTCACTCAAACCACTTAAATGCAGTTTATACATGGTCAACACTGAGGCAAGCCATTCAGTCTGGAAAATCTTCACTAGAGATTTTAGGAAACTCCACCTCTTCAGAGGGTCACCCTACTAGGGATCGAAGACTTCTCAAAAATGTGTAGGATATGCCTACTCAGAAAACAAAACTGATAAATTTAACTAAGTAACAGAAAACAAAACAAATCATACTCAATGTTGTCACCTAAAAATTATTTATTCACATATGGAGCACACTGTGGCTTAAGGCCTAAAATTAAGGTCTGATATTATGTCCTGCCTTGACATCTGGTAAAATTGGAAAGTCCTCAAATGGCCTCTGTGCAGGTTCCGCTCTACGCTCTGCCCCAAGTATATGTTCCCCTAGCCAAACAACTCTCCTTATCAGACAAACCAGGTGCAGCTTTTGCTTCTCCCTGAGTAGCAGTTTCAGTTCCCTGCCAGCCTGCTGAATTATCTGAACAAGCTAACCACACCCTCCTTTGGGAACCAGAGAGCACCCACTCTATTGTTGCTATGAAACCGGCCTACCACAGCTCCTGGTTGTTTACTCTGTTCCCAAAGGCAACCCTCATGTGTCCCTGCACAGTGTGTGGTGTCCTCCTCCAAGCTGTGAGTTCACATGGGACTAATAAATTTCTGTGGGTCTCAGCTGTCCAGTGTTGGGTGTCCTGTGTTCAGCCTTCACTATAATCTTAGGGTAAGAATCCCTCACCAATGGGGTGAATAAGGGGTGACTGAAACACACACATAAATGATTCTGCTTTGTGGCCCATGAATTCATTAGCTGAAAGTGGAGACCCCAGTGGGCCGGTTCTGTTCCATACTTTCTGCATTACGTATTCAAACACCCTTGGCCCATTCACCCCCTTTAAGGTATATAACCACTAAAATTACAAAACAAACATTTTATAATTCCCATCCTTGTTCCGTGGGTGGCCAGCTGTTTTCCATTTCAGGCAACAGAATGCACCAAAGAAATGAAGAAAATGCTGAGAGAGATTACATAAAAGAAAGTGACAGGTGTTAAACATTCTACTGGATGTTCTTCATTATCATTTAAAAAAGGACAGATTATCATTTTTAATTTAATGCAAGAAAAAGAATAGTAAATGATTTCACATGGATTTTTAATACTATGATTATACCAGAATGACAAAATAATTTTTACAAAACACTTATAGGAGATTTACAGGTTAAGATGATAGACTTAAAACAGATATATATCCCCTGTGCCTCCTGAGGACTCATTGAAAGGAATAAATATAGTATAAACTGACAATAGCAAAACGATTGAGAAATGGGGCCATGAGAACAGAAGTGATTTTAATGAATTTCTAAAGTGAGTGACTGCATACTAACCGCCAAGACAGAACAGAAGTTAATCTAGAAAATTACCTGAAGAAGGTGAGAATTCAGAACCTACAAGTCAGAGAGAGAGATACTAAGGGCAGGAATGAGAGTTCTTTTAATCTCAAAGAAGTTTTTATCACTTGGGGGGAATATTATCTCTTCCATTGGATGCTGGTCATCTATTGTTGCTTAAAATCTTAAAATACCATCCCTGTAATTTTCCACAGCGTGACTTCCACCTTCCAAGTTAGAAGTCAAAATACTCCGAAGAGGGAAATGACCTTCTGGCAGGCATGGTGGTAGAAATATCACATTGCTGGGGCATAGCAGGATGGAGAACCTTTTGCCTCTAGCCTTAAGTAGTGGTGCCAGTGCCATTTGTGCTTAAGCATCATTTTTTGCTGTCTAACTGCAATATCTGGTCCTTGGTCCCTAGTGGCAGAGGTGTCCAGTGGTGACGGCAGTCATGCTTTTGCTAGAGAAGCCCCTAAGGTTTTCCGAGCCATTAGATCTATCCCCATAGCTCCACAGGCTAGCTCTCCAGCCATATAGTAGATATTCCACCAAATACATTTTAATAAATTCATTTACTTCTTCAACTAGCCAGGGCACATTCTGTTGTTTGCAGGAAGAATCTTGACTAACATATGTCTCCTACTGTTCCATTTTTCTTTATGGACATCTTACCGTTGGCTTACCTAGAAATCTTAACATTGGCTTATATCTTCTAGAGCATTCATGTCTTTTATCAATATAATCACAATTTTATTTATACTTTTGTATTATGTTAAGTTGTATTATATTTCTTCCCATCTTCCAGAAAAGAAACTTAGTTGTCATTTTGATTTTTGATTCTTCTGTTACTATTTAATCTTCTAAAATCATGTTTTGGATTTTTCTAAAAGTCCGTTAAGCACAGTTCCTTAAAAGTACATAGTACCCTTAAAATGTAGTGATCTGTTTCTCTCACTAGTTCTGTGTCCTATAGAGGCATTTGCTCTTGCTGTTGGTTTACTTTCCCTGCTCCAAGTGTTTTCTTCTGTGGAGTGTAATTGCTCTTTGCCTAGTCATGACAGTAAATATGGAATCCTTCAGCATCCGGACCCCTCATCTGTTACAATCTCTCTGAGAGATAGTAAATGACAGACTAGGAGTTCTCCAACGGACCAGCAGCAAAAGCCCTGGCAAGCTAGACCCTTACCACTAAACTATATATATTATGGAGGGAAGCCAATCTAACTTTTCGATACTCGTGGCAAGGAAGCCTAATACTATACTTACACTGGACTGTTGCTGTGTCTTTGCGGACAGGTAGTATCATGCAGCATTTACATGCGACCAGAACATAGAAGCACTACTCTCAACTGGGTGGAATCTTCCCAGACTCTCCCAAACTGTCATCTCTTTTACCTAGAACTTTAGATCTCAGATATATTCATTGGGAATTGAAACTAACATAATTCACTTTTCTTGTCATATACTGAGACCAGGCACTTTTTCTTATCTTTGGAAAATTCAGAACACACCATTTTTCAATGGCATTGATGTATTTTTTCAGTGATTTCTAAGTTATTTCACACATTTTATACAGTCTTTAAAGCTGTAAAATCATTTGATTGTGGGTGTCATTTTACTTGGTCAGATACATCATTAAATTGCTTGACACTGACTAGGTTTTTATTTACTCAGAAGAAAAAGAATGGAAAGTTCTCACCTATTGTAAAATACAATTTGAAACATTTCATTCTTTCCAAAACTGAAGTTATTAACATAAATGTTCAGAGAATATTAACCTTAACCATGGTCAACCTTATGTCTGATAAAAACACATCTGTTTGGTCAACTTTGTTAAATGTTCATTTTCTTTAGATTAGTACATTTTATGTCCAATTTCTGGTCGGTTTAGGGGTTCAAATATGAAGTATATAGTTACAGATTTAGGTGTCTCAGATTAAAATGATGTCTATCCATCTATTGGTTAGATAATTAACAGGTAGGTACTAAGTGATTCTAGTAATAAAGTTAGAGAAACTAACCTGTGGAAAATTTATTCTCTTTTAAATTAAAAATCCAAATAACTTCTAAAAAGAAAATAGGTCAAAGAAGTATCAAGAGAAATTCTAAAATATTTCGAACTCAATAAAAATGGAAATGCAACTCATCAAAATTTGTGGGATGCAGTGAAAGCAGGGCATAGAAGGAAATATATATCATTAAATATTTGTTTTAGAAAACAAGAAAGATCTGAAATCAATAATCTAACCTCCCACATTAGGATGCTAGAGAAAGAAGAGTAATTGAAGTCTAATAAGCAGAAGAAATTAATAATAAAAATAGAACAGAAATCAATGAAATTTAAGCAGGAACACAGTAGAGAAAATCAAGGAAAAAAACATCCCATTCTTTGAGAAGATCAATAAGAGTGATAAACATGTAGTCAGGCTAACCATGAATGAAAGAGAGAAGACACATATTCTAATATCAAAAATGAAGAAGGAATTATCATTATTGATACCATGGACACTGAAAGGATAATAAAGGAATACTCTGACAACTGTAAGCCCACAAATTTGATAATTTAGATTAAAAGGACCATTTCCATGAAAGACAAACACTACCAAAGCTCACAGAAAGAAAAATAGACTCTCTCTCTCTCTCTCTCTCTCTATATATATATATATATGATACTGAATCAATAATACTTTCCAATTTAGGAAGCATTAGGTTTTATAATGCTTAAGTTGATGGTTTTACTAGTAAATTCTACTAAACATTTAAGGAAGAATCATATACATTCTACATAAACTCTTGTTTTAGAGGAAACACTTTGTTACTTATTCTATAAGGCCAGCATTATCCTAAGCCAGCATTATCCAAAGCCAGACAAAGACAATATAAGAAAAGAAAACTACAAACCAACATCTCTCATGAATATAGACGCAAAAATTCTCAACAAAATACTAGCAAATTGAATTTAACAATGAACAGAAAGAATTATGCATCATGACCAAGTGGAATTTATTCCAGTTATGCAAGACTCATTCAACATTTGGAAATCAATTAATGTAACCTATCACATCAACAGGCTAAAGAAAAAAATCATATGATCACACCAATTAATGGAAGAGGAAAAGTATTTGACAAATTCAATGCCCAATGATGGTAAAAACCCTCAGCAAGCTAGAAATGGAGAGGGACTTCCTCAACTTCACAGTATCTACAAGAACTACAGCCAAGGGGCACCTGGGTGGCTCAGTCATTAAGTGTCTGCCTTCGGCTCAGGTCATAATCCCAGGGTCCTGGGATCAAGCCCTGCATCGGGCTCCCTGCTCTGCAGGAAGCCTGCTTCTCCCTCTCCCACTCCCCTTGCTTGTGTTCCCTCTCTCGCTGTGTCTCTGTCAAATAAATAAATAAAATCTTTTAAAAAAAAGAACTACAGCCAAAATCATATTTAATGGTGAGAAACTGGATTTTCCCCCTAAGATTAAGAACAAAGCTAGGATGTCCCCTCTCAGCATTCCTATGCAACATCATACTGGAAGTCCTAGATAGCACAATAAGAAAAGGTAATAAAAGGCATACGGCTTGGAAAGGAAGAAACAAAATTGACTTTGTTTGCAGATAACATGAATGTCTTTATAGAAAATCCCAAAGAGGTGACAAAAGCAAAATGAAACCAAAACATCCTGAAACAGGTGATTATGGTAGGGTTTCAGGATACAAGGTTAATATACAAAAGTCAATTGCTCTCCTATATACAAGCAATGAACAATTGAAATATGAAATTAAAAATGCATGATCATGTATAACTCATAAAACAATTAAATAGATACAAATCTAACAAAATATATATATAGTATCTGTATGAAAAACACTGTAAAAGTGATGAAATAAATCAAAGAAGATATAAAGAAATGGAGAGGAATTCTATTTTTATCTATTGGAAAAGACTCAATATTGTCAAGATGCCAGTTTTTTTCCAACTTCATCTACAGATTCAATGCAACCAATCAAAATTATAGCAAGCTATTTTATGGATATTGAAAAATTAATTCTAAAATTTATATTAGAAGGCAAAACTCCAGAATAACCAATACAAAACTGGCAAAGAATATAGTTGGAGAACTGATACAACCTGATTTCAAGACTTATTACACAGCTATAGTAATCAAGACTGTGTGGTACTGGTGAAAGAATAGGCACATAGAACAATGCAACAGAAGATAGAGCGCAGAAATAGACCCAGATGTATATAATCAATTGAACTTTGACAAAGGAACAAAGGTAATTCAATGAGGAAAGACTAGTCTCTTCAATAAATAGTGCTGGAAAAACTGAATATCCAGATGCAAGAAAATGAATCCAGATACAGACCTTTCACAACTCAAAATGGATCACTTAAATATAAAACTTATATAAAACTTCCAGAAGATAACAAAGAATAAATTCTATACTTGGGTTTTGGATTGAGTTTTTAGATACAATACCAAAAAATATATCTATAAAAGATAAAATTGATAAATTAAACTTTATTAAAATTAAAAACTTCTCCACAAATTACACTAAGAGAAACAAAAGACAAACCAAATTGAGAAAAAAAAATTTCAAAACATATATCTGATAAAAGACATATCCAAAATATACAAAGTACTCTTGAAATTCAGCAGTAAGAAAAGAAACAACCTAATTAACAATTGAGCAAAAAATCTGAACAGATACCTCATGAAAGATACAGGTGGGGAAAAAAGTACATATGTAAAGATACTCATAATTATTTGTCATTAATGAATTGCAATGACATACACCTATTACAATAGCTAAAATCCAAGTCCTGATAATACCAAATGCTGGTGAGGATGTGAAGCAACAGAAATTCTCATTCACTGCTGGTGAGAATGCAAAATTCTATAGCCAGTTTGGAAGACAGTTTCATTGTCTGTTGTTATATAGCTAAACATAATCTCATATGATCCAGCAAACAGGTTTCTAGGTATTTACCCAGTTGATATGAAAACCTACATTCACACAAAAACCTGCATGTTTATAGCAGTTTTATTCACAATAGCCAAAATTTGGAAGCGATCAAGATGTCTTCAGATAGATGAATGAATGAACAGACTGATACATGTATACAATGGAATATTATTCAGAGATAAAAAGAAATGAGCTATCAAGTCATGAAAACACATTGAGGAATCTTAAATGCATACTGCTATATTGAAATGCCACATACTCTATGATTCCAATTATATCATATTCTGAAAAAGGCAAAACTATAGCAATAATAAAAAGATAAGTAGTTGCCAAGGGGCCAGGGTGAAATAGTTGAAGCACAGGGAATTTTGGGGGCGGGGTAGTGAAATTATTCTGCATTATACTGTAATTGGGATGCATGACTCTATATATTTGTGAAAACCCACTGATTTCCTAATATAGAGAACCTTAATGTATTAAATGTTTCAAAAATCATGTAGACACTTGGCAGCTCCTAAGATGGAATGCAGAATGTGACAAAACAATCTAATTGTACGATAAATGTATGAAATTATTTCATAGAAGAGGGTAAGGGAAAAGGTACTGACCTAAGTAACTATGGAAATGAGTGGAGTCTGTAATACTAAAGGCAAAAGAAACTATATTCTAGTTGAGAAAGTTGTTTCCCATGGGAATACAGGTTAGGAATTCTGATACCACTATATCTGTACAGTAGAACTGATGGATTCCAAAGGATAGCTGACAGTGGAAGCCATGTTTCTCACTGTTAGAATATAAAGCTATAGACGAGCAAAAAGAGGCTAGAATGATCTATGTGATAATGGATTTTGAGTTGGAGACATTCATATGAACTCATGTTTAGTTTAATATAGATACAGATGGCTTCATATAGAAATTTATAGGTATGTGTATACACATAGGTTAGTATACATTCATATATTTTCCTGTATCAGTCGACAGGGCCAGCATATACACTTCAGTAGCAGCCAGCTCACCTAATGCCCAGGTCTTGGTTTCTAATACCCTTCTTCAATAAAATGAATGACTGATTCTAGAAATGGAGGAAATGCAGAAATAGAGGCTAAAGTATCTTGTAGTCCCCCAAAATAAAGAAGTGCTTTAAAAAAATCCACAAAAATGGTAGTATGTCAAAGAAATACAGGAATCAACTGAAAGAGCTCTAAATGGTCAAGAATGGAACTATTTGAACAACAAAATAAATAGAGCAGCATGGGTGATTACCCTGGGTATAAAATTAATACAATGGAATATTATGCAGCCATCAAAAAAAGAAATCTTGCCATTTGCAACAACGTGGATGGAACTAGAGGGAAGCAAAATAAGTCAATCAGAGAAAGACAAGTATCATATGATCTTACGGATATGAGGAATTCTTAATCTCAGGAAACAAACTGAGTGTTGCTGGAGTGGTGGGGGTGGGAGGGATGGGGTGGTTGGGTGATGGACATTGGGGAGGGTATGTGCTATGGTGAACACTGTGAATTGTGTAAGACTGTTGAATCACAGACCTGTACCTGTGAAACAAATAATACATTACATGTTAAAAAAAAAAAAAAAAGAAGCTAGCAGGAAGGGAAAAATGAAGGGGGGGAAATCGGAGGGGGAGACGAACCATGAGACACTGTGGACTCTGAGAAACAAACTGAGGGTTTTAGAGGGAGGAGAGTGGGGGAATGGGTTAGCCTGGTGATGGGTATTAAGGAGGGCACATATTGCATGGAGCACTGGGTGTTATATGCAAACAATGAATCATGGAACACTACATCAAAAACTAATGATGTAATGTATGGTGATTAACATAACAATAAAAAATTTTTTTAAAAAATTCCACCAAAAAAAAAAAAACTAATGATACAATGTATGGTGACTAACATAACATAATAAAATAAAATTTAAAAAAATAAAATAAAATAAAATTGATACCTGTTTCTCTATACTGGTATAAATAAATAAGTAGGGGAGAATAGACAAATCTCCTATGAAGAACTCCAAATAATTTATGTACATACTCCACTTTCAAGCAGGTGGAACATAGTTCCCCACTCCTTAATGTGGGCTATGCATAGTGGTTCCTCCCATGCAGTATGAAAAGGGAGGGAAAGAGTAACCTTACAGTAAAGAATCCTGACAAACAAACACTACCTCAGCCAGGTGATCAAGGTCAACATCAATAGTGATAAGTCACATTGACAGTATGTACCTTTGATGTGATGTGATGAAAATGGCACTTCATCTTTGTGGTCTTCTTCTCAAAATATGTAACTCCCATCAATCATGACTAGAACATTAGGTAATTCCCAAATGAGGGACATTTTACAAAAATTTCTGACAAGGACTGCTCAAAACTGTCATGGTCATCAAAAACAAGGAAAATCTGAGAAATTGTCATCTCCAAATAGGAGCATAAGGAAATAGAGCAACTAAACATATATCTGGTGTCTTGGATGGATCCTGGAACAGAAAGTGGCCACTGGGTAAAAACTAAGAAAAAAAAATAAAGTATGGGCTTCAGTTAATAATAATGTGTTGATATTGCTTCACTGATTTTAACTAATGTACTACAGTTATATAAAATGTCAAAAATAGGGGGAATTGAATAAGGGGTATATGGGAACTCTCTGTACCACCTTTACAAATTTTCTTGTAAATCTAAAATTGTTCTAAAAAATATATTAAAAGTTAAAAGAGAAAAAAGACAAATTTACCTATGCATTGTCAAGGTGTATAGAGCAACTTAAAAGGACGCATCTAAAATCAGAAAGACACATTATATTAGGAAAAAAGAAACTCAAAATGCAGCATTTTCCTTTGGCTAAAATATCATCCCTTGTTTCTTAAAATACCTGTTGAGTTTTATAAGATTAGAAATGATTGTCAAGTCTTCATAAGGCATTCGATATTATACAATTTTAAAAAGTTCATCCATAATAAGGTAAATAAGTTTATTAACCAAGGTAACTATTGCTAGTCTACAGATGGCTCTAATTCTTGGATATGAATTACTATTCATATCACAAATATATGGTATTAACTCTGAAAGTCAGTACCTAGAAAAACTAAGTGAAATTGTCCTCATGCCAACTTCATCTCTGAACTTCTCAGGTTAATTTTCAATTAATGTTGTCTTTGAGATGAATAAATATAAGATTATTTTTGTTAATTTCACCTTATATAGACATTGTTTAATATGGGTACTGATAAAAATAGGCATTCAAGGAATGTTGTGAAGAGGGAACAAGTCACAGGAAGAGAAAAGAATGATCAAATATCTGTGCATCAGTTAGTATTTAACTGCAGACAACAGAAGACTTCGTAGCTGTAGTAAACCAAAAGGATTTAATACCAAGAATGAGGTGCTTACAAAATTGCTGGAAGGTCTAAAAGAAGTGCTCTGGGCTGGGCCTCCATATCATCACTGCATAACTGACTCAAAAGAAACTGCGACCTTAGCTACAGTCAGGAAGCTGGGAATCAGGAAGACAGTGCTCCTCACCTCTGCTCTAAGTATCAGGATGCTGCTGCTGGATGGCTGGCTCCTGAGTCTTTTCCCGCACCAAGAAAATGCATGACCCCTCCAGGCCCTCCCTTTCCCCCACTTCACTCTGCTCTGCATTCAGACCTCTCATGAGTGCGTTTGATTGATTGAACTCAAATTACATTTGGAACTTCTTCTCCAAAGGAAGTCTGAGAAACGTACTTTTAACCTTTCCAGTCTCTGCCATACAGAAAGCACATTAAGGAAGGTAGAATAAACATTGAGTCAGTCGATCTAGCTTATCCACCACATATGACATTAGATGACTGTAATGTGAGAAATGCATTTGAGGGGCTATTATCAACTGACCTCTTACTGGAGGCATATTTTCCTCTAGAGTTTAGCAATGATCTATTCATACAGACCGTGTGCCCAACATATCACTCAGAAACCTAAACAAACCAAAAATATAGTACCCTCTCAAGTTGTTACAATATCACAGTCATTTTGCGTTTGTTCTCCTAAAACATACCGTAGGGCCTGCATCCAAAATTCATTTTCGAAAATTCTGCAAAATTTCTCTCTGGATTCCTTGACGTGTGTACGCATTCACATACATATGTATACACAAACACATACACTCCCACAAACACTCTATTCAACTTTCATCAATATGAGAAAGGTCCTTATGGGTCATAAATATCTATTAATTATGAAGATGACTTTGTCTAAACTCACAACTTTAGTATTTGTCCTTCCAGATAAAACATTTTCCCCTTGGAATGAAATATTAGTTTAGTACTGGCTATTTATCCCATTATCAAATATTCCCACAGGCTAGGCTTCTACTTGAGCTCTCACTTCCCAGCATAGACTTCTTTATCACCAACATCTTGTCTTTTCTATTGACAAGAACAAATTATTAAATTTCTATTCCATTAAATGAAAAACTGAAGTTCTCTGAGAAAAATAAAAAAGGAATGTAAAAATTAGTCTGGCTATACTTTGCATGGAGTGGTATCTTATAACCACGTTGGAGGAAAAAGTACTCTATTAAGATATACAAACAGAAGTTATTAGAGAAAAACCAATAGGATTGGTTGCTGAGATGGATTAGGAAAGATGACTGCTGTACTCAGAGGAATTATTGTTGAATGAGGTACGAATGATCTGTTAAGCAAGCAACAAAAAAAAGTCCTTATGGAACCCTGTCAGCCATGTCACTCCACTCCTGCCACTTGTGTGGAAAGATGGATGAAATGCAAGAAACTGCCAGAGGTTTCTGAACTGCTACAGAACATTTCAAGGAGCCTCTCAGTTACAGATGGTACCAATGAAAACACACAATTCTGAAATAAAATCTCCCTTACTATTGTTTTCATTCATTCTTTAAATTCTTTCTAAATAATACATTCTACAGTAGAAACTCCTATACCAAGAAGTTCTTTAAATGGATTGGAAATAATAATAAAGAAGAGATCTGAGCACAATATAAAAAAAAATCACTAAAATAACCTTCTCTTCCCAGTCTATAAAATTTCTCAGATAAATTTTTGAAATGACGTATTCATCATTCGGAAAGAGTGCCAAGAAATAGTGGTTTAAGAAGACCCTAAATTTAACATGCTTACACTTGAATTGCTACTATATCAAGAAAAGAATGTTCCACATTGAATTTACTATCACACATCAGTTTATTCATGAAACATCTATTCTCCTATAAAATATACTTCATTTTATCTTCACTTTTGTATACCACACATGAACACAAGTGTTCTTCATGAATGACCTCAAGAAAAAAAAGGAATAAACAAAAATTTGCACCATCAGATTTTCACAAAAATTTAATTGTACACTAAAGTTTATGAACTAGAATCAGCAAAGGATAGAATAGAATTTTGTCAAAGAAGGTTACATTTAAGTCAGAAGTAAGTTATATTTATTTTCCCTTACACATGAACTTTAAAAGAATTAGCTTATAGTAAGATTAAAGCAGTATTTTTTTCTTTTGCTTTGCCTCTAAGTAGACAAGGTGGGGCTATATTTAATATGCATGTACCCTGTTCAAAGCTGGTATCCAAATAGCATAGCAAATGATAATATTCATACTTTACTTTTCTATCAAACAGTTTTATAACCTATTGTGCTAGCAAACTATAACCCTATCTTATTTTTTCCATATTTTAATTATCAATCAACTAATAACAATTTTAAAATAGGTAAATAGTAAAAGGTTACCAAGTAACAAAATTATTTTGACCACACATAGATCAAAGAAACCAGCAGTATTTACTATATACCTGGCAAGATGATTGGAGAAGTCACATTCATTATTTTAATCTTCTCTTCAGCTCCCTAAAGTACCTATCAATACCCACCTTCATACAAAAGGAATCACAGACACTAAAGAATTTAAATATTGCATGAAAAGTTACATTACTGATGAGTGATAAAATCATTCCAACACAATTCTGTTATTCTTCAAAGACATGCTCCTTCTACAGCCTTACATATCTGCTGCCTTACATACCTGCTCCTATGAGATTTACTGTTACAAATACTGAACAGAGAAAGCATTCTTTTCTACTCATGCACAGACCCAGAAAATAGGTACCTCGAGTACAGAGTTACCCGGTAGGATGTCTCTGAACAGCTCTTCAAAAAGACCATACCTTTGTCTCATTTCTTCTGCGTCCCAGGATGTGTAATAATAATGGTGTGTTCGTCACTGGAGAAGGGGGACCATCTTAGTGCAGTAAGAAGATTGTCCACAAAGGGCATTTCCTTTTGGAAGTCACTTGTTTTTGAGAAGTTTTCCATGCTATAATACAAACTATTAATTTGGGTCACTAAAATGTAGCACAAAAAGAGACACCGATATTCATAAACATATAATCCCCCAGATTTCCCCCAAGTTAATTCACATCCACCATTCAAGTAGTTCACATCCACCATTTCATCATTTTGATGAAATGTTTTCATAAGTACTAAATAAGCACCATGGGAAATTCTGCTGAAGTTAGTTATAAAAGACAAAGTTTAACTGGAAAATGAATCTCAAAAGAAGACTGTCTTCAAGTTGTCCTCACTGACCTTTGTAATGCAAACAAAGGAAAGGAAGATGAGGAGGAGCCTGTGGGATTACTGAGGAATGGAGATATTTCTCCCTTTCTTTGGGGGAGAAACACTCAATTGATGCCAACAATAAGTAATATGGACCCATTTTTTTGGTTTCACTTTAGCCTGGGTGACCCCTTTGAACATTCATAGAAGAAAGGGGTATCCCTGAAGATGTTCTTAATTATGCTCAAACCTCTGTCCCAGCAGAATCCATCATATCACAACTCATTATTACAAATATTGTTACTGCCTATGCCAGACAGCTTCTTGCAAACTGTCAATTGTGTTGCAAGAATTAGGGATAATTCTGTGTGTTTACTGATGTTCATCCTATATTCCCCAATGAGGATGTATTATAAAAATATTCTTCAGTAATATTCTTGTTACTCCTATTAAGAATATTCAAAGCTGAAGAGAAAAAGGATCAGTGGAAGAAGTTAAATGAGTTGGTCTATGAAAGAATATACAAGCAATTCACATTCAAGTGGGGCAAGTATAACAATGGCTTCTAATACTAGAAAAGATGCAGCCTAAAGTATCTTCCAAACTTGATATAACTTTACCTTTGATAATGGCTACTTATTCTCTTGGCAGGGCTAGTTTACGCAGCCAAATTCTCTGCTTGAAGAACAAGGATATGTATTTAAAAGCCTAGGAGGCTTAAGTACTCTAACAGATACAAATCCAAGGAAATCCTAATGTAGTATCAGAGATAATAATTCTTTATTTTTTCTCCCGATCCTGGATCTCACTTGGATGAACATAGGATCAATAGAGTACACTGAGCAGGTTTAGGGTTTAGAAAGCTGGTGTCCTAGAATAAGAAAAAGTTCAATTTCCTTGTCAGTTGTACACAAATGGAATACAGGAATATTTGGACTTTGAGAGAAAAATAACATATTTTAAAGATTTCTAAGAAATGTAACCGAAATAAGTTTAAAACCAACAATGTATGTGGATATCAAACATTGTCCTACAGAAAAGGCAAATAAGCAATTCTTACCAGAATTTTTTTTTTAAATCATAGTAAGGCAAATATCTCAAGAGTTGCACTGTAATCAGATATTACTGTAGCTTTAATACTCAAACTAATAGAGTTACTTATTCTTTTTTTTAAGTATCATATTTCTAATGATGCTGGTCTACACCTTTGAACCAGCAACATGGCTAGAGAGGAATTACATAAGAGAAAGTTTCCACTCTCTTTCCAGGAGCTCTAATGACAGAGAAATGGGGCCAGAACTACTGACCTCTCTATTATATAAGATATATATTCTAAAAGAGTCAGAACTGGTTCCTCCTTCCATGCCTTTGACATCTATCAATAATTTTCTTCTTACATCCATTAATGAAGTCACATCTCCTAGCAATGCAACATGGCCAAGACTAAAGGGCACAGGTTGTAATAAAGTACAACCTGGAATCTTGTTGACAATAGCTAAGACAGAAAGAGGAAAAGTGTGGGAACATTCAGTGTTCATGAGGGACTGGCATATTCTTCCAGCATATTATTCAGGAATAAAGCACCTATTCATATTAAAAAGAATAGGTAATCAAAGAACAAGAAAACTTTCTGTATGTCAAAGGAATAGTGACTGTGTAGATCAACTTTTGTTTCAGCATGTACTCTAAGAAAGAGAATCTGACAGCACAAAGATATACAGTAAAGAGAACCAAATTAATATTTTGTCCAAAGGCATACTGGGCTTAGCTAGATCTTTTCCAATTCAAGAAGACTATGGAAAGATTTATAACATGAATCAAGGAAATCAATTCATTTAAGATTAGAGGAAAAGCATGTCTATGAATATAGAAGAAAATGTGATTCCATCTGGTTTCACAGACTCTATGAAACATGAGATAAACTAACATGACAAGAAAGAACATTAGCTAAGACAAAAATAGAGTTGGCAGATAACAAGAAATTAATTCAGAGAAATGAAAACAAAATAGCAAAATTAAAATACATATTGGAATCAATGGACTACAGAATCAACACTAAAGTAATAGAAACAAAATGTAGAATATTGGCTGTTCGATGCTGATCAACAAGCCAAGCTAAATCTATCAGAATCACATGGACTGCTTTTTGGCTTTTTTGTTGTTGTTGTTGTTGTTGTTGTTGTTGTTGTTGTTTTGAGAGAGAGAAAGTGCCTGGGTGGGTAGGGGGGTGAGGCAGGAGGGAGAGAGAGAATCCCAAGCAGGCTCCATATTCAGCACTGAGCCCAATGTGGGGCTCGATCTCACAACCCTGAGATCATGACTTGAGCCAAAATCAAGAGTTGGAGGCCTAACCAACTGAGCCACCCAGGCGTCCTAAGACTGTTTTTTGAATATATGGATATGGAACCCTAACTTTCAGAGTCTGACTCAATTGATATAATAGGTCTTGAAAATATGTGTTTTAAAATAAAAAGTTCTCCAGGTGGGGCACCTGGGTGGCTCAGTCCTTAAGCGTCTCCCTTCCGCTCAGGTCATGATCCCAGGGTCCCGGGATCAAGCCCCGCATCGGGCTCCCTGCTCCGTGGGAAGCCTGCTTCTCCCTCCCCCACTTCCCCTGCTTGTGTTCCCTCTCTCGCTGTGTCTCTTTCTGTCAAATAAATAAAATCCTTAAATAAATAAATAAATAAAATAAAAAGTTCTCCAGGTGATTATAATAAACACACAATTGTGGGAATGACTAGTGCGGCAAACCAGAGGAGCCAAGGTGAGGCAAGAATAAAGATGAGAAAAATAAAAAATATGGAAAACAGAGAATGGAGAGAGAAATTAGCAATCATAAGCTTCTTTAGGAAAGAAAGAAACAGAGAGTAGAAATATTTTCAGAGCCTTTAAAATAGAAAGATAAGTATATTATCTGAAGACTGAAATGGATTATAGAAGTCTATGGAAAATGAGTAGAAAGAGAAACACATTCCTGGACATATCTTGGTGAAACTCTTGATTGTCAAAGATAAAGAAACAAATCTTACAAATACCACGAAGAAAAAAAGTTATTTGGGGTTAATTTCAAAGAGTAAGACATCAGGCCTTTTCCAACTTCTTATCTGGAACTGATTTACAGCAAGCAATGAGATAATATTTACAAATTTTACTAAAATGTGCTTTAACTTAAGAACTATCTAATTAGCTGACGTTTTATTTATGTGCAAAGGAGACAAAAATATTGCAGGTATACAAAGCACAAAAATGGATCAACTAGAACTTTTTTCGTGAATAAATACTCAATGAATTAGTAAAACAGTATGCTAAAAAATTTAAAAACTGGTAAATTAAAAATATAATGAAGGAAAATTAGCAATACCAGATAGTAAGGCCCATGATAAATCTATGATAACTAAAACCACGTGATACTTAACAAGAAAAGATAGGTCCTAAGAACAGACCAGAAAGCAGACACAAACTGAAGTATACATAAAGAAAAAATACATATGAATGCATTCAACAAATATTTAAAGAAAAGAAAATATTTTTAGATACACCTATGTGCAAAGAAAAACAATTATAGGAAGGAAATTCAGCAAACAAAAAAAATTAGTTTCCTCTGGATGGTGCGAGATTTTTATTTTATTCTACATTACTTTGCCAAGGTAATTTGCCAACAACAACCAAAAAAACCTGTATCACACATAATCATAAAAGAATAATAAATGTCAAAAACAAAATTAGAATCCTTAAAAGTATTTTTCTAATTTTGTAATTAAAGACAGTGCGAGGGGCGCCTGGGTGGCTCAGTTGGTTAAGCGGCTGCCTTCGGCTCAGGTCGTGATCCTGGGATCCTGGGATTGAGCCCCATGTCTGGCTCCCTGCTCGGCAGAGAGCCTGCTTCTCCCTCTCCCTCTGCCTGCCACTCTGCCTATTTGTGCTCTCTCTCTATCTGTCGAATAAATAAATAAAATCTTTAAAAAATAAAAATAAAGACAGTGAAAATATTATTTGGTTCATAATACAAGGGTCGCTGTGTGTTCTCCAAACTTTCTTCAAAATGCAATGAAGAGAAAGGAGTAGAAGGTCCTGGTGAGTTAATAGCTTGATCACTTTCCACCCTCCTTCCATTTACAACCCTAACCCCAAATCAATATAACTCCTAAACCAAGCAAATGCTAGTGGCTACCAGCAGGTAATGTTCCAACTGAGAGAGACACTGAAGAACTTTCAAGGTTGGAGAGCCTAAGCTGGTGATGGGAATGCAGCTGAAGTCTTGGACCCAGGGGAGAAAGCTGACACTGGCTGCAAGAGTATATCTGGATTCTTTCATCCCTAAACAATGAGGGAAGATGTAGACAAGGGAATGTGTTCTCTATAATCTGTAGAGCTAAAGTAATCCAGAAAGCCAAGGATCTTCACCAGGTTCTTGCTTGGCTTCAAGGGGTATCCAACAATGAGCACTGCCAGGCAAGATGATGGAAAGAAACTGAGTACATGAAAGACATTGCTAAGCCACTAAATCAACCAAACATAAAATCAACCCAACTTCTCTGAACATCCTGTTAAGATGAAATAATTTTAATAATATTGAACCTATATTTTTGGCCAGCTTAAATTCATTTACGTTACTTGCCATAAAAATCCTCTTAATTAATATAATAGGAAAAGATAAGGAGAAGAGAAAATTGTGATGGGCAGTAAATCTTAAAATGTGTATTGTTAAATCCAAATAAACAATGTTAGATTCTATGGGTATGTGTAGTATACGTGATAAAGTTTCTTAAAAATAGAAGAGATAGTGGAAATCCTAACATTCACCTGGTACTAAAATTTCTAAACTAGGATTTGGGGCTTGGTGGGGCTAGGCCAGAAGCAAAAGTTTTAAGAAAAGATTTTATCTGGGAACTTGAAGTGGACATTAGGAAAAGTGAGAAATGAAAAGTATAGTAAGGTTTATACCTTATGGAGAAAGGAGAATTGGAAGCAGGAATATACAGTATTTGGGAGATAAATAATTGGTAACTTATGGATAGTCATATATATGTGTTTGATTATAAGGGATAAAAAAAGAGAAGATAACTATTAATGAAACTGGAAATCATAGAAAAATTCCTAAATTTACAAGGTTGAAAAGGGAATAATAACTTGATCAAATCAATACTAATAAGGAAAAAGAAGATAAAAATTAAATAGAATAAAAAAATAGAACTTCTAAATATGGATGCAGGAAATTCTAAAGATAATATTGGCAAATAATAACCAACAGTGTATCAAAAGAAGTAGCAAATGAAAGGTTCCTTCAATATAAGAAAATATATCACCATAATTCATTACAGCAGAAAATGTAAAACAGAAAAATCATATTATATTAATAGATGCTGAGAAGGCATTTGGCAATACTCAGCAGACACTTCTTATAAAAAAAACTCTAAGTAGGAATAGAAACAGTCTATTTAAATATAAATAAATCTACTCATCAAAGTTCAATAGCAAATATCACATTAAAAGATAAAACACTAAAATGATTTTATTTATAGTTTGGAACTCAGCAGAGATGTTCACTGCTGTCATTATTTTTCAGTGTTATTTTGGAGGTTCTGGCAAATTCAATTTTAAAAAGAAATAACATATAAATATTTTAGAAGAGATAAAACTGCCATTTGCTGATAATGCATTTATATGCTGGAGACACCAAAGATATTCTAATTTAAAAATTATGAAATTTTATAGAAGAGATTTGTAATGTGGCTGGATAAGAGAGATATACAAAGCTCAACAGCTTTACATTAGAGTATGCAACTATATCAAAAAACATAAAGGAGAAAAGAGTAAAGCTAATAATAGTAATGAAATAGGTAGGAAAAATCTTAAGCTCTCAGGCCCCACAAAGACACATGAAGAACCTTATAATATTTCATTGACACTACACCCCTTTAAGAATGATTAAAAGCACCAAAACAAACAAACGTAATGAAACAAAAACAAAAACACACTATGTCCTGACCGGGATGTAGAACAACTGGAACGGATATATCACTGGTTGGGACACAAAACAGCACAACCACTCTGGAAAGTTTGCTAGTGTCTTACAGAGGTAAACATAACTCACCATACAACCCAGCAATTCCACTTATAGTTATTTACAAAGGAAAATGAAAACATATTTCCATACTAAAATCTGTATGCAAATTTAAATGGCAGCTTTATTCATCATCACCACAAAATGTCTATCACCTGGTAAATGGAAAAACAAACTGACTATTCAATGAAATACTCACTTCATGATTAAAGTATAAACCAACTCCTAATACATGCAACAACATATATATTTCAAATGTTTTATGCTAAATGAAGGAAAGTTGACACAAAAGACATTTTATAGTTTCTCATATATATGATATTCTGGAAAAGGCAAAACTAATTCAAAGAGATTTGATCAATTGTTGCCAGAGATTGAGGGACTGAGAAGACAATTAACTAAAAAGGGATATGAGGAAACTTTTTGGAGGTGATGGAAATGTCCTGTCTTGATTACAGTGGTAGACATGTGACTGTATACCTTGGCAGAATTCAGCAAACAGTACACCTCAAACAGATTAATTTTACTGAATATGAATTATACCTTAACAAACATAACTTAAAATAAAACAAGGTGTGAAAAAAATGGAAAAACATAAAATATTTTTAGACAATGACTTAAAATCAAAATATATTAACTCTCAAAATTGTCATGTAAATTAATGCAATTCCAATTAAAATCCCAAAAGAATGGTTCTAGAATTGGATAAAATGATGTTGAACTTCATACAAAAGAAGCAATGTTCAATTGAATAGTCAATAAATTAGGAATGAAAGATAACTTAGGAGACTTATTATACTATATGAAAATATACTATAAAGCTACTGTAATCAAATTAATACAATATCAGCATAGGAACAGACAGAGGGGACTACAATAGAAGATACTAAAATGGATTCCAGTATATAGATCATGTACCGTATGATAATGTTAAAAAATAAAGGGTTTATTTATTAACTGCTGAACATGAACCATTTATCTAACTCGGAGAAAATTATGTTGAACCCCTATCTCACACCATAAACAACAATAAATTATGGGGTGGGGGTAGAAGATCTAAATATTAAAAACATTATAATCATTAAAAAAAATTAGGAGTAGGGAGTCTTCTTAACCAAGACAGAAAAATCCTGAAACTACAAACAAGAAAGGAGACATATTTATAATAAAAAATTTAAATGATTTCTATAGGAAAAGACACTAAAAATGTTTTAATGTATATTATATGCAATGAAATAGCATAACATAGAAGAGCCCTTTAAAACTGACAATAAAAACAACTCAATAGAGAAAAATGAGGAAAGGATATAAGTATAAGTAGTTCACTCATGAGCAAATCTAAATGGCAAGAGAAAAAAAGCTTAAACTTACTATAAGTTTAGAAAGTATAAATTAATGTAACAATGAAATAACACTATATTCATTAGACTGCCAAAAATTAAAAAGAATGACACATATTGCTGCTTGGGATGCTGGGGAAAGTTACGATCACATACTGCCGGCAGAAATGTAAATCACTTAATCTTCTGGAAAGCAATAAGACAGTATCTTAGCAGTCATGCTACTGGGAATATATTCCATAACATAAAATTGCCCATTTAGATCCATTCCTTGTACTTCTGTTCATAATGGCCAAAAAATGTAAATAAAATTAATAATCATCTATAAAAAGAAGAGCGGAATAATATTCACCATTTTATCATGAAATATTACACAACAATTAGGAGGAACTGAGTTGGTTTTATTCCAGTTGATGTGGTAACATTTCCATAGAGTACTACTGAGTAAGGAAAAAAGGTGCAGAAAAGCATTTAATATGATCGGATGGATGGATGGATGGATGGATGGATGGATGGATGGATGGATGAAATCCTTATATATGGTTCTATGAACATAAAGGAAAAGATAAAAAGGTAAAGACAAGGTTGTTAGGCATTCAATAGGGTTGAAAGATGAAAGAGAAAAAAAGGAAAGGAGAGACCACTCAAAAAGAAAACAAGCTATTAATTTAAAAAATTGACACATAAGAGACTATCTCTTTTATGTACAACTACACACATAAGTATGTGTGATTTTAAGGATGTATGGATTAATAAAGAGATTTGTAAAAACAAAATTAACTCTGTCTACTGACATATGAGAATGTAAAACAAGATGATTTTATGTAAAAAAAGCAAGTTCTTGTGTGGATGGTGATTTATTTTTGCATATGTTTCAATGAGCAAAGAGAAAGGACAGAATGATAATACCAGGTGGTTAATTTTGCCTCCAGAGCTTGAGAATGGGTGACATGGGTGTGCACAGAATAAATAGAGTGTGCCACTGGTTTATGATAATAAATATTTCCTCTATACATCTTTGTAAGTATTGTTACAAGAAGTGTGCATTACTATTGTAATTTAAGCAACAAAATAAAGGGAAATATACATTGTTATCAAGGAAAAAATAAAATTACTATTTAAGGTTAATGCTTTCAAAGTAGTTGAGGGAATAAGACAGATCAAGGGAAATGATTTATTGTGAGTCCCTAGGGGAAAGTTTCATTTATAAACATACATTTAAATCCAAAGCAAACATATTAAGCATTTACTTTGGTACAGCCTGAGGACTAGCATTTCTGAAAGTGTGGATTTCAAACCACCTCTTATAGGATCACTGGGGGGACCTATAAAAAGGGATATTCCCAAACCCACCTCAGGTTTTCTGAACTAGAGTCTCCAGGGAGACTCATTTTTAACAAGTGCTTTCCCCTCCCCGGTGTGAATCTGACGCAAAAGGTATGGTGAGAGACAGAGCTTTCGATTAGTGGTTCTAAGAACTGACAAATCATAAGAACCACCCATTTTAAAAAATACAATCCAGAAAGTTTGGGAAGCACAGCCTCAGGCAGTTTCAGTGGGGTCCTCTTATAAAACAATTGATAGAGCCCAGAAAGAGGACCAATGCTGTACTGCAATGTAGTTATAATTTTAAAGCAATATTAACAGTGTTTATGCAACAGAAAAGGGAAAGTGAGATCGCAGGTTGTTTTGGCGAGATATTTATGCTAATATTTTCTCACACTTACAGTCTCTTTCTCTTTCCACATAGGCCACCTTATAATAACTGATCTTCCCTGGCCTACCACTTTGGGGCTTTTTTTGGTCATTCAGAGACCATCAAATGGCAAACCCAGAAATGTAGTTCTTTCAGCAGAAATTCCCAAAAGGGAACCCCTTGGCATTTGTTAGCAACACAATAAAAAATCCCCAGCTACTATAGGAACTATTTGAGCAGAATTTTATCAGGGAGGACTTAACATATTTTTCCTTGTTCAGCTCACAGCCTCGTGGGTGATTAAGTCCAAAAGCTCAGTTACCAATCTCCAACAGGTAGACAACAGGCTGCAAATCCAGTCTAAGTTCCAACTCAAATAAACCGTGTGGTTGTGGAGAAGTCACTTCACTGTGCCTCAATGTCCCTGTCATTATATGAAGAGACTGGGCTTAAAGAACTTTACAGATGTATTTAATATCCTTCTGTAAGTTTTAAGATATTTAGTAGAAGATAGTTTTGTAGCAAATGCAATGCTCCGTAGAAATTTAGGGGACTCCAATAATGTAGAGAATAAAAGATCTTAAATTTACAAATATTCTGGGTATTCTATGGCCCTTATGCTGTATTTTATGGGGTTTGCCTTTTTGCAATGCTTTTCAGCTTCTGGGTTCCCTCAAATCCCATGTATTGCCAGGCTTTGCTTTTTAGACATAATGAATATGGCCAACCTGGAAATCCATGTATAACAAGAAGAAAAAATGTTTTAGCTGGTATAAGAATTCTTAGAAAGAGAGTAACTCTTTGTGTTAAGAAAATGCAACAATAACCTTGTTTGGAATAGAAGGTGAGATAGAACAGGACCTGAGTGTGGGTAAAACTGTTCTGCCTGAGACAAGCGGATGGACTGATTGCTTTAAAAAATGAAATTTTAAAAAAGAGAGAGAGAGAAAAAAAGAAAGGAAAGGAAAGGAAAAGGAGAAATGAAAATAAAGGAGAAAGTGGAGGCAAACTAAGAAGAAAGGCTGTGCACTGTGACTGGATTTCTGTAGAGAGCCTCCGTGTCTGCATTAAAACCTACCAAAATCCACAAATGCAGGCTGATAGTAGATTAAAAAAAAAAAAAAAAAAAAAAGCAGAGGAAGCTTGAGGCTTCATACATAAGTGACAAGGGGAGAAATTACAGAAAGCATCCTGGCAATGCATTTGGGGCTTCAACCAGGTTTACAGAAATCCTCAAGGGGCAGGGAAGCTCATAAAAACACCTAACCAACTGACTACTGTGTACTTTAAAGATTAAACATTAGTACATTATTAAGGATCTGAGAATTTTACATGTGGATCCAGAACAAATAATAGCATGTCTGGGTCAAATGAGGTCTTCCGTACCAATAACGAAATCTGACTATGGAGAAGAACATCACTATACTTTAAAAATGTGAACAAAATTGGTTCCCTGATTTCTGTACACAAACAAGCTCAAGTAGATAGCAATATGCTAAGCCTGTAACTAATGTAAAGTGTTTTTGTCATGTGGAGAACATCAACTGGCAAAACCATTTGCACTGTTTAGACAAACACAATTTAAGTGGGAGTAAGAAATATAAAAACTAGTTCATAATTGACTTTCAACATTTACATATTTATTTGTTTACCAGGTATTTATTGAGCACTTCCTATATGCATTCCACTGCAGAGTCCCTAAGGGAATTTAAAGATATATAAGAATCCATTCTTGAAGAAGCTCGGTAACTAAGGAGACAGACTTTTAAGCACAGTAAGTTAAAAAGGAAAGAGTAAATGAAAATTGACTTTTTTAATTGGCTAGAAGAGAATTTCAGAAGCTGAAGTGTTCTTGGTTATATTTTAGGAACTACATTAATACCTAGTAAGTCACACAGCTAACAAAAGCTATAGTATTTCACGTAACAGGAAGATCACTTTGAATTTAGTAATCAGTGAAGCCTCCATGTAATGGAGAAGTTAGGCTTAACATTCCAGCATAAACAATGTGGAGGCTAAAATGTTAGGACATGATCAGGTCTGCTGGGCTGAAACAGCATTTTGAGAGGCAAACAGAGATTTTGTGGAAGAGGAAAGGAGCCTAGGATTTATCCTCTCTAATTAAGAGACCTGGGACAGGTTGCTTACCATTTTCAAATATCTGCTTTCAGATTATAAAATAAAAATTAATAATATCTACCTACCTTCCTCATAACATGCTATAAAAATTAGATAAGTTCACATATGTGGAAGAAATACAAACACTTTAAAGTTTCATACAAATATAAGTTAATTTTCTTTTTCTTACTATCAGAGACTCATCTACATTTTTAAGATGGATAACCTCTTGGGTTCTCAAAAAAGGGTCTTACTCGCATTCATCTTAGCCATCCTGAAACCTAACACTCGTGATGTCTCTAACTCCTATCTGTTCTCTCAACTTCAGTTTAACTTTGCCCCTCCGTCTTAGGTTTTTAATACACTGGTAAGCCCACTTTCAAGGTTCCCTGCCACCTGCTACCTGACCATGATACTGCCTTTAGAATTAAGAAAATAAATGGTTGCCCACTAGTGCTCAGCTGACACTGACTTGTCCCTGCTTGGACAAAAACCTACATAGATCAATCAGACCTGATGTGGAAATTTACACACATGAACCTGGAGTGACACACATCATCAACACTAGAATGGTTTCTGGAGTTATTCTGAGAGTAAAAGGAGCCAAAACAGTTTTAAGTACACGTTGGGGGGACGGCAAATAACTGATATATGACTTTATAGGAATATTAATGTAACTGGATTAAGAGTGAATTGAATGGAAAGATGACTGTGTGCCAGTGTATTCCATTATCAAGTTTGGGTAGATTATCTCACAAATATTCAAAACACTCTTAATAGATATTAATTAATTTATGGCATAGCTTAAAGGCAATTTACAAAAATGCACACAACATGATAAATTTATCTTTTTAAAGAGGAAATCATGTAAAATGTAAAATGAAGGTAGGAAAGATATGATAAACCCAAGAGTGATGTTAAAATGTAAAACCATGCTTCAAAGTTATTTATCTTCATAGAGAGAAGCCAAAAATTCATCTGTGCATATATTATAGCATCCTACAGAAAGAATGAAATACAATCTGTTTCACATATTATAATTATAATTTTTAAAATAACACTTTCTCAATTATTCAACAAATATTTATTGAGTACCATGTGAAAGGCAAAAGTACAGTTCAAGAGCTACCAGTACGTCGGAGAACAAGAAAGATGGACAAAATCTGGGCGCCTGGGTGGCTCAGTCTGTTAAGCGGCTGCCTTCAGCTCAGGTCATGATCCTGGGGTCCTGGGATCGAGTCCCACATCGGGCTCCTGGCTCAGCAGGGAGCCTGCTTCTCCCTCTCCCTCTGCCTGCCACTTCCCCTGCTTGTGCTCTCTCTCTCTGACAAAGAAATACATAAAATCTTAAAAAAAAAAAGATGGACAAAATTTCTCTTGGAGTTTACACACTTGTGAGGGAGACAGATTAATACACAAATATATGCTGTAGCATCAGGTAGCAATAAGTGACGGGGGAAACTAAAATACAAAATAGAGAGTGAGTAAAAGAGGAGGTATCGTTATTTTAGATCAGGTAGCCAGGGAAAACATCTTTGAGGAGATGACATACGAGCAGAGACATGACCAAAGTTTATTTCATTCTCAGTTTGATAGGAAGCCACTGAAGATTTTAAGCAAGGAATTATACAATCTAATTTATATACTAAAAGGATCCCTCTAGCTTTTGTATGGAGAACGGACTGTGGGCAGATAAGAGACAGCAAGGCAATGAGCCAGGAAGTTCTTCCCGTAAGAAAACAATAACTTAGACAAGAGGAGCACCAGCGGAGGTGTTGAGCAGTTGGAATTGGAATGTATTATGAAGAAGGCTTGCACCTAAACTGGACATGGGATGGGAAGAAAAGAGCAGCATCTAAGAAGACCCCTAAGTCTTTATCTCAAGCAAATGAGTGATGGGTCTATTTATTGAGAGGGAGATGCCCGGGAAAGGTGCAGGTTTAGGAAGCAAAATCAAGAATGAAGGTGCCTGAAAAAACACACATTTGAAGAAGGAAGTCAGGACTGAAGACATAAATGTAAGGGTCATAAATGTTTATATAGTATTTAGATATTTAAATTTTAGATAGGACTAGACAAGATTCCTAGGGAGAGTACAGATAGAGAAGAGACCATGCCTAAGTGCTGAATCCTAAAGGCATTTCAACATTCAGAGTTCTTGAGTTACTTTCTCTCTGCACACTACCACCCTAAGGAGATCAATAATGGCAGTTTGCTTAGGACTGAATGTTTTCCCAGCAGGAAATCCTTTGCAGGATTCTGAGTACTGAAAACAGAGTACCAGGCAAAGTTGGATGAGCTGATCAACATAAACCCTCAGTCCATCCATTCTCCACTCTTTCTTCCCTGTCCTATGCCCAGCAGACTGACTTCAACAGATGACGATCAACCCCAGGCTGCCTTCCTCCTGTCTTCCTAGGGCTCAGCAAATGAAAGATATCAGCAGATCATAAGGTGGGAAGAAACAAAGGAATGAATATATCTTTCAGTCTCCCTACCTTCCTGCAAAAATGGCAGTTGCCACTTCTGTGCAGTAGCCCTTTTTTTTTTTTTTTCATGGATCCAAGGTCCTCCTCCAAGCTCCAATTATAGTACTCGCTCCCCTACATATTCAGGCCTAAGGGTGGTAACAGCTTTCTGGCTGATGCTAATCCCCAGGTGCTTCCCAGTCCTTTACTGTTCCCCGTATGCACTCTAACCTGCATGTCCTTCTCTTAAAGTCACCATGGTCAAACCTGATAGGGCCAACTAATTCACACGACTGCGAATTCTCACAAGAGAGCAGGACGATCCAACAAAGGAGAGGCTTGTGAGGTAGGAGAAGAAGGGGGTTCAAGAACTAACAGGCCAGGGGAGCTATGAGTTGTCAAGGTCAGTGATTTTTCAGTTTGGTAACATCGCCTCGTGAGAGGTGTTTTTAAAAACCTGTGGAGGTGATTTTTGCTCTCATAACAACTGGGAGGGTGCTACTGGCATTTACTGGGCAGGAACTAGGGATGCCAGAAGCACTCCTATATTCTGGATGATTTCAACTGTCAAAGAATTGCCACATGTCCTGGTAAATTTTGAAATGCCTGGTTGGACATTCACATAAATGGGGGCAAAAAGAACCCCCCAAAAAAGTTTGGTCTAAGCTTAGACTCTAACATAAAGTATTTTTTGCACAGTTTTAATGTACATTTTACATTTTTAATAAATGCAAACACCATATAAATCAAATGAAGGCTGTATGAATTTATTTGGAAATTTACCAAAGTAATTTATCATTTCACAAAAACTTTTTTATGAAAGCACAGTATTTAATTTTCCATTATAACATAGCCATTTCAGTCTGTAATTGTATATTTATTGCAAGCAGATTACCATGTGTTTATGTCTTCTAGTATACTTCTAGTACACTGCTCTTCTTGAGCAGTCATATGTTAAAGTACATATTATTATATTAGATACCAGTTTTCTCACATTATGGTTAATTATACTGACTTTTTAATAATTGTATTTGTTGGTAGATAATATTATTTATGAAATTCATTTCAAAATAGTAAAGGGAACACAGGAATGTTATAAAACATAAAAATATCTGTTATGGGTGAAATACTGGGTCTGATACAGTTGAGAATAACTTAAAAATGGACACAGAAATCAGTGAGAATGATGACAATTTACTGAAAGGCAGGTACTAAAAATCTTCAATGAGTGACTAAGGCAATAGCTCTGAAACGTTGCCGCACCTGGTGAGCTTCTTTCAGTTCTAATACCCACGGTGGCCATGTCAGAATCTCTAAGGGTGGGGCCTGAGCATCAGCATTTTTAAGAACTTCTCAACGAAGCCAAGTTTGTAAAGTCTGAATGAAGAGACCAGAAGAAAATTACAAGAAGGAGGAACTGAAGATGGTCAAGTCTGGTGGCATGCCATTTAAAGAATCAGTGGTTTTTCAGAAGTGAGGAAAGGAAAGACATGGACCAAAATTGACAATGGGGAGCACCTCTGGGTCTGAAGAAAACAACAGCTACCATTGAAAAGATTTCCAGGAAACTGGAACCCTCCAGAATGACAGGTTATAATTATAAACTAGAGGAATGCAGTAAAGGGGACATTTAAGAATGAGGTTGGGGATATAGGGATGTCTGCTAAGTTCCGGAGGCACGGTGAAAGGGCACAGAGTGGCTGGGGAAGGAGACAAGTTTGAATCATATTAGGAGAGGTACGCAAAATATACTGATAAGAAGAGTTCCAGGATTGACCTGGGAGAGGCAGATGGCACATACAATGGGGCCTGTCCTGATGTTTTTAGAGGAAGACAGGCAACCACTCTAATCGTAGACCCTGTAGCACACACTGTCAGTGCTCTGCCTAGGGCCTCTGGGATCCCTTTTACCACTTCTGCTGCCCTTGCCCCAGCTTTTTTGCATTTTTGCCTACAATGGCTGGTGACTGCAACTTTCTTCAGAGGATTGCCCTTGAGCTAGTGGAGCCATCTGGCAGAGCTGGAAATACCTGGGCACTTATGCTCCCACCAGGGAAGCCTTGGCCAAACCATGACTGGTAGGGCAACATGAAACCCAGGTCCCTTGGCTCGTCAGGAAAAACTCCAGGGTTTAATTTATATTTCAGAGTTTTCCTGTAGGATTAAGCTGGAATGATCTTTCCTAATTTGCCTAAAATTGTCCCTTTGCTTTGGCTTCTTTCCCTTCCCTGTCCTGCTTTCCCCCCGTCCTTACCAGTTTCTCCTGGCAAACACTTCAATAAATCATTTGCTTTTGAATTCTAGTCTTGGGTCAGATTCTGGGAAACTTGGCCAAGACAACCTTCTTAGGGTGGACAAGCAGCAGTACGTGTTAGCAGGAGCAGGAAGCACCCTGGGGGCTCCCAAAACACCAGCTGAGGATAATATCACTGTGTGAAGCAGGGGGCAGTTTTAACACTTCCAAGTGGAATTACTGAGATGACTAATTTTGACAGACCACAGAGTACGTTTTTCAATGGTCCTTACAAAGAAAATAAAATCTTCAATAACACTTTCCAGGATCCCTAACACCAATTTACAGAAGGATATTTTCTACATCATTATTTATCACTCAATATAATCAAATGCTGTTGTTTAGAAACAAGCAACTATATAGGCTGCCAAAACAACGTGGTAGTATGTGAACCCAGCTGCCTGCAGTTTAATTTTACCTAGACATAGACTTCAGATTACCTAGAAAAACAGAGGGACCTATATCCACGGGAAATCCCACTAAGATATTGCTTTAAAGTACAGATTTTCCTCAACCTCATGATAAACCCATCGTAAGTACAAAATAACATAAGTCAAAAAGGCATTTAATACACCTAATCTACTGAGCATCATAGATTAGCCTGGCCTACCTTAAACATGCTCATAACTCTTCTCCATTAGCCTACTGTTGAGCAAAATCACCTAACACAAGGTCTATTTTATAATACAGTGTTCCATACCTTATGCCATTTGTTGGATACTGTATGGAAACTGAAAAACAGAATTGTTGTATGGGTACAGAATGGTTGTAAATTATTTACTCCTGTGATTGCGTGGCTGACTGGGAGCTGTGGCTACCACTGCCCGGCATCAGGAGAGAGTATCATACTGCAAATTGATAGCCCAGGAAAAGATAAAAATTCAAAATTCAAAGTATGGTTTCTACTAAATGTGTATCACTTTTGCACCAACATTAAGGTCAAAAAAATTATAAAGTGAAACACCATAAACTGGGAACCATCTATAGTCAAGCTTTTGATAAATATTGAGCAGCGGTAAGTTCAAATCCTTATTTTTTTTTACCTGATTAGCATTCAAAACTAAACCTAATTTGCTGGTTAAATGAAGAGCAATATATTTTAAGTGTCAGTCAAGGTGATACTATAACTGTCAGACATTTGAAGATGGGCAAAAATGAAGCGTAGGTAATAAGAATTAATGCATCTACCTGATTTCTGTTTCTTGTCCTTTCCAATATTCAGTATTTGGAGTTAGAGTTCAAGTAGTGTGTGAAAAAAAAATGGTCCTTTCTACTTAAACTCAAAGTCCCAGAACTATGACAATAAGAACAGAGACTTTCACAACCACTGCTACATATTAGGAAATGTATAGGCTTTGCTTCCTCTTTTCAGAAGTCCCCTTTAAGTTCCAAAGGGAAGAACAAAGGAGAAAATATTTCCAAACCAAGATTAAGAAAAGGATGAATTCAAGAGATAATGGATACAAATGATTACATAAGCAATCTCCTTTTAGGGAACATCTTGAGAAACTGAGTGATGGTTATAATGTGGAATTTTTCATCAATAGATTCATACAAGCTTAATACCAACATAATACTAACTTTTTATTACAAGCACAGTAATATTAGGATGTGCTTATGACAATAACTGAGTTCATTACATTATTTTCCCCCCTGTTCTAGTGGGAGGGCACATCCAACACTCAAAGCAGCAAAACTGTTTAAGTGTACAAGTGTACCATGTAAGGCTGCCCAAACTTAAGCTCTGTTAAGCTCCTTCTTCAAGAATCAGCCCACTGAAATGAGAGGATCCCACCAGCAAGACAATGAAGGATGGATTACTCTCTGTAGATTGAGGGTAGGGAGGAAAACTCCCCGTTGAGGAGGGAGGAGGAGGGATGTCTCAGTAAGACCATTAACCCAAGGAACTGCACTGGGGGAAGTCCCCTATGGAGCGTCCAGAAAATAAAGTTGCTGTAGGAGAAAATCAGTATTTGGCAGCCAACTGCAGAGTCATAGTTAGATGAAGGAGCAACAATCCTCAGATGACAAGGACAACAAATTCACTACCACTTTCCAACAGTAATCAATAGTCAGAACTTCTTCCTTGCTCCTCTCCAACTACATCCACACACACACACACACACACACACACACACGCACGCGCGCACACACACACGTGAGAAGCAAGCAAAGGTGCATGGAATGTGGAGGAGAGAAGAGGAAAAAGAGGAATCAGGCTACCTTCCTTTGCATTGCAAATAATTTTTTAGCAGTCTTGGGGCTGAATGCTGAACTTCTGGAGAATTTTCACTAACAAAATAAATACAGAATTTGTTCCCCAAAGTGAACAGAAGTGATTAATAAATGCCACTTGCTGTGAATTTTATATTATCTTCTCAATCCACTGGAATTTGTCAGCTAGTATCTGTTACTAGTGATAATAGAAAAAAAAATGCTGTCTTTACTGAGTTGCTGAGTTGTATTTCTATAAGGGTCTGACCTCAATCATTAACCTGGACTTCATCAGATTGACCTTTAATCCATTCAAGCATTTATTAAAGAAAAAAGCTGTGTAGTAGAAAGAACTATACTGGTCTAAGTGTCAATCTGGCTCTATCATATACCAACTTTAGGATTTTAGGAAAGCTTCTCTTGTAACATCTCTGAGCCCTATTTTTCTAAAATTTAAAATGGGGTCCATAATACTTATCTGCATGGTAAGCACTCAAGCTCAAGAATGTTTATTTTCATTCCACTCATAGCCTCAACTTCTAGACCAATTTTAAAGACTATTTCTTTCAAACAATAGAAATTAATTAATTGCATTAGTTTCTGTGGTGTTATCTTTTTAATCAATGAGCTATTTCCTTCTTAATTATGCTAAAGAAGTGAACAGATAGTTTCCCTCTGGGATTTTTTGTTCTTGTTGTTTTGCATCTTTAAACGATACTTAACATTTGGGCAGCTATTGTCTATAAATCTGGAGTATGTGTGAATTTAGAGCCCCAATTCACCTTAGCTTGTTAAATCTGTGCCTTAACGGCTTTCACAAAGCAGGAATACCAACATGACTACTCAGTTGTATGCCTTCCCTGTGTGCGTATTTGTCTTCCTTCATTGTTATTTGAGTTAGTCCTTTTAATTTTTTTAAGACAACAGTATGTTTGCATTTGGCCTAGTTCAGCTATAATAAATTCTTGCTCTATTCCATGACAGGTTTTCTCAGGCTGCCATATAAGTGTCCTGTATCCTGTCAAATTTGCTATTTAAATATTTGGATTTTTCTTCTTTCTTTCTTATGGCTTATTTTCCTTCTAGTTTTTGGCGATGATTGTACTCTGACCCTCAAAGGCTCTAATTTGCATGCCCTTAGTAACCAATTTATAGTTAGCTGCTGTAATAGTCCATAACAGATCCTGGAGTCTTTAAAATAGTTCCCTGTAGCAAATCATATCTATAAACATTTTATAGAAAGGGTAAGTCAACATGTTTAAACAGGCTGCCTCAGAAAGGACCTGTATAATTTATGGAGTAGAATGGAAATATTGCTACTTGAAGCATTTTCTCATCCCACTAAAACTACAGTGTGGCTTCAATGTTCAGTTACTGACTGTTAAGGTAAGAGATAGAGGAGGAGGAAATAATCTTCAGGTATTCTTCTGGAATCTATAATCTATTTGTTTTTCCATCTTTCCATGAGTATAAATAGCTCTGGATCACATCTCTTGAAATTCTCCTTCGATTTCCCTTGGCCCTGGGCAAATTATATCATTAAGTTACCTCTGTGCCTCAGTTTCCTCATCTGTAAAATGAGGATGATAACAGCAATCTCCTTCCTAAGGCTGTTGAGAGGAGTACATGAGTGTATACATAAAAGGTGCTTAGAATAACCCTGGCCTTCAGTAGGCACTCAGCAAGTGTTAGTTATAATTTTTACTCCCTCCATCACCTGTCCAGTGCCTTCTTCATCTCCTCCAGACCCTATCAAGCTAATGAGGCAAAGGAAGACGGAGGACCAAAGCCAAGGAGAAAGAGAAGTCCTGTTCGTGGATTCACACATCTCAGGTTGACTATCACTTCAGGGAAGACTTTGAATCTTTTGTTCCAGTCCAATGTTTTCCATGTAGCTGTTCTTTACTCCCTGTCCTCTCCTGTCCTGTAGACTTCCCATATATCTCTTGAATCTTTTTTGTTGTTTTATTTTTTCATTATGTTCAGTTAGCCAACATATAGTACATCATAAGTTTTTGTTGTAGTGTTCAACAATTCATTAGTTGCGTATAACACCCAGTGCTCATCCCAACATGTATTTCAGTGAACAAGACCACAAATGAAACATTCTTGTTTTACTTTCAATTTATTATCCCTGACAGAAGGAACAAGCAACAAATTAGGGGGAATCAGAACTAGAAGAGAGCAAGTTGTGAACATGGAAAGATAATAATAACAGTTGAGAAAACGACTTCTGGTAGTAGACCTTCCTCAAGTTTCCAAGGGTCACTGCCCTATATCCTTCCTTCAGTAATAACCCTGGGCACAGGTCAGGGGTGTATCAGGAAGCCAAACAGATGTTCTGGCTCACAGAGGAGATTATGTTCTGGTCATTGAGAGAGCAGGATACCATTTCTAGGTGTAATCAACATAAATTGAAAAAATATTTCCCTAGATCTAAGCTATACAATAATACTTACTGAATACCCACTATGTGGGTATGCACACTGAGGTATGAAATGATAAATAAAATACAGTAGTTTGTCTTCAAGTAGCTCATGATCTAGGACCAAAAAAGTAACTATACAAGTAGCCATAATATAAGGCAGCAAATATTAAGTGTTATAGCCAACAAATAAGGATCTCTGAGGCAAAAACTGAAAAGTGTAGTCAGTTCCCATGAATTTATCATGAAATTCATTTTTTGCATCAGAATCTCTACTAAAATAGCTACTTGACATTCAAATAAAAACTGACTAAGTGCCTGGTCTGATCAAGGCTCTGTCCTGCATTCTACGTTAGGTGCAAAGGTTACCAGGTAACCTATAATCTTGTTGGTGATATAAGACATATACACAACGATATAAAAGCTGAATGTTAAAAGCCACATGGTAGCACAGAGCACAAAACCCTGCTCAGCAGACCCACACAGGCGACATGGATGGAGACAGCTGCCTCCCTAATCCAAGCCCACTCCCAGGTCTCAGGTGGGCTTCAGCAATCACTCTGCAGTGATCTTGCTTCTGCTCTTTCCCCTGGCAACCTCCCCTTCCTCTCACTTTGACCACAATGATTTTAAAACGTAAAAATCAGATCACGGTTCTTCCTGGTCTACAGCCCTTCAAAGGCCTCTTACTGCCCTTGGAGTCAAACCCAGACACTCTGTCACAGCCTAAAGCCTGGGGGGAGGGGGGGCTGGGCCCTGCCTACATCTGTATGCTCAGCTCACACCACTCGCCCACTCCACTGTATCACTGCTGGCTCCTTGCCAGTCTTTGGCCTTGTCAAGCGTGTTCCCTTCTCAGCATCTTTGTACTTGTACTTATAGACCCCTCTTCCCAGGACTCTCTTCCTCTCCACACTCTCATTGTTGGTCATACCTGGATCCTAGCCTTGCTTCTGGAGAATCCCTGCTCCTGCCCTCCAACCTGGTAGTCAGTAGCTGCCAGTGCTAATTCCTTGCCCAAGTCATTCGCTTGATACTCTGCCTGCTCTTCGGGTGCAGTGGCACTGAGATCTCCCTTTACTATCCCTAGAATAGATCTCAGGCAGGCTTCTTAAGTCTCTTCCTGGGGCAAAGTAGCCCCACGTACCATTGCTGGGGCAGTGAGTCAGTCTTGGTCAAAGTGTGGTGACATGAGTGTTGGGTTTGAAACCAATGCTGTACTTCTCATGCTTTTGCTCATTTCCTTTGTGACCTCAATCAAGGTACTCAACCTCTCTGCATCTTTCTATCTCCATTTGGAAGGTTCCCTATGTCTCTTCTAGGTCCAAACTTCCTTCCTCTATTCCTCCATTTCTTCATCTCAGACATACTTACCGAGGGCCTACTTTATGCATGGTACTGTGCTAGCCCCAAGGGCTAAACTGTGAATAAAGACACCCAGCATTTATGCATTTAGGAGCTTAAATGTGAGCACAGGAGATAGACACTAAGCAGTTTTATCCCATGTGCTGATGGAATAACAATCTCCTCCCCAAGCCCCTGAATGGGTCACCAGACATGGGAGAAGATAAATACTTGGATTTTTCCAGATCCTATTACAGAAACCAGTGGAAAAGAGTACCCTTCCCAGAAATTTAAATTGGCACAAGGTACAGGGAAAACTGACATTTCAAAACTTCTCATAGTTGGGTATTTTACTTGTTTTTTTCTGAAGAGTAGATGGCTTTGAAAAGGCGCAACAATGGGTTCTGCTTTTTATGTACTTCTTAATGTGCTGATAAGCCTCTGAGCACAATCTAAAAGCAGGAGAGTAAACAAAGGAAAAGTGTCATTTATCTGCACAAACTGTCATCTCCACTAAGGAGAGGGTAAATTGTACAGATTAAGTCAAATTTAGGGAAAAGTTTTTATTCCTTAATATGGATCTAAGCTTAGTCGATGAGAATTATTATTTTCCCTGGAGAGAGAGAGAGAGAGAGAGAGAGAGAGAGAGTGTATGTGTGTGCGCGCGCACGCGCATGTGTGTGTGTATGGAAAATGTTCCAACAGTTTCTTCTAAGAGATTTAAAAAAGAAAAAGGAAACATGCCTTCATTTCATAGGACTGGAAAGTCTGCTCAAGTTAGCTACCTTGACATGAAAAACCCTCTCTAAGTGATCTTATAGAATGCCTCTATGATTTTATTTCAGACAGAACTCAGATTTTAAGAAACATCCCAGTATGGTTAGTTGCATAGCTTCACTAAACCTGGCAAACAGAAAGGCAAGAACTACAAAGCAAGATCAGCATTTCTGAGTAAAGAGTTGAACAAATAAATCAAAATTTGCCCCAGGGTAGTCTGAAGAGCTCTTACTCTCCAAGGTATAGAAGGCATACCTCAAGCCTGGGAGAGGGATTAGAAGGTAAGGCTGCCCTTTAGGAAGACCTATGTGAAATCCTTTCCCTTAAACTTCTGGAATAGTGACATTTCACAAACAGTGTCAAGATGTTTTTCTCCTGTACTATATCCTCCTCTGGTAATCCCTAATTCTTGAGTAAAGTAAGCTACACATGGACAGCCTTTCCTTGGTAGGATTGTGAGTAATTTTAGCTTAGATACCAGTGAAGAGAATGGTGGCCTTTCTCACATCACTTCCTCCTGATCTAGTAGCAAGTACTGAAAAAGACCATGGTCCCAGTGTCACACAAAGGGAGGCAAAGCAAGCAACATTCAAGACATTCACTGCTGAGAGGAGAAGAGAGGAGACCTTGATGTGGTGAAGTTGATGCCAAGTTAGTAGACTCAAAATGGCCAGGAGCCAAACAGTCCTTTTTTACCAAATATACCAGAGGAAAGAGATTCTCAAAAGAGGTGTAGGTGATGTTTAGGAAACAAGCACATACACAAAATTACAACTGTGGTGGGTAGTCCCCGGGAAAGCCTGAGCACTGAGAGATTGAAGAATAGAGAAACTAAGTCTCAAGGTCTGAAGACTGAGTAGAATTCATCAAATTGAAGGGGAGCATGCCAAAAGAGCACCTGTGGCAAGGAGAAGAGCAAGGTGAAAGATGAGGGGTGTTCAAAGAATGGAAAGAAGGCCCCAAATGGCCAGATCTCTCACCCTGAGACAGAATGAGGCTGGGGAAGCTGGAGAGAACTGGGTCCTGCAAGGACTTTAGGTAGTTTAAAAATGTTGAATTTTATCTTAATACAAATACAAGAAGGTTAGGCATTTCCTCCAGGTCCCTAGGTCTAAGTGCCATTAGAAATAAGAAGAAGTGAATTCAGGTTCTGGCTTGCAAGAGAAGGAAAGCACAATCCCTTTAGGGACCAGGAAGAGTTTACTAGAACATGTATATTCCAAGGATGATCATGGTTGATACAACTGATAGGCTGAGAGAAGAGAATGGGGTTTCTAAACAAGAAAAAAAGGGAACACTTGTAGTTCAGAAGAGAATTATCATCGTTTACGTATCAGGGAGTAGCTAAGTCCATCTGCAAAAACAAGTCATAATCTCCCCCCTCCATATGAAATAATTATTTCTACTTGCAAAATATCTCAATTCTGATTGTTTTCTTGCCAATGACATGTGTAATTAAATATTTAAGACAAGATGAGCTTTGATTTTCTTTGACAACTAGACTGCAGGATAATTTCTAGTGTTATCATTGTTGTGTTACCATTGAAATTCTTTCATGTTACAGGTTTACTCATTAATCTAAAATAATCTTTTCAAGGAACTAGGTTTAGATATTTTCCCTCTTAACTATGTCTACACCATAGGAGTATACACACAATTAGGGACAAACTACAATTCCTGACTTCCTGCCCACTCCTCCTAGGTTATTGGACCACCTACAGTTTTTAAGAGTAATTTGAAGTGATATTTGTCTAAACTTTTTTTCTAGATCACTTTTATTCAGAAAAATAAATCTCTTAGTTGGGATGTTTTGAGGTGCAAATGACATTAGTAACTATAAGTCATTTGATTAATAATGGGTGAGCAATTGTACAAAACAAGGCAGGTGGTTTCAGGGCTGAAAGTCATAGACAAAATGGCCTGAGCAAGGGCCTGGGTGCTCTCCACCTTTCTGCTGCCATTCACAGTATGTTGGAGAGGTCTTCCTCATGGCTGAAGATGGGGGTAGCAGCTCTCAATATCACATATGTCTATATTGGCATCTATCCTAATGAGGATGACTTTTCTTAAATAAAGTCTCCTTTTACTGGAAAGAAAAGTCTCCCCAAAACTCTCTGTGGAAATCTACTCCTCAAGCCTCAGTGGTCACATCTAGGTCACAAGTACATATGTCATTCAATCACTGGAAAGATGAATGGGATTAAAATGGTTTGTGAGACCAATAGTGATTTATGCTTCAAGGCATTATGAGTTTCACCTTTACTGAGGAGAAGGAAAGGTGAACGCTAGAGTAAAAGTAGAAATCTCCTAGAAGAGCACAAAGAGGGGAAGACAAGAGAGGGCAGGAAAAGCCAAGAGAATGAATAATTCTGAAATTAGAGGGCCTGTTTAAAGAGGAAAGAGCATACTGCAAGAAAACAAACAGCAGGGTGCTCTATATTCTTGGCCTTAAGGGGCAAGAGAAAGAGTGGTTACCAAGACCCAAAAGGAAGAGGTTATGTTGATACCCATCCCTTTTGAAACCTTTTTAAGGCAACCCCACAGTGAAGGAGCCCAGGAAACCACCTGGACTTTGCTCATCTCTTCTGGTTCCCCATTGGCCAATCATGCCTGGAAGCCAGAAGGCAAACAGTTCATCTAGCACAGTCTCTTTTGGCAGGATGAGTGGAATGGGGGAGAGCTGATTTGCAGGTGCAAATGTAGCACAATCAACATAGCCATTGATTAAATCTATTCTGGCTGTCCCTGCAAATAGAAACCATACTGCACATGCCTTTTCAAACAAAAATTAAGTACTTTTAATTAAGTAACATAGAGTTGTTCTCTTTCCCTTCCTTATCCTAGTCCTCTCAAAGTATATCTACAACATTGATTGTTTCCTTCAATTAGTAACAGATTATTTTTTCTTTAGCTTGATCATTTAGCTACATGTTAACAGCCATTCAAAATGGTTATACACACAGACAGAGGCCAAAAAAGAACTCAGTACCTCCACTGTACATGTTGGACAGAAGACCCCCCATGGAGTAGTTTAAGTTGTCCTAGAATTTATGTTTTCAAAGCCCTTTTTTAAAATTATTATTATGTTATGTTAATCACCATACATTACATCATTAATTTTTGATGTAGTGATCCACGATTCATTGTTTGCGTATAACACCCAGTGCTCCATGCAGTACGTGCCCTCCTTAATACCCATCACCAGGCTAACCCAACCCCTCAAAGCCCTGTTCTTAAAAATTGAATAATTCGGGGCACCTGGGTGGCTCAGTCGTTAAGCGTCTGCCTTCGGCTCAGGTCAGGATCCCAGGATCCTGGGATCAAGCCCCGCATCAGGCTCCCTGCTCAGCGGGAAGCCTGCTTCTCCCTCTCCCTCTCCCCCTGCTTGTGTTCCCTCTCTCACTGTCTCTCTGTCAAATAAATAAATAAAATCTTTAAAAAATTGAATAATTCTAACCTACACAGAACAATGTTATCTTATTTTGCCACCCAGGATTTCTTCCCAAAATTCTTTACAAGATCCTCTAACATTGTTCAGATTGGTTCAAATTTTTTCTATCCTCTAATTCCTGCAGCATCAGGAGAAAGAAAAAGACAAAACTGTATATAGAAACCACAGAAAGAACAAATAAAACAAATGCAGGTGTTAACCCTCAGATTTTCAGTCCTTTACTTTAATCTATATCCAGGCAACTCTTCCTTCTGCCCTTTGCTGCTCAGATAATAGGACAGTAAACTCCAAACAGATGACATGCCACCTCCATCTGAGGTCAATCAACTACTGCACTTGGCTTTCAAGAGCCTCATTTTGTCTTGCTCCTGGCTAGACTACTAGAGCACTTTCCAATGTGCTGCGAATATTAAGGTGCATGTACCATGCTTAATCGATTGACTCCATATTTTAAAACATGATGGTTTCAGGTGAAAGATCTAGAGAATGAATAAAATAGTTATGCAGTCCCCATTATATGGTACTAATTGATTTTAGTACCTCTTCTAAGCCAAAGACATTTAAATGGGTTAATTTGGGATAGCTGTTAGCAACACTTAATCTTTTCATGCCTGAAATTTATACTTTATCTATGGCTAGAATTATGAAATCTCTTTGAAATACTTGATATCAAATAGAATAGAAAAGACAAGCTGGACTTTGTTTTAAATAGCTAATGCTCTAATAGTTACTTGAGTCTTTTTGCTAACAAAAAGGCAAGATAATTAGTCCACAAATGTAAGATCCACAAGAACAGATACTTTTATCTGCTGTGTTCACTAATGTATTCTCAGTGGCGAAAACAGTATCTGGCCCATCGTAGATACTCAATTAATATATGTTGAATAATGAATGAATAGCTAAAGCCCCAGAGCGAGACTATCAAATAATTTCAGTATCAAAAATATAGTTAGCTTATTGTAGGTGCTAAATACTGAAAACTATCAATACTAAAAACATTATTACCATTTTTGAATATTTACTCTTTGCCAGCTGAAGTTAGGTGTTTCATTTATAATACCTTATTGAATCCTTACAAAAGATTCAATTTTACCATAAAACAAGTAGGAAGAATCCCATTCTTTAGATGAAAAAACTGAGACTTAAAGAGGCTATTATTTAGTGAGCCCAGAATTATCTATATCTGTCTCCAAAGTTCAATCTCTAAAGCACAAAGCCACACCTGCACTTTGTATCACCAAAGTGTAACATCTCAAACTTGGGATCCAAGATTTAGTTCTTTTTTTTTTTTTTAAGATTTTATTTATTTATTTGAGAGCAAGAGAATGAGAGATAGCACGAGAGGGAAGAGGGTCAGAGAGAGAAGCAGACTCCCCGCTGAGCAGGGAGCCTGATGCGGGACTCGATCCCAGGACTCCAGGATCATGACCTGAGCCGAAGGCAGTCGCCCAACCAACTGAGCCACCCAGGCGCCCCAAGATTTAGTTCTTGAATTAGAAAACCTTTCACTTAGGCTCAGGCAGTTCTAGATTTGAATTTCTATGAGGCCACTGTCCTCTGAGTGACAGTGCACAAGTTACTTAATTTCTCTGGGCCTCAGTTACTTTATCTGTAGAATGTGTTTAATTATCCTACCTCAAGAGGATTTCACTAGAAATCGGTGGGACATTCTCATGAAGCTTGCCTAGTATATAATCAATGCTTATTTTTGTGCTTTTGTGACTCTAGCCACAAAAACGCACAATGCATTGGTGGCTTAAATTATTATACTATGAAGCAAAAATGCATAGAAATGTGATCTAAGTAATTCCAACACTGAAAATACCTATTGTCACTCCATATTCTTTTTTCCTTTTTGTTAGGTGGAGGTGGAAAAGACTCCCAGGATCCTATGGTAAACTCTCTGTTTCACTTTGGCAATAGAGAGCTTTATCTATTAAGTCTTCAAGACCCAATCTCAGGAAATACCAGCTGCTGTTGATGACTGATGAAGGAAACATGAGAGGTCAGACTGAGATTAAAGCCATTCTTGTTTTGGGGCGCCTGGATGGCTCAGTTGGTTGTAAGCCTTCAACTCCTGATTTCGCCTCAGGTCATGATCTCAGGGTCATGACATGGAGCTCACCTCAGGCTCTGCGGTCAGCTGGGAGTCTGCTTAAGATTCTCTCCCTCTCCCTCTGCCCCTCACCCCCATGTGCGCAGGCACGCACAAGAGCTCTAGCTCAAATAAATAAAATAAATCTTAAAAAAAAGTCATTCTTGTTTCATATATTTATAGCTTTGTTTTCAGAGCCTAAGGAGAGCACAGAAAAGTAGAGAGCATTGCCTGCTAATTACTTTGTACTAACTCCTAATTGCTAGCTGTTTTTGTTTATTAAACTTTGTTTTCTTCATAAGATCACAGACATTCTCCTTTATTGCTTAATTTTTCCAAATTCCAGGTAAACACAAGACATCCTCTGGAACCTACCTTCCCTGCTCTACTTGCACCAAAGGGCATTTTTAATTACTTAAGCTTTTCAGGTTTTTTTGAGAATTATTACATACCAAAGTAGAACATCACCTTAAAATGGATATAATATCGAAGCTACTGTTTGTTTGAGTTCCTCGTTTCATTAAGAGCTTCCCTCTAAATGAGGGCAAGACATGATGGGTGGGGAAAAAAAAGAAAGAAAAGAAAAAGAACCTCAAGAGAATGGAAAAATAAAATTAGCATATCCTCTTATTTTGTTGATTTTAGGAATTATTAACTTATTACAAATCTCTGACAGACAGTAGACACAGAAGAAGCGACGTCTTGATATTATGGGAAGAAAATGAAGTACAATGGGGATGAGAAGGCACAAGGTAACAATGTTTAAAAAAGTGTTTAGGCATGAACCAAACAGGTGTAAAACAAGAGTTTAGGTGAGACAAAGGAGGATGTTCTGGATTTGACTGAGAAGACAACAGTGTAGTTCCTGAGAACAATTTCAGAGGACAAATTAGGCTAATGCACTTTCTCAACTTAGGCTGGTTGTGACCATCACCTGAGAAACTCTTTAACATCCTGATGCCTAAGCTGCCACTGGGCCACTGAAATCAGAATCTCTGAGAGTGGGATCTAGGCACCATATGGTTTTAAGCTCCTGGTGATCCCCACGAGCAGCCAAGGCTGAGAGCAACTGCGCTAAGCACAAAGATTGCAGTGTATGATTCCTCCCATCACTTTGAATCACACAGACATCCAAGTGGGCAAAGATCATTATTTTTAAGGGGACAGTAACAGACAAACACATTTTCTTGTATGAATTCACTGACTGCGGTTCCTGACAACTTATGTCCATCATTGGTAGACCTGGAGACAATGCTCTGAGTAAGAACTGAGTTGCAGCTCTGACCGAGTCTTCAGAGTGACAGAATTATAAACAAGGGGCTGTTGGATCTCTGTATCCCCCTACAGCTGCTGCAAATCTAGATGTCTGGAGCAGCTGTAGGTAAAGCCTGTCTTCTTCCCAGCTGCCCATGAAAACACTTGCCACCCCAAGCAGCTGTCCCAAAGCATAAATGAATTAACCTCTGCCCAGAGTCACCAACAGCTGCTGAAATCAGCTGCTGGTAGGAGGTGAAGAGGAGAGTGGGGGAGCATGTCTGGGGCCACTGTCAGTTCCTTGGGGAACCCCAGATCACTCCCAGTATTAGTGTGGGTGTATAGAACACAAAAGGGTGGAAGCTCGGGAAGCAACTGCAAATAAATATCTGCAAATGAAGCTGCTAATTATGGAGGACACACTTTGACAAGAAGCTATTAATAACTTTCCATTTACGTGGAAACTTCAATATCCAGCATTAAAAAAAATACATCTTGAAATGCTAAAATATTTTTCAAATCCACAGAACCCACGTATTGTTTCTCACCCATTGTTCCCTTTTTAAAATCTGGGCATTAACAAATTTTCTTCTTTGTACTTGTCAGGTTTTATAAATACGAGCTAAGGCTTTTTTTTAAAAAAAGCTACTTTAAATGAATGAATTTTTCCTTCATTTCGAACAGCGGCAATTTACATATTATTTAAAATGCCTTTTTAGTGAGTTAGAGAGTACATTTAAAGGTGTTAACAAATTCTGGAGCTTCAGACATATATTTCCATTTTTCTGGCACCTGGTGAATGTTGCTAAGCAGTGGCAGTAAGCTTCACCATTCAGAAGGTACCAAGGTCCTATGCCATTTTAACACTTAATTTTTATCTCTAACCCCCATGATAATATTCTTACTTTACTCTCTTGTTCTCTTATATTTTATACCTTTACTGACTTATTGCCTGAGTTTAACACATTTTTAGCTTATTATCTTTTTAGTTCAAGATATGGTAGGTTAACCAACAGAGTGTAGTAATTTTTTAAAAGGATAGTTTTGAAGTAATCCCATAACGATTTCATGTACTTTTATGGTTCAAGGTCTATAGATTTAAAATGACACCGACTGAATCTTTTCTATCTTAAAGCCTCAAATGTATCAGTAAGTCTGCAAATATAGTGTTTAAACACCACCACCAATGTCTTTGTGAGATCATTTTTTTTTCCTCAGGGTAAAACATACTTTTAATATACTTTTTGTAAGATTACCCAAGAGAGAATATATATACACAAATATACCTTTTGAAGCAGAGAAAGGAAAACTTAGGAAAAATCTAGAGAATTAGAGAAAGTTCAAAGAAGCATTACGTAGAGAGCCAAAAGGTAGAAATTGGAATACACACGGAACAAGGGAGGAATAAGGAATATGTCAGTCAGAACAATTTCTATTACAAATTGCAGAACTCGGGAAGCCTGGGTGACTCAGTCAGTTGAGCAGCTGCCTTCAGCTCAGGTCATGATCCAGGGTCCTGGGATCAAGTTCGGCATCGGGCTCCCTGCTCAGCAGGGGGTCTGCATCTCCCTCTGCCTGCCACTCCCCCTGCTTGTGCTCTCTTTCTCTCTGACAAATAAACAAATCTTAAAAAACAAAACAAAACAAAACAAAAAAACAAATTGCAGAACTCAACTGGAAATGATCTAAGCAAATAAATATTTAAACTTAGAAATAGCCACTTTCAGTTAAATCTATGTTTTTGAAAGACATCATTAGCAATCTGTTTCTCTTCCTTTTATATCTCCATTCTTGTCTGTAGGCCTTCATTCCTCGTCAGTTTCTCTTCAAGTGATGATAAAGATCACAGGAGATGCATGCTTACATAATACTACCTTAGCCATCACATGTATATCAAATATATATAGTCTAGGGGCTGAATTTTACTGAACCAAATTAGAGCAAGTGCCCTTCCCTGAGCTGAACTGTGGCCAGAGAACATACCAACACATCCAGGCCCCTTGCCAACTCTAAGATCTGGTCATTCCTACCTCAATTACATGAACTGAAAGTGGAGGAAACGTTGTGACCCACAGAAAGTCGGTGAGATATGGACAGAAACACACATATCCATATGCATGAAAGCACATGTACACAGCATACACACACATATGCACCCGTACATCTTTCAGCATTCCAGATGATATACTCAAAATAAGATAATTCAAGGAAGGTTTGATAAAGGACTGTTTACTTAATAAAGATATGGGTAGGGTAAAATAGAATAGGAATAAGAGGAGACAACAGTTAACAGAATCTGAAAGAAGGGAATCTTTTAGAGATTTCTCCCACTTTGAGAGAAGTAATAGCCTTTTGTCAAGAGCCAGCATACTACAGCCTGGCAGGGAAGAAGCCAGGGGAATGAATACCCTCCTCCTTCCCTCTGATCTCTGATAGAGATCCCCATTGGCCAAACCCAGCAGGAAGCTAGATGGCAAGGGAGTTCCTGGGGCATGGTAAAAAACAGAGAGTGGACCTGCCAGAGCAAACATAAGATATCTAGCACATACCACCACTACAAAAGATAGTTCATAATGGTGTTTCATTGTAAATGTATAACAGAACAAATTTGATTACAATACAGGGTGTAGAAATACCCTATGTGCATAACTTAAAGGAAATCCATCAAACCTCTAGTCCCAACATTTATTTATCTCTCTGCTTTTCTTCATAGCCAAGTTCATTGAAAGAATAGTTCATGTACCCCACTTCTACTTTCTCATAGGACATTCACTCCACAGTTACAATTTGGCTTTAGTCCCTAACACTCTAGAGCAGTGATTTTCCAAATGTGGTCCCCTGACTAGCAGCATCAATATCACCTGGGAACTCGCTGGAGATGCAAATTCATCTCGTCTCATCCAAGACCTCCTAATTGAAAGTCTTGAGAAGTTGGGGCTCAGCAATCTGTGGTTTAGCAAGCCCTCCAGGTGACCCTGAAGCACATTAAAGTTTGAGAATCACTATACTGCAGAAATGTCTATTTCTAAGTTTACCAATAAACTCTACCATGCTAGAATCTATGAACGCTTTTCTGTCCTCATCTTTCTTGACCTTTGATTTTGACCTTTTTGTGCAATATTTGATATTGTGATCTCTTCTGCGGGGCGAATCATCCTGCCATCTCATACTCTTGTCTCAGGTCCTAAAGCAGGAATACCCATCCTCTAAAAATAGTAGGAAGTCAGGCGCCTGGGTGGCTCAGTCAGTTAAGCGTCTGCCTTTGGCTCACGTCATGATCCCAGAGCCCTGGGATTAAGCCCCAAGTCAGGCTACCTGCTCAGTGGGGTTCTACTTCTCCTTCCCCCTCTGCACCTCCCCTTCCCCCTGCTCGTGCTCTCTTTCTCTCAAATAAATAAATAAAATCTTTAAGAAAGATAAAATAAGAATATTAGGAAGAAAACCACTGCTCACGTCTTCAGCCATCATATCCCATACCCCCTAATACTGGTGAGCACCACTGATAATAACCAGAGTTAATTAAGTTGGAAATAACTACTGTCATGGGAACTGCCCCATTTGTTTGTTTGCTTTTTAAGTTGCCTCTTGCAAGGTTTATTGTTTATTCTTTTATCCTGCTTCTTCCATGCACAAAACTCAGTAGGGCAGTGTGGGAAGGTAAAACCTACAGTTTTCCAGCCATTGTTCTTGCTAGTGGAAAAGGCAGTATTATTCAAGGAGGAAATAAGAAGGCAGCCCAGTCTTGCCTAAGGCAAATTTTCCAATCCAACAAATTAATTGCTGGATGCCAACAAATAATGCTGATATCTTTATCTGGCTCATAGGTATATTTTTTAATTCAGAATGCATTAAGCTAATGAAGAAATGTGGTTAATTGCTACTCTAAACCCCCAACATAAGATGTATTGTTTGGAAAACTGTGAGAATAGCTTCAGCACTTAACCGTTTTAGATAAAAATATGACATGGCCAGATCAAACATTCTAATGTGTCTGAAATGTCTACATTTAACAAGTGGTGGCTACTGAGTTCTTTGAACTTTGAAATCAGCAGAAGCTTATATTGTGGTTAGAGTCTACATGAGTCTACAGAGTGTTAACAGGTTTAGGCTATGTAGCTTGACTTTGGTACAAGTGAGCAAGTGGCCAGTTGGAGCTTTAAGCAAAACTTTGGGCTTGGCTCAGAAACACAGTTAGTTTTTTTTTGTTTGTTTGTTTTGTTTTGTTTTTTAAAGATTTTATTTATTTATTTGACAGAGACAGCAAGAGCAGGAACACAAGCAGGGGGAGTGGGAGAGGGAGAAGCAGGCTTCCCGCTGAGCAGAGAGCCCAATGTGGGACTCGATCCCAGGACTCTGGGATCATGACCTGAGCCAAAGGCAGCCGCTTAACGACTGAGCCACCCAGGCGCCCCAGAAACACAGTTAGTTTTAAGCAGGAAGGGGATTCATAGTAGCCTTCACGATGAACATTTCAGAGCATTCAAATGGAACAAGCAGAAATTTGGTTTTAAGTGAGAAAAATGTGTCCTTTCCTAAGGTCAGGATAAACTCCCTTCGGGAATTTAAATTAGGGAGATATTACCACTTCTGGGACTTGGTCCCACATAAAGTAAGATATTTGCTAAAACCAAGAAAGGCACCTATCACAACAGGCAGACTTCCATGCATATGCCTTTGGGAGGCATCTTAGCCTGGAATATTCATATATGTACTTCAGTACAGGGCTGAAGTAAGTATCTCCTGATCTGTAGAAGTTGAGATTTTTGGAGTTCTGAGCATCACTGGAAGAAATCTAACAGATTGTTCCCCGCCCGATCCTATTTCTTAGCTGCTGCTAAATGACCCATAATGGGGGGACAGGAGTCAAGTCCCACTTAAAGAGGTATATAAGTGACAGAGAAGGTGCCACTGGAATCACAAGGATGAACCAATAACAAAGGAATTAAAAATGAAAGCAATAAAAGTTATTTTAAAGAAGCACACGGCATAGGTTATTGTTTTTCATTGGACTCTGCTCTTGTAGCTATGAAAACACTGGTCTTGCAGAAATGGGAACTAATAATAGCCAACTTACCAATTTCATGGAGAAGCTAAAACCAAAAATATTTCTACCATTTCCATCATATTTTAATCTGTCTACCATGAAATATAAGATCCTTGGTTGACATCTGTAGTGAGTCTAGATAATATTATGTTCTAAACCCTGATTATATTATTTTGCTAAAATCATGCTATGGGGCCTATGGATTTTTGTGCTCTCTCAGTCATATGGGTAGGCAAGTAGGACTGCTATGACCCAGTGTGTCCTGTTCCTTCTCAGGCTCCTTCAAAAGACCCAGTGGAAGACACTGTTGATTATAGCTGTTGAAGGAAAACTCACTGACTTAAAACTCCAACTCAGTTGAAAATCAGCAAAATAAAACATGATGGAGAGCTAAATTTTAGATTTTAATTCTTTGGAAATTCAATTTAGAAGAAAATTTATTCTGGGCATTAATTTCTCCTCAGCAATTTAATAATTAGAGGGTGTTCTGATTGTGAAAATTTGGGTCATGTTTCTACTGCTGCTGGCATTGTGTTATCTGGAACACTTTCTATTGTAATTTGACTGAACATATAACTCATTGAATTATATAAATGAATACAAATTGAGACGGTGAATAGAATAGAGAATACATATATAATACATCATAGTAGACAGATTATTGAACATAGTCTTCTTTTCACCCATTATAGATCATTCTGAGGCAAAATATGAATTGCCCACCATGGTTCAAAGAGGATAACAAGGAATGGTGGATGGTGACAGGGTACGATATCACAAAGATGGCAACAAGACTGGCCTTACAAACTACAGTTCTTTCCTGCACTCTAAGTTTTCCATAAGCATTGACTGTCAAGCCAAAGTGTCAAGAAATGGAAAGCTGTGGAGTATAAGAGAATCATTTTCTGACACTGATTACATTTCAGCTTCAAACCCTAACATGGGAACTCTCACCCTCTCCAATCTTCTCACTACTCCCAAAGGAAGAAGGAATGACAGATATTGGTGAGAGCCTGCTCCCTCTTGGGGACAGTTAATGGAATTAAAAAACTTTTTGTGAACTTCCTCCTTTATAAAACTCCATCTTCCTTTGGCTACTGTGACTCCATTCTCCTCAAATATTTCTCCTAAATCTCTCTTTAGTTCTTCACAGTATCTTTCACCAGCTCCATTCCCTCCACACATTCCATTAGTAGGCTCTCCAGGGTATGAGTAATCTTTGGTATGAGTAATCTTTTTAAAATGCAAATAGAGACATGTCACTCTTCGGCTTAACATCTTTCAATGGATTCCTTTCGCTTTCAGAGTGAAATCTAAAACTCTTTCGCTTAGTTTATGAAGCTCTTCATGATCCAGTTCCTGATGGCCTCTTGTAAATATATGAGTAGGGACATGATCAAATTTACAGATTTGAAATACCACTTTGATAGCAATGTAGATGAACATAATAGGTACCCAGTAAATATCTGTGAAAGAAGGAAAGAAGGAATGAGGATATGAGACCCTGACTGAGGATGTATTGGGGAAAATGAGAGGAAAGAGTGACTCAGAGATAATTAGTTAGTAAATCTGCAGCAAAGGTAAATAATTAGAGGTAGGAGATTGGTAGGGAGGTAATATATACATTTTTTGTTTTTTTAGTTGATGGTGTTATTTTTCAAAAGAGAATCACAAGGAAGAACAATTTTTTTAAAAGATTTTATTTATTTATTTGACAGAAAGAGACAAAGCAAGAGAGGGAACACAAGCAGGGAGAGTGGGAGAGGGAGAAGCAGGCTTCCTGTGGAGCAGGGAGCCCAATGCAGGGCTCGATCCCAGGACCCTGGGATCATGACCTGAGCCGTAGGCAGACATTTAACGACTGAGCCACCCACACACCCCAGGAAGAACAATTTTAAGGAAAAAATTTATAAGTTCATATTTAGAAATAATGGTCTCAAACTTCCAACCACAACCCAATATGAATTCTTTGCTCCATCCATTTGAAATAATTCACCTGATGCATGCAACATTTTTATGTTTTCCTATATTTCATACCTACTCTGACCTCCTTGAGTGTACTTCCCTCTTTTGTTCCTGACATTTTTTTATTCTTTGAAATTCATTTTAAGCATCCTCTCCTTTCTGAAGGTTGCCATGTTCCTTCTCTCAATCCATAAATTATAAATTATATCCACAAATTTATGCACTTACCCATCCATTAATCTAGATATTTATCTAAGTATCTAGTTAATAATGTATTAAATATTTATTAAGTATCTACTAGGTGCCATGCACTGTCCCTGCTTTGTGCCCCCTATTTCTAAAATAATATTTAACATATTACACTGTAGTACTTGATTTAAAATATATCTGCTCCACACAGTATATGCTCTTTGAACACAGATATGGTCTCTCATTTGATTTAATCTTCCTAGCACCAGCCATTATTAGGCACATGGAGATTGCTTAGCAAATGATAGTGATGGAATGAATCCCAGAAACCTACTGATAGTAAGATGTTAAACTCTGGGCAATGGTGCCTTTGTAAATCTGATCCTTGTAGATTCTACTCTGAGAAAGACAAGAAAACAGAACACCAAATGTCAGGAATCAAATTTTGCATCAAGTTGAATGAAGTAGGCATTAGTGGGACTGATAAGCTAGCAAACCTTGAAAGAACCAGAAGAGAAGCAGTTGCAACAGGGCACCTCTCAAGTCAAATTCATAAATGTTGAATGATTACCTGGAGGGCCTTTTATGTATCATTAAGAATGAAGTTCTCTGAACCAGGGCTGGATTCATAAAAGAGTAGAACTCAATGAAATACTGTTAGTATTATCATTAGTAAGTCTTTATTGAATTGTGAATGAATCTTCCATTATCTCAAAATATATTGCAACTTTATTATAACTGCAATTCCATAACTTTCTCTGGCTGTTAAATATTACTGTGTCTTAAAAATTCTTAAGGGCTACTGTTTCAAAATCAATTTATGATTTTCCCCATATTTTCCAGATATAAACAACTAACATAAAAATTTCCATTTGACTTGACTGCTACACTTAATAAGTTGTCCAAGTTTGTCCAACAAAAATCAAGATCTTTTTGTTATTAATGATTCCTAAATTTGTTTAAACTGACTTTAAATTTTATCTTCTCATAGACTGATGTGCACTCATTTGTTAGCACTTTTTTCTAACAAATATTCTTAAAGTCTGTCTTGTTTGTTTTTACATATATTTATTGGAGAAGAGATTAAACATTCTGTATTTGAGGGCAGAAAGCCAAACACACTGTATTATAACACAAAAATAGTGAAGTTTACTGTTAAATATAAGTTTAAATTATATGTGTAAGTCAATAAAAATGTACAAACGTGTTCAAAGGCCATAGGATTTTCACTAACCTAGTCCTCACTTATTGATCACTTAAGTAATTTGAAGGGTTAAAGATAAATGAGGAAAATTTATAGAATATGACTGATAGGTTATGAGAGGTCAAGAAAGTTTCTAGCCTAGTTAACGAGATAGAGTAACTATTAACAAACAGGAAAATCAAAATGAGGAAGAAACAAATTTATTAAAAATGAATGAATTTAGCTTTAAAGATATTGAATTAGATGTTATAGTGGGATATCAAAATGACAGAAAACATTTATACATTACTTAGAGATGTGAGAGTAGAATTCAAGAAGGAGATAATGACTTTTTTCAATCACATGTGAGAGTCCTCTATATAAGACAAGGATGTATGGCATGGTAAAGAATTCAGAGAGTAGAAATTTAGAATAAAAAAACACAAGCAATCAATGGAGCAAGTAAAGAAGGAGCAGTAATAAGAAACAGTGAAGAAATGGAATGTGGAGTTCAGTCAGCTGGATCCACCCAACACTTGAACAACACTGGAGGTTTTCAGCTTAGTCTGGGGCATGGTTGTTCTAGAACATACCACCTTCATCCCTAAAGTCAAAATCACAATAAAGAAGCGACCCCTTTTGTTTGATGGCAAAAGGAGCACTAAGGTACTACTCACCCCCAAAACACTGCATCCCAAATAACCACACTGGCTGCAAAAAGAGTTTTTCTCCCAGTAACTCCCAGTAACCTCTTCAAAAAGGATGAACTCTCTCCATTGCCAAAATACACCTTCCATCACCCTCCAAACAAGAACTATCTTGCCTAATTTCTCTCCCTTTAAAGAAGGAGGAGGGGTATACTAACCAGAATAGGCTAGGCTGCTTTACCAACCCCAAGATCTAAGTGGATTAACAAAGCAGAAGTTTATTTATCTTTCTCTCACAAAGTCTTTTGCAGTTTCAGTGATTCTCCAGGACAAGTGTCTTTTCTGCAGTCACTCAGCATTCCAAGAAAGTTTGATCTTATGACACCACTATTTCAACATGTGATCTACACGCTCACCACTGGAAAAATAAGAAGCTGGCAGGCTTCACAAGGAGTGTGGCAGTTTTATCTTTCATCTAGGTGTCCAATCTGAAACTATGTTTCTCAGAATCCTTTTCCCCTTTAAGTTTCCCAGTTAAAGAGGTGGCCAATATAAGAATATCCTAAGATTAGAAAGGTAAAGTGAAATGGTAGTGGGTATACTCTAATAGTCATAATGACTGGAGACAGTGAGAGACAGATGCAGAACTATCAGCAGATTCCACCTTGTCTTCGCTTTCCCCACACTACGAAATAAATGTGGAGATGCATAAGATCTTAGCTTCTTACTCACCCTCGCTCTGTGTTCTGACTACCAGCCTTTCTAATCAACAGTAATACCCAGCCCACTACCAGTCACAGAGGCAACAACCTTCCATAGACTTCTGCAGCTGTCTTTCTTTCACCATCCCACACTGGCAGGTGCACCTATCTGGCTTTATGTATTCCCTGACAAGCACTAATTTATCCATCTGCCAGTGCTTCAAAACTACTGCTTTGTTATTTTTCATTGATCCCCAACTCACCTTTTATACTCTTATTTCTCCATCTGCTACAACTGTATAAATTCTTATCCAATAATAAATCCCTTGTTCCACAATACTTACAGCAGTTCTACTTTCTTGACTGACACTAATTGTCAAAATTATTGCGACCAAGAGTGGCTCCAGGGGAACAGAAGTTTAAGAATGGGAACAAAGAGTGAGTTTTCTGACTAAGTAGTAATTAAGGCATTAATGAACCTATTGACAGTGATAAAGAAAACTCTGGTATTCTGCAACATGCAGTGGCAAAATATCACTTAAATTAATACCTGTACTAAAATGCCGATTGAAGGAAAAGTTTTGGGTGATCAAGTGTTTGCTCTTTTAGAAAATTTTAATACAAATAAAAGTATAATGAATTGGTTGTTTGTTCTAAGTGAACTAGAAAACTTGAAGGAAAAAAATGAGGGGTTCAGGATATTAAATTTATGTCTCAAAGACAGGTAAAAACAAACAAACAGTTTCTATCTGTCCCCAAAGGCACCCTTGTTTCTTTAATTGTATATCAAAATTTCTGAAAACAAAACCCAAATCTAATCCCCTAGGTGTCTGAATTACAACCTCAAATGAATTCCCAAACTCATAGTAAAGGCATTAATTGAGGAAGCATGAGATGCTAAAAAATACAATGGGTAGATTCTGAAGATGTATAGGACCTTGACTCCCTAGACTGTGCTGCTCTTCCTTTGTAACAGCAGCCTTTCTCACCTTGTCCAAGGATGGAGATGGCCTTCCTTGAGGTAGTTATTGTGCAGGGATCTACTCAATCAAGACCAACTCTCCTTGGTCCTAGACCTACAACCAGACTTAATTCCTGCCAAGGTGCAAGTGCTCAGGTTCAAAATAAGTAGCATACCCAAAGATTTGCAATATTTTTGTCATTTTTTTAAGTCAACAGAAACCTGAGTAACTATGGATGGCAATGGCTTATTAAGAGTGTTGAGCTGTGGTAGAGGGAATATTTTGTTTGATTGGGCTGAATTTGTTGATACGGCAAGAGACAAATGGAGCTCTCTTAGCTTGAAAAGAGAAGATGAGCAAGACTACTGTAACAGGCAGCAGAGCCAAAGCAATAATTAAAATGGTTTCAATAGGGATCTCTGGCATTTAACAATTTAGCATGGTATACCTAAAATGGAAAAACTACTGAAGTTTTACTTAATTTATATAAGCAGAAATTACCTAGGAATGGAGAAAAGGTGTCTGACTTGAATCATAATAATAGTCACAGCTGGACTTGTGTTTGCTGAGCAGTTTTTGATTGCTGATATAATCAGTCTATTCTATTTCTTCATGATTCATTCTTACAAAATTGTATGTTTCTATACATAGGTATAGGTATACCAGCTTTCTTTTCATTTCCATTTGCATGGAACATCTTTTTCCATCCCTTCACTTTAAGCCTGCATGTGTCCTTAGATGTGAAGTGTCTTGTAGGCAGCACATAGTACAAGGTCCTATATACATAGGGTTTTGTTTTCTTAATCCATTTGGTCACCTTATGTCTTTTGATTGGAAAATTTAGTCCATTTACATTCAAAGTAATTACTGATCAGTTTGTACTTAGTGCCATTTTGTTTATTGTTTTCTGGCTATTTTTGTAGTTCCTGTCTGTTCTTTTCTTTTTCTCTTGATCTTTTCCCTGTGCTTTGGTGATTTTCTTTAGTGTTATGTTTAGATTTCTTTTTCATTGTCTTTTGTGTATCTACTATAGATTTTTGCTTTGTGGTTACCATGAGACTCACATATAACATCCTCTATATCTAACAATCTCTTTTAAGTTGATAGCATCTTAAGTTTAAACACATTCTAAAAAGTCTGTATCTTTACTTCCCACATATGTTCTGGTTTTATATCATATTTTACATCCTTTTATTTTTTAAATCCCTTAACTAATTATGGTTAACTTTACTACTTTTGTCTTTTAACCTTCATATTAGCTTTATAAGTGGTTAATCCCCTACCTCCATTATATTTTGCATTAACCAGTGAGGTTTTTACTTTCATGTATTTTCCTGTCACTATTAGTGCCTTTTTTTTTTTCAGTTGAAAGAAGTCTCTTTAACATTTCTTGTAAGGCTAGTTTAGTGGTGATAAATTCCTTTAACTTTGGCTTGTCTAGAAAATTCTTTACCTCTCCTTGAATTCTGAATGATAACCTTGCCAGGTAGGGTACTCTTGGTTGGAAATTTTTCCTTTCAGTACATTGAATATATCATGCCACTGCCTTCAGTCCTGCAAAGTTTCTGCTGAAAAATCGTCTTATAGTCTTATGGGGACTCCCTTGTATTTAACAAGTTGTTTTTCTCTTGCTGCTTTTAAGATTCTTTTATTATCTTTAACTTATGACATTTTAATTATAATGTGTGTCTTGGTGTGGGTCTCTTTGGGTTCATCTTATTTGGAACTCTCTGGGCTTCAGGAACCTGGATGTCTGTTTCCTTCCCCAGGTTAGGAAAGTCTTTAGTCATTATTTCTTCAAATAATTTTTCTACCCCTTCTTTCTCTTCTCCTTCTGGGACCCATATAATGTGAATGTTATTCTGCCTGATGTCCCACATGTCCCTCAAGCTATTTTCACTTTTAAAATTCTTTTTTTCTTTTTGTTGCTCTGTTTGAGTGCATTCCACTGCCCTGTCTTCCAGGTCACTGATTCATCTTCTACTTCATCTAGTCTGCTGTTGAACCCCTGCAGGGTTCAGTTTGTGACTTCTGTTTGGTACTTTCTTATATTTTTTATCTCTTTGTTGAAGTTCTCACTGTGTTCATCCATTCTTCTCCTAAGGTCAATGTGCATCTTTATGACCATCACTTTGAATTCTTTTTTAGGTAAATTACTTATCTTCATTCATTAAGGTCCTTTATTGAGGTTTTGTCTTGTTCTTTCATCTGGAACATATTTCTCTGTCTCCTCATTTTCCTTAATTCTCTGTGTTTGTCTCCATGTATTAGGTGAAACAGTTATCTCTCCCAGTCTTGAAGGAGTGTCCTTGGGTAAAAAATGAACCTTATCTTTCAACCTTGCCCTAGCTTTTGGTTGTTTCTCAGACCCTTATGATTGTCTGAGCAGCCTGATTTTGTTCTTGACAGGTCCCAGTTGTTCAGAACTTGCCAAGATTTGTCAGTGTTCCAAAGGGAGGGATTCCAGATAGCACCGAGTTTCAGGCTAACCGTAAACCAGATCTTGAGGCCAACAACTTTTAAGGTATGCAGTATATACAGTCTTTTAGGTCCACAATTGTAAACCCTGCTGAATTCCAGACCAGGAGATCTAGTGGTGTCCACTGGGTTACAGTTGTCAAAATTGTGGCTTAAAATGTGTGTATAAATTCCTTTCGAGGAGGTATCAGTGAGGTGTGGGAGGCTAAGAGAGGGCACTAATATGGTATCTCCCTGCCCATATTCCCTGGGGGGGTTTTGTAGCCTCTATATGTGTGGCAAACTTGAAGCCTGCTCCACAGACTGAAGCTCTAGAACAAGAAAACAGGCCTTTGTTTTTACATGAAGACTGGAGGTATGTTTCAGTTTATAGTCTGTGGAGTGTCCCAGGCAGGCATCCTGCCAAGGACTGTCTCTCAAATTGTTTCAGACCTGTGGGGCCCAGAATATAATCATCACTGGCACTAGAGCCAGGCACTCAAAGGACATCCACTGTGTGGGCTAAGTTGTGGCAGAGTAGCCTATACCTGTAGCATGTGTGGCCAGCGTACTTGGTCGGGCCAGCTGGGGTGGAGCAAGCTGCAACTGCAGCATAGGGGGATGGGGAAATTGACCAGCCTGGTTGTGGTGGGGTGAATAACACAATTATTGAGCAATCCAAAAGACTGCCAGCTTTGAGTACGGTTCAAACAAGAAAACGGATGTACCCCCCCAAAAAAATTCAAGATTCCATGTAAGTTATTCTTCTAGTTAGGCCATATAATACACCAGATCAAATGGTTCTTGAAGTGTCTGTGGCAGTAGGAATGCTGAATGAAGCCACTGTAAAGCCAATAAAGGTTAAAAAAAAAAAAAACAACAGTACACAACTTTAAGATTTTGGAGCTAAGATGTGTCATCTTTTGCAGATATCTACGCTCTTTTTGAGAAATAGCTTCTGAGTTTTATTGGGTCGTAATAGAGAATATATGCTTAACAATAGGCCACCAGATTATCATGAAAACTAAACAGACTATCAAGAACTGATTGTTGATTTACCACCAAGCTATGGGAGTGGCTCTGAGGGCAGCCATGAAGGAAAAGCCCTAGCAGGTACAATTCTGAGCAAGGAACCTGTTTTTTTCTTTTTCTCTTTTGCCTAGAATGAGAGATATCTATAGGTATGGATCTATGCCGATTCTTAAACAAAGACTGATTGTTTGCTAGTCAGGGCTTGGAAGAAACATGATTAGATTTGGTGAAAAGAAGTTCTGGGGAAGAAGCATGTAGATGGACCTCTGAAAATGAGCACAAAGTATGAAGATACTTGTGCATCATGTCAATGCCCACTAAAGAAGGACTCGAGCAGAAGAGATTTTAATAATCAGGTGTACAAGAGTACTCATTCTATAGATGTCAGTCATTCTCCTTCCTTAGCCATTCCTGACTTTTCTCCCCTGGTTCATGAATAAAGTGGTCACAGTGGTAAAGATGAAAGTTTATTCATGAGCTTAGCAACATGAACTTCCACTTACAAAGGCCACTCTATCAAAAGCCACTGCTGAGTACTGAACCTGAAAATAGCAGAGATTAACACTGAGTTCCAACATGGTATACTATTCCCCAGGAGAACCAGCCACCTCATGGTAGGTTGATTATTTTGAACCATTTCCTTCATGAAAGAGGCAGGAATCTTTTCTCACTTGAGAAGACAATTATTCTGGATACACATTTGCCATCCTTGACCACAAAGTTTCAGCCAAAACCACCATCTGTGAACTTATTGAATGACTTCTCTATCAGCCTGGTATTCCACACAGCATTGCTTCCATCCAAGAAACATATTTTACACTAGCTAAAAAACAGCAATGGGTTTTTGCTCACTGAATTCTACCTTGTTTCCTGAAATCAGTGGTAAGACTCTGACACAGTGTCAACTGGATGGTCACACTTTGTAGGTTTGGAGTAATGTCCGTCAGCATGCAGTATATGCTCTGAATCAATGACCAATATGTGATACTGTTTTTTTTTTCCCCCATAGCTACATTTCATTGGTTGCAGACACAAAGAATGGAAGATGGAATAGCTCCTCTCCCTATTACTCCTAGTGGTCCGCTAGCAAAATTTTTGCTTCCTTCCCCCCCAAATCTGAGAACTACTAGTTTAGAGATCTTCATTCCAAAGAAAGGAATGCTTCTAATTGTGGATGCAGCAGCAGTTCAAAAAAACTGAAGGTGAAACTGCCACTCCTCATGACAGTGAATCAGCAGTCAAAGAAGGAAGTAACTCTAATGGGTATAATGGTTTATTCTGACTACCAAGAGAAAATTCTGTGGTTAGCAGAATTCTAAGATAGCTGCTAAAATTCCCAATCACTAGTGCACATGCTACTGTAACTCCCTCCTCTTGAATGTAGGCAAAACCTACAAATATGATTAGATAGGCACTCCCTTGATTACGTTACATTATATAAAACTCAGCTGCAGCCGACTGAAGTAAGATTCTCCTGCTGGAGCTGAAGAAATAGCTGTCATGTTGTTAGATAAGACAGCCTCATGTCTAGGACCTTAAGAGCAGTTTCTAGGAAATGAAAGTGATCCTCTCTCCCCCTCAGTCAATAAGTGGGACCCTGGTCCTAAAACCACAGGAACTGAATTCAGCCAATAGTCTGAATGAACTTAGAAGACAACCCCGAATTCAGATGAGATCACAGTCTCAGCGACAACTTGGTTTCAGCCTGGTGAGACTAGGAGCAGACCACCTGGCGAACTGGTACGTAAACTCCTAACCCACAGAAAATGGGAGAAAATGAATGTGTATTGTTTTAAATTTCTAATTTATGGTAAGTTGGTATGCAGCAATCAGTATATTAATACAATTGTGTTGCTTCTACAAAACAAGGTATGAGGCAGGTATTTATTACACAGGAAATCCTCTAGGACACCTCTCAGGACTCACATATTCTTACAATAAAAAATTCATGGAACACTACAAGAATTAAAAATAACATACTAATAAAATACTAATGGCACAGACCCCTCAGGAATTCAGATTTGGGACACCCCACCAGTCAAGTAACCATGATCACCTAAGTTGCTTGCTGAGGGCAAAAGGAATATGGAATGAGTATGAGAAAAAGTAAATTCTAAATACCAGCTATAACCACATGACTATTCATATAAATGAAGACTATAGTAGTTAAGTGTATTTCCTCCTTTGATATATTTGTGTGCATATATGTGTGTGTATATATCCATGTATCTAACAGGTAGATGGATGGATGGATATTAATCTTTTTCTTTATAAGTTTCCTCTCTCCTGTTCTCCTACTATCTAACATAATATGTGTTACAATGATTAGCTAATATGTCAATATTTAAATTAGGAAATTTCAAAAACAGAGTGTGACTCAGCTAGAAAAGGGATGTCCAACACCCAAAGACAGATGAAATGACTGTAGAATTTTGTGTTGTCTTTTGGGGAGGATACGATGTTAGCATGTTTTCAGTTTCATGTAGATGCATCATGGTAAGTGAAATCATTATTTAGCTATGAGACATAAATGTGGTTCAAAGCAATATGAACAGATGCTACACTGACAAGAGCTGGTCTGCAGTTGTTTTCTACTTTATCAAATTGGCTAATCTGGAGCTTTGTCTTCCAGAATCCTCTTCCCCTAAATGGTTCTCATTTAGAGGCGATCCAAAGAAGAAATCAGCGTGATGTGGAAATCAGAAGTGAAGCAGCCACCAATACTTTCTGAAGGTCATCCAAGCTGAAGGCAGTGAGAAACACAAAGATCTCCCAGAAGATTTCAGCTTGTCTTCAATATTCTTGATGTTGAGAGAGACACAAACATACTCCTATGTTCAGCTTGTTCTCACTCTTCTCCACTCTACATTCAGTTTCACTTCCAAACTACTAACCCTGCTAATGGACAGGAACCCCTACTCATCATCAAACATAGAAATAGCAACCTTCTACAGATTTTTCTACCAGTTATCCTTTATGGTCTTACTCTAGCAGCTGCACATGTGTAATTAAATCAATAATACAAAATCAAATTTTAAAAAGGAATGTCTCACTTATATAGAGGAATGTCCTGGCTGAATCTAAATAGCTTCACAAATCCCCTGGCAAGCTCACTTGTTGATCCACACCAGTGCATGAGAGGAGTGGGGTTAGTGCCTCTTCTCCAGCTTCCCCTACAATTTTTGCAAGGTCTTATTCCTATCATAAATCCCTATTCCACAGTATTCAGAGTGTTCTGCTTCCCTGATTGAAGCCTGACTGATACAGGAGCTTTTCACATCCGCAGCCACAAAGGGATAGTTCATGGCCCAATTTCCATAGTGAATTTACCTGCAAAGACGATGAAAAAGATTGGGGAGCTGACAAGTGAGCAATAGTGATGTCAACCACTGTTTAAAAATTTTTTTAATTTTTTTATTGTTATGTTAATCACCATATATTACATCATTAGTTTTTTGATGTAGTGTTCCATAATTCATTGTTTGGGCATAACACCCAGTGCTCCATGCAGAATGTGCCCTCTTTAATACCCATCACCAGGCTAACCCATCCCCCCACCCTCCTCCCCTCTAGAACCCTCAGTTTGTTTTTCAGAGTCCATCATCTCTCATGGTTCATCTCCCCCTCCGACTTATTCCCCTTCATTCTTCCCCTTCTGCTATCTTCTTTTTCTTTTTTCTTAACATATGTTGCATTATTTGTTTCAGAAGTACAGATCACTGATTCAACAGTCTTGCACAATTCACAGCGCTCACCATAGCACATACCCTACCCAATGTCTATCACCCAGCCACCCCACCCCTCCCACCCCCAACCACTCCAGCAACACTCAGTTTATTTCCTGAGATTAAGAATTCCTCATATCAGTGAGGTCATATGATACCTGTCTTTCAATGATTGACTTATTTCACTCAGCATAACACCCTCCAGTTCCATCCATGTGGTTGCAAATGGCAATATCTCATTCCTTTTTATGGCTGCATAATATTCCATTGTGTATACACAATCTTAATAAAGAAGATGTATACCACATCTTCTTTACCCATTCATCTGTCGATGGACATCTTGGCTCCTTCCACAGTTTGGCTACTGTGGACATTGCTGCTATAAACATTGGGGTGCACGTACCTCTTCGGATCCCTACATTTGTATCTTTGGGGTAAATACCCAGTAGTGCAATTGCTGGATCGTATGGTAGCTCTATTTTCATCTGTTTGAGGAACCTCCATACTGTTTTCCAGAATGGTTGCACCAGCTTGCATTCCCACCAACAGTGTAGGAGCGTTCCCCTTTATCTGCATCCCTGCCAACATCTGTCGTTTCCTGACTTGTTAATTTTAGCCATTCTGACGGCTGTGAGGTGGTATCTCATTGAGGTTTTGATTTGGATTTCCCTGATGCCAAGCGATGTTGAGCACTTTTTCATGTGTCTGTTGGCCATTTGGATGTCTTCTTTGGGAAAATGTCTTCTGCCCATTTCTTGATTGGATTATTTGTTCTTGGGTGTTGAGTTTGATAAGTTCTTTATAGATTTTTGGATACTAGCCCTTTATCTGATATGTCATTTGCAAATATTTTCTCCCATTCTGTCGGTTGTCTTTTGGTTTTGTGGACTGTTTCTTTTGCTGTGCAAAAGCTTTTTATCTTGATGAAGTCCCAACAGTTCATTTTTGCCCTGGCTTCCCTTGCCTTTGGCGATGTTTCTAGGAAGAAGTTGCTGCGGCTGAGGTCAAAGAGGTTGCTGCCTGTGTTCTCCTTTAGGATTTTGATGGACTCCTGTCTCACGTTTAGGTCTTTCAACCATTTGGAGTCTATTTTTGTGTGTGGTGTAAGGAAATGGTCCAGTTTCATTCTTCTGCATGTGGCTGTCCAATTTTCCCAACACCATTTGTTGAAGAGACTGTCTTTTTTCCATTGGACATTCTTTCCTGCTTTGTCGAAGATTACTTGACCATAGAGTTGATGATCCATTTCTGGGCTCTCTATTCTGTTCCATTGATCTATGTGTCTGTTTTTGTGCCAGTACCATACTGTCTTAATGATGACAGCTTTGTAATAGAGCTGGAAGTCCGGAATTGTGATGCCGCCAGCTTTGCTTTTCTTTTTCAATATTCCTCTGGCTATTCGGGGTCTCTTCTGGTTCCATACAAATTTTAGGATTATTTGTTCCATTTCTTTGAAAAAAGTGGATGGTATTTTGATGGGGATTGCATTGAATGGGTAGATTGCTCTAGGCAGCATTGACATCTTCACAATGTTTGTTCTTCCAATCCATGAACATGGAACGTTTTTCCATTTCTTTGTGTCTTCTTCAATTTCTTTCATGAGTATTTTATAGTTTTCTGAGTACAGATCCTTTGCCTCTTTGGTTAAATTTATTCCTAGGTATCTTATGGTTTTGGGTGCAATTGTAAATGGGATCAACTCCTTGATTTGTCTCTCTATTCTGTCTTGTTGTTGGTGTATAGGAATGCCACTGATTTCTGTGCATTGATTTTATATCCTGCTACTTTACTGAATTCATGTATGAGTTCTAGCAGTTTTGGGGTGGAGTCTTTTGGGTTTTCCACATACAATATCATATCATCTGCAAAGAGTGAGAGTTTGACTTCCTCTTTGCCGATTTGGATGCCTTTGATTTCTTTTTGTTGTCTGATTGCTGTGGCTAGGACTTCTAGTACTATGTTGAATAGCAGTGGTGAGAGTGGACATCCCTGCCGCGTTCCTGACCTTAGGGGAAAAGCTCTCAGCTTTTCCCCATTGAGAAGGATATTCACTGTGGATTTTTAATAGATGGCTTTTATGATATTGAGGTATGTACCCTCTATCCCTATACTCTGAAGAGTTTTGATCAAGAAAGGATGCTGTACTTTGTCAAATGCTTTTTCTGCATCTATTGAGAGGATCATATGATTCTTGTTCTTTCTTTTTTTAATGTATTGTATCACATTGATTGATTTACGGATGTTGAACCAACCTTGCAGCCCAGGGATAAATTCCACTTGGTCGTGGTGAATAATCCCTTTAATGTACTGTTGGATCCTGTTGGCTAGTATTTTGGTGAGAATTTTTGCATCCATGTTCATCAAGGATATTGGTCTGTAATTCTCCTTTTTGATGGGGTCTTTGGTTTTGGGATCAAGGTAATGGTGGCCTCATAAAATGAGTTTGGAAGGTTTCCTTCCATTTCTATTTTTTCGAACAGTTTCAGGAGAGTAGGCATTAATTCTTCTTTAAATGTCTGATAGAATTCCCCTGGGAAGCCATCTGGCCCTGGGCTTTTGTTTGTTTGGAGCTTTTTGATGACTGCTTCAATTTCCTTAGTGGTTATAGGTCTGTTCAGCTTTTCTATTTCTTCCTGGTTCAATTTTGGTAGTTGATACATATCTAGGAATGCACCCATTTCTTCCAGGTTATCTAATTTGCTGCCATAGAGTTGCTCATAATATGTTCTTATCATTGTTTGTATTTCTTTGGTGTTGGTTGTGATCTCTCCTCTTTAATTCATGATTTTGTTGATTTGGGTCATTGCTCTTTTCTTTTGATAAGTCTGGCCAGGGGTTTATCAATCATGTTAATTCTTTCAAAGAACCAGCTCCTAGTTTCGTTGATCTGTTCTACTGTTCTTTTGGTTTCTATTTCATTGATTTCTGCTCTGATCTTTATTATTTCTCTTCTCCTGCCGGGTTTAGGCTTTATTTGCTGTTTTTTTCTCTAGCTCCTTTAGGTGTAGGGTTAGGTTGTGTATTTGAGACCTTTCTTGTTTCTTGAAAAAGGCTTGAATTGCTATATACTTTCCTCTCAGGACTGCCTTTGCTGTATCCCAAAGATTTTGAACAGTTGTGTGTTCATTTTCATTGGTTTCCATGAATTTTTTAAATTCTTCTTTAATTTCCTGGTTGACCCATTCATTCTTTAGTAGGATGCCCTTTAGCCTCCATGTATCTTTCTGACTTTCCTCTTGTGATTGAGTTCTAGTTTCAAAGCATTGTGGTCTGAAAATACACAGGGAATAATCCCAATCTTTTGGTACCGGTTGAGACCTGATTTGTGACCTAGGATGTGATCAATTCTGGAGAATGTTCCATGGGCACTAGAGAAAAATGTGTATTCCGTTGCTTTGGGATGGAATGTTCTGAATATGTCTGTGAAGTCCATTTGGTCCAGTGTGTCATTTAAAGTCTTTATTTCCTTGTTGATCTTTTGCTTAGATGATCTATCCATTTCAGTGAGGGGGGTGTTAAAGTCCCCCACTATTATTGTATTGTCGTCAATGTGTTTCTTTGCTTTTGTTATTAATTGCCTTATATATTTGGCTGCTCCCATGCTGGGGGCATAGATATTTATAACTGTTAGATCTTCTTGTTGGATAGACACTTTAAGTAGGATATAGTGTCCTTCTTCATCTCTTATTACAGTTTTTGTTTTAAAATCTAATTTGTCTTGTATAAGGATTGCCACCCCAGCTTTCTTTTAGTGTCCATTAGCATGGTAAATGGTTTTCCACCCCCTCACTTTCAATCTGGGGGTGTCTTTGGGTCTAAAACGAGTCTCTTGCAGACAGCATATCGATGGGTCTTGCTTTTTAATCCAATCTGATAGTCTGTGTCTTTTGATTGGGGCATTTAGCCCATTTATATTCAGGGTAACTATTGAAAGGTATGAATTTAGTGCCATTGTATTACTTGTAAGGTGACTGTTACTGTATATTGTCTGTGTTCCTTTCTGATCTATGCTGCTTTTAGGCTCTCTCTTTGCTTAGAGGACGCCTTTCAGTATTTCTTGTAGGGCTGGTTTCATGTTTGCAAATTCCTTTAGTTTTTGTTTGTCCTGGAAGCTTTTTATCTCTCCTTCAATTTTCAATGAGAGCCTAGCTGGATATAGTATTCTCGGCTGCATATTTTCCTCGTTTAGTGCTCTGAAGACATCATGCCAGTCCTTTCTGGCCTGCCAGGTCTCTGCGGATAGGTCTGTTGCCAATCTAATATTTCTACCATTGTAGGTTACATATCTCTTCTCCCGAGCTGCTTTCAGGATTTTCTCTTTGTCTCTGAGACTCGTAAGTTTTACTATTAGATGTCGGGGTGTTGACCTATTTTTATTGATTTTGAGAGGGGTTCTCTGTGTCTCCTGGATTTTGATGCTTGTTTCCTTCCTCACATTAGGGAAGTTCTCTGCTATTATTTGCTCCAATATACCTTCTGCCCCTCTCTCTCTTTCTTCTTCTTCTGGGATCCCAATTATTCTAATGTTGTTTTGTCTTATCGTATCGCTTATCTCTCAAATTCTGCCCTCGTGATCCTGTAGTTGTTTCTCTCTCTTTTTCTCAGCCTCTTTATTTTCCATCATTTGGTCTTCTATATCGCTGTTTCTCTCTTCTGCCTCATTTATCCTAGCAGTTAGTGCCCCCATTTTTGATTGCACCTCATTAATAGCCTTTTTGATTTCGACTTGGTTAGATTTTAGTTCTTTTATTTCTCCAGAAAGCATTTCTCTAATAACTTCCACGCTTTTTTCAAGCCCAGCTAGTATCTTTAAAGTCATGATTCTGAACTCTAGGTCCGACATCATACAAGGGTACTACCTCTTGTTCTTTTTGCTGAGGTGATTTTTTTCGTCTTGTCATTTTGTCCAGAGGAGAATAGATGAATGAGAGAACAAAATGCTAACAGGTTAACAAAGTCCCCAGCAAATATACTCTATACAAATCAGAAAAGACCTGAAACCAGGAGAAAAGAAAGGGAAAGAAAGAAAAAAGAGAAAAGAAAGAAAAAAAAAACAAAAAGAAAAAGATAAAAACAAAAACAGAACAATACAAAAAAAACCAGAATATGATCAAATATGATCAGGCTAGTGCATAGATCAGTGCCACACACTAGATTTGGGGCGTATTTTGGTCTGTTAGAAAAAAGTGCCTCCTAAAATTTTAACGGAAGAAAGACTTATATATGTACAAAATAAGGGTTGATACAATGAAGGGATGGAAGATGACTTCCAGTAAGTGGTCGCTTCTCTGTTCAGAGAGTTGTTGCTACTCTCTTCTTCAGTCTCCTGTTGAGTTCGTAGGTGTTCAGAATGGTTTGATCCCTATTCAGCTGAATTCCTGAGACCAGACGAAATCTAGGTCTCCTACTCCTCCACCATATTGCTCCGCCCCTCTCTTTAAAAAAATTTTAAATGCTAATTTTGTATTTTAAAGAAAGAAAAATAATAGCCATATGCCAATTATTTTTAAAACTGCCAGGAATATAAAAGTTATATCTTATAAAGGTCAAGATGCTCCCTTTATCACCCTCCCAATAATCCCATTTTAAGGGAGCTCTTTCTTTTGTTTACAAGGTTTAGGACAAAAGTTTGGATTGATGTTACAATACCCTCCTCTACAGAGTTCGCTTGCTTTTCTTTTTTTTCCTATTCTAACTGGTCAGAGGAGAACACATACTGAAAATGTGAGTGAGAGGCCATTAAAATACCTTTTAAAAGAAGAGACTCAGCATCCTTTTAACAACAAAAGAACAAAAGTGAAAACCAGGGCTAGATGGTAAAGAAACAACAAAAAACATCCTGGTAAGAAGGTAAACAGGGGATAGAGGAGGAGATGAGACAGCAACCCGAGACACCAATAAAATCCTTAGAAGATAATCCTGATAGGGTAGATGTGCAATCACTCAAAGAAATGATGTTGGTGAACCCAAACTAACAAAGGAGAAAAAAGCCAAGGTTTAAGACCAGAAAATACAGAAGACTCAAATAAAGAGCATAAGAAGAGAGGGTACCTTAAAAATGATAGACCCCACTTCCCTTCCCAATAGAGAGAGGGATAAGAGCAAGAGCAGAGATGCCAAAAAGTTCCAACAGAGAAAGGAGTACAACCCTCCTCTCCATCTCTTTTCTTTTTCTCCACACCCTAACACATACTCACCTACAATGAAAAGACTTTTCTATGACCATGGTAATTAAATTAACACAAAATCAAATTTTAAAAAGGAACATTTTGCCTATATAGAGGCATGTCCTGACTGAATCTAAATTAAGAAGTGTGAAACCAACAAAGATTCCCCTCCCCCCCACCATTAGTCCCTGACTCACAAACACAAAGAGAGATATAGAGACAGTGAGATTGAGAAAGAGAGAGAGGGTATGGGTGAGAGAGTGAGAGAGAGAATACCTGAGTCATATGCATGAAACAGAAATTGACTTGTACAGAGGAATTTGGGGGATGGAGGAAAAAAGGGTATAAATAGCATAGTATCTCAATACATTAGTTGGGAAATTACTATATAAACCCATCATTAATTTGATTTACTTTAACTGTAACCATCAAACTGTGATTTCCAAAACAAAACAAAATGACATAATCAGGTAAAACATTAAAATATAATCTAGTCTTTCATGGTCACTCTAGAATCTCATAGATGAACAGTCTATTGATAAACTTCAAAGAAAATCGTGAAACTTGGCTTATATCTGAAGCTGTGGTACAAAAAAAACTGAAGCACAGTTGTTGCAAGAAATATGATGTAATACAGTACATCAATTTAACTTTTGGTCCTTAAAATCTCCATAAGATCAGTCAAGCTATTTCCTGGTAATAATAATAATAATAACAACAACAATAGGGCGCCTGGGTGGCTCAGTCAGTTAAGAACCTGCTTCTACCTCTCCCCTACCTGCCACTTCCCCTGCTTGCACTCTCTCTCTCTCTGTCAAATAAATAAATCTTTAAAAAAAGAAAGTGTGCTATGGTAAGTGCTGTGAATTGTGTAAGACTGATGAATCACAGACCTGTACCTCTGAAACAAATAATACATTATATGTTAAAAAAAAGAAGATAGTAGGAAGGGAAAAATGAAGGGGGGGAAATCGCAGGGAGGGATGAACCATGAGAGACTATGGACTCTGAGAAACAAACTGAGGGTTCTAGAAGGGAGGCGCGGGAGGGGATGGGTTAGCCTGGTGATGGGTATTAAAGAGGGCATGTATTGAATGGAGCACTGGGTGTTATACGCAAACAATGAATCACGGAACACTAAATCAAAAACTAATGATGTAATGTATGGTGATTAACATAACATCATAAAATAAAAAAAGCAAAGAAAAAAGAAAAAAGAAAGTAAATACAAAATAATAATAATATTAAATGATACTACTAAGAGCTTACTCAGTGTTAGACACTTTCCTAAGTACTACATTTATCTCATGTAATCCTCGGAACCCTAGAAGGGAAGCCCTATTATTAGCTCCACTTCACAGAAAAGATAACGAACTTGAGATACTAAGTGATCTACTCAAGATCACACAGTGAGAAAGGAAACTCAGTACTTAAGCCCACAGCTCTTTGACATGGAACTCCATGTTCTTGACCATTTAGCCATGCCACCTTCTTTCATCCAAAAACTTCCAAAAATGTTCATCCAACTATAAACATTATGTATCCACCAGCAAAATGTTTTGCCTGTATATTTTATTAAAAATGCAAATCTTTTATGGAACTCTACATTTAAAAAATGATTATTGGGGTTATTTTCTTGGCCTTACTGTCTTTCAAGAAGACAGTCTCTGCAAAGTCTGGGTTTAATTTGAATTCAACCCAAGCTGAAAAGGTTTGCCCATCTCCCGGGTACCACCATTTCTGGTGTGGAATTGCTGACCTAGTTCTAAGTAAGTGATAAATTCACATAGCTTAAATGTAATCTTTAGGGAAAGAGTCGAGTTATTGTTCATGTCCCATTTATATAGAAAGCTGACCTTTCAAAATAATCCACTTCTTATTGTAACTGTTTAAAGAATAAAAATAATTGTGCTTATACTTTAACATCAATGAGCTATGCTACTTTGACCTTGATTTTTATATCTTATTGTCTGAATACCCAACTTACGTTCATTCTTAGGAAATATGACAATATTTTATGTTGTGTAAATAAAATATCACATACTTAACCCTATATACCTTTAAAATGGGTAGGTAGAAAACAGCTGTCTCTACATCATTAAGTCTGATAAAGAGGAGTGGAAAGTCCATTAATTATCTAACTATATGATGTTAAGCAGACAATTACTAATTATTGTACTGATGGCATATAGACATTGATTTTGATTCATATAATAAAGTGTCAGCAACACTAAAAAATCTACTGATTAGAGATAACTAAACTATAACCTGTGACACTTACAAGCTTTAGAATGAGAAAATGCCTCCAAACTTCTTGTTTTATCATATTTACAAAGAAAATTTATTTAAAGGAACATTATAGAATTTAGAAATTGTTACAAAATATGGTATAAAACTCCAAAAGATCAATACTAAATAGCAAAGAAAACAATCAGAGTTGTAGTTATAATAATATCAATCTGGTGTAAATTAATAAAAAACAATGACACTCAATGTGATTAAGTAAGAGCCATAGATTACATAAAAGAAATAGATACATCAAGAAAAATATTCAGGGAAGAATGTAAAAACTTATGTTTCAGTAAGGGTATATTTAACTGAAAGGGATAGAAATCCTCTAAATCTAGCTTAATGAAAACAGGGTTTAACATAAAGGTAAACATGCAAGTTTCATGGGCATTCAAAGAAAGGAAATGAGGAACAACTAAACCATAAGGATCTCAAAAATGGGATTGGAAGGCAGGAACTAAAGCATGCCTCTCTATTTCTCAGAGATCACCCATGTCTCTGCTCTCCCTCTCTCACCAGCTTCCTAGGCTTGCAAAACACAACATGGCAACATCACCCCCAGCTCTCACCCCTGCTATTATTTTAAGTGCCTGCTATTATGAGATGAGCACAATTCCCAGATGCCTCAGCTGTGGGTTAATAGGCCCTGGGTTGGGTCTTCATCCCAAAGCACATCAGCTGTGGCATGGACCCAAATGAAAGACAATTTTAATAAAGAAAAACTTCAATAGGAAAAGCCCCAACAAATTGTACACCTACCCCCACCTACAAGAGAAACAACAGAAAAAAAAAAAAAAAACAATAGAATGTCAGCATTAGCCTACATATTTAAAGTTTAAACGAGAAGAGAAAAATTTTATGGTGGCATATGGGCCTGCCCAAAACCAAACCAAACCAAAACAAGCACAAAGGGATTCTCGAAACAATTTACTTGGTCCATTTTTCCTCCCATTTTTAAACACAAGTTAAACAACTTAATTTTTAGATTACCTAAGTTGAAAATAAATGCTTAACAATGCATTTGATTTAGGTTTTTGAACTCAACAAAAGTTGTTTGAAATATACAACTCAACAGCTTCAACATGCACATTTTCAAATGGACAGGTCTCTGGATAACATGTAGAAATAATGAACACTGAATTCAGGCCACTAGTTTCAAAAGTACTTAAATGGTATCCTTCAAATAAGATATCTATTGTGGTTCAAGAAAAAAAGAAAAGTCTTAGAGTTTAATGCAATTTATTTTAAATTGAGTTTTGTTAGATGGACTCATAAAATAACAGTTATTAAATAAAAATCAAAATTTTCTAAGATCTTCTAAGTATGCCTTCTAGGTATACATTTAATATTCAACTATCAAACATATGTATGTAATATTATTATATAAAGTATCTCACAAAGTGATAGGAAAAATGTCAGGCACAGTCATTTTTCATTCGTTATAGAAACATTTCTTAATTTATTATCTTTTTTTTTTTTTGCTTAGAATCTATAAATTGTTTTCTACTTTCTATGGAATTCTTGGTAGTGTGCTTTCCACAAAGGACGCACTTTAAATTCACTGGCTGATTTTAATTTGCAGTGGTCTATCTTTCCTTTATCTACAATTCCATAAGTTTTATTAAGTGCCCACTTTGTGAAAGGGACCATACTTAGTGATGCATTTAGGTTTTAGACTGGCTTTAATTAGTGATTAAACTTCCACTTTACTCTCTTTTTCTACAGTTCCCTAACAAATGAAGAAATACATACACGACTGGTAAGTCCTTAGATAATTGAAGATTGATTACATTTCCTAATAATTTACCCACTTTAATTGGTTCTCCTTTGCTTCTATATTCTCTTTATTGCAGGATTCCTCCCTTAGCAATTTTTCTCTGTGCATCTTGAAATGACAAGTTAATGTCAAGGTAAAAAAAAAAACTAACATTTTTGTACATAATTAATCACTGGAGTCATCTTGAATTGATCTTTCTTTAAATGGGATTAATTGTAGAAATTTGGGCTTCTTTTATTTTCAAATTTTGTGAAGCTGAATTTATAATATTTTAGTTAAGAAATGTTTCTGTGGATAGAAATACCACCAACGAATATTTAGTCAATAGTGCAAAGCAGCTGATGGCTTTCAAATTGTGTGCATCATTGCTCTCTGTAGAGTATAAAAAAATTATCATCTATCTGGAATTATGTCTCAGCTTTCTTCCAAGTAGCTATTAGTAAAAGCCCCCACTTCCAAATTCCCCATTGCAATATTAAAAAGTATTGTTCAATATTGGGTATTAACCACATTTCGAAAACATTTCCCCACAATAATAGCTAAAAATGAAGCCCAGTTATAGCACACTGATAAAACATTACTGTCTACAATTTCACATATTGAGAGGTAAAAGCAATACTATGAGGACCAGTGAATTAAGGACAGAGTATATGTGTCCAGAACAAGAAATCATGAACTAAAATTCTAAACTAAACTTACTCAGAGAGTTGTGAGGGAAGACAAACCAGTTGCTAAGGCCAAATCAGAAGCTAAATATCCTAGCTCAGGTGTGAGCAGGTTGAGACCATTATATACCAAGTAATAAATCCAAAATCAAAATCAAAGGGAGAGGTCAGAGGTCACATCTTTGGCAAGGGTTGACAACAATTCTTCAAAACTAAGGTTGGTGACAGAATCAGAAGCAGGCATCAAGCGGGGAATGGGATATGTCTTCAGGGTAAAATAGGAAAGCAGTTAAAATAAGAAATACTATATCCAAAAAGTTAAAGGCCTAGCAGGTAACAAGAGAGCAAGAAGTAACAACACTCTATAGCAGTAATGTTCAATAGAACTTTGTACAGTAATGGAGTGTTCCACCCTTCACCATCCAGTAAAGTGGCTAATCCATGGGTGACTTGTGAGCACTTGGAATATGACAAGTACAACTCAGGAAATTAATTTTAAAATTTATTTAAATTTAATTTGCTTAAATTTAAATAACCATTTGTATTTACTATTCTGGACAGTGTACTTCTATGGGACATAAATATGACTGGCTCTAAATCACATGTATTGCGTTTTATTACCACATGTCTTCCATCAAGGGTCCTATAATATTGTCATACTTTCACTAATTAAAAATTGCAGCTCCCTTCACCCAGCATCTGATACTATCCATTTTTCCCTATATCCAACCAGGGTAAGATTTTGGTTTCTTGAGGGTATGTTATAGCAGAATATTGGGTTGGTAGGCATAAAGTTCCTAAGCTCCTAGAAATGTCTGCTGTGTACCTCCCAACGTGCATTTCCCAGTTAATCCACTGCCAGGAAATACCACTTTCACTGGTCAAATTCTGGGGATAGGCATGGAAGTAGTGTTCCTTATGGGTTTGGCCCTGAAAAGGAGAAATGAGAAGAGAATTGAGAATATTTAGAGGAATGGTGAGAATGGGAAATGGAAAGAAATAGGAGAAATTTATAAAGAATCATTCATGAACATTTTGGTAGACTTCCAAAGTTTCTGACAGTTGGTGGCATGTTTACACGGTAGGTTCACTTGAAAGAAGGTACCCTGGAAAAGAGCAGGGCTCTGCAGACCTTTGTAAACTGAATGTTAAGATCCTTCTTTTTCCATTCTGACTATTGTAATAAGATTATAGATCTGATGATCCCACTCTTTGAAGGTCTCAGAAGGCTTAAACTTTGAGTTCAGAGTAAGAGCAGGTGTCTGAATTATATGAATAAAAGAAAGAGTACCCCTGAAATTTCTAGGTTAGGTATGGTGGGAAGTATAAGAAGTTGGTCCACCTTACATATTCATAGTGAATATAACATTAATTATGAATAATCTGGGAACAGCAGGAGGACATCATCTGTGATAACTAGTCCCCAGTGTATTCTTCTAGAACAGTGACTGCCACATAGCTGACACTCAGTAAGTATGAGTTGAATGCCAAACCATGGTTTTCTCAGCCTCAACTATACATTTTTTCTGGAAATGATACTGGATGTAAATGTCACCATCCCTGTGGTCCATCTGCTGTGTGTTTCTGAGTCTTCTCTAAGGCAGAATAAGGATTAGGTAATGCATAAAAATTTAGCCATCAAAAGTAGAGCAGACTTCTGCTTCCAAGAACATAAAGTAGACATACTTTTCCCTATTCCCTCTTGCTAAGTACATCTAAAACCCCTGAACATTATATATAAAATGCATAAAAAGTCTCTGAAATTTAGAGAGAAGAAGACTGACAGCTTGGTACTGCAGGACCCAAGGAATGACAAGGTGGTAAGTTCTCTGAATTTTTTGTCTCATATATCTCTGACTTGGGGCTGAAGAAGTTAGCAACCTGAAAATGCCAATGGGCACGGAAAAAAAAGCCCCAACAAAAGCCTCCTCTCTCTAGCCAAATACACAAGAAAAGGCCAGGCTAACAATACAGAAAACAGACAAACAACATAGAAAACACTGTGGTCTCACTCCCATATCCACAACAGCGAAAGCTGATGGGGTGTTTAGACTTCCACCTTTACAAGGCTGTAACAAAGTATCCCCAAATCCCTATCAAAGTGGTATCAGAGAAAGCCAAATAGAGAACTGCAACTTTCATCTCCACGAGCAGTGTAGGTGATGTAGGTGGAGAGTTAGGATGTTCACCATTGCCCAGTGATGTCAAGACAATGCCTCACTGCATGCCAGTGGAGACCACATGGAAAACTACAATTCCTCCCTCCAGTTCTGGTGTCAATGCAGAAAAAATGGAGAACTTGGACTTCTACCTCCACTTGGCAATAATGAAGCAGTGTCCTCTCCTCCCTTCCTATGCCAGAGCAATATCAGAGAAAACCAACTAAAACAGGTTCAAATGAGATCCAGAGTATCATAATATGAAAATATCCAAAATTTTATCAAGACTGACAAAGAAAAAAAAATACACAAGACACAAATTACCACTATCAAGAATGAAACAAGGAATGTCACTACAGACTGCAGACGTCAAAATGATAATAAGGGAATATTACAACCAACTCAACACATAAATCTGACAACCTGGATGAAATGGACCAATACGTTGAAAAACACAAACTACCACAGCCCATCCATACATGAAATAGGTCATTTAAATGGTCCTGTAATATTAAGGAAATTGAATTTGTAATTTTAAAACTCAAAAAAAGAAATTTCCAGGCCCTCACAGTTTCACAGATTTCTGCCAAATGTTTAAAGAAAAATTAACACCACTTGTACAATATCTCTTCCAGAAAATAGAAGAGCAATAAACATTTCCCAACTCATTTCATGAAGCTGATATAACAGCCAGAGAAAAATAGTACAAAGGAAGGAAGGAAGGAAGGACGGACAGAAGGAGAAAAGGAAAAGTAAGGATAGGGAAAAGGAAAAGGGAAAGGAAAGAAAAGGAAAGGAAAAGAAAGGAAAGGAAAGGGGGAGGGAGGGAGGAAGGAAGCTATAGACTAAGATTTCTCAAAAATATAGATATAAAAATTCTTAACAAAATTTTAACAAAGAGAATTCAGCAACATATAGAAAGAATTATAGGGATGCCTGGGTGGCTTAGTGGGTTAAGAATCTGCCTTTGGCTCAGGTCATGATCCCAGGGTCCTGGAATCGAATCCTGCATCAGGTTCCCTGCTCAGCAGGGAGCCTGCTTCTCCCTCTGCCTGTCACTCTCCCTGCTTGTGCACTCTCTCTCTCTCTGACAAATAAATAAATCAAATCTTTAAAAAAAAAAAAAAGAAAAAAGAAAGAAAAATAATTGTATACCATAACCAAGTGCAGTTTATTCTGGGGTTGCAAGGGTAGTTCAATCTTCAAAAATCAATGTAATCCACTATGCTAACAGGCAAAAAAATAAAGATCACATAATCATATCAACCAATGTTTTAAAGGCATTTGATACAATTCAACACTCACTCAAAATTAAAAACTTTCAGAAAAAGAGGTATAGAAAATAACTTCCTCAATATGATAAAGATCTACAAAAAACCTACAGCTAACATTTTAGTTCACTGTGACAGACTGAATGTTTCCCCCAAAAGACTGGGAACAAGGTAAGGAAGTCTGCTCTTACAACTCCTACTCAACAGAGTGATTGAAGTTCTAGCCAGTACAAAGAAAGAGAGAAAGAGAAGGACAGGGAAGGAGGGAGGAAGGAAGGAAGAAGAAAGGGAGAAAGACAGAAGAAAGGAAACGGCCTAAGTCTTATGCCTTATACAAGTTAATTCAAAAAGAATCATGGATTTAAATGTAAAATATAAAACTGTAAAATTTTAAAATAAAATCTTGGAGAATATCTTTATGATCTAGGGCTATGCAAAGAGTTTCTTAGACTTGACACCAAAAGCATGATCCATCAAAGGAAAATTTATAAATTAAATCTTCATCAAATTTTAAAACTTCTGTTCTGCAAAAGACTGATAAAAGAATAAAAAACAAGCTACAAAGTGGGAGAAAATATCTTCAAATTCCTATCTCATGAGGGACTAGTGTCTATAATACATTTTTTAAAACTCAAAATTCAACATTAAGTAAGCAAAAAATGCAACTGGAAACTATGCAAAAGACATTCAAAGACATTTCACCAAATATATACGTGTGTATATATATATATATTCAGATGTCAACAGACCCATGAAAAGATATTCAACACCATTAGTCATTAAAGGAATGCAAATTAAAACCACAATGAAGTACCACTACACACATATCAAAATGACTAAAATAAACAATATTGGCAACACCAAATATATGACGTAGATCATGCAGACCTTGCTGATGATGATGTAAAATGGTATAGCCACTCTGGTAAAGAGTTTGGCAGTTTCTTAAAAAACTAAATATTCTACAACCAGATATGCAACAATTGCAATCCTAGGCATTTATCCCAGAGAAATGAAGAGTTATGTTCACAGACAAACCTGTACACAAATATTTATAACAACTTTATTCATAACGGTCAAAAACTGGAAACAACCCATTGAAATGTCCTTCAGTGGTGAATGCTTAAAGAGACTGGTACAGCCATGCCATGCAGTACTACTCAGCAATAACAAGAAGGAATTACTAACACAGAACAACTTAGATTATTCTCGAGAATCATGCTGAGTAAAAAAAAAAAAAAATCAATCCTACAATGTTATATATGATTCCTTACATATCAATCTTGAATCACAAAATTATAGAAATGGAAAACAGAGATTGATACAGTGGGAGTGGAAGTCGGTGTAGGTGTAATTATAAGAGGGCAACATGAGGCATCCTTGTGGTGATGGAAAGGTTCTGTGTCTTGACAGTATCAATGCTAATATCCTGGTTTTGATAGTGTACTATTATTTTACAAGATATTGCCATTAGGAGAAATTGAGTAATGGGTATATTGGGTCATTCTGTATTGTTTCTTACAACTCCATGTGAATCTACAATCAACTCAAAATTTTAAAATTCACAAAACTGAAAAAAAAACAAAATAGAGCACAAGGAATGTTCAGGGTCAGGGTGAAAAATTGCATTCTTGAAATGGGTTTCTTGACATCATTTGATAGCTATATGTATCTCAAGGTGCATATGAAGGATGAACAAAAAAACATTTTTGCCTTAAAGGATAAAACTTTGTAAGAATAAAAAAGATAAGAATAAAAAATTATAAGAGTTAGAAGAATACAGGTTCGATGTAGGGAAAGAGCTTCTCAGTAGTAAACTAAGGGGTGTCCAACACTGTAATGGGTTGCCTAGGGAAGAAGTGAACTAACTTCAATGTAATGCATTCAAGTAGGAAGAATTTTGCAAAAGGCATGAGTGCAGTTGGTGGAGGGCGGGCCTCATCAGGGAATCACAAATTCAAATGCCAACAGGGAGCTGGCTAGGTATTGCACATGAACTGTTAAAGCATGCTGGGAGAAAAAATAAAGAGCAGAAGGAGCAGTGGAGCTGTGGATATTGGAAAAGCCACCTGCCACTGAGCTCTGGGACACTGTTGCCTCATGAGACTGCAGACAGGAGATCTTCAGGTGTTTCAAGAGAAGCTGGAAATCTGGCTTTTTACATGAATTCTCCCAATAACCAAAATGCCTTTACTAATTTGCTTATTATATTCAAATACTATGAAGGGTAAAAATGTATATTCCAAATAAAACTTACCCTACTGTTTTAATTTTAGCACTTTCAGTGAGTCATAAAAATGGTTTCTATCATTGCATCCTGCATTTCCATTTCTGAAGCCTCTTATACTGACATCTATCATGGATTGCTAGTTCCATGAAAACATCTTAAGAGTTAAGTATCTCATTTGCTGCAATTTGTGTTGATATTAAGGGAGCAGTAAGGGCAACATCTTTCTGTTAAGCCCTGTATATGATGGCCAACTTTTTGGGGGGAGTCATTTACGAAAGCTCCAATTTTCTTGCAGAATATATTCATCTTTACCACATATTCAGACAGATAATGATATGTTTCATTATTCAAATTTACTCCAAAAAGGTATATTTTTCTCCTGACGTGACTGAAACTTTCTTGAGAGAAAATGTCAAGTCTTAACACTTCCTCTTTCTGTCCTCAGTATTATTTATCATAGTTTGCATCACACAATAAGTGCTCAAAAATAGTTAGATCACAAGGATTTACTTACTACCAAACCCTATGTCAAATAATATAACTAAAGATATTCCTGGCCAAAAAGGGAAAAGTTGGGATAAGTGAGCTAGAAGATTTATTCAGTCCTATCATCTAAGGACTTATCATCAGCACTACCACACCTCCTAGCCTCTCAGTGGGCCTTTCCCCTTTGAGTTTCCAGCGCCATTAATATTTCCCCAGGAGTCTTCAGGAATTCTCCAAGACGCAGTGATTGAAGTTATCCAGTCACTGTTTTGAATTTCAAAATGAAATTAAAAAAAATAATAATGTCTTTCTCTGACTGACTTATTTTGCTTAATGTAATACAGAGGAATTCTTAATCTCAGGAAACAAACTGAGGGTTGCTGGAGCGGTGGGGGATGGGAGGGATGGGGTGGCTGGCTGATAGACACTGGGGAGAGTATGTGCTATGGTGAGCGCTGTGAATTGTGTAGGACTGATGAATCACTGACCCATACCTCTGAAACAAATAATACATTATATGTTAAAAAAAATAGTAGGAAGGGAAAAATGAAGGGGGGGAAATCAGAGGGGGAGATGAACCATGAGAGACTATGGACTCTGAGAAACAAACTGAGGGTTCTAAAGGGTAGGGGGTGGGGGGATGGGTTAGCCTGGTGATGGATATTAAAGAGGGCACGTATTGAACGGAGCACTGGGTGTTATACGCAAACAATGAATCATGGAACACTACATCAAAAACTAATGATGTAATGTACGGTGATTAACATAACATAATAAAATAAAATTTAAAAAAAAACAACAATCAGACACACTTTCTCCGTGTTCCTGGGATTTTATATAACTGTGGCCTTGGGGAGGATTTACATTGTATGGCAGCTTAGATTGACTTTATCACCAAATAGAGGAGGTAAATGGCTCATGCTCATTCCTTTCTTTCAATTTCAAGTAGATATTATGGTAACAGTTAGGGTCTACAGTGTCTATGGTAGGGTCTTATGGCAAAAAGAGGAGTTTGTACAAATCAGGTAGAATAACAAAACATGGCAGGTAGCATCTGGTAAGATAGGAAAGTAATAAATCCCCACGTTTACAGGTCCTCAACTTTCCATTTACCCGTCAGACTGAGATTTTAAGCTGTGCAAATAATCTTATATTCAAAGAACATAAAATTACCAGAATGTAGACAATTTTATACTAGGGAGAAAACTACACGTGTGCGTGTGCACGCGCGCGCGCGCACACACACACACACACACACACACACACACACACGGCTCTTTTGCCCACCAAATACAATGAAAAAATTTAAAGAACTACCCATAAGGTCTTTGACAATCATACAGATAAAGATCAGCACAACTGGCATTTAAAGCTTCATCAAAAACTACTCTCAAGAATGTTTAGTTCCACACAAAGAGTCTGAGAATCAAAACCCAGTTTCAGAAAAGCCCATATGCCAAGAGTGAACAAGTGTTAAGCTATTGATGGGCATCGCGCCCTGCACAAAGGTCCTCCCTTTTCAAGACAGCATGGTTTTCACTTCACTGTTTCCTGAATGGGTTGAGTCATTTTGCCTTCCATCTCAGGGAACTTTATTTCCTTTAACATATTTCTTTGCCTCCATCAAATTTCTCCACACGTTGTCTATTCCTTTTCCCTACTGTTGCTCCAAATAGGACACATCCCTTTCTTTTTTACCCACTAATGTGGTAACTGTTATTTGGGCTTCATGAGTGCATTTTTTTTAATAGAAAGAAAAGAAAAGACAAAAAAATCCATATCCTACTGGGTATTTCAGCTTCAAAAATCAGTTCTGAGGACACAAGCTGCATTGGGAATGGCTGACCAGAATTGTGGGCATGACAGTATGTAAACTTCAATACTAGAACAGTCTTCTCAGATCCTGAAATGCCACAGAGCAGTACAAAGAAGAGAGACGTGCTCTCTGCTATTTCATGTCACCTTTAGTTCTAAAAAAAATAAAGGTACCAAACAATAGACAATTTCTCTTAAAGTGTAGTTCCTTTGCTGACTTTGAGTGTTAGATCTAAGTCTAGTGAAAGCAGTAACAACAGTGTTACTTGAGCTTTTTTTTCCCCAATCTACAGCAAAAACGAAGGCAATTTCTTATTTACTGGATTACTGGACCAGCCTATTAACTCGTAACTGACTTCTGCCCTTGCCTCCCCCACCCCTCCAGTTTATTCTCCAAGAGCAGCCAGAGTGAGCCTTTAAAACACCTCAGATGGTGAACCTCATCCACTGAAAACTGCAATGGCTCTGCCTTTCAGTTGGGATTAAAGTCCAAGTGTTATGCCATCTCCTCACACACTCATCTCCCTCGCCGTGGTGACCTCATCTATACCCTCTCCCGCCCTTCACTCTACTCCAGCCGCAACAGTCTCTTTGTCGTCCTTTGAATACACTCAGCACGCTCTGGCACTAGGGTGCCCTCACTAGCCAGTCCCTCTGCCAGGGCCACTTTCCCATAGACATCACTGCCCTCAAGATTGCACTCAAATATCAATGTCTCAAAAACACCTGCCTCCACCACCCTACAAAAGATGAAAATCCTTTCTCTCCTAATCCTCCAACTCCTTTCGTCCAGGTCTTTCATGTATCCACATTATCTTTGTCTTCTGTATACTGTCTGCTTATGCTGCTAGCCTACAAAAGCAGAAATATTTATTTTATTCATCCATTTAACTCAACTACCTAAAACAGTGCCTGACATATGCACAGTAGACACTCAATTAAATTTGTTGAATAAATTAATTAACGGTAAAGTGGTGTATTCTTTTCTTTGAAAATAATAAAGGTATTATCCTGGAAAGAAAAAAAAAGCATATTGTTAACAAAGTAACTGTAATTCAGAATCACTGAATCATCAAAAACTGTTTATTTTGGGGCACATGGCTGGCTCAGTCGTTTAAACGTCTGCCTTCGGCTCAGGTCATGATCCCAGGGTCCTAGATCCAGTCCCGCATTGGGCTCCCTGCTCAGCTGGAGCTGGGAGCCTGCTTCTCACTCTGCTTGCCGCTCCCCCTGCTTGCGCTCTCTCTCTCTCTCTTTCTCTCTCTCTCTCTCCCTCTCTCTCGCAAGCGCGCGTGCGCGCACGTGCACGCTCTCTCACTTTCTGTCAAATAAATAAAATCTTTTTTAAAAAGTTTATTTTCTGAATTCAAATTCATAGATTTCTGTTTGGTATTTTTTCCCCAAAGAGCCATGGAAGGCCATGGAATACCCCTATAGTGTAAAGGTAAGCTGAAAAGTTCCAGTTGAATCTAAGTTAGCAAGTGAACTGAAAATTTCAAGAGCATTTTTTTAATTGTCTTCACTTGGAAAACGGGCCCATCTTTTATCTCACACTAGATGCCCACCCTCAGCTGCAAAAACACAGGAAGATTCTAGAATGCTGCCTCAAGCATCAAAATTTTCTCCTGGTATTTGGTGTACTATGTTAGTTCATCAAACTCCTCCCTGGATCTTGAGCTTTTCCTGGCAATTTGCTCTAGTCTGGGACCTGGGCCCACATCCCTGACTCACACTTTCTAGTCTCCTAGTGATGTTTTTTAGCCCTTGCTTCCTAATTTCCTTATTCTCTGGGTCTTTTGATTGTGCACACTCATGCCCTCAATTTGGTCCCAGAGCCTTGGCTGATTTTCCAAATAGTCACCTATGTGATAGAAACAGAGATGTGTCACCTAAATCTCCCTTCTCAAAAATACTTGTCTCACATCGGGGAGGGTATGTGCTATGGTGAGCGCTGTGAATTGTGTAAGACTGTTGAATCACAGACCTGTACCTCTGAAACAAATAATACATTATATGTTTAAAAAAAAAAAAAAGAAGAAGATAGTAGGAAGGGAAAAGTGAAGGGGGGGAAATCGGAGGGGGAAATGAACCATGAGAGACTATGGACTCTGAGAAACAAACTGAGGGTTCTAGAGGAGAGGGGGGTGAGGGGATGGCTTAGCCTGGTGATGGGTATTAAAGAGGGCACGTACTGAATGGAGCACTGGGTGTTATATACAAACAAGGAATCATAGAACTCTACATCAAAAACTAATGATGTAATGTATGGTGATTAACATAATAAAAAAAATAAAATAAATAAAAATACTTGTAGACCAGCTGTGGCAAATATGGTCAGCAGACTAACTGCCAGCTCCATTAGCTCCCAGCTTCAAAGGGCCATCTGCCCCATAGTCACACCCTTCCTTGAGGCAGCATGCATCCCATGATGGCCCAATGATGGACATTCTCAGGAGCCACTCTTGCTCCAGAGCTCCCTGCACATTGGCCAAGGCACTGCCAGGCACGCTTCACAGTCCAGATCCTCCCTATGCCCAACCCTGCTTCCACTTCTTTCATTCATAGCTCTCCATCTCTAGGAAACATCTTGTATCCCCAAATACCATCGCACTATCAGCTTCTGGAGAACGCAACTGGCAATAATGTCTATACTTCTAACTAACAGGTCAAAATTGACAAACTTGAAGAAGTAGAAAGTGAAGCACAATACATGTTAGCAACACTCAGGGAGCAACACATGATGACAGCAGAGCCTTATCTACTACTGAAGCAATGCTAATAATGCTAATGAGTCCTCCCTGTACTATAATGTAAGAAGGCCACTTTGCTTTCTTGAAACTTTGAGCCAAAACTCTCTTCTAACTTACCCTCTGGAAAATTCTCCTTTGTTTTAAGTTGATGATTCTTTTGTGAGACAGGTAAGTAAATCAATCAATCAATCAATCAAACAATCATATCTATTCTGAGATATTCAGAACATAGCTTAGGTTCCAAATGAACTAAACTTAGTTTAGGAGAACTAAACTTACTATATCATAGAAGTCGTAAAAATTTCATCCTGACAATTACATATTAACAACATTCCCACATGTCAGAAATTCACTTTCAATTACGTATGTTTCAGTTTTAAAATAATTTTAGGATAGAGTAGACATTTTTTACCTCAAGATACAGTGAATTTATCATTAATATTTCTGCTGCTGGTTGGTACCATCTTATATTGGCTAGAATCATTTATCCCTTACTTTATTGTGATAGTTTCCTATATTATTCAACGTAAAACTACCTTTGATGCAATGCACCTACTATGTAGGAAAGACCTTAGATCGGAAACCATGCAAAGGAACTGTTTCGTCTTTGCCTGAGGGTGAATATAGTTAGTATTTTCCAAACTCCCTCTAGTCACCACGCAATCCTTTTGAGTGGCTGACTTCTGTGCCAAGCCCATTCGGCTTGGCCCCTTATGAGTGGTTCTGAATTCCAAAGGCTGCTTGTTTGAAAATTCATGAGCTTCTCAATGATGCGGTTTCTTTTTTGGCTGCCCCACTGCTCAGTTAGTTCAGACAACAAGCTGCTTAGGGATGGATAATTTTTCCATTTAGCTGCCAAAACCTACAGGGGGGCTGGTATTTTACTGCTATTGTGGAATTTTCAGAAGTTTGGAAAACAGAGGATTTTATTTTTTGTTTTGTTTTGATATAGGACATTTTGACAATGGCTTTGGCAGTGATACAAAAATCTCCATGCTTGTAAACCAGAATAACATTTTCAGCCATCTGGCTTGCATGTAGCACCCTCCGAGTGGGATAGATATAAAAACAGTTAGCAATTAAGAGGCTTAAAATGGCTTTCCCATTAGTTTCTGAACTGAACTATCCCATGATAAAGATATAATAGGCAATGAAGGGGTTGCTGATACTTTGTCAACACACTTCTCTTCATGATAAAAATTGTCTGACACCTCCATTATTTCTTAATTTCTCAATCTCCCTTCACTATCACCACAACCGTTCATGGATTTCTGGACTCAAATTCTTCTTTTGTCCTAAATATAACTTCCCCAATCATAAAACACTACAAAATCCATTAAAAGATCCACTGTATGCTCAGTTATATTGATTATTCTTCCTTCTGAATATGACTGAGGCTTCATACCAAAGGACAGAGGGAAACTCTCAGAACAGCATCATGTGAATCACTATCTTTTAATTTTAAATTTCAAGGCTTAATCTTTATATGATAAACATTAGATATTTTATCAGGATAGTATTAAACAATAAAAGACAGGAGAAAGTTTTGATTCTTGACACTGAAAAGATACAGTTCTTTTAAATCAGGAATTATGACTTTTGACCTCTTTAAAACTATTCAAAGATATTGATTATAATAATTTACACATATAAATAGCACTACCAACTTGGAGTCTTGTCAATTTCTAGGAAAATAATAGGAGACCAAAGTTATCTGATGCTCTAAAAACAAATTTTGAGAAGAGGTGTTGAAATAAAAGAGTAAAATAGAGTTTGGGAAGAGGTGTCTAACAACCCCCCCCACCCAACAATCCAGCTTGTTCCTTAGAATCCTATCCACCTGTCCAAGAAACATGATCTGCTCGGAACCTGAAGAGGAGGTTTTGTGCTGTCACTTCTTTTGCACATTTTACAGAGAGCAACATATTTTTATCCAAGGCTTTCAGAGATTTCTCACTTAGTTGTCAAGTTCAGAAAACCCAGAGCTGGAAGAGATCAGACAGGAATTTTCCCAAACAAATTAGCATGTTGAAGGAGGAGGATATAAATGGCAGCATGAATTTCCCACTGCTCGAGCACGTTTTGCAGCACAGCTAAGACTTTAACAAGTGATGGCCTCATGTACTTGGCTAGTGATTTAAAAAGTTGCTTCCTGATTTAATAGAGTGTTAGAAAGGATTGTTGTACCAACTAAAAGAATCATAGAATGGTAATGAGTGTTATGAAACTTAATGAATATTTCATCTGAAGATAGGCTGTCAGATTTATCTTAAGGTTAAAGAGCACACAGGACATAAATCAGGCCCAAGGTGGAGGTACTTGAGGTTCATAGTTGGTGAGAACTGTTTACATGTTAGGCAAGGCTATCTGTGGGTGTTTATGAGTTTAGTCACACATTAGACCCCAGTTAACTTAAGACAAAGAAAAAACTTCAGTTTTAAAATAAATCACTTTAAAAAGGATCAGCAAAGATTTCTAGGAAGCATTAAAGGTATTTTTTCAAACTCAAATTGGTTTTACTGTAATTTTCTCATTGAATGTATTAAGTATTCAAAACTATAATCAATATTCAATAAAAAGGTATCACAAGGCTATTTAATGGGTGCAATAAAATGGAATAATGAGCATAAACTCATTCTTTAGCTGTGAACTACACATACAACCATCATTTTTATTAAATCCTTAATAGATCATCAGTTTCAAGGGAATTTCTCAGTTGAAATATTTATAGTTTAAAATTCACTACTTACTTTGTTAGGTATATTTTATTTCTTCCAAACGAACCCCCCAAAATTATGCTTCCCCAGTCTCCACTAAAAACCGTAGAAGTGAAATTTAGTTCTACCTCTATAGCTAGCTGAGAGCAATCCCCTTAATTCCTTTAAATTAGGTTTTTCTCCTTTCCTATGTTTTTCAAAGTATAACAAATGTTATTTAAATATAGAGATAAGCTTTCTGATTTTTTTTCTTTACCTGGTGATGGAAATGGAAACCTAACCTAGGTCATTTATTCATTTGATCAGTCACTCAGCTAATTTTGAATGCTTACTATGTGCCATGTACCTTGCTAGGGAAAGGATGAAATAATGAATAAAAGTCCCTACCAGTAGAATGTCTTGCTTCCAGAGAGGTACCCATAAGTAAATAAGCAATTATAAAAAGTGTGATGGCTAACATAATTATGGCTGTTATGAGAGCACATGGAAGGAGTACATTCCCTCGAGTTTAGATGTCAAAGATGGCACTTGGAGAAAAATATTACCTAAGGTCAGACCTACCTGGATGAATGAAATCAGGATGAAGTAAGGTGTAGACCAGGAGAAAAGAAAACAAACGATTAGAGGAGGTAATGAAAACTTATGATGGTTGAAGGGCCATGAATGTATACTTTAGGGGGAGAGGATGAGAAGATGGTAAGGGATGGAAAGAAGGGCACAGACCATGCCCATAAACCCTGCAAGAGGTTTGAATTCCACCTCAGGGCAATGGGTTGCACCAAAGGGGTTTCAGCAGTGTAGTGATATCATTAGATTCTCATTTCATCTTGTTGACAGTTACGTTTCTTGCTTGGTTTTAAAGACTATTTTATACTTCCACTCTTCATATTAAGATGAAAATCAAGAATTTGATCAGATGTTTTAAATCAGTGAATGATGGGTTTTGAAAGTAATTTTATAAAGAGAGTGGAGGGAAGAATAAAATTATTTATGTAAGAAATGTTGAACATCTCCCTTGCTCTTGAGTGGTGGAAAAGAGGGTCATCAAATAAATACACCTCTCTAAAAATAAAGTCAGACTGGGTTAGTTACCCTGAAGAATTTCCTGATAGGAAAAGAGTAGTTCCAAAGTTAAATCATGAGATCTCTTTATGAAGGTCTTAAAAATAAAAATTATCCTTCATTTTAAAGAGGAAAAAGGTAGCTTATAATATTCTAAAGAAATCATTCCCCTAAGGAGGTTTATTTCTGCATTTCCACATCCTCCTCCTGCTCAATACCTAAAAAATGTAGTATTAAAATAATAACTAGGGGTGCCTTGGTGGCTCAGTCATTAAGCATCTGCCTTCGGCTCAGGTCATGATCTCAGGGTCCTGGGATTGAGCCCCACATCGGGCTCCCTGCTCGGCGGGAAGCCTGCTTCTCCCTCTCCCACTCCCCCTGCTTGTGTCTCCCACTCCCCTTCTCATTGTATCTCTCTCTGTCAAATAAATAAACAAAATCTTTTAAAAAAATAAAAAAAATAAAAATAAAATAATACTTATTAAAGAAAGACAATGTATTGATCTTTAAGTGTTTTGCATATAGTAGCTTATTAAAACTCCTATTTTACATGTATCAGCTTATTTAATCCTCATTCAAAAATCTATTTGGTAAATACTATTATTATGCATTTTTAAAAGATGAGGGAAGTAGGAACACAGAGTCTAGTAATTTGCCCAAGTCATATGGTCAGTAAGTTGCAGAGCTAGGATTCGAACCTAGGCAGTCAGGCTCTTAACCACAATCAGTGTCCCAGAGTTCTCAGTCATGACCTACTACTTAGCAACATAGTTTACACAGTTTTGATAGTAATAATCAGGAGAAATATAAATGAAAATTACCATCACAAGGAAAAAAAACTATTCCTGTCTACTCTTGAATATTGTTTTATGTCTGTGTATGCAGGAGTTCATATTTAGAGAAAGAAGAAAATCCCATTTCATTTTCTGCGAGGCAAGCATACTTTTGCAGATTTGATACCCATAGCAGTGTATGAATGAACTTTGTGTTTTTACCTTGGTACTTATATACAGTAAATGCATTGGATACATGATATCACATATAAGGGAATAAATAATTTTAAAGACTTTCCTTCACAGGATATATCATACTGAACTGTCACTAACATTGCCCTAAGCTGAGTTATAATGTTATTACCTAATAGATGTCACATCCTTCATTCAAAATGAAAATCGTGTTTTTAATTTCCAGAGAAAAACACCCTACATGTTTAAGCTGATGTATAGGCCATAATACCAAAGTGTCCCCAACACGAAGAATCATTTGTTCAATTTTCTGACCTGCTCCAGCCTAAATAAGGAGACCATAGGATAACAAAAGGTTTCCAGCAGAAACGGATTTACAGTCAGAATCAGTTTCCTATGTTTTCATTCATTTTGAATGAATACAAAGAATAATCTCTTGCTGCTAATACAAATGCAGCAAACTGAGCCATTAAATTGACAGTGTGATCTATCCCACTTCACACTGCTTTATAAGCAAAATGTATCATTCTCAGGAGGTTTCTCCTGGTTAAATAATTGTAAGAAATATATCTCTTGCCATTACTTTTATTGATAAAACACAGCATGTCATCTTAATTCATTCTTCCACTGCTCTATTTTATCATCTTCTACCGAGTGATTGGGATTCTGATCACCCTGTGTTCACTCTCAGATTGAAAGCCTCAATCTACTCATCTGTTACTCTTCACGAAGAAAAGCTCTGGTATAACATCCGTTTTCTAACTGAATCTTCACTAGAGACTCAGATGTCAGCAAGCACTAACCCTGGGGTTCCCTTAGAAATCCTCGAGGGTCCCTGCAATGTCAGGGCTTGAAGCTAACAGAATTAATGGCGAAAGTGTTGTTATTTGATTTTCATTTCTGAATTTGATTTGGGGCACACAAGCTTGGTGGAGCAATGGTAATGTTTTACTGATCTCTGAAGCTAGTCATCACTTGATGAAAGGTTTAGAAGCCTGGAAGCTTTAGGTGCATATCTTAAACTTTATTCTTTCCTTTTCCTCCACTGACATTCATCTAAGTTCACATCTTATTTTAATTTCAGAATGCAGAGAACATTTGTGTTTTCTCAGTCAGGTATTTTTATGAAATTTCCCATTTTCTTTCTTTCTTTCTTTTTTTTTTTTTTTTTTTTTAGAGAGAGAGGAGGTGGGGGGAGAGGGAGGAGGAGGGGCAGAGGGAAAGAGAGAATCTTAAGCAGGTGCCATGTCTCAGCATGAAGCCCAATGCAGGGCTCGATTTCACGATCCTGGAATCACGACCTGAGCTGAAATCACCAGTTGGTCGCTTAACCAACTAAGTCACCTAGGCATCCCTGAAATTTCCACTTCCAATAGTAACTGGAGATGTACAGTTTTAGTCTGAAATTGGGATCAGCTGGATTTTATTTTTTTGCATTTCCTCATGGAATTTGCTGAAAATTCATTTATCCACTTAGTTCAAATTATTGAGAAAAGTAATGAACTTAAATCAGAAGCAGATTTTAGTCAGGACACAAGTCAAAAGAACTACATAACCTAGAAAATTTGTAGATATTGATCATCTTTATCATTAGTCATAACCTAGGTTAAAAACCAAACTGTATACTTTAAACTGATGTGTGTGTGTACTGACACACAAACACCCACACATATTCACTTAGATGTATTCATATATACACCACGTTAATAGAATTCTTTAACAGTTCTCCTTTTTCTCAGCTTTACTGACGTATAACTGACAAAACTGTAAGATATTTGAAGTGTATATCATGATGATTTCATATACATATACATTGTGAAAGGATTCCCCCCATCTAGCTAATTAACACATCCAACACCTCACATATTGATTTTTATTTATTTTTTTATTTTGGTGAGAACATTTAAGTTCTATTCATTTAGCAAATTTCAATTATACAAAATAGAATATTAAAGTAATATTAGAAGCCTACTGTTTCATTATCCATTAGTACAAAATCCACTCAAACTGAGCAATTGAAAGCAACAACTTACTATTTTTTACCAGTGTCTCCATTGACTAGACTCAGCTGGGAAATTCTTCTCCTTCTTATGGCATAGGATGGGGTCACTCAGTCACCTGCATTCAGCTGGAGACTGAGCTTGATTGGAAGGTCCCAGAAAGCTTTACTCCTATGTTCTGCACTCTGGTGCCCCTCTATGTGGCTGTGCCACATAGCCAGCTAGAAATTCCTCACAGCACAGTAATCTCAGAGGAGTCAGATTCTTTTTTTTTTTTAACTATTTTTATTTGAGTATAGTTGACATAATGTTACATTAGTTTCAGGCATACAACATACTGATTACCACGTCAGTAAGTGTAGTTACCATCTGTCACCCTGCAAATTTATTACAATATTACTGACTATATTCCCTATGCTGTACATTTTATTCCTGTGACTTATTTATTTTACAACTGGAATTTTGTACCCCTTAATCCCCTTCACCTCTTTTGCCCATCTCCCTATTCCTCTCTCTTCTAGCAACCACCAGTTCTCTGTATTTCTGAGTCTGTTTCTGCTTTTTTGTTTATTGTTCATTTGTTTTGTTTTTTTTTTTTAGATCCCACATATAAGTAAAATCATATGGTATTTGTCTTTCTCTGACTGACTTATTTCACTTAGCTTAATATTCTCTAGGTCCATCCATGTAATCATGAATGGCAAGATTTCATTAATGATTTTATATATATTTTATTATGTATTTATTTTATTATATATATACACATATACACACACACATACACACACATCTATCTCACATACATCTCACATATTCTTTAACCACTCATCTATCGATGGACACTTAGGTTGCTTCCATAAAGTAGCTATTGTAAATAATGCTGCAAAACGTGAGTGTGTATATATCTTTTCAAATCAGTGTTTTCATTTTCTTTGGATAAGTACCCAGCAGTGGAATTACTGCATCATATGGTATTTCTAATTTTTTCAAAAAATTTTATTTGACAGAGAAAGAGAGAGAGAGCACAAGTAGGGGGAGCGGAAGAGGGAGTAGCAGGCTCCCCACTAAGCAGGGAGCCCGATGAGGGGCTTGATCCCAAGACCCTGGGATCATGACCTGAGCCCAAGGCAGATGCTTAACCAACTAAGCCAACTCAGGCACCCCTCTATTTTTAATTTTTTGAGGAACCTCCATACTGTTTTCCACAGTGGCTGTACCAATTTATATTCCTACCAACAGTGCATAAGGGTTCTTTTTTGCCACCACCTTGCCAACACCTGTTATTTCTTGTCTTTTTGATAACAGCTATTCTGATTAGAGTAAGGTGATATCTCATTGTGGTTTTGATTTGCATTTCCCTGATGATTAGTGATACTGAACACCTTTTCATGCGTCTATTGGACATCCATATGTCATCTTTGGAAACAAATGCCTATTCAGGTCCTCTGCCCATTTGTTAATGAGATTTTTTTTTTTTTGGTGTTGAATTGTATGAATTCTTTGTATATTTTGGATATTAATGCCCTACTGGAAAGATCATTGCAAACATCTTCTTCCATTCAGTAGGCTGCTTTTTCATATTGTTGATGGTTTCCTTTGCTATGAAAAGCTTTTTAGTTTGACATAGTCCCAATAATTGATATTTGCTTTTGTTTTCCTTGTCTGAGGAGACATATCTAAAAAAAAAATGTTGTTAAGGGTAATGTCTAAAAGATTACTGTCCATTTTTTTTAGGAGTTTTATGGTCTTAGGTCTCATATTTAGGTTTTTAATCCATTTTGAGTTTATTTTTGTGTATGGTATAAGAAAATGGTCCAGTTTCATTCTTTTGCATGGAGCTGTCCAGTTTTCCCAGCACCATTTTTTGAAGAGATGGTCTTTTTCCTGTTGTATATTCTTTGTCTCTTTTGTCATAGATTAATCTCCATATAAATGTGGGTTTCTTTCTTGGCTTTCTATTTTATTTCATTGATCCATGTGTTTATTTTTGTGCCAGTATCATACTGTTTTGATAACTATAGTTTTGTAGTATAGCTTGAAATCTGGGATTGTAATACTTCCACCATTTTTTAAGATTTATTTATTTATTGGGGGGGGGAAGAGAGGAGGGGAAAGAGAGAGGGCACAAGTGGGGGGGAAGGCAGAGGGAGAGCAAGTCAAGCAAACTCCCCACTGAGTGCCCAGCCTGACACATGAGATCATGACATGTGCTGAAATTACCAGTGGGATGCTCAACCAACTGAGCCCACCGAGGCACCCCATACTTCCAGCTTTATTCTTTCTCAAGATTGATTTGGCTATTCAGGGTCTTTTGTGGTTTCATACAATCTTAGAATTTTTTTTGAGTTCTGTGAAAAATACAATTGGTATTTTGATAGGGATTACACTGAGCCTGTAGATTGTTTTGGGTACTACAGACTTTTAATAATATTAATTTTCTAATCCATGAACATGGTATATCTTCCATTTGTGTCACCTTCAATTTCTTTCATCAATGTCTTAAATTTTTCAGAGTACAAGTCTTTCATGTCCTCCATTAAATTTATTCCTAGATATTTTAGTCTTTTTGAAGCAATTGTAAATGGGATTGTTAATCTCTTAAAGAGATTTCTGTTACTTCATTATTAGTGTATAGAAATGTACAGATTTCTGTATATTAATTTAGTATACTACAATTTTACTGAATTCATTTGTTACTTCTAACAGGTTTTCATGGTCTTCAGGGATTTCTTTATATAGTATCATGTCATCTGCAAATAGTCACAGTTTTACTTCTTCCTTACTAATTTGGATGCATTTTATTTTTCTTGCCTGATTGCTATACCTAGGTTTTTCAATACTATGTTGAAAAAAAGTTCTAAGAATGGACACTCTTATCTTGATTTTAGAGGAAAAGCGTTTAGCTGTTCACCACTGAGTATACTAACTAGGTTTTTCATATATGGCCTTTATTATGTTGAGGAATAATATTATGTTGAGTCTTCTGAACTGACTTTGTTGAGTTTTTATCATGAATGGTGTTGGATTTTGTCAAATGCTTTTCCTACATCTATTGAGATGATCACATGGTTTTTATTTTTCATTTTATTAATTTGGTGTATCATGTTGATTAATTTGCAGATATTAAACCATCCCTGCATTCCTGGAATAAATCCCACTTGACTGTGGTGAATGGTCCTTTTAATGTATGTTGAGTTTCATTTGCTAATATTTTCTTGAGGATTTTTGCATCTATGTCCATCAGGGATACAGGATATCAAACTGTAATATTTTCTTTCTTTCTTTCTTTCTTTCTTTCTTTCTTTCTTTCTTTCTCTCTCTCTCTCTCTCTCTCTCTCTCTCTCTCTCTCTCTCTTTCTCTCTCTCTTTCTTCCTTCCTTCCTTTCTTTTTTATTAGCATCTTTGTCTGGTTTTGTTATCAGGGTAATGCTGGCCTCATAGAATGAATTTGGAAATTTTCTTTCCTCTTCTATTTTTTGGAATAATTCGAGAAGGATAGGTATTAACTCTTCTTTAAATGTTTGATAAAGGGGTGCCTGGGTGGCTCAGTCATTAAGTGTCTGCCTTCGGCTCAGGTCATGATCCCAGGGTCCTGGGATTGAGCCTCTCATCGGGCTCCCTGCTCGGCCAGGAGCCTGCTTCTCCCTCTCCCAGTCCCCCTGCTTGTGTTCCCTCTCTAGCTGTCTCTCTCTCTCTGTCAAATAAATAAATAAAATCTTTAAAAAAAATAAAAATAAATGTTTGATAAAATTCACCTGTGAAGTCATCTGGTCCTAGACTTTTGCTTATTGGGAGGTTTTTTTTGTTTGTTTTTTTAAATTACTGATTTAATTTCATTGTTAGTAATCAGTCTGTTCAATTTTCTATTTCTTCCTGATTCAGTTTTGGGAGGCTTATGTTTCTAGGAATTTATCTATTTCTTCTAGGTTGTCCAATTTCTGGCATATAATTTTTCTTAGTAGTCTCTTATAATCTTTTGCATTTCTACAGTGTCAGTTGTTACTTATTCTCTTTCTGTTCTAATTTTATATGATTCCTTTCTTATTTTTTCATGATGAGCCTGGCTAAAGGTTCATCAATTTTGCTTATCTCTTTTTTTCAACATCACTTCCTCCATTTATACCTCTAGCACCTCCCAGCAACAGTTCATGCTGCAGCTAGGGGCCAAAACCAGGGTGGAGGACAAGAATAGAGACAGAGCAGCTTCAGGGGCACCTGGGTAGTTCAGTTGGATAAGTGTCTGCCTTCAGCTCAGGTCGTGATCCCAAGGTCCTGGGATTGAGCCCTTCATTGGGCTCTCTGCTCAGAGGGGATCCCGCTTTTCCCTCTTCCACTCCCCCTGCTTGTTCTCTCTCTCTCCACCAAATAAGTAAAATCTTAAAAAAAAAGATGGGGCAGCTTCACCCCACCCATGGGGCACCAGGCTGGAGTTCAGGTCACTCAGGCTTGGATTATGCCCTTCCTCCTCCTCACACCCAGGTACACCCTGTGCAGTTATACTCCGATCTCTGGGCAGGCAATTAAGTACAAGAGAGGGACTCCACATTACAGAGACTAGAGGAGGATCTGACTCTTCAGAGGTGTCCAGGGTGGTGCCCTGCACCAAGCCTGGTCAACTCAGAAGTTCAAGGTGCACCCTCACTCCTGCCATCTGGGAAGTGGTCACACTTACACAGAAGAAAACAGAGATTGGAAGAGTCCCCTACTCTCCCCAACCCCCACCCAGGACCTGCTGACCATGCAGCCACCCTTTTCACAGATGCCAGACCCCAAATTTAATTATTTTTTCAAAGGTCCAGCTCTTGGTTTCCTTGATCTTTTCTATTATATTTTGTCTCTATTTCATTTATTTCCACTCTGATCTTTATTATTTCTGTCCTTCTACTAACTTTGGGCTTTGTTTGTTCTTCTCTTTCTAGTTCCTTTAGATGTAAAGTTAGATCATTTATTTGAGATTTTTCTTTTTTCTTGGGTTGGCCTGTATAGGATAGTTAGACTCTTGCACAACAGCTGGCTTCAAGAAGAATAAGGTAGAAACTGCCAGTCCCCTTCAGGGCTAGGCCTGGAATTGGCATAGCATTACTTGAGCTGCATTCTATTGGGCAAAGCAAGTCATAAAGGAAGCTCCAAATTCAAGAGGAAGGGACGGACTCTACCTCTTTATTGAGAGAACCACATGAATGAGGGGAAAGGAAGAAACTGGTGGCCATGTTTGAAGACTATCTGGCACACCTACTTAAATTTCGAAGGTCTCTCTTTTTAAATTAGAACAGAGGTACTTTTAGATTTCTTCACAATACTAGACAATATTAATTGGTTTTTCCAAAATATTAGTTTGTCTAAATTCCATGAAACCCCACATGGGTTAATTTGCTTGTGATGCTATACTAGGCATTTATTAATTTTAACACTGAAATCAAACTTCATATTTCAACTTTATAGTCTTTTCTTCACTGTGCTTTCAATTCTTATTAGCCCTTTCTTCATTAGTTTACATTTCCCCCTTGGGATATAATTTGAAATCAAGCAGAAAATAAAAACTGAAAACAAACTTACAGTGTGTCTACATGTACAACCCAGGCAATCTAGTCAAAACCTACCATCTATCCAGAACGTCAAGAGGAATCACGAAACCTGAGAGAAGTTGCCAAGCAGTGTTTCTCACCATACATCTCACTCAAACAAAGTAGCTCCAGTTTTCTATTATCCACACCAATCGTTCTCCACATTGACAGGAGTAACCAAGAAGTGACTTTGCATTTAACAAGCACTTAATAAATATTAGTCACAAAATATGTTTTATAAATATATCAAAAAGTCATGCTAATTCTTGTGAAAACATCAATCAAGATCCCTATATATGCCAGGCATTGGGAACACAAAGGTAAATTATCACCTTTTCAAAGTTTCAGAAAGCTAAGAATGTAAGATACTTCATGAGGTTTCTAGTTGTCTTTTTAATCTTTATTTTAATCATATGAAACAAAATGACCACTCATCAAAGTTTTCGTTTATCATGCTTTCAGTACCCTCAAGTGAGATTAAACCAAATAAAACTGCTGTATTGACATAAGGATATTTAACAATAAAAGATTTCTAAAATAAAGACAGAATCACAGGGATGGTTTTCTCATCTCCAGATCAGAGATTTGAGGGACATAAATCTCACACAGAAAAATCTTCTGTAGGAAATAGGAAAATAAGCTCCCCTAAGATATGAGGAATACATGAAGGGTTTCCTTTATTGATTAATTCAATACGTATTTACTGAGTGCCTACTGTGTGCCAACTTGGTGCTGGGTGTGCAATGGAAAGGAAGGAAGGAAGGAAGGAAGGAAGGAAGGAAGGAAGGAAGGAAAGAAAGAAAGAAAGAAAGAAAGAAAGAAAGAAAGAAAGAAAGAGAGAGAGAGAGAGAGAGAGAGAGAGAGAGAGAGAAGAAAGAAAGAAAGAAAGAAGAAAGAAAGAAAGAAAGAAAGAAAGAAAGAAAGAAAGAAAGAAAGAAAGAAAGAAAAAGAAAGTAAGAAAAGAAAAAGAGAAAGAAAGAAATGCAATCTTCACTTTCACAGAGCCTCCTGTATGCTGGTAAATACAGACACGCAAGCAGCTATAATCTAGTGAGGTATATTTTAAAAGCAAGTAATATGAAATCCCATGGGATCACACAATAGGTCCTCTAATCTAGGGGAGGGGGTCAGCGACAGCCCCTATAGAAAAGAATGAGCATAAATTAGTTAAGTGTAAGTGCGGGGGGTGGGAAAGAATGTTCCAGACAGAAGGAATAGAATGTTCATAGGCCCACAGCTAAGAGAAGATGTTCCGTTCTGGGAAGTGAACATTCTTTAGTCTGGCTGGAGCACCACTGTGACAGGAAATTGTGGAATGAGTATGTAGCTGAAGCAGGAATGCTACTGCTTCCTCAGGAGCAAGAGAGGAGGAGTTGTTATGGAAGTCCACTAACATCCCTATTCTGAAGACTTAAGAATTATACCGTAATGTGCATTATTAGCTTTCAACAGCATATGTGTATGTATTTGAGCATATCACACAAACACACAAAAGGATGGGGAAGAAAATACATCAACATGTTAACCATGTTGGCTGGTGGGATTACAGATGATTTTTTCTAAATGTGCAAACTTTGTCTTTTTTTGCATTTTCAAAAATTTTCACAATGCTACACATAAATATGATATTTAGCAGAAAAACATCATTCTTTTAAATATAAAATAACTTCTGAATATAACTACAAATGATGTTCCTGAACCTTTTTATAAATCCTCTATTTCTAAGGACACTTTCCATATTAGTGTTCTTTCTGTTCTTTAATAAATGTTTTGGAGGGTAATTCAGCTGAATTGAGTAACTAACTTTAGAACTTGATCCTTTATAAGAACAAAAGCATTTTAAGAAACACAAAAAAGAAAAAAAAGGAACACAAAAATGTATGCATTTTAAATTTGGTAAATATTTTATATATACACATATATGATTTTATACACCTATATGATTTGAATCTAACATATTAAATATTACTTTGACCACACTGTGAATACCTGAATGTTGCTAAAATGTATCTCTTACACAAACCACCTCTAAACTTTGGAGGACATAAATGGAAGTTAACATTTTTTCTGATTCTAGTAGGCTCTTCACAGTTTTCTTTCATTAGTCACCCCACATAATGTTTCCTCACTATTTGCAAATTCTGCTTCTCAAACCCAAATCCATGAGCCCATTGCATGGTTTGGAATTAAACCCAAAGTAGACAGGAAAACAAACTTATGTTTAGCTTTGTATGTGTGGGTGAGACCACAGAAGATGCACACAGAATAAATGCATCTGGTGACAACCGCAATGAAGACGGCAAGAGTGATGCACATCCTTGAAAATCAATATATATAAAAAGTACTTTGTTCCCCTAGTTCCATTTCTCAGAGCTGAGTTTATGCTGTTCTGTAATTCCAGGCATGACTGCCAACATCAAAAGTGAATAATCTAAGTCTTAGCTCACACACAGACCTTCAGAGGCCCCTGGCATATTCAGAACATCAAAATTCATAACTTAATTTGTTTACTTAAGGAAACTCTCACTTGGTTATCGAATGTGAAGTGTCTTAGAGCTAAGATTAAAAAAAAAAAACCTAACATGCCTGAATTATTAATTATCAGTTTACAGCTTAAGTCTTTACTTGGCAAAACAATTCACTTTTCAAAGATTGTTATAACAGGTCTTGGGCACAGCTAGAGCAAACATTTGTGTTTGTATTAAATCTGGCTATTTCCACATATGCTCACTGTGACTTCAGGAACAGAGCCATAGGGAGAAAGTAAGGCCAGCAGTCATTCACGTTGTGCTGATAACAGCAATTTGGGTTGGTAGGCTAGCTGTGTCAAAATGAACACTAATATTAATATTTATAACTTGCTTTTCTCCTGCTTTAAATCTACTGAAGACATCGTCATATTTATCCTTAGGCTATTCTTGTGAAGAGCACAGGTACCAATTTAAAAAAAAATGTAAGAAAGTTTCTATAATCCTCTTTGTGATGTCTGGTTCCAAGTTAGAAAAAAATATTATAGGTATTTGAAGTTCCCCAAACTGATACTCCCTGATTGAATAAAAAAAGGTGTTCCAGTTATATATTTACTGTATAGCTGTCTACCAAATCAAAAGTGTGACTTACAGACTGAAGACAGGAAGAAGACTGACCAAGACTAAAGGAGATTTATAGGATTTGCAGAAATGCTCCTCTGTCATTTTCTCCCACAATAGAACACGGTGTTCCAGTCCTAAAATCTAGAGGGAAAATAACAGAGCCGTGGTTCAAGCATCACATGGTAACAGGAGAGGCTAAAGAGATCTGGGGGTTATGTGCACTATTTCCCAACCTCAAAGCAGACCATCACCCTAACTATGTTGTAAACAAATAAAAGCCATAAGTGGTGGGACACACTGACGTTTAGTGATGGATTCTAATGAACCCAAACCATGTGTTCAACAAATGTGTCTTAATGCTTAAAATTCTAATTTTAGAATGTCACTTTTGTATTTCATTCTTAGAAATTAAAAAAAAAAGCCTCTCAGATCTCCCCCCTTTCCTTCTTCCCTTCCTTCCTTCTTTCCCTCCCTCCTTCATTCCTTCTTCCTTTCCCTTCCCCTCCCACCCTCCCTCCCTTCCTTCCTTCCTTTTTTGATTTTTCTGAACTAAATAAACTTTGTTCCTTATAAAATCTCTGGGACAATTTCTCAAACAATCACATTTTATATTCAACGACCTGGTTTGCCCAGTAAAATCTATAAGTAGCAGAAGAGGCACAAGGTCCAGAAGAAGTGAACTCAGATACTTTCAGATTGAATGATGCAAACTTCATCTGGTCATAACAGTCACTTAAAATTGGGAGATGTAGCTTTGAAATCATCTTAATGATACCAAGTAATGAATCAAAGAGAGATGTATAATGTACACATGAAGCATGAATTATAGAAATCACTCTCAAATGTTTGTGTGCCTCAGAATAACAGAATGCACCTGTAAAAAGACCGGTTTCCCTAGAAATGGAGTCCAGGAATCTGCATTTTTAACTAGCACCAAAGTTAGTTCTGCTCTATGGGCCACACTTCAAGAAACATGGGTTAAGAGTATGTATTCTACTCCTAAGAAAAATCAGTAATAAATCAGTCATTTAAAATAATCATTCCATAATGCCTTGTGCCCAGAACTTAGCAGAAAAAAGGTCAGAAAACAAGGCAGACACTATCCTGCCTTCATGGAACTTACATCTTAACTATTGGATATAAACAAGAGGAAGAAAATTATGGTTATATGTAAGAAAACTTGTTAATTTTTATTAAATCCTTCATTCCTGATTTGCCTCTTAATATCCTTTACACAATACAAACTTTGAACAATGAGAATTAATTTAGAAACAAAGCTTACTTCATGTATTTTTAAATTCATAGGCAGTGATAAAGGAAAACATAATAAAAAGTTTCATTAGGGCTTCATTAAATATTATAATTTCAAGCTTGAGTTCTACTTAGAAGTAGCAGACTAGGAAAGCCAAACATCCTGAATCAGGCTGACCTGAACTGTTTCATTCGGTTTTCATGTTGGACCAAACTGCTAGGTGTGCAATCATGTGGTTTGGGTAAGGGCTTTCATGAGCTTAGGTCAGGTCTGGTTTGGCTCCTAAAGAATGATACCTAGGGAAAGCATATTGACAACTCAAGAATTCTGGTGGTTATCTAATCAATCTTGACCACCAGGAGCTTTCAGATGCGCTGGGGACACCAAATTTTAAAAACTAGACAAAAATAATACTGAACAATGTCATAGAGAAAAAAAAGTCCATTAGGATTTCTGCAAAAGCAGATTAGTGTGGTCTGGAAAAGGAGAGTTTCTTGTGATTAAAAGGTATAAAATGGGCATCAGAAGATACATAGAATTTAGTAGATAGAAGAGTATCCACTAAGAACACAGAATGAGTACAAGCAGAGGAGTGAAAATAGTCTGAACAGCACTAATAATTTTGGAATATCAGGAAACAACATTAGATAGAAAGAATCAACCCAGATAAAAGCCAAGCCCTGAAATCCAGATCAACTGCAGCAATTACAAATTGATTTCAAGTTAAAATGAAGATTTAAATAGATGTTGCCAGGCTTCTTTTCAAAATTTATAGCTACTTTCACATTTTCATTAAGAATGAGTAAGAGTACCCATGTTCCTAAAGACTCCTCTTCCCCTAATCTACCTTTGCAAAGAACATTAATTGGGGTTTGTATTTTTTTTATCAGTCTGAAGGGTATACAATGATATTTCATTGTTACCATAATTCACATACTACTAAGTTTGAGCACGATTTTATCTTGCTTTGTTGAGCCATTTAGATTTGTTCTCTTGTAAGTTGCCTCTTCCTATCTTTCTCACATTTTTCTACTGGCTTGTCAACTTCTGGTTAATTTTCAAGCTCTCTGTCTGTCCTCTGTATTGCAGGTAGTTTTTCCAGATCTATGAATTATCAGTTGACTTCCTGACTGATTTCTTTAACCATACATTTATCTAGTCAAATATTCTCTTTCCTTTTTGATGGCTTAGTTTCCAATCTTGGTTTAAAAAGGCCTACCCTGACCATTCAATACAGTCATCTCACATCTAGGAATCTTTTTCAAAGAAATAAGAACAGCGTATAAGAATTTAGGTACAGGATATTTAACATATCATTATATAGGCAAAAAAGTCTGCAAAGCAAGGGAATGTCTGCCGGTAGAAAAAGTTGGGGCAGATTATGGCACATATAGCCTTTGGAGTTGAATTGGAGGGAATTCTGCAAGGTAATATTGAGAAAAGCAAAATGTAAATATGTGTATAATTAGATCCTATTTTTGAAAATCAATGACAAAACAGTTGTATATGTATTTACATAGGTTTGTATTTATAAGTGTTTAAGTTATATAAATATATATCCTATATAATTATATAAACCTGCAGGATTCACACTAGATTGTAACTATGGACTAGGAGTGGGGTCGCTAAGAAAAATGGGGAAAGTATATAACATTCTATACATTACATATAATACATACATAATAGTACGTGGCATATTACATATAATATGTAATATTATATGAGGGGTGGGAAGAGAGAGAGAAACATTTCTTTTTAATTTAATGACATTTTTTTCCCAAATGGAGGTGAAGAAACAGATATGAAAACTCCCAGCAAGTTTTATTTTTAAAATGCAAATTACTTCATTTCACCATTAGATGCCATCTGCTTATTACCACATTATACCAATTGGCTAACTATTGACCATCATACTGATATCACTCAAAGCTTCTCTGTTTAACTTTAGGAGAGTTAAACTCTCTATGATTCATCTTGGAAAGAAAGATAGAATATCAGGATTGATCATAAAGGACAGATGTGAGCATTAAACTAGATAGTCTATGTAGGATTTAGGACAAAGTCTGGCTAAATAAACACAAGTGGACCTAGTAATGCTGAAAGTACAAATGGTAATAAATAATATGTTATGACTGCTTTTAAAACCCTTATCAAATTAAGTGCTTAGTTTGTGCTGATCTCCTTGGCAATTTCCACCTAATTTGTAATTCATTTATCAGCATGAGACACAGCATGCTATGCTAACACTCTGATATTCATTCTCCTGATGTAGTGTGGTTCCTTAACTTCTGCTTGCTTATTTAAACTATTTCTCATGTGTCCCCATCACACCTTTAGACTTGTGACTTGTCTTTATGTTAACAACGGTAATAACCAACATTTCTGCAGTTCCTTATAGTTTATAAAATCTTTACATACTTTTCTCCATTTAATCCTCACAATTCTTCAGATAAAATGTCAGAGACCTAAAGTAGTTGTAGTTTCCCCTAGATCATAGCCAATAAGTGAAGAGCCAAGAGTCAAACCCAGGACTTATGCTTATAAAGCTCTTGCTCTTTTCAATTTTAATAGCTACTGTCAGATTGATTTTTCAAATACAAAAAGGATGGGCAAAGATCTAGTATCTTTTTTTTTTTAAGGCAATCCTTTGAGTTGTGATGATAATATATTTTATGTAATTCTAGCACTGGATTTGTAATTCCCATCATTTTTCTGACACCACATAAGTCCTGGGAATATAAGTTCAGGATCATGAAGAAAAAACTATTATGATGACAGGCAAACTTATTGCAAGTTGTCCCATATGTCTGTTTGGTTAATACAACATTCATTCTCTTATATGTGGCCCAAAGCGGGGAAGGAAGTTTTTCTGTTCAAGGTGAGCTAATAAAGTTTTCCATATATTAGAGAGTGCATTTGTCCCTACGAGTACATCTACTTATACATGAGAGAATTTGAAAAGCCAGTAAGCATAGCCAATCATCTCTGACAGAAAAAAAATATGTAACTATGACATCTTGCATACAAATTCAAATGTTTAATGCCGAGACACTTGTATTTGAATTTCCTGTGTTTGAAGAAATGAATGTGTCCACAGATTCTTTTTACGAGTTTTAGAGAATAAAATGGCTCACAAAACTATCCACATTCCTCAATTCTCATAAAAGGAATTTCTTTAAATAAAAGAGGTCTTTATTTTTATCTCAGAAGTTACCCAGCAACGTCTTTAATTTGACTGTAAACTATTAACACATGTTTGGGAGTACTTTATAAATATATGGCCCTAAGGGATAAGTGATAAGGGGAAATAAGGGAAGATGTGTAAATAATTATACATGGACCTATCCTAAAAGAATCTGTAGCCTATAAACAAGGGAAATAAGACATACATACACACACACACACACACACACACACACACACACGCACACTCTAAAGTAAAAGTGATGAATATAAAAAGCTAAAGCAGAAAGTTGTATGAGAAAAGGCTTAAAATCAACCAATGTGGGGTGCCTGGGTGGCTCAGTCAGTTAACCATTTGACTGATTTCAGCTCAGTCATGATCTCAGGGTTGTGAGAGGAAGCCCCATGTTAGGCTGTGGGCTCAGCGGGCAGTCTGCTTAAAATTCTCTCCCTCTCCCTCTCTCTGCCCCCCACCACTCCCGCACATGTGCATGCTCTCTCTCTAAATGAATAATTAAAAATTAAAAAACAAAATAATAAAATAATAAAATCAACCGATGGTGGATGTGATTTTCAACTCTGCCAAAGTGACACTGGACAAGTTACTTAGTTTCCATATTTGCTATAGAATGGGCATCATGATGCCTACCTTGCATAATCATTATGGTAACTAGATAAAGTAATATGTGTAAATCATGTAACTTGGTGCCTAGGCCAAAGATTTGCTCTGTAATGGCGACTATGATCACTATAAGAAAAGAACTACTGAGGTACCATCAAATTTCAGAGTCAGGAAAAATAATTTTAAGAAGTATTGTGGAGGTACAATTTATAAAACTTGCTACAGGCTAAAACTTTTAGAGGTAAAGGGAAGGGAAGCAGGATTGATGAAAGTTATGAAGACAGATGAGCTAAAGGATGGCAGTGCCATTAATAAAAATACCGGTAAGGATGCAGGAGGACAAGATTAACCAAGCATAAGAACTGCTGTTTACAGAAAACGATGTCATCATTCTTTAACTAGCTTGCATTTAATCAGGTATCTTCTGATGTTTAGAAATAGGAAAAACATGAAAGTCCTTTTCCTATGGGTCTGTTTTAAGCAATTTAAATTAGATGTTCAGCAAAAGTGCTTGATACTATAGGAGAGGTACTTTTATAAAACTTCACATGCACAGGCCTCCCCGGACTATGCAGCTGGTTCAGAATTACCTGACGGTGTGAGAAAATGAAATTTGAAAAATCTGGCTGTTGAGGAACAAATGTTATTGTACCCACCAAATCAAAAATGGAGCCAAAACTTCAAAATCCTCTATGTTAAAGGAAAAAGGAAAATCTTCAAATACAAGATGATGTAAGCTGAGGTTGGGAGATGCTTTGAATGATGAAATCCCCTAGTACATGAAAAAAACCTACAATAAACAAAAAACCCTCAGGTAGTTTCACAGAGTACAACTAACTTTCAATTTGGTAATTTACAGGAATGCTGATGAAGGTAAATTAGCTGGGTTAAGGGATCTTCCTATTCCCAGCAGTTAGGCTCTTGGTATACATTCAAATGATTCACGTACCTTGCATTCTTTATCTTCAAAGGTGATTAGCACAATATCTTAAAATTATTTGGGATGTAAAGCTACTTTAAAACACTTTTTCCACTGTGTTAATAGAAAAAACGCTCATTGTGTTTGAACTAAACTTACAGATACATCCAGAAAACAAATGAATTGACTACAAATGTAGGAACAGTTTTTCCCATTGGGAAGGGTCTAACTGGGTTGACTGCCAGGTCACAGCAAATAAAGGCAGATCCAATAGCAGACTATTTAACCTCCAGAAAGAGAGAGCATCTTTTACAAAATACTGCATTTGTTTAGTCTTTGGACTTCATCCTAAAATAAATACCACGGTTTTCTTGTTTTGTAGCTTTCATAAAAGCAATATGCATAGCTCTTTCTAACTGTAGTTTTTCCAGTTAGAGTTCTGAAGCTATCTAGAACTCTCTCTATTTAGCTCTTCCATACTTAAAAATGAAGGAAAATATTTTTTAAAAGTCCATAATCCCACAGCACATATAAACTCTGATGATACTAAAAACAGAAAAAATCAAGAAGAATTATACATCCAAGTGTTAAGAAATTTCAAATACCACTGAAAGGTACAAAATTAAAAGTCTCTCAACCCCAGTTCCAAGCCCTTTCCACAAAGGTAAACCCTGTCAACAGTTTCTTGCACAACCTTTGGGACAATAATTGGCAAATCCAGTATACTCTTTAGACCAAAGAACCATACAAAGCAATTTTCCTGTGCTTTGCACTTTTTACTTACTGTATCTTGGAGATCTTTCCTAATGAGTATATACAGACCTAGTCCATTTCTAGAACAGAGCCAGGTGGTGCTCCAGTGTGCATGAGTCATAACTAGTTAACAGTGTAGTGTCCTCAACTGGTAGACATTTAGGCTATGTCCAATTTTGTTTTGTTTTGTTTTTCTCTTACAAATAATGCTGCAGTAAACACACCATGTACATAACTTGGGAGAATGTCTGCAAGCCTATCTATAGAGAAGAATTCCTGAGAGTGAACCACCTGTACACACAGTATGTTCATTTGAAGTTTCACAGATATTACTAACTTGCCTTCCAAAAGATAAGACCTATTTATACTCCTAACGTCTGTATGAGAATGCCTGCATTCTTCAACCTCATCGAACTTTGCCAAAAGATGCTGAAGTCCTGACCGCCACTACCGTGAATGAAATTAATTGGAAATAGAGTCTCTGCAGATGATCAAAGTGAGATGAAGTCATTCGTGTGGGATCTAATACAATATGACTGTGTGCTTAGAAAAGGGAGGAATTTGATAGAGACAGACCAACAGGGAGAGCACCATGTGAAGATTAAGGTAGAGACTACAGTGTTGCATCTACAAGCCAAGGAAGCCAAAGACTGCCTGCAGCCCACCAGAAGCCAGAGGAGGGGCACAGAACAGATTCTCCCTGACAGACCTCAGAAGGAAGGAAGACATTAAGACCAGGATCTGCAACCTCTAACCTCTAGAACTGTGAGACAATAAATTTCTCTTATTTTAAGCCACCTAGTTTATGGTAGGTGAAAATAGTATTTCATTGTCTGATTTGCTCTTAATTCATCCTTTCTCCTTATCTTCACCTACCCTCAAACGTTTCATTTTTTATGTCTCTATAGGATCCTAGTGCAGTGTTTCAAATATATACTGTAATAAGTATGCTAGTAAAATAAAAACGACTTATAGGTGAAAATAGGTTATTTATTGTTTTGATTGGCATTTCTTTGTAAGTCAAGTTGGGCATCTGATTATATTATTTTGGGGAAATTTATAATTTTTTTTGCCTGAAACTACTTCTTTATATTCTATACTTATTTTTCTATTGAATTTTGGTTTTTATTGACTCATACAAGTCCACTGGAAACCAAAGGGATTATCAGTTTATCATGTGTTGTAAGTATATTCCCAGGATCTCATTTGTTTTTAATTTAATGAAAGCATGAGGTTGTCTGGGTGGCTCAGTTGGTTAAGCATCTGCCTTTGGCTGCAGACGGGCTCCCTACTCAGTGGGAAGCCTGCTTCTTCTCCTTTGCCTGCTGCTCTGCCTACTTGTGCTCCCTCCCTCCTCTCCTACCCCCCCCACTCTCTCCCTCTCTCAAATAAATAAATAAAATCTTTTAAAAAAAGAAAGCACGTTATACTATTCTTTTATATTTTTATATTATTAGTCAAATAATAAATAAATTAAAATAAATAAGTTAATAAATTAGTCAAACTTTTCCTGTAAGGCTTTTGGAGTTTGTGTCTCATTTGGAAATACCTTCAAACTTTAAATTATAAACAAATACAAACTAAATTTATGATTCTAGTTTTTACATTTAAATTCTGACCCATATGTGAGGATGAACTATACATTAGGTCAAAAATGTCAAATATCAGCAGTTTCATAAGATTCAATTTATTTCTCAGTGCAAGTGAGGTAGTTGATCAGCTTACTTTTTTCTTAATGGCTATCCAGGAACCAATACTATCTGATGTATAAACTATTTTTTCTCTAATGACTTAAATAAAACCAAATATGATCAACATTTAGGTCAACTTCTGATATTTCTAATCTGTCTATTCTTATTCATTGTAACTATGATAAAGAATATTCCTACATATTGATATTTAAGTATTATTGCAAATGAACTGAAGAATCAGTTGGCCATGGGGAGGAGCAAGATGGCAGAGGAGTAGGAAAGCTAAATTTCATCTGGTCCCAGGAATTCAGCTGGATAGGGATCAAACCATTCTGAACACCTAAGAACTCAATAGGAGATCAAAGAAAAGAATAACAGCAACTCTCTGAACAGAAAAGTGACCACTTTCTGGAAGCAGGGACCCAACAAGCGGCAGATCCGGGGAGACGCCCCTTTCTCCCCAGGGAGGAGCAGCATGGGAGCAAACCGCAGGAATCTGCTGCGTTTGGAGACTCCACACAGGGTCATGTGCCAGAGACAGAAACGCTCAGTCACAGGCCGGGTGAGCATGGAGTGCGGCCAGAGACCAGGGAGACCCGAGTGACTGACTGCTTTTCTCTGGGGGTGCACTGAGGAGTGGGGCCCCGAGTTCTCGGCTCCTCCGGGGTGGCGATTGGGAGGCCGCCATTTTCACTCGCATCCTTCACAGCTGTATGGAAAGCTTGCAGGGAACAAAAGCTCCCGAGAGCAAACCCGAGCAGATTACTTAGCCCGGACCGGCAAGGGCGGGGCGATTCCACCTCTGGCAAATGCAACTGAGAACCGCCGCAAAAGGCCCCTCCCGCAGAAGATCAGCAAGAATAGCCAGCCAAGACCAAGTTTACCATTCAACGAGAACGGCAGAACGCCAGCACTAGAAGAATACAGCACATAGAATTCTTGGCTTTTTGCCCCCTGATTCTTTAGTCTTTCAAAGTTAATTTTTGAAATTTTTTTTCTTTGAATTTTTCTTTTTCCTTTTTTCAACCAACATCTTAGCAATCCCTTTTTTAAAAATCTTTTTTATTTTTTCATTTTTATAGTCATATTCTATCCCTTCATAGTAGTTAATCTTATTTTTGGTATATATATAAGTTGTTCTCTCTTTAAATTTTGGGATACAGTTTCTTCTAACAGACCAAAATATACCCTAAATCTCTAGTGTATGGCTTTGTTCTAGTCTCCTGCCTGATCACATTCTCTCCACCCTTTCTTTTTAATTCCTCTTCTTTCTTTTTTCAACGAACTTATCAATTCCTTTTATAAAATCTTTTATAATTTTCATCTTTACACTCATATTCCATCCCTTCATTGTATTTACCCTTATATTTGTACATATATGTTTTTCTTTCTTTAAAATTTTGGGAGGCACTTTCTTCTAACAGATCAAAACAACAGCCCAAAATCTAGTGTGTGGCACTGATCTATACACCAGCCTGATCATATTTGATCATATTCTTTTCTTTTTTTTTATCTTTTTCTTTTTCTTTTTTCTTTCTTTCCCTTTCTTTTCCCCCAGTTTCAGGACTCTTCTGATTTGTTGAGTGTATATTTTTCTGGGGTCAATGTTACCCTGTTAGCATTTTGTTCTCTCATTCATCTATTCTCCTCTGGACAAAATGACAAGACGGAAAAACTCACCTCAAAAAAAAGAACAAGAGGCAGTCCCAAATGCCAGAGACCTAATCAATACGGACATTAGTAAGATGTCAGAACTAGAGTTCAGAATGACAATTATAAAGATACTAGCTGGACTTGAAAAAAGCAGGGAAGATACTAGAGAATCCCTTTCTGGAGAAATAAAAACTAAAATCTAATCAAGTCGAAATCGAAAAGGCTATTAATGAGGTGCAATAAAAAATGGAGGCTCTAACTGCTAGGATAAATAAGGCAGAAGAGAGAATAGGTTATATAGAAGACCAAATGATGGAGAATAAAGAAGCTGAGAAAAATGAGATAAACAACTACTAGATCACGAGGGCAGAATTCGAGAGATAAGTGATACCATAAGACGAAACAATATTAGAATAATTGGGATCCCAGAAGAAGAAGAAAGAGAGAGAGGGGCAGAAGGTATAATGGAGCAAATTATAGCAGAAAACTCCCTAACTTGGGGAAGGAAACAGGCATCAAAATCCAGGAAGCACAGAGAACCCCCCTCAAAATCAATAAAAATAGGTCAACACCCCGACATCTAATAGTAAAACTTACAAGTCTCAGAGACAAAGACTTACAAAGTCTCAGAGACCTATAACCACTAAGGAAATTGATGCAGTCATCAAAAATCTCCCAACAAACAAGAGCCCAGGGCCAGATGGCTTCCCAGGGGAATTCTACCAAACATTTAAAGAAGAATACCTATTCTTCTGAAACTGTTCCAAAAAACAGAAATGGAAGGAAAACCTCCAAATTCATTTTATGAGGCCACCATTACCTTGATCCCAAAACCAGACAAAGGCCCCATCAAAAAGAATTACAGACCAATATCCCTGATGAAATGGATGCAAAAATTCTCACCAAAATACCAGCCAATAGGATCCAACAGTACATCAAAAGGATTATTCACCACGACAAAGTGGGATTTATCCCTGGGCTGCAAGGTTGGTTCAACATCCATAAATCAATGTCATACAATACATTAATAAAAGAAAGAACAAGAACCATATGATCCTCTCAAAGATGCAGAAAAAGCATTTGACAAAGTACAGCATCCTTTCTTGATAAAAACTCTTCAGAGTATAGGGATAGAGGGCACATACCTCAATATCATAAAAGCCATCTATGAAAAACCCACAGCGAATATCGTTCTCAATGGGGAAAAACAGAGAGCTTTCCCCCTAAGGGCAGGAACACAGCAGGGGTGTCCACTCTCACCACTGCTATTCAACATAGTATTAGAAGTCCTAGCCACAGCAATCAGACAACAAAAAGAAATAAAACGCATCCAAATTGGCAAAGAAGAAGTCAAACTTTCACTCTTTGCAGATGATATGATACTTTATGTGGAAAACCCAAAAGACTCCACCCCAAAACTGCTAGAACTCATACAAGAATTCAGTAAAGTGGCAGGATATAAAATCAATGCACAGAAATCAGTGGCATTCCTATACACCAACAACAAGACAGAAGAGAGAGAAATTAAGGAGTCGATCCCATTTACAATTGCACCCAAAACCATAAGATACCTAGGAATAAATCTAACCAAAGAGGCAAAGAATCTGTACTCAGAAATCTATAAAATACTCATGAAAGAAATTGAGGAAGACACAAAGAAATGGAAAAACGTTCCATGCTCATGGACTGGAAGAACAAATACTGTGAAGATGTCAATGCTACCTAGAGCAATCTACACACTGAATGCAATCCCTATCAAAATACCATCAACTTTTTTTGAAGAAATGGAACAAATAATCCTAAAATTTGTATGGAACCAGAAAAGACCCCAAATGGCCAGAGGAATGTTGAAAAAGAAAACCAAAGCTGGTGGCATCACAATTCCAGACTTCAAGCTCTTATTACAAAGCTGTCATCATCAAGACAGTATGGTCCTGGCACAAAAACAGACACACAGATCAATGGAACAGAATCGAGAGCCCAGAAATGGATCCTCAACTCTATGGTCAACTAATCTTTGACAAAGCAGGAAAGAATGTCCAATGGAAAAAAGACAGTCTCTTCAACAAATGGTGTTGGGAAAATTGAACAGCCACATGCAGAAGAATGAAACTGGACCATTTCCTTACATCACACACAAAAATAGACTCCAAATGGTTGAAAGACCTAAACGTGAGACAGGAGTCCATCAAAATCCTAAAGGAGAACACAGGCAGCAACCTCTTCGACCTCAGCCACAGCAACTTCTTCCTAGAAACATCACCAAAGGCAAGGGAAGCCAGGGCAAACATGAACTACTGGGACCTCATTAAGATAAAAAGCTTGTGCACAGCAAAGGAAACAGTCAACAAAACCAAAAGACAACTGACAGAATGGGAGAAGATATTTACAAATGACATATCAGATAAAGGGCTAGTATCTAAAATCTATAAAGAACTTATCAAACTCAACACCCAAAGAACAAATGATCCAATCAAGAAACAGGCAGAAGACATGAACAGACATTTTTTCCAAAGAAGACATCCAAATGGCCAACAGACACATGAGAAAGTGCTCAACATCGCTCGGCATCAGGGAAATCCAAATCAAAACCTCAATGAGATACCACCTCACACCAGTCAGAATGGCTAAAATTAACACGTCAGGAAACGACAGATGTTGGCGAGGATGCGGAGAAAGGGGAACCCTCCTACACTGTTGGTGGGAATGCAAGCTGGTACAGCCACTCTGGAAAACAGTATGGAGGTTCCTCAAAAAGTTGAAAATAGAGCTACCGTATGATCCAGCAATTGCACTACTGGGTATTTACCCCAAAGATACAAATGTAGGGATCCAAAGGGGTACGTGCATCCCGATGTTTACAGCAGCAATGTCCACAATAGCCAAACTGTGGAAAGAGCCAAGATGTCCAACGACAGATGAATGTATAAAGAAGATGTGGTATATATATACAATGGAATATTATGCAGCCATCAAAAGGAATGAAATCCTGCCATTTGCAATGACGTGGATAGAACTGGAGAGTATTATGCTGAGTGAAATAAGTCAATCAGAGAAAGACATGTATATGATCTCACTGTTATGAGGAATTTGTAATCTCAGGCAACAGAGGGTTGCAGGAGTGGTGGGGGATGGGAGAGATGGGGTGGCTGGGTGATAGACATTGGGAAGGGTATGTGCTATGGTGAGCGCTGTGCATTGTGTAAGACTGTTGAATCACAGACCTGTACCTCTGAAACAAATAATACATTATATGTTAAAAAAAAAGAAGAAGAAGAAGATAGTAGGAAGGGAAAAATGAAGGGGGGAAATCAGAGGGGGAGATGAACCATGAGAGACTATGGACTCTGAGAAACAAACTGAGGGTTCTAGAGGGGAGGGGGCTGGGGGGATGGGTTAGCCTGGTGATGGGTATTAAAGAGGGCACATATTGAATGGAGCACTGGGTGTTACATGCAAGCAGTGAATTATGGAACACTACATCAAAAACTAATGATATAATGTATGGTGATTAACATAAGATAATAAAAAAAAAGATTCAGTTTGCCAATTTCCCCTCCCTTTTCCCTCACCATTAAAAAAACAAAAACAAAAACAGAATTTGGATTGTGACTGAGTGTGCATTAAATATGTATACATTAGGGAGAAAACTGATATCCTTACAAAATGGAGTCTTCTTTTTCAAGAGAAAATTCTCCCTTGATATATAAAAGACATTTTTTAGATTTATTTATTTATTTTAGAGTGAGAGAGAGAGAGAAAGAGAGAGCACACACAAGGGGAGGAAGGGGCAGAGGGAGAGGGAGAGAAGCACACTCCCCACTGAGCATGGAGCCTGACTTCTGTGCTGAGCTCAGAGCCAATGCGGGGCTTGATCTCAAGAACCTGAGATCATGACCTGAGCAGAAATCAAGAGTCGGACACTTAACTGACTGAGCCACCCAGGCACCCCTATTATATATAAAAGACTTTTTTTTTAAATTTCCCTCCAAATATTTAACTGTTTTCTTAATGTAGTACTTTCTTATTTCTTCTTAGAATTATTTCTGAATATTCCGATTGTTTTTAACCGGCATTATGAATAAGATCTTTTCTTTGTCAACATGTTCTTATTAATGTTAGTTAACTAAAATGTTATTGACTTAGATATATTAATTTTGAAAGTGAGTGTTGTAAGAGTAGTCTAACTTATACTCATGTTTATGGTAATTCTCTTACATGGCTCAGGTTACAATCAGATCACCTTAAAACAATAATGTCTGCCTCTTTCTTTTCAGTATTGATGTTTGTTTTCTTGTTTAATGGCATTACTTTGCACTTCTACAAAACACTAAATAATAGTGCTGACAGGTATTCTCCTCTTCTTATTCCTGATACTAAAGGGATCCTTTTATCATTTTGCCATTAAGCTCTAACTCTAGGCAGAAATGAGAATGGATAAATTCTAATATTTGAAGCTCAGATTTTATAAGGTTAAAATTAATTTTAAAACACCTGCCTTATATGGTAGTTAGGAGAATAAAATTATGATACAGTAACAGACCAGGGCACCATGGTAAGCATTTAATAAACGTTATGTCATCTTTCTCTTGGAAAATTTTAGATGGTTTAATAAGTTTAGTTCTTTATTAAAGGAAAATACCATTTTTACTTAAGCAAAAATTGTTCAAATTAATAATACTTAGGAATAATGAAATTATCACACATGTATTATGTTGCTATTGAAGGAGTTCGGAGAAAATCTCCCCCAAATGTGCCATTTTAGCACATGGACTATTCTGAGCAAAAGACAACTGAGACACGTGGGCTCAAGAGAAACTTTCTGGCCCTCCCTAACTACCTAGAAAAATCTAAATTGGGGGTCTTTCTCAGAGTAAGAGTTATTACCAGAGATGAATTTTATCTGAATGACCTATCGATATGGCAGAGCAAACACCTAATTACCAAACATCTGCTCTTCTTATTGATCTGTGAACTATCCTCCTCTCTTTGAATCCCCAGCCTCCTCTCCCATTCCTTTGCTTAGAATGACATTTATACCTCATTTTACCTTTCTTTGAACCTCTCATGTGTGTGGGGTTCCTGTATGTACAAAATTAAATTTGATTTTCTCTTATCAATCTGTTTAATTTAATTCAATTTAATTCTTAGACTAGCTAGAAGAACTTTTCCAAGGGGAGAAGAAAAATTTTTCCTCCCCTACAGTATAATGAGCAAGACACAGTGAAAGCTCTTGTACTGTCACTTCCACAAAGACTGACCCATTCTCTGACAATTGCTGCTACTAGATCAGGTTCTCACTATCCAAACTACTAAGTGGCCCCCTATTTTAGTCCACGTAATAATAATAATGTATAGAGCTTAATATGTGCCAGGCACTGCTGTGAGTGTTTTACAGATATTAACATTTAGACCTCACACTTTTATTCCCATTTTACAGAAGAGAAAATTGAAACACAGAGTTTAAGAAACTTTCCAAGGTCTTTCAGCCTGGAGTGGTCAAGGTGCAAACCTAGGCCTTCTGATCCAAGGTCCATACTCCTAACAAGGATTTAATACCCTTCTAAGCATAGAGTATATTCTTCTATTCAGCCATTCATTCACTATCTGATGTTGATTCTACCTCTTTCACATCTGTTCCTCATTTCACATATGCACTATCCTTTGTAGTCTTCTATCAAGCACCCTAAAATAAGCCCTGATTAAATTCTCCTCCTTGATTGCAATTGTCTCATTAGTCTTCCTGACCCCAATCCTCATTTTATCTGACACTTCTCTGCCAGTTTAATGTTTTTATGAAATAGAGTTCTGGTGCAAATGTCTTAATTTGGCATTTATAATGTCTGTGAATCAGATTCCAATCTACCAAATGCCTTTAAAAACATTTCTATGAATATTTTCCATTTTCTCCAAGCTGAATTCTTCATTATTTCTTTAGAACACCTGGTATTTTCCAAACTTTCTTTTGTTTTATATACTATTGCCTCTACCAAGACTGGCCTCTCCTCATCTCTGGAAATTCTAAGCCAGGGGCACCTGGTGGCTCAATTCAACTCTTGATTTCAGCCCCGGTCATGAGCTCAGGGTCATGAGATCAAGCCCTGCCTCAAGCCCAACATTGGGTTTCAAGCTCCATGTTCAGCAGGGAGTCTGCTTCTCTCCCTCTCCCTCTGTCCCTGCCCCAGCACGTGTACGCACTCTCTCTCTCTAAAATAAAGAAATTCTAAGCCATTTTTCAAGGATTCTTTCAAATGTTAACTACCCCAAGGAAACATTTCTCGAGCTCTATGCTGAAAATGGTTTCTCCCTCTTCTTCCAATCCTAGCAATCTGAACTGTCTGTGGCATGAATCACGTTTTATTCTACTACAGATAGTTATTTGTGTACACATGGTCACAGCTTGGGCTGGTGTACTGATAAAATATTTACACAGGGGACTGTATTGTATTAAAGTATATGGGGGGTTAAGATTGGGTTGAGTTTGGATAAAAAGGGAAATGAGGAGAGTGTTATAGAAAGAGCTAAAACAGTTGAGGGGAATAAGGAGGTGAGACAACTAGAAGGGAAAATTTGTATAAGAGAGCAGTTGGAAATAAAGCTGAAAAGGTAAAACAGGGCCAGACCAAACACATTTAATTACTTGTTAAATAATTTAGATTTGCTATTGAATGCGATGGAAGACTTCTAAAGATTTTACATTTGGGAATGAGTTCTTGTAAGTGGTATCCTGGGAAGGTTAATCTGGTGCCGAGTGTAGGATGGATTTGCAGAAGGGAAGACTGGAGGCAAAGGAATAACCAATAGTCAAGCCAGGATGAAAATGCAATTATCTTTCTGGTTAAACTTGAATCAATTCTTAGATGTGATTGGCCAGAGTATATTACTCTATCCGAGAAATTGTCCCAAAGCAGCTACTCAACAGCAAAATCTTTCAGGTCAAAAGGACAACATCCCTCTTGGCAAACTACTTTAAAATCAAGTTTTCTCTAACAGCAAGGAGAATTTCCAGGCTAGTATCTATTGTTAAGAAAGGCCTGCACTTCCATTGTTCTCTAACTTTTCATTCTAATCTCTGGAAACACATTTCTGCATCTCCTTAATGGGGAAAGGGAACCAACATTTGTAGAGGGATTGCTAGTTTCACATTTAATCTTTACAACAAGACTATGATTTAGATATTATTTTCCTCATTTTACAATTGTAGTAGAGGAGTCTTAAAGAGATTAGGTAACTTACCCAAGATCATATGCCTGGTATGTAGCAAGAACAAGAATTTTTTTTAAAGATTTTATTTATTTATTTGCGAGAGAGAGCGCACAAGCAGGGAGGAAGGGCAGAGGGGGAAGCCGACTCCCCACTGAGCAGGGAGCCTAATGCAGGGCTCTGATCCCAGGACCCTGAGTTCACGACCTGAGCTGAAGCCAGATGCTTAACCAACTGAGCCACCCAGGTGCCCCAGGAACAAGAATTTGATTGCAGGTCTGGCTGTTAAAAGTCTCGTCCCCTTTCAAGTCTATATATACTCTCCTCAAAAATTTGGGCTTCTTTTTAGACACACTGGATAGTGTATTTGATAGAACTTTCATAAGAAGTTCTGGATGACACTAATTGCAGGGAAATGGGCCCATCATTACCAACTTAGCAGGAGCCCCTACTCATTACTTGTAGTAATAAGTAAATTCATTGGTTCTCTGGTGGTTTGCTTTCTTATAAATATAGAAAAAGAAAAAAGGGCACTTTACTCATTTTTTAAAGATCTCTTTAAGTAATTCACCATCATAAATCTAAGTAATTTATCTGAAATTTTTAATTTTAAAGATGAAGTTTGGCACAGTGGGTAGCACAACATTTGATGAAGCCCCAGAGATTTCCATAATTACTAAAAAAATTTTTTTTACAGTATGACTTCCTTAGTAGCCAGCCTGCAAGATGGCCCCAGTGATCCTTACATCCTGCCATTCATGCCCTTGGAGAGTCCCTTTCATATTGCATGAAGATTGGTCTGTGTGACTAACAGAATATGGCAGGTATGTATTTCCATGACTAGGTCAAAGGGACACTGTGGCCAGAGACACTGCTTCTCTCTCTCTGGGATCACTTGCACTGGAGAAAGCCAGCCACCATGTCATAAGAAGCCCACATGATAAGGAGCTGAGGTTTTCTGCTGAAAACTACTTGAGTGAGCTTGCAAGTAGATCCTTCAGCTAAGATCCTTCATTCAAGCCTTCAAATGACTAATGTCCCTACTAATATTTGGACTGACCCTCGTAAGAGACACTGAGTCAATCTACCCAGGTTCAGGTAAGCCATTTCAGAATTCCTGGTCTACAAAAATTGAGAAAATTTCCCAGTTGGTCTCCTTGATGTGTTTCAGTTTCTGGAAACAGAATTGTTAAATGTTAATCGGGAGTATTATAAGGTTTAAGAATACTGTCTAATACTTAATAGCTGTGTGTGTGTGAGCACGTATGTATATGTGTGTGTACAGGACTAGCAACATAATTTGCAGGGCCTGATGTAAAATGAAAGTATGAGGCCCTTATTCAAAAATATTAAAAATTTCAAAATGGCAACTGCAGAGCATTAAACCAAGCATGTAGCATGGTTTTTGAACATGGAGTCCTCTGTGACTGCACAGGTCATGTGCCCACAGCAGGCCCTCTGTGTGTGTGTGTGTGTGTGTGTTTAATAGCCATAACTAATATTTACTTACCATATATCAGGTACTACAGAAGCATATTCTAGTTTAATCTTCACACAACTCTATGAGATAGGTCCTATAACTATCCCTATCTCAAATGAGGAAAATAAAGCTTAGAGGTATTGGTTAACTTGTTAAAGCTCAAACGGGTATTAAATTACAGGACTGAGATTCAGACTAAATGTAGATATCCTTGAATCCAGACCTATAATCACAACATTAAAGTACTTTAAGAATATTGTTCTGGGGGCACCTGGGTGGCTCAGTCGTTAAGCGTCTGCCTTCAGCTCAGGTCATGATCCCACCATCCTGGGATCGAGCCCCGCCTCGGGCTCCCTACTCGGCAGGAAGCCTGCTTCTCCCTCTCCAACTCTTCCTGCTTGTGTTCCCTCTCTTGCTGTGTCTCTCTCTGTCAAATAAATAAATAAAATCTTAAAAAAAAAAAAAAAGAATATTGTTCTGGTTACTATTGCAGCATAAAAAAAATTACCCCTAAATTTAGCAGCTAAAAAAAAGAAAAAAAAAACCTCTTATCTTGCTTATATTTTATAGGGCTCAGCTAAGTAGTTTGCACTATAGTCTCTTACACACTTATAGTCAGATTTTCGCTGGGGCTGTAGTAATCTGAAGGCTCAATTGGGTTGCACATCAAAGACAAATCAACTCAGGACTGTCAACTGATGCTGGCTTTTGGCTAGGAATGGGTTGTCAACCAGAGCATCCAATCATGGACCCTCAGCTTAGTGGTCTCATAGTAACTGGACTTCTTACGTGGCAGCCCTTCTCCCCTCAATGACTATCCCAAAAGAACCAAACAAAAGCTACATGGCCTTTTCCGACTCAATCTTGGAAATTACATAGCATCATTTCTGCTTTCTCCTGATTATGACTGACTGACTAAACGGGTCTATAATCAAGAGGAGAGGACATAATCCCCCCCATCCCAGTGGGAAAATTATCAAAGGATTTGTGGATATATTTAAACCCACCACAGAAATCAGTTGGATTGTTATTTGGATTCATTATACCTGTTGAAATCTGCCTCTATTAAGTATCTGCTTAAATTTAATGAAACTTAAAATCATTGTGTGTAAGTAAAGATTTTGTAATTGTTGTGGATAACACTTGATAAAGAACAATTAAACTAATAATACCTGTTGATTTTATTGATCAAGGCAGTCTAATTTATAAGCATGTGTGTTTTATAATCAATATTCAAACATAAAATAATGGCATAGCTTGGATTACTAAAGATATTAGTGACAATTACTACATTTATTCATCATTTCTTTTTCTACTAAAAGGTATGTATTTGTATTTTTATATTATATCTGTATGTATTACTTATTTTTATGTTGTATTTGTATTTTTGAGGGGAAATGAGTACCTTGATGAGTTGCCATTTATGATTCTGCACCCAATTTCAGTGTGCAGGGTTTTTTCCACACACCACCAAGCAATTCTCCAACACCAGCTGGGTGTCCTCCAATTCAACTTAATTAAGACACTAATTACCTGGAGATAATGTCAGACCCCACAAGTTAAAGGCTCAATCCTACAAGACGGCGTGAGTCCCACTCCCCAATCGCAGATGCCACCTGGGCTTCTGACCTACCGGCTACAGACCATGGGTTCCAATGACCACCTTGTCAGGTTTGATTAATTTGCCAGAGCAGCTCACAGAAGTCAAAGCAACATTTTACTTACTAGATCACCAGTTTATTATAAAAGGATGTAAGGCAGGAAGAACCAGATGGAAGAGATACGTAGGGCAAGATATGTGGAAGCGGCACAGAGCTGCCATGCTCTCTCCTTCTAGGCCGCTCTCCCCAAGTCTCCACGTGTTCACCAACCCAGAAGATGTCTGACCTCTGACCTTTTGAATTTTTATGGAGGCCTCGTTACAGAGACATGATTGATTACATCACTGACTATCAGTGATTCACTCAAACGCCAACCCCTCTCTTATCTCAGGAGGTCAGGGGTGAGACTGAAAATTCTCATACTCTAATCAGAGGGTTGGTTCTCCTGGCAATGCCCCCACCACCATCCTTAGGTTACCTAGGGGCTTTCCAAAAAGTCACTTCACTAACATAACAAAAGACAATGTGATCCTCTCAATACTTTGGAAATTCCAGGGGTTTTAGGAACTGTGTGCCAAGAGCCAAAGACCAAACACATATTTTTTTTATTATAAATCACAATATCACACCATTATGCTTTAAAACTGTGAAAAACTGGACAATTGTTCGATATGTTTACATGTTTGAGAGGAAGAAGAGAGAGAGAGGAAAAAAAAGGCAGAAAGAGAAATAGATAAGGATTGAAAATAGAAGACTTGGTCCAGGGGTTGCTAAACTACCCAGGCCAAACTACACAGACCAAGTCCAGCCTGCCCCGGTTTTTATATGCTTTTGTATGGCCTGTGAGTGAAGAATGTTTTTCACATTTTAAAATCTGTTTGAAAAATTACAAGAAAGATAATATTAATGACCCGTGAAAATTAAAGAAAATAAAGTTTTAATGTCTATAAATAAAGTTTTATTGGAGCACAGCCAAGCTCAATCATTTGCATATTTTCTACAGCGGCTTTAGTGCTACAGCAGCAAAGTCAAGGGGTTGTGGCAGAGACCCTGTGGCCTACACCACCTAAAATGTTTACCATCTGGCGCATAACAAAAATAAACAAACAGCAAAACCCAACCCTGATTCAGACAAAATGAGAATTAGAGTAATGGAATAATAGATGACGTATTCTTCACAAAGGGCCACAATGAGCCAATTAATAATGCAGATAGAAATGTTTGTGAAAATTTCAGGAAATGATTGGGCATATAGTGTTTTCTTTCCTGATTTTATACCTAGGATACTGGGATATCTGCCCTGCACTTCTGTGTCCCTCTACCAACGCAAAGCTGCCAAACACAAACATACGTCTTCATAAACATAATTCGATTTTCCATAGTTACAAATCAGAGGCTGTAAACAAGCAGATTTTTCATAAATGTGTGTGCCACAGATGTGAAAGTTCAGAGAGAATAAAGTTGGGGATTTTTTTTTTCCATTTCATTCTTTTAACTTATTTAGTATCATACCGTAAATTATTAAAGAGACAGGTGCTCCTTGCAACATCATTTCTATTGTTCTTTCTGCTCTCACTTGCAGAGGATCAAGGTGCTGACAGGTAGCTCAACCACAGACTACAATTTCAACCAGGGACTCAAGAGGCTGGAACATGAGAGAGTCAGATTGTATATATTTTTCTTTAGTCTAGCTATAGAAATAGATGCCAACAATAATAAGAAGCAATAAGGACTTCAGTCTGCATTCCCCACCTAATGGTCATATCCATTCACAAGTTAAACGACACAAGAACAGCAGCTTAGAGACAGTAAATACAGAGTGCTACATCTCTAAGCTAGACTGAATTTAATCTACCCTCAATGACATTCCAATTTTATCTCCTATAGAAAATCAATCATTCAACGTCTCTTTGGGGGTGGTTGTTAAATCTGTAAAAGTGGATGGGATTACCCAAGGAGACCGATAGACTGGGGACAGAATGTGTGTCTCATGGGATCACACCCAGTCCAGAGCTCCAAGAGCAGGGACATGGATAGAGATAAGCATAAGTGCGCTCGAGCTGCAGAGAGAGCGTGGAGCCAAGAGATTTCCAAAAAAAACAATGCCCAGGTGGGATAACTAGACAACAATTGCCTCCAGATGTCAGCGGCCAAAAATGTTTAAACTAACTGTAATCAAACCTTTAACACATAACTTCTAGTTATAAAGAAATACAGGGAATAGAGAATAATGGATATCATGAAGGAAAGTCCGAAAAAATCAGAGTATGACGTTTTCTGTAAGAAAACTGGCCTGTCTTGGAAAAGTCTATATTTGGGCAGCGTGGAGGGAGGAAAGATGGAACTATCATAGATCAAAAGGAATTTAAGAGATAAAATTTAAGAGACTTACATGTGATGTATAATTCTTGATTATATTTTGATTTTTGAAAATAGTTATTCTGGAAGAAACTGGGAAAATGTGAATATAAATAGAGTATTAAATTATATCAGGGATTTGTTGCTAAATTTGTTTGATGAGATTATGATACTGCACGTGTTCTGTAGGAATATGTGCTTTCTTTTAATTTAGAAATGTATCCTACAACATTTAGGAAAGTCCTTCTAGATCTATAACTTACTTTAAACTGGTTTACCCCTTGCTGTATATAAAGATGAAACAATACCCACACATAAATAGTAGTTAGATGTATGTTAATTCTACTTTTTGCAAGATTGAAAACCTTATAACAAAATGTTTTTTAAAAAAATCTCTCTGGGCAAATTGGTAGATAAGCCATTCAGCAGCCTTATAAAGTCTTGATCTAAGGGTTTATACTACAATGACAGAATCAAGCTAAGCCACAGAAAAAAGAGGGCAGAGTACGCAGGTTTGGAAAAGAAAGTTGAAGACAGGACTAGAGTGATGCCGAGAGGCTTGCACCCAACCAAGTGGTGTTCCAGGCCCTCATCCATGGCTTCAGGGTTGATCACATATCACACATGTTTATACAGAAAACTGAACGCCTGTGGCCTTGGCAAGCCCAGCCCTCTTTCCCCTATTTGCATATTTCAACTTATTCCATTGTTGGCCTTCCTGACAATTTTCTTATGGGACCTTACTGATTTTTTTTTCCTCAGTGAAAATTCATGTGATTTACTTAAATATAGGTAATGTCTTAAATACCACATATTTTCTTTCTTTTTTTTTTTTTTAGTTTTTGATGTAGTGTTCCATGATTCATTGTGTGTGCTCCATGCAAAACGTGCCCTCTTTAATACCCATCACCAGGCTAACCCATCCTCCCACCCCCTCGCCTCTAGAACCCTCAGTTTGTTTCTCAGAGTCCATCGTCTCTCATGGTTCCTCTCCCCCTCCGATTTCCCCCCTTCATTCTTCCCTTCCTGCTATCTTCTTCTTTTTTTTTTCTTAACATATATTGCATTATTTGTCCTTACTGATTTTTTACATGAGTCTTTAGTTAGGCATCTCCTTTGCCTTTTGTAAATGTTTAAATCTCATCAAAAAGCTCTGTGAACAGCAGCATCACTCTCTTCATTTCCATCTCTTTTTACTCCCATAGATCTTTCTTTCTCGTGTTTGAAATTTTGTTTTTCATAGCACTCAAATTTCAGAGATTTTTTTTTTCCTTTCTCTATTTTCAGGCCATAAGAATATGGCTCTCTTATCTCTTATATGGAATCTGCCTTCCTAAAACTAAGGCAGCTGCCTCTGCCCACTGTTCCCCTTCTAGGACTACATGAGGACTTGAAGGACAGCAATCCTGCTACCCCAAGGTCTAGAACTTCTGGGGCATTGACCAATTCTTCCTTATGGCCCAGAATTAGCTTTAAGGCAGCAGCTTCCAAATTTGTAACTCTGATTTCTGAAAAACTAAATAATCAACAAAAGTAGTAAAGAATTTAGCTTTGGATACTATTTAGCTCAAATGATTCAGGAGAAATCTGAATACCTGAATTCCCTGAAACTCTTTTGCATCTGTGATCTGGGGAAAGACTAAGATTTCCTTGCCCTCCACGTGGCCACTTGCATTTGTCCTTTTATCCTCATATGAATGCTCTACTATTCCGTCCTTGATTTTCTCAGGTATTCCTTTATAACATACTTCATCACTCCTTTATCTTCTGCCCACATTTGCCAAAGGTTTCCCAAAAAATGAGGAAGAGAGTCAGAATTAGAGAACAGAAATCTGACTTCCCGTGAGAGCTGACTCTACTATATCATGCTGCTTTTCATCCTAACCAACAAGGAAAGACAGACTGGTGAGAGAAAGACGTCTATTAGAGACTATTAGCTCCTATTAGTGAGGAAGGGGAAGCTAGATATCATTAACTATGTCCCCTAAGGGATTAGGTTTAGGAATGGCAAATTCAACTCCAGTTTCTAGTAGAGAAATCTTGGTGGAAATAAACTGATGAACTGGGGGTGGGGGGCAAAACTAAGAGAGAAATAAACCCTAACCAAAGATGTGGGTGCTATGTGCTGGTAGAACCCACACCTAGTGAGTCGCTTTGGCTTTCTTCTGAGATTTGGTCTCAGTAGCAGTCAAACCACTGTCTAAATGGAACCACCACTATCACATTAAATGCCAGCCAAGTCCAATCAAGGGAGGCTGCCCAGTCCAAAAGAGTCTCTTGACCTGGGACTGGTACTGGTCCTAACTATTTACTTACTTGTCAACTGCACCCACAATACACAGGAATCTATTTTTTAAAGCCTGCATATTAGGACTGCTTAGATTAGATTAACCCATACGTGTAGGTTAAGGGGGATTCTCCATAGATGCCCATTTTCATTTAAAGAATATTTCATACGTTTCAATTTATAGAAGAATAGGACAAGCATTTTACGGAGAGTACAGAAATATATCATAGGTGAGGCTATAGTAAAAGAGAGCATGCAACTATTCTAAATGAGTTTAAAATACTAGGTTCAGACTAACTCTAAGTTAAGGTATTAACTTAAAAGCATGATCTCAGAGCCAGGTTAGAGATATCCTGAAAGAAAGACGATCCAGATGGCTAGAAATGGCAATGTTCAATCAGAATAAAAGGAAAGAATATAAAAGCTACAGATGTGGATACTTGGCAAGATCTACATATTGGATAACTGATTATAATACAGTTACTTTGTGAACATTTATAAACAATGCAGTAATTGCCAAAGCAATTGTATACTTTGAACCAAAAGCCAAATCATACTTAACAGTGAAATAAGACAGGAAAGATAGTTTAGAAACAGTAAACCTGGAAAACTGAATACAAAATTTTCATTATTTCCAGATGATATAATTGTACAAACAGATAATTACAGGGTATCAATTGAAAACTCATGCTAATTAATAAGGCAGTTCAGTAGATTAGCCAAATAAAAAGATAAATAAGAAAAATCAATAGTTTTTCTATGTTTTGTCAACCTCTATTAGAAACATTAATAGAGGCAAATTCCTAAAGATGGCACCTATCTGGTGATGCATGCATGAATCAGCCTTGTTCAGTTTCCAAAGAAAATAGCTATGAAAATTCAGAACAAGGAGAACACTCTTAATAATGCTGCAAATGAAGACTATAGGCCAAACTATTGTGGGAACTGGGGAAAACTGGCACTAATAACGAGAACAATGAAGATCAAATGCCTGTTAGAATTTGTGGCCAAGTCACATACCTATTTAACATCATTCACTGAGCAGTCAAGAAATAGTACTTCACTTTTTACCTAAACAATTATAAAAATAAAGGATCAAGCATTTTTCAAAATCAAAGGTTAAAAACTAGTAAAATTTAAAATACTGTAAAATTTGAAAATAATTTGAAGAGAAATTAAAATAACAACAAAAAAGTCATCCATGTAGCCAAAGATAAATGAAAAAGAAGAAAGAGGAGGAGGAATGGGGGGACAGGGAAAAGAACTGAATCAAAGATGGAAAACGTCTATGAGAGTAGTAGGCAATAAATGAAAATGGATTAAAAACAGTCTCCAGTACTGAACCTTAAACAAAACACAACCACACATTGTTTATAAGAATTGCACGTAAGAAAATGTGACATTAAAAAAAGAGTTTAAAAAGTATGTAAAAAATATTTACCAAATACAAAAGTAATACAAAAACATTAATGTCAAAGTGATGAAAATGCAAAGATAATCAGCAAGTGAAAGAAAACTGTATAAAAATAATAAGAGAAAAGTATAACTAGCATGAACCATTAAGAGCAACAAAACAGTGCAAGAGTAACATTTTTTAGTAAATCCAAGGAGAAAGTGACAGCAACACAATCTATGGGAGACAACACAGTGCTCTCAGTCTTTGATCAATTAGGAAAAAAAAAAATAGATCTGAATAAGATACTAGCATAGATCAAACTTTCGGGCCACAAATAGCATTTTAAAAGTACATGGTTAACATTTAGCAGAAGCAAGAGCTTCTTTCATTCATTCAGTAAGTATTCATTGTAACCTGTATGCCAGAAAACCTCAGTACCCTGACCCAAACATAATGCCATCAAGTGTAAGGACATAAAGAACTCCAAGACTCCCCCAAAGCAGCAATTATTTTGGTTATACTGTCTGATCACAATATAACAAAACCAAAATTAAACACTCACTCACTCTCTCTCCCTCTTTCTCTCTCCCTCTTTCTCTCTCTCTCTCTCTCTCTCTGTCACACACACACACACACACACACACACACACACACACACACACACACACCATTTTCTAAGTACTCCTGGGAAGAACTGAAATCAAAACTGCAATTAATAGTATTTAGAAATTAATGGCAATGAAAGCATTACATATAAAAACTTATGGGGTATAAGAGAAATTTAACCCAGATGCCAATCCATGGTTTTAAATGATGTCATTATTAGATAAGAAATATTATAACTTAATAACCAAAGCATTCAATTCCAGATAGAAAGGTGAAATGGAGCATAAGTAAAATAAGTCTGGTTAGAATATAAAAAGTTAAAAGTCCATCTTCTTATCCTAACAACCAAAACAAACCAAGTCAGCCACAAAATCATAAGTTGTAAGCCAATTAAAAATCTGAGGTTACAAAGAAACCTAAGTGAATTAATTCAAGAAATGAAAAAGCCCTTCATAGGAGAAAAAAGACCAGCTGCTTATATCCCAGGCATCGTGACAAGAATGAGGACAAATGTACCACAGATGGTTTAAGGAGGAATGAACAGAACTTTTAACAAACTTTTAACCACCATAAGGAACTACACACTAGAATTCAAAGGAGCCCCAGCCACAAAGCATATCTGCACCCACATGCCACCTTCTCCCAAAGTTCTTCACCTAGTACAATGACAATTCCCCAGGACTCAAAAACCTGACAGTCAAAATATAAAGAATAGAAAGAGCATCCATAATTAAAAGCAAAACAAAACAAAAAACTGATGGCTCACCTGTAAAGCACTAAGAAATTTCTGGAATCTTGCCAGGGCTTAGACTCCAAATACCATTAAAGGGAAAGTTCTTATCCCACCCTAAGCTATTGGGCCAGTGGTGAAGAGAATAAAACAAAAGCTAAATAAATTAATTAATAACAGACCAACTCAACAACAACAGATGACCACATTAACTTAGGTGCCACTCTAGCAATATGGCAAAAGAAGTGGCAGGAACTTTTTAGAAGGTAAATGCTGTTAACTTCAGTGTGTCTAGTATCCTTTTATGCAGAATGCCCTCTATGCAATCAAACATTATGAGACACACAAAGAAGCATGAAAATGTGCCTGGGGCCAAACAGAAAATAGAAAAGTATCAATAGAAGAAGACCCAAAGATAAGTCAAAGGTTGGACTTATTAGATAGGGACTTCACAATATCTGAGAAAAATGCTAACAGATCCAGGTGAAAATGTGGGCAACATGCATGAAGATATAGGGAATTTCAGCAATGAGTTGGAAGCTGTAAAAAAAGAAAAAGAAAAGAAAAAAAAAACAGAACCAAAGGAATGCTAGAAATGGAAAATACAACAGAAATGTTGACTGGAAATATCAGAGTAAAGACTCTCATTTTATTCTTTTTTTTTCAAAGATTTTATTTTATTTATTTATTTATTTATTTATTTATTTATTTATCTGAGAGAGAGAGAGAGAGAGTGCTCTCCTGCACATGCATGAGCAGAGGGAGGGGTAGAGAGGGAGGGAGAGGGAGAAAATCTCAAGTAGACTCAATGCTGAGCATGAAGCCATCCTGGGGCTCTGGATCTCAGGACAATGAGATCATGACTTGAGCCTAAACCAAGAGTAGGGCACTTAACTGACTGAGTCAACCAGGTACCCCTCTCACTTTATTCTTGATCTTAGGAAAAAGGATTCAGTGTTTGACCATTAAGTATGAGGTTAATTGCAGGGTTGGGGGAAAAGGGGCAGGGTGGGTTTTGTTTTGTTTTGTTTGATGTCTTCAAATTGAAAAAAATTCCCTTTTTGGTTTACTGGGGGTTTATTTTATTATGAGTGAAAGCTGAATTTTGTCACATGTTTTTCTGCATCAATTTAGATAATACAGTTGGCATCACAAGTGGGATTCTCTAGAATGACCCTGTCACTAAAGCATCGTGAAAGCATTAATTGGGAAAAGGACAGAGGTCAAGGAATGGTGAGTCTTTAATGCCTAGATAGCTTCTAAGTCCCCTGTGGTAGGAGATGGCAGTTACTTTGCCATTTGTTACTGGAGGTGAAAGTTACCAGTGGAATTTAGAAATACAGATCTAACTCCCAAAGAGTTGGCTCACTGGATACATAAAAAAAGGCAAAATCATGACAAACAAGCTAAAAATGCAATCCTTTGGTTATTTTTATCTGTTATAGCTAAAATCAAAGTAAAGAAAGTGTTGGGGGTAGATTCTGATGCTGCATTAAGCTCAGATTTTGACCTTTCCAAGACAGAGGCTTTAGCCTTAGAGCTGCTACCAGAGGGAAAAAATTATGCTGGAGAAACAAATAGCACTTCTATAACCTCTGGTCACCAAAAAGGTAGTAGTCAGGGCTGTGGAGGGACAAAAAGCTTCTGAAACCAGGGAGTATAAGGTGAAGGAGTCGTCTCATTTGATGAACTGATGTCATCAGCTTCCTGAAGAATCTTCACTAACTGGATTATGAAAGTGACTAACTTAGGAGCACTTGTTTTGGTTTTGTACAATGCAGAATGGAAGAGCATATCTGAGGCTATGCAAGACCCATAGCTCACTATTGAACAATTACAACATTCACAGATGACTTGCACAGTTTTCCCAGGGAGGAAAAATTTCCACACACAGTGGGCAAGCGGACCCCATCAGGCCACCACTGGCAACTCCGGGAGGCTATCACTGGGTCCTAACAGGACCAGATAGTCACTCCGGACAGATATTTGTGTACTTGGCCGTAGATGCAAATGCTCAAAACACTACAAAAGGACTGGAACAAAATTTACTGCATGAATCTGGAACACCAAATTATATTCCTTGAGAGCAAGGAACACAGTTTACAGCCAATAGTATGAGGTCAATTTAATGATAATTCTTAAAATGTAACAATGACTTCTAAATCTGCATTTTCAGTTCTTGGAATTTGTTTGTGATGAACTCTTATATAACTATGATAAGGGAATTATATTCTATTTTATTAACTGGGACACCTGCTTCCTTTTTATATAATCCTTTATTCATCTGCTCTCTACATTCACCTTTAAGTCCTCATAAATTGCATCTTCTTCATAAACTATGTGGTATCTACAAAAGTAGCACACAGCAAATGCACAAAAATCTGTAAAGATAATGAACATGATAATGTTGATGACAATGACTGATATGCAGATTAAAAAATATATACTGCTAATTAAAAACTTAATTTCCATTTCATTATAAAAGAGTACCTAGGAACAATGAGAAAAAAAATGAAAAGAGAGAGAAAATATAAGGATTTTTAAAATCAAGATTCAAAAGGAAAGTGGGAGAGAAAGCAAAGAAAGAAGTCACTTAACAAAAATCACTCAGTAAAACATATAATAGGAAACAGGAAATGCTGAAGGCACTGATACAATGACAATTATATCCACATCTCCCATTAAGTTTCTATTTGTTGCCTCAGGGAGTCTCAACTCACACTCCTGGGAGACCTCATTCTTGAAACTTGGTTTACTTATTGCCTTGTCCTTTTTTTGTTTTTCTTTTGTTTTAGAATTATTGAATTCTCCAACAATGGTATTAAAACAAAATGTCTAACATAGAAAAGAACTGCTCATAGTAAGAATTTGATTATTTTGTGAATGGATTACTTCATTATTTTGATTTTGATTGAGTATGGGATAAGATATATGGGCCTTGCCATTTTACAGCAATTTATTAAAGAAGGTATTTATTCCTTTATATTCAGCAAATGCCCCACTTTGTAAATCTTTCCCATAATCCTTAATACCATGGTTGTGATAGAAGAAGTATCAGAGAAACTACAGGCCACCCCCAGGGGAACAGCGTCCAGGGATGTAGCCACCTATGTTAACACTGGAAAGGATTTAAGAGTTGATCTAGTTGAACTTCTTCATTTTGATGCAGGAGAAGCTTTAAGTCCATTGAGACTCACTCAGAATCACACAGGTGGTTAGCTCAGATCCACAGTGAAGCTACAATCTTCTCACCACATTTTGCTACTTCCCACTATTTCTGCATTTCGAAATCTATTATATCCTATACCAAACTAGAAATCAATTTGTATTAGTCTGGGTTCTCCAAAGAAACAGAATCAACAGGATGTGTACATACATAGAAAGAGATTTATTATAAGCAACCAGCTCACATGATTATGGAGGTTGGCCAGTCCAAAAACTGCAGTGTGGGCTGGTAGCTTGGAGACCCAGGAGAACTAATGGTGCAGATGAAGTCCAGAGTTAAAGAAAATTCACACAAGGATCCTAAAGACATACTTACCTTAAAAAGTCAGGCAGGAAACTTTTGTTCAAGCCTCAAAGTGTGTGGATGAGAATGAACTTAGAGATACCAAAGTCCAACCACTGTAATTCTGATGAGGATTTGATAATTAAGATAACAATGAAATTATTCAATCGCAAGAATTATTATCTGTCATTCTTTATCTTCTGGTTCATTTGGCTTTCTAATCTGTACTCACAAGCACTAAGTTCACTTCGAATACAATTCAAGGATATTGCTTTATTGCAAAGTGACTTGAATATGAAACTAGTCTTTTTAGGGGCACCATCTGTCGTTCATGACACTTTCAATGAAGGAGATTTTAGTTGCTAAATATTCCACAGAAACATATGAGGAGAATTCAAAGGGTTTAAGTTTCTAAGAAAATACAATGTCCCCTAAGCGTGAAATGAAACCCTTTCTTCAAAGTGTTTGCAATAACAAAGAAGTGTTTAATCATACTTGATATACATAAATCTTTTCTGGAAAAACAAAATAACACATGAACTAAATCAAGTCTACTGTAAAGCAAGTGGAATGATGAAAATCGGTGATATTCTTATTTACAGTCATGTAAGGACAGAAACAAATGGAGGTAAAGCAATTTGCCCCAAATCAAATGATTCTCAAAAGGCTAACTGATGTCAGCACTCCCCTTACTCAAGTCATAACTATGAGTCAATTGTACAAGGACAGAGTTGAGCTTTGGAGAGCAAAGTGGTCTATCAGTGTTTCTCTCAAGGGGTTAATCAGACTTGTTGGCCTCAGCAACTCATTTTTTTTTTAAATGACTTGCATATGCTAGAACGTCCCAAAGGAATAATTGATGAATACTAATTATGATTCCAAATCCCTTGCAAATAAGTAGTTACCAGATAAATGTTTAGACATGAGTACCTATTAGTAATGTTTTGAGTTCCTTAGATGAAAGGTTTTCAAAAACAGCTCAGTTGGACTATTACAAAAGAATAGAAGCTGCCATCTTCTGTGAACCACTCTAATCTATAATAATCTACTCTGTCAATAAACCAGTTAAACTGTGGCTTTGTTGGAGAGCTGGGGTCAGAAAGTATTATCATAGATTGTCATTTTGCTCTCTACATGGTGCACTACACATCATTTTAAAATGATATGCTGTGTTCAATATTTTATATGACTGAAGGATAACTCTAGACTTGAATTTATTGCCACACATACTTGCAGCTAAATCATATAATATTACTTCAAATACTATTTTCAAGATATCACCTAGCATAACTGATGATAAACTATTCTATATATAAATCCATTTTGTCTCATTTTTCATTTGTTGCTTTATTGCCTTACAGTTATGTAAAATATTTTACACCTGGAAAATTCTTTCACAACTTTACATAAAATCTAATTATGTTACAGTTGGATAACTAAAAAAGAAAACTTGTTGCCTTTATGAAAAGTATTTTAAGGTTTTGTTTTGTTTTGGCCTTGGAGTTGCTATGATTTTGGGAAAAAAAGCTCTTTGTTTTGGGACAAAAATCAATGCTGTCTTATTGCAAACACTTGCTTTCAATATGGCTGAGAAAAAAACCGGACAGAAATTGTTTGTTATATTTATCTCTGAATTACTAGTATCTTGTACAAATATCAATTCATCCTGAATTTCACTTAAATTTTTATTTAATTGTTCTCAACTTTCCTCACAGTGACTATTTCAACACTTGCACTTCAAAAATAATCTTATATTCCAAAATTTAAACTGGCAACTTCTCTCAACAAAAACCAATGAGGTGCTTTCCAAGACATTGCATCATTCAGTATATAGAAAACTCAATAAGCCAAGAGTTTTCTTATTTAAAAGAAGAAAGTTATCTAATATGAGCAAAGATCACACAATGATTGCAGAAAGCACTTATCTCTTTGATATAAAAATATTGACTGACAAAAATCTGAAGACAGATTTCATAAAAGGTTTCTTTTTTTTTTTGCTTTTCTGAAAATGTTCTGACAGTCCGGCAATGTAATATTTAAGTATAGAGACTGCTGTTCTATTTATTTTCTCACAATTTTAATAGAACCTCTTAAAGTGATATGGAACCTGCCAACTAATTACTATAGCTTCTAATCTTACACCCAAGGTCATTCAGGCGCAGTGACTGTTGTGTTAAAATAGAAACTAGTCAAGGTAATTCTGCATAATTATTTTGTGCAGCATATGCCCAATCGATAAAGCATTATATTTTGGCATTTAGGATCACATGCCAGTGTATTGTGATTAATAAAATGTGTTCTGCAGGAATAATGTCATAGATCAAATACATGATTGTCTAATGGGCATTTACCTAAGAATAACCTCTAAAAGCACTGTGTGTAATATTATATTTCATGTAGACATAAATCAAGAAGAAAGATGATCCAGGGAGCAGAGAAGCCAGGTATTTGTGTCTCTCTCAGTCAAGGGAAGATAAAGTCCATGTAACTTAAGGTAGATTAATTGGTGTCTAGTTCTTATCCCCCTTCCCACCTCCATAAGATAAAAATGATGGCATTCACCAAGCATCACAGAAATGCCAGATATGAGATTATCTTGTTCACCTATACTCTTAAGATTCTCAAAATACTCCATTACATAGCATTGTGTTATGATAACTTTATTTCCAATGTCAATTTTATTTTTTTAATAGTTATTCTGTAAGGAAAGAAGTTTCTAGTAAGTTGATTGAAATGACACCTCTGTAAACTTACAGAAGACTACAATGGGGAGGTGACCTTAAGAATGCAGAAGGATCATATCTTACACCTTAAATTTACACAATGTTATTTGTCAGTTATATCTCAATAAAGTTGGAAGGTAGAGAAAGAAAGAAGAGGGGAAAAAAAGAAAAGCAAATATACCTCCAGGCCTACTTTGTTTATATAATTTTAATAGTTTGCAGGTCAAGCGTAATGAGAGGGGAATTATGTTAAAGAATGGAACATGGGTGGATTAGCAGAAAGAGGAATTAAGCTTTCCAGAAATTTAACATGTTAAATGATGGCAACAGTGAAATTAATGATTTTAGAGGGGAGGGGGTGGGGGGATGGGCTAGCCCATTCATGGGTATTAAGGAAGGCACGTATTGCATGGAACACTGGGTGCTATACGAAAACAATGAATCATGGAACACTACATCAAAAACTAATGATGTACTGTATGGTGATTAACATAATAAAATTAAATTAAATTAAAAAAATGAAATCAAGCACTATATAAACAAACAGTCAATCTTCAGGAAAAAGGGTAACATCTTTGCAAAATCTATAACCAAGGTTTTTCAATAGTTTCTGTTCTCATGAATAGGTTTATAGACTTCTTTTACAGCCATTGCTAACTCCCAATACAATAAGTAAATCATCCACCAAATTACCACTGGTCCTTCATGAATTTATCCATGTGTTTAGCTAATAGCTCCTTCTATATGTCTGGCTCTGAGTTAAGCTCAGATTAGGAATATTATGAAACTCTTAATTTATTATTCGAAAATTTCAAAGAAGAAAAAAATCTATGCTCTCTCAGAGGATCCTGAAAAATCAACACCTATATTAATCATTTAACTTAATTTCTAAAATAAGGTGTACATATTAGAAAGGAGGAAACAAATCTATCCTAGTTTGCAGTTGACATGATTTGAAATTCCAACTACTTGGGGCACACATTCACCCTCTTGACAAAACACTATGCCTTGGGATAGAGAACTATCAATGGTCCAGCTTGAGCACAGGTCTGACTCCAGAGGGTACTTATTTAGAAGCTCTACTAGAAATCTATGTACTAGATAACATTGGTTCTCCTAATGAAGAAAAGGGTTATTAGCAGAAGATGGGGGTAAATAAATGCTAGACATCTGAAAAGTAAATAAAAGGGAGGTATATTTTTGGTTTACTATGAGGCTTTAAACAAGACTATAATTCTCCTTTCAAAAAGGAGAATTACAGACCAATATCCTTGATGAACATGGATGCAAAAATTCTCACCAAAATACTAGCCAATAGGATCCAACACTACATTAAAAGGATTATTCACCACGACCAAGTGGGATTTATCCCTGGGCTGCAAGGCTGGTTCAACATCCACAAATCAATCAACGTGATAAAATACATTAACAAAAGAAAGAACAAGAATCATATGATCCTCTCAATAGATGCAGAAAAAGCATTTCACAAAGTACAGCATCCTTTCTTGATCAGAACTCTTCAGAGTATAGGGATAGAGGGTACATACCTCAATATCATAAAAGCCATCTACGAAAAACCTACAGCGAATATCATCTTCAATGGGGAAAAGCTGAGAGCTTTTCCCCTAAGGTCAGGAACGCGGCAGGGATGTCCACTCTCACCACTGCTATTCAACATAGTATTAGAAGTCCTAGCCACAGCAATCAGACAACAAAAAGAAATCAAAGGCATCCAAATCGGCAAAGAGGAAGTCAAACTCTCACTCTTTGCAGATGATATGATACTGTATGTGGAAAACCCAAAAGACTCCACCCCAAAACTGCTAGAACTCATACAGGAATTCAGTCAAGTAGCAGGCTATAAAATCAATGCACAGAAATCAGTGGCATTCCTATACACCAACAACAAGACAGAAGAGAGACAAATCAAGGAGTCGATCCCATTCACAATTGCACCCAAAACCATAAGATACCTAGGAATAAATTTAACCAAAGAGGCAAAGGATCTGTACTCAGAAAACTATAAAATACTCAGGAAAGAAACTGAAGAAGACACAAAGAAATGGAAAAACGTTCCATGCTCATGGACTGGGAGAACCAACATTGTGAAGATGTCAATGCTACCTAGAGCAATCTACACATTCAATGCAATCCCCATCAAAATACCATCCACTTTTTTTCAAAGAAATGGAACAAATAATCCTAAAATTTGTATGGAACCAGAAGAGACCCCGAATAGCCAGAGGAATGTTGAAAAAGAAAAGCAAAGCTGGCGGCATCACAATTCCGGACTTCCAGCTCTATTACAAAGCTGTCATCATCAAGACAGTATGGTACTGGCACAAAAACAGACACATAGATCAATGGAACAGAATCGACAGCCCAGAAATGGACCCTCAACTCTATGGTCAACTTATCTTTGACAAAGCAGGAAAGAATGTCCAATGGAAAAAAGACAGTCTCTTCAACAAATGGTGTTGGGAAAATTGGACAGCCACATGCAGAAGAATGAAACTGGACCATTTCCTTACACCACACACAAAAATAGACTCCAAATGGTTGAAAGACCTAAACGTGAGACAGGAGTCCATCAAAATCCTAAAGGAGAACACAGGTAGCAACCTCTTTGACCTCAGCTGCAGCAACTTCTTCCTAGAAACATCGCCAAAGGCACGGGAAGCCAGGGCAAAAATGAACTATTGGGATTTCATCAAGATAAAAAGCTTTTGCACAGCAAAAGAAACAGTCCACAAAACCAAAAGACAACCGACAGAATGGGAGAAAATATTTGCAAATGACATATCAGATAAAGGGCTAGTATCCAAAATCTATAAAGAACTTATCAAACTCAACACCCAAAGAACAAATAATCCAATCAAGAAATGGGCAGAAGACATGAACAGACATTTTTCCAAAGAAGACACCCAAATGGCCAACAGGCACATGAAAAAGTGCTCAACATCGCTCGGCATCAGGGAAATCCAAATCAAAACCTCAATGAGATACCACCTCACAGCCGTCAGAATGGCTAAAATTAACAAGTCAGGGAACGACAGATGTTGGCGGGGATGTGGAGAAAGGGGAACCCTCCTACACTGTTGGTGGGAATGCAAGCTGGTGCAACCCCTCTGGAAAACAGTATGGAGGTTCCTCAAACAGTTGAAATTAGAGCTACCGTTCGATCCAGCAATTGCACTACTGGGTATTTACCCCAAAGATACAAATGTAGGGACCCGAAGGGGTATGTGCACCCCAATGTTTATAGCAGCAATGTCCACAATAGCCAAACTGTGGAAAGAGCCAAGATGTCCATCAACAGATGAATGGATAAAGAAGATGTGGTATATATACACAATGGAATATTATGCAGCCATCAAAAGGAATGAGATCTTGCCATTTGCAACGACGTGGATGGAAATGGAGGGTATTATGCTTAGTGAAATAAGTCAATCAGAGAAAGACATGTATCATATTACCTCACTGGTATGAGGAATTCTTAATCTCAGGAACAAACTGAGTGTTACTGGAGTGGTTGGGGGTGGGAGGGATGGGGTGGCTGGGTGATAGACATTGGGGAGGGTATGTGCTATGGTGAGCGCTGTGAATTGTACAAGACTGTTGAATCACAGATCTGTACTTCTGAAACAAATAACGCAACATATTTTAAGAAAAAAGAAAAAGAAGACGATAGCAGGAGAGGAAGAATGAAGGGGAGTAAGTCAGAGGGGGAGACGAACCATGAGAGATGATGGACTCTGAAAAACAAACTGAGGGTTCTAGAGGGGAGGAGGGTAGGGGGATGGGTTAGCCTGGTGATGGGTATTAAAGAGGGCACATTCTGCATGGAGCACTGGGTGTTATGAACAAACAATGAATTATGGAACACTACATCAAAAACAAATGATGTAATATATGGTGATTAACATAACAATAAAAAATTTAAAAAAAAACTATAAATGTAAATACTTAGCATAGTGCCTGGTACATAATAAGTGCTCATTAAATGATAGTTATTAAAGTGGGGACTATCTCTCCCTCCCCAGATGCTCCTGCTTTTGCCTGTGAAAAATGACTGTTTTTGGTTCAGAAATATTAAGAAGGCATTTTCCTATCTCAGCCTACGTGTCTCTCTCTCTCTCTCATATTAGATAGCAAGAGTGACTTATCTGAGTGATTGCTAAGTTTTAGAAAAACACTAGGCAAGAGTGACTCTCTCCTCCCAGGATGCCCTTCTGGAAATAGCCTGTCCCCAGGCAGGGAAGTCTATTCCTGACCTTGCCACTTTGCAGGAAGTACAAAGCTCTACTACAAGTCAAACTAGAAGCCTGCCTCTTCCTTTGGATATAAAGCACGTTGATTCCCCACACATGTAGCTAGATGTCTACTTTAAGTCTCTTCTTAAATGTCAATGCCAAATACTAGCTATGAAGGCAAGTCTCAGGAAATTTGATTGTGGTGGCAGGTCTAAAGCCCAGTTTTATCAGAAAACAAAATATAAAACAGACAAAAAAAACCTAGTATCATGCTTCTGTAGATATATATATATAGAGAGAGAGAGAATGAATCTAAACTCAGAGGGAGAAAGGTACAATTAATCATCATGTATTTGACTGACAGACATCTTCAAGATCACCAGCATTAGCTGCTATTATTGTTACTGATATATGGCACAGCATTAAATAAGGAGGAGATTTACAGTGGCTGCTCAGTGTAATTTTAGGTTTAGTCACAGTCTTCAGATCACCCACAACGCTTTACTAAAAGTTATCTGATAGAAAGAACATATACACAACAGAGTGTAGCCAAGGGGACAGCACTAAGACCTATTAAATAAAATAGCTGAGATTTCATAGATGATAGTGTACTAACTTTACATTTTTGTGATACAAGGGAGTTTATTAACCAAAATATATCTGTATAAATAAACAAATAAGCCAGGCTTTAGAATCTTGAAGTCCTCCCCAGCTCCAAACAAAAAGGTTAGGCATAACTTGTGTAGAGGAATGATATCAAAGTATCTTAATATGGGGTTAAATAAATACCAGAATTAATTGAACCCCCTGGAACATATAGGCATATACTCTTTCAGAGAAGAAAGCCAAGCAGAAAGGACTAAAATCAGAGTGAGGGTTAGAAGGGAATAAAATCATGGGAGAAAGCGACTTCACCTTCAAGGAAAAAGCAATGTTTTGAAAAGACAAGATTTTAAGTATATGAGAAAGGGTTTGAGGCTGTAAGGGAAGACATTATTTTGAAATAATTAGGATATTCAAAGAAGGTACAAATAGGTAAGTTTTCTACATTGTGAGTAAACAGACCAAATGACCACTGAGGTCTCTCCCAGCTCCATGAAATTCTTTAAAACAAAGTCTCTTGGTAACTCTTTAATGAAACGAAAGTGGTTTAAGTTAATGCTTTTAGCCACTGTTTTAACACTCTTAGCTTAAACTACAATTCTCTCTGATTTAATTAAGTACTATAGAATTTCAAAGACTTTATATCTTTAAAAATTAAACTGTGAAATAAAGGTTGCCTTTTCTAGAAAAATGTTTCAGACAGTAGCAAGAAATCTGAATCTGCAAGAAAAATAAACAAAACAAGTCTTCACTACCACCAAGACAAAAAGTACCTTATTTTTACTCCTTCATTAAGACTACCGAAAATCTCCAATTTCTAAAATCTGAAAATCTAAAAATCATTAAGAGAATGCTACTCACTGACTACGGAACTCTATAGCCAAATAATTTATAATACTTTTTAATATGCCAATCCAATGACACCAAAGTGATATTTATATAGACAAAAAAAAGTTCGAATTTTCACAGGTAGTATGACTAATCTTAAATATTATATAAATAACAGATACAAGAGTAATCATTTACGAAGAGTCAGAAGTACACACAAAATTCTTTTGATGAGATGCCAGGAATACATGAAAAATGCAAGTTCTTTCTTCTGATGTCATGGATGAATGCCAAGTAATTCCATAACTTTCATTTTCACATATGTATAATAGAGAGAGGAAAAAATGCTTAGATTTTTCTTTGCTTTGTGGGAGAAAAAGGACTGCCTAAGAATTTGAACTAGGATATGTTAATGAAATACTGTAATTCTAGATCTCATTTCAAGAAGTTTACAGAATTTCAAGTTTGATTGGGAAGAATGTTCAAGGGAGTAAGGAAGATACCAATAACATACAAAAGTCAAGGAAAGAGATAATAATCCCCCAAGGTAGAGATGGCAAGGAATTACAAGAAGAGTAGTTTTAGGTTATTTTCTGTTCTCTGCTATGTTGTAGACTGCCACAATGATTTCAAACGTTCAATTTAAGTGTACTTTATGCACGTGAGGCACTGGGCAATATGGGAGGCCCACAGTCGCTTGCTGGCTAAATCAGGCAGAAGAACAGTAGCTTCGAGAGGGATATAACAAGCAGGGATTGAGAATTTAACATGAAATCCCACAAAGAAGTGGCTAGGAGAAAAAAGACCCCCTCACCTATGCTACATCTGAACTTTCAATCTGCCACACAATGGCCAAACTTTCAAGTTCCTGGCTTGCTTGCATTCAAATATAAGGCTGGGCTGCTCACTATTTTCAGATAGACATTTAATTTTTTCATGAACCATTCATTTTGTTCTGAGTTACTTAAAGTTTTCAGTCACTGCTATTCTTGCATTTCAATTATAAATTAGTGTTAGTCTACATCAGTTATATTTGCCCAAGGGCTATCAGTTAACCCTATAATGTTAACTGTACTTATGGACTATACTTTCCAATAACTAGATTTTAGAGTTTAGAATTTATAGGTATTGCAGCTCAAATACAGAATTATCCATTTTCCTGGCTTGAAAGCTGATATAAACCTAATATCTCAATAAAAATATGCTTATGCACTGAAACTGCAATGTTTTCCTTACCAAAAGTAGAAGCAGATAGAGTAAGTTTGTCCCAGGCTTACTTGCCCCGCCCATGAAGAACTCTACAGAAAACTTGAAGAATTTGAGATACTTTCAAATTTGCATTCTCAAGTGAGAATAAAGCTATCATTTTCTAGCATGCCTAGGTTTGAACCATCGTATTCTAACTGGGTCCTTCACAATGCCAGGCAAATTTTATATATGACACAGGTTGGAAAAAGAGCAGAATTATAGCTGTCACTCTATTGGATGAAATAGATCTACTATTGCCTAAACTCTTCTCTCCATATTATAGATGCATATCAGATCCAATTTAAGATTATCTTTCATGAGCCAATTGGAATAACAAGAGAAAGCAGTAAGAACCATTTACACCGTACAACTGCTTATCTTCATACATCACTCATGCAAAATTACATTGCCCTTAGAGATAAATTGTTGAGAACTAAAGGCAGTGATCTCTAACCTCAAAATTTCCTTTGTCCCTCAAACTACCTTCACATAGTTTCTTGGTAACCAAAGGCACAAGACGGAAAAAAGGGAAAATTTTACCTAATTTCTCAAATCCACTCATTTAACATTAAATAATAGAGAATATATAATCTTGGTCTTATACTTCCTACATTGATCAACCAGACAGTGATACAGTAGAAAAGGAGGTAAAATATATCTTCTTAATTTGTATTGTTTTCAGGTTAACGTGTAGAGCATATGGCTACCATGGTAATAAGCTAAAACAGTCACAAGAGGTAGCGAAGAGTTGCAGATAATTCATGTCCCTAAACTACGGATGCAGATTTTTAAAGGTTTCTATTTATAGACTATAAGGATTACACTGGAGTATGTGTTTATGTGAGTACAAATTCAGAAAGTACAATTATGAAAAATTAATGAAAGGAAAGTAAGTTTAAACATGATGTTATCCTTCCTCACAGGGCAAAACAAAAGTATCCAATTATTACTATTATTCCCCTAGAGAAAGAAGTTAAAGTAGAATGAGCCAGTGTTGGTAACCTCACACTGGATAGGCAGTCAACCTCTCAAAGACCAGCCCCTGGGCTCTCATAAAGGCAGAACAAGGTGATTCACATCTGTCAAACAGATTGTATTGTCTTACTGCAGACGGTTATTTCCTCTGGGAAAAAAGAATGGATGGGAAGCTCTTGGTTTTCATAAGAAAATTTGGGTTCTGACTTATCCATAAAGGGAGTTATAAAACATGGGGTTACCCTGAGCATAAGGGTATGCTTTCAAGCCTCTTCAACGGAGAAGTATAATTTCTTACGGCTTCTTGTTTATTACCTAATTAAATACAGGTCAAGGGTTTCATTCTGAAAATTCTAACCTTCAAGGTCCAGGTTGTCATGTGTTACGGGATAGCAGTTATGTATCTGCTTCAACAACTTTCTAGCCCTATATATCTGCTATTCTTGACTGCCCCAGCCAATGAGTTGCCTGGTTGCTGTGCTGTTATCTAACACACACAGGATTTGCTAAACCCACTTAAATAGCCTCCCATCTTGGCCCCACAGGGACTTGTTCCAACTTCAGCCGTTGACATGTCACTTTTATTTTCTGATTAATAATTCAGTGACTAGAGCTAAATTTTTTAAGCAATTAATGATTTTGACTGTTTAACCTTCTTTCCTAACCAATGGCAAAACAAGAGTAGTGAACACGTGAAATACTGAAGGCTTTCTCTGCGTGTCTGCACCCCGTGTTTCCAGGGTAGGATTTTTAAATATCCAGTATAGTCAATCAGAAAATGAAAAATTATTGTTTCTGGTGGTGAGAAATTTATGAAAGACTAAATCATATTAAAAAAGCAAACATTTTTTTTCCTAAAATTGTCAGTCGGTTACAAATTCATTGCATTGTGTTAGATTCTGACTCTAATGACTTCCTTGGATAGTTCCTGAATGCTCATAGCAATGTGGCTAATAATTAAACTTTCACTATCCTAAGATTGCTAAAGATAGATGGGAAGATTTTATCAGTTGTTTGGTTTTATGATGGGTAAGTTTTTTTTATTACTTCCAATCATTTCACAGAACTTCAATCCTATTTTAAAGAAAAAGAAATAGTTGTTAACTGTGCTTTAGAAATTAGGATTAAGCTGCCAGTAATCTTGATGTCAGACAGTGAAACAAGCAATAAAATAATGAAATGCAAAAAGACAGTCTTATGTTGGACAAGGTAAGTCCTAGTCCTCTCCTCTAGAATCCATTAAAAGAGCATTTTGTTTATTAATTTGTTTGCTCTCTTATGTAAAAATAAGAATCAGTCTCTTTCACTCTAAATCCAACTTAGAAATTGCATGATTTTGATCTCTTGCTATTGTCCTTTAATTAGTTAAGAAGAGTTTTCTTGAGGTATTACTACTACTACAAACTATTCAAGACATGAAACTGGCCCTGCTCATATTCCTGTTGTTTTGATTCAAAAGAAATTCTAGAAAAAATTATCTTATACCTGATAGCTGTCAGTTATGAACACTCAGACATTTTAACTTCTCTATATCTTCACTAAAAATATCCTAATAAATCTGGATCCAATTCACTCTTTGTCATCCAGAAATGTTATTTTCCAGATTTTTCTAATGAAGCTTGTTTCCTTTTATTTTGGTCATGGTCACATAGTGGTTAGTACTCTGCATCGTGTGTTTCCTTTTATTTTTATCAGCAAGAATTGTTTTGATATTCCCATCTTATTTTTCAAAATCCATTTACTTTCTGTACATAGACGGCTTGCTTCAGGTCTAAACAACATTTTTTTTATTGTAGTAAGAATACTCAATATGAGATCTATCTTCCTAACAAATTTTAAGTATACAATATATTATTGTTGACTACAGATACAATGTTGAACAGCAGATCTCTAGAGCTTATTTGTCTTGCTTAACTGAATCTTTATACCTGCTGCTTAGGAACTCCCTATACAATAATTATCGATGCCAAGCCTCTGCAAGAATTTTAACTAAAATCATGTTGAGCAAACCTAAATCCCCATATTTTCTTATCACATTCTTAAGATTATTCATCTTAAATACATTTTTCTTAAATGCTTATTTAATACCCAAATTTTAACCACAGTTTCAGAATTTAATATGGATATCATTTATGAATGGCTTTACTTTTGTAGTACTTTTACGTTATTAGTATAAGGTAACTCACTATTTCAGGTGACTAATATTCACTTTTATTTTTTTTCTTTTTAGTCTTGATTTGGTAATATTTTCAAAGAAATTAAGAGAAAGTTACAACCATCTTGGGAGTCATTAACTACTTTTCCCAAATAGGACTCTCTGACATCTAGGTCCCCCAGGCTACAGGTGAAGGGCAGGACTGAGTTTGTTCTCTCTTTCTTTGAAAAGAGTGTTCTTCATGAAGCTCCCTTCATTTGACTGGTAGTAGAGAGTGTTCCTGGACTTAATATGGAAACCTTAAGAAACAGAAATATGACCTGATCTTGGACATAGTCTAATAAAAGATATTACCTAATATCTTTTGTTTTAATTGATTAAAAAAAACTTATTAACATATTTATCTACCAGCAACATGAGAGATCCATATGGCAATGTTCTGTATTCTGACTGCATCAATGTCAATATCTTGGATGTGATATTGTGCTATAATAGTCTTACAAGATGATACTACTGGGGGAAACGAGGTAAAGAGCACTATCTCTCCATATTATTTTTTTACAACTGTATATGAATCTACACGTATCTCAAAATAAAACCCTTCATGAATCTAAAGTGCTCACCTAATCCCCTCTGCCCTTCTCTGGAAGTTGGCAGACATGAAGAAAATCTATCTCCGTGTTGTCCCAAATCCAATATTTTCCAGAATAAAGTTCTGTTCTCAATTTTCTCTTGTAGTTTGGCTCAGGAGTACTGAATTCTAGGCTCAGCTTTGCCAATAAATGAAAGATCTAAGCCATAGCACTTCTTTGTTTTCTCAGTTTTCTCATATAAAATGACGAATTGAGCTAGATAACTTGAAAGGGTTTTTTCCTATCCCTAAAAACTCTATGATTCCAGGTACACCGAACTAGTGCTAAGTGTTTTTCAATCAAATTATAGTAACTCTGACACATTATCAAAAGTGAGTCCTTAAGTAGGATATCTAACAACAAAGCCAATACCAAGGGCTCCTGGGGCTTTCATCTATTGATCAGCAATTGAAAGCTTTGGAGTAGAAAGCAAGAGAACTTCGGGAATCCTTGAACAACTCAGTCTCCCCTGGTCCATGGCAAGTAGTTTTTCCCATCCTCCTCTCATTAGGTAACAACCTAGGAGATCTTTACCTCAACATTTTGATACTTATCCAATATTCCTATTAACACCACCTTTTGATATAAAATTTTTGAACCAGGGAGTCCTGTGATGACTAAGCATCTTTACCTTGCCCTCTTTACCTTGCCCCTCCCCCCACCCCAAGAATATCCCTCACCATGCAGAACTGTTTGAACTAGTTCTTAATCTTGATACATTATAAAAAACAAATTCAAACTCAGTTGGGAAAATGCATTCACGCAGTTACTTTAATGTTTTACTCTCAATTTCTGCTGAAGATTAAATAAACCAAAGAAAGACCACAAAAAAACCATTACTAAATATTTTTTTTAAAGAACTTTTGAAGAGATTGTTTTTATATTGCTCAGAATCCTCTGCAAAAGGATTCATACAGATTCAGCATGGATAGGGATATATCCTTTCAGATTTAGAACCAGGAAAAAGCTTATTTCTTGTATAGAATTTATGCATTTATTTTTGTCATATAGTTAGAATTTACATCCCATAATATTTTCTTCATGATCAGTGCTGCCTAAAAGCTCAAATCTCAATTTAAAGCTCAAACTTAGTACTCTTAGACTGGTGGTATTAAACAGTTCTTGGTACACATTCAAAATATCTCAAAAGTCATATTAAGAATAAAGATTTCTGGGTCCACACCAAGAGATTCTGAGTAAGCAGGTCTGGAATAGGGCCTCAAATCCGCCCTCCTGATGAATACCTAAGATAACTATAATGCAAGTAGCCCACAGACCTCACTTTCAGAAGTATTAGCTATATAGTTTTAAATTGTCTCCACTGTTTTTGTCATTTCAAATGTATCTATTTTTATAGGAGTAGCTTTTTATATAATTATTTTTATTATAGATCATCGTGATTATTTTCTAGATTAAGCAGAAAAATAATTTGTACATCTCTGCATCAATATAAATATATAACAGATATTAATTTGCAGCCAATGGGGAATACCTGGGTAAACATTATTTGTTTCCTAAGCAAGGCAGGACTGCTTAAACAAAATTATAAAGGCTGAAAAAAGGGAAGGGGATGAATTTCATGGCAACTGAATTAAGGATTTCTATTCAATGAGGAACACCACCAAGTTAATGAACAATTGACAGAATGGGAGAATATATTTGTAATTTCTGAAAGCATCAAAGAGTTACACCAGAACATGCTATATACATAAACATACACTAGATTCTACCTAGAATTTATGTAAATCAACAGGAAAAAAAATAACAGCCTCGGCAGAAAAATGGGCAAAGAATAGGAATAAGCAACATATTTTTTAAAATATCAAAATGCAGCAAGCATTTAATGAGATGCTCAGGTTCACTGGCTACCAGAGAAATGCAAATTAAAACAAAAATGAGATCTCAACTTACATTTAATAAACTGGTAAACATTAGGAAGCTAGACACTGCCAAGGACTGGCAGGAATATGATGACATAAGAATGCAGCTATTCTGAGAGCAATCTGGTTGTCAAAGAAGTCTGACAGCCCTTCTCTTGCCACAAGATTTTCCAGGTAGTAATTATACATCCATCATTATGTTCACCAAACCATCAGAAACTCAAACTAAGTCCTCGCCTTCTCCTTAAATCACACTTTCTCTTGACTTAAGGTAGAATCCCACCATCCCTTTGTGGACAGGTTCGAGAGACACAGCACACCAACAGCCCTCTGTGAAAGTCTCCTTCACAAATCAATCCTTGACCCTTCTGTACCCTAAATGCAAGGGAAGGGTTCCTGTAGTTGCACAGCCATCTTCATGTGGTCTCTTATCATATCCCTCAAATATCCTGCATCATGGACTCATACCTCTTCGGAATGGGGCATCTGTTAACTCAGTGATTCAGTCAAGTTTACCATTGTATTAACAATCATGAGAGCAAATGTAGGTCCAATTGAACAAGCAGATAAGACCAAGTAAAAAGACTTGGATGATTTCTATCTCAGAAGAAGAACAGATTCATTCTACCAGAAGTGGGTTAACTTTTATACTACACCTGGCACCTATCTTTAGGGTCCCTTCTAGTCCTATGAGTACAAGATTCTAGATAGACCAAAATCCAGGTACCTAAAGCCTAGGCAAAAGTGACCACTGAATTCAAGAGAAAGACAAATCATGTGTTAATTTAAAAAAAAAATCATTATAGTTATTCTTCTGACAGTACAGTTTAAAAATAATTATGCTTAAAATTTTAACTGATTTTTAAATAAAACTTATGAATAAGGCATAATAATTGCACTTACGGATTTACCCTTCCAAATTGAGGAAAAGTGTTATGTTTCAAGTTTTTAAGTAATAGAGTATCTTTCTCCAAAGAAATTATGTTCTTTTAATTTCAGAAATTGGGTCCATTTCTCTATCATTCCAGTATATTACTTGAGGCTTGTAAAGCAGTATCTCAAAGTGTCTCAGAATCACCTGGGTGATTACATTTAAAACATGCAAATTGCTTCCTAGAAGGAAGTCCTTGCCCCTTCCTAGATCTATTAAAGCAAACTGTCTGGGACATGGATTTTGTGTCTTGAAAGCTCCCCAGTATTCTTATGCAATAAACTCACAAAGTACTTAGGCACTCAAATTAAAATGGGAAAACCACTGTTTTGGAACCTGCATTTGTGAGGAATTCATTTTTTAATATGGACTAAATAGAATGTCTTCTCTAAATTTATAAACATCACCCTCTATAGAAAATCAGCTTGGTTTAATGATTAGGGCTATGCACCAGAACTCAACAAATGTTTTATTCCCTGTGCCACCATTTCCCCCTATGAATGATATCAGTAAATTATTTAAATTCACTGTGATAAATAGGATATACAGTAATTCCTTTTTCCTGCCTCAGAGGCATAGTGTGAGGTTAATTAAATAACAGCTGCAAAATACTTTTGGCTCCTTAGAGAAAGACATTATATAAGACATTATATTATATATGCAGCATTTTTTTCTCTCCAATGAAAATAGAGCTAATTGTTCTTCAGAACTCAGCCCATGGCAGAGAAAACAACCATGACATGGCTTTCACAGGCATTAAATTCACAAGGGCAGAATTTTGTCACAGTTGGTATCAGACCCAGTGAATGCTATGCTTCAATTCTTTACACAAAGACCACTGCCATCTTGTGGAAAACAGCCATTGTCCTTATCTTGGGCTTCTATTTCATTTGTGTGAAATGGTGACAAGATAATTTGGGTTTTCTGCTGTCGAGGATTTGTGACACATATAGTTTTAGTCATCCTGAGGCCTGTTATCTGTGGCACATGAGGGCTATGTGAGACCACCCTGAAGGTCAGGTAGTGTTAATGGAAGGAAAAGCTTTATAAACAAGACATCTCCCTAGGGCTCTGAACTATACTTATCCCTCAAATGGGGCTTGCCACACAAACCTGCTTTTGTGTTCCATTTATATTGTGGAATTAGGGCTAAAATTGAAGGAAAAAAGTCATCACTGGTGATCATTAAATCCAATGATGATGGCAGTCTGTAAATGTTGTTTGCATTCATTTGTCAAAGGAAGAAGAGGGATTGCTTACAGAAAATAAATGAAATAAGACCATGAAACAGCCCTGAAGTCTATCAAGCTTGATAAATAATTGTCACATTTTGACAAACATGATGAATTTCTAAATCCATCCTACAAAAATAGGTTTTTAGGAAAGGAAGATTCCTTTCTAGCTTTTCTCATATTTGTTGAAAGGCTTAGAAGTATACCTAGAGAAAATATAGTAAATGTCTTTCATTTATTCCAGAGAAAACGTTGCCTTAACAAGTAATACCACATGGAAAAAACAAACATAGTCTTTCTATAAAGGAGGTTTGCCTTGAGAAACATAATTTTTGTTATTTGCATTTTTAAATTTTTGTGGCTGAGTCAGCCTTAGGCAAAAAAGCAAACAGATGAAATCTGTCTTTGATACCCTCTCCTCTGCCCACTTTTTCACTTTTACTCTATCCCTGCTTCAAACACCTCCCCTCGGCTGGGAGTTTTTTCACCTGTGTCCCCAGGCCCTCGTTTCTGCAGTTATCAGATAACTGAAATGTAAATCAATGTACGCTAAAATGTTAGAGACTGAGTAAGTCACTCCACAGAGGAAAGAACAGGTACATTTTTGGAGAATTGTCAGTCATTACTTAGTCTACCAAAAGATGGATTCTAGGAAACTGGGCAGGGGAGAGAGTTTGGTGATTTTTTTCTCTAGGACCCAAGATTTCATTATACGGGCACCTATCTATTCAGTTTATTGATCTTTAAAAGTTCAAAAAAATACTTGGGCAAGAGGAATATCCTAAGTCCTTCAAATAAAATGGTATCTTCTTACCCCAGCTTCAAATCTTATCTCACTGTAGTACTACATCCAAAAAAAAAAAATATGACCTAAATATCAAAGAATAATATATAAGTTTACTGAAATGTCTTGAAGAGGCAGCAAAAAGAGGGACCAGGAATACAACACATAATACAAATAAATTTTTTTCTATAATCTGTTTTGGATAGATTTTTCTCTTAACTCCCATGAACTGAAGCAATCAATCCCCTAAATTTTCCATCCTTGTGTATCCAAAAGCACCCCCAGCTTTCTGTTCCATTACTGAGCTCCAGGAGAAGGATTTTCTTATGTGAGCAGAAATCTTTATATGCTGCTTTTCTTGGGAGCTGTGCTCGGAGGAGAATCCTGAGTGGCTTCAACTTCTCCACTTTCCCTTTCCTGCTGACTGGAGTGAAGACAGCGGTGGGAACCCCACTGGACCATGTGGACGAAGGAACACTGGTGATGGCAAAGCAACAAGATAGAAGGAGCCCAGAGCCTTGGCAGGATGTAACCACGAGACTATACCTGCAATTTATGCCTAGAATGTAAAGGTGTAAGAAAAACTGTTTCATTTATTTTGGGTGTCAGTATGCTAACTCAGGAGACCTCCAACATTTCCTTATGTAGGCTTTTCTTGGCACACTGATCTCTCTGCATTCACTAAATGTTGGTTTTCTTATCTATAGACTTGTAAACTCCGGGCAGGGAGAAGATCTTGTTAATGCTTCTATTCTAGGGTCAGGTACACCATTTATTTGCAATAAATGTTTGCTGGCTGGATAAATGGATGGATAGGTGGAAGAGTAAATGAATAAAATAGATGACTGATCAATCATGTGACTAGTTTGTATTCATTCAGAGTCAGATATTTGTATATTATAAATTAATAGAGGTTTTGAATGGGGTTTTTGGATTTGGGGCATAATATTTAAATTATAATTTAAAAATAAACTTTGGAGGAAAAATGCTGTAAAAGGTAACAAAGGTGGTGACTTTCTGAAACGACTGATGTAGGCACAGACATGATTAACGGTAATAGTTACTTATCAGGTGGGAGTCTCTTTTAAACAACGATCTCTCTTCAAAGTCCTAGGGCTAGTACTGGTTCTGTTTTTATCTTTCTTACTTTTATCAAGGTGGTCTTCTGATAGAGGTAGAAGCTCTAAGTATAACAAGCTGGATAATTTCTCTGTACTTACATACATCCAGTGTCTAATGGACAAGGCCTCTGGGCTCAACTGTTACTACCACTGTCCTCTTACTGTCCATCAATCTCCGTCCCTCTGCATTTCCATGTTCATACATTGCTGTGCACTGCTGGATGGGAGAACCTCCCCAACCAGTCATGAAAACCAAACTCGTCATTTATACATGACAGTTCGCACTTGGTACAGAGTCGCCATCTGGGCCAAGAGGATGGTTTCACCCACTCCTTACGTGCTCTAGGATATCTCACCAAGACCCCTCTTCCAATGCTGTCTGCAGATACTTGTACAGATTGTGGATTCAATGTTCCAAGAAATAGCACTCTTGTCCCAAGATGGTGCTTAGCTCCACGGCATGAACTTTCTGACCACCCATAGCTATACTGCCCAATCTAGCCGCATAGTTTGCTGGCTTTTGAATCTGTATTTTCCTTTCGGGGTTATTCTTGTCCTTTAGGTTTCCACTGATCTCTCTGTTCGCTCTCTTTTCAGCAAGTTAGACATTATTTGGCCTGTCCTAAGAATCCAGACATAAAGAATGGCAGTGAGGGGAAGTAACTCTGGTAGTATTTCTTCTATTCCGTGCCCTTTCCCCACTTCCTCCCTCCCCAAGACACACACACACACACACACACACACACACACACACACACACACATCCCACACCCTTGCTCCGTGACCCTGCCCTGTCCTCCTTTTAAAATGTCTCCCTCCTACAACTACTGTGGTATAAGAGTGAAATGCTCACACTTATTCTGCAAAGGCTGCAGGTGGCAGAAAAATCTTCAATATTTGTTCTCCTTTAATTCTTCCACAGTCCCCTTTATGTGGTTTACTCGGATTATTAAATAAAACATGATTCTGTCCTTCAGAAGTTTTATTCTAAAAACAAATACATACTCAGAAAGTCCTATATCCATGTAGTAGTTTTCTCACTGTTACGGCATAAGCGTATGTTTACCAATCTATAACACGCCATAAAATCACACTACGCATGCTAACTTTTCTCAATCGTCTGTGTCTTGGAGTTTGAAACTGATGCCTTAGCAATACGGGTTAAAAAGGAATCTGAGTAAGTTGTTTTGCTTTCTGTTTTAAACAGACAATCCGTGCAGATATAGCTTCATTCATATACAAATTCACAACTCGGTGGCTAGGCAGTGCTTATCTTTTCATCTGATGAATGGTTTCTTGTTCTTGCATTAACACCAGTAGAGTTTCCTTTAATCATATACCTTTAATGCATGTGATCAGCTATGAACACACCTTGTGGCCCTCACACATTTAGAAAGAGTAGGAAAACCATAGACATATGTACGCATTTTTCTTCAGCTAACCCACATATTACCAGTGCCAAATTCTGATAACTCAGCTTTTTCACTACCTTTTTATACAGTAATTTGTCAGACTTATAGCTTTCTTGTTCCATTGTCTATTAGCTCAGTTCAAATACTACCATTTACTAGGCTTTACTCAATATAATCCTCTCAATTTTCCCTACTGAATTTCAAGTTTCATTCCTCAAATATCCTTCAAACCTCATTTCACGCGATTGTGCCAATACATTTCAAATTGATAGGCTTCAATCCAGTGAAATAAATGGCAGGAGGCTGAAACATGACTGGAGAAACTGTATTTGCCCAGACCATCTATCAGAATACCTGGAAAATAAACTGTGGGTCTGATCATTTTTAAATTTCTTTATGATGAATCCAAGGTCAATACTGTAGATATGTGTGCTATGATAAAGCATCCTCTCAGGGTGGGAGCTATTACCCTACTGCTGTTTAGTAAAAGGGTACGCCAAGTGTCTCCAGTACGTTTTCATGAGACAAATACAGATGATATATACTTTCTGACATAAAAGTGTTTAGGCACATGACATAGTCACAGAAATAAATAACTGCTTTCCATATTTTGATTGTATGAATTAAAGTGCTGTTACTTTCACCCTTTCAAAAAACTCCCTAAGGCTGGTGAAGAAATAAAATGAGCCCATATTATGGGCGCTTTGTGTTACAAGCCAGAGGGGGCAACCCTGAGTGCGGATAAGCAAAGCTCAGGGCTCAGAGAGGTGAAAAGTGGTGAAATGGACAGCAAGGAAGGGCTATTTTTAAATTGATGAAATGGGGGTACCTGGGTGGCACAGTCAGTTAAGCCTCCGACTCTTGATTTTGGCTCAGGTCATGATCTCAGGGTCATGGAACAGAGTGCCACAGCAGCATCGAGCTCAGCCCAGAGTCTGCTTGAGACTCTCTCTCTCCCTCTCCCTCTGCTCCTTCCCCCCATCTCAAAAAAAAAAAAAAAAAAAAACAGAGAGAGAGAGAGAGAGAGAGAGAGAGAGAGAGAAATGAAAAGGACCTAGGATAGAATAATAAATTGATGAAATGATTTACCATAACAAATAACCCATTTTGAACATATGCATTTTAATTCTGAAAACAAATTATTAAATTTAATTATTTCAGATGTATTTTTCTACCCAAAATTGAAGCCAATGCAGTGGGAGGGACGGGAAGGGTAGTGTTTGCCCTTTGGTAGTGTTTTAAGCAGCAGGCCTGCACACAGGAGAAAAGGAAGTGGAGGCCATGAGCTCTGCAGAGACACCAGACCAGCTGACTACATGATGGGATGATCAGATGGAGGGCCAGGCTGAAACCAAACGAATGAATAATTGATAAGAATATCAAGTGAGTGAAGCAGCAGGTCAGAAAGGCACAAGCCACTAAATTAGAGACGAGTCCTGAATGCCAGAGTCTGCCTCAGTTAGCTTTTCACCATGGTTACCTGTCATTTTTGTTTAGAACTTTTAGAGTGCTTTAAGTTGGCAGGGTAAATTAGACATATTTTCTTCATTGATCACTACTCACCTAGTCCCAGATATGCCAATACATGCCAAACATTTTTTCCATTAAAAATAAAACTCAGTAAAATCACAAGGGAATTTCAAAGTTTCCTTTCACGTGGTACACTCTGAAGACAAAAGGAAACTCCATTAGACTTTTTAATAAATTCATATATTCATTAATACATATTTAATGTATAATGGACCTACTTCCACTGGTAAAAACTATTTATGTAATATAAGCTACATAGATCCTTCAACATAAAAAAATTGTTTTTATTTATTGTTGTTCTAGCCAGAAATAGGAAGGTATATTTTATTTTATTTTGATGTCATTTTTAGCTACAGTAAGAATGAGACTCTAATATAACCTTTCTAGAGTTAGGTGTGTGTGTGTGTGTGTGTGTGTGTGTGTGTGTGTGTGTGTGTGTGTGTGCGCCTGTATCTGTATGTGTGTGTGGTTTTTAATTGTTTTCAAAAGGAAATTATATTTCAGATTCTTGTATTTCCTTCTTTATCAGAAGTCCTCAGAGAATTCTGAAAACACATCGGGGACTTCTGCTGGTTCTTCTCTTTAGGTAAAATAACATAAATATTTTCCCTTACAATAAATATCCCTCCAGGCTTGTTGTTGCTGTTGTTGTTGTTTATAGTTTCTAACTTTCTACAAAATACTTTTACTTGAATAAAGAGGTCTTTTAAAAATTCATTTGACTGCTGACGCCATTTACCAACACACACAGGATCAAGGATCAGCAGCAGTCCCAGGGGAGAGGCATCCTACTGATGTCTTTGCAAGAAGTGCATACATTCAGTGAGCCTTTACCGAGCATCTTCTCGGTGCCCCACATACTGCTAGGATATGAACATGACACCCATCGGTCTACCCCTGAGAAGGACATGCTTTTATCATAGTTTGTTTGCATATATTGCATATTCATGTGCATATTCAATCATTCATTTAATAGGTACCTAATGATACAGTAATAAATGCATGGAGCTATGCTGGTCCAGAGTTAGAAATATAAATACAACATATATTCAGCCTTCTGGGTGCTCACATATTAATAAGAGAGGGAGAAATGCCTACTAAAAAACCTCTACGATAACTGCATTCAAAGAAACAGGTCAAAGATACTGCAGTAGCACAGAGGAAAGATGATCAGCTTTACTTAGGGCCGTCAAGGAAATCTGTACAACCACTGGGCATGCTCAAGACTAGAAAAGTAAGGAATCTGATTTTCTCATTCATTTGGGCAGGAAGTTTCCTACCAATGTGTCTCAATTCATCCTAAAGGAATACCACCTTCAGACCACCCACCAAATGTCTGTGTCTCTGGGCACAGTTACCACTTGGCATCTGCTGAGATGTGCAGCAAGGGTATTAATTACTGCTTACCATGTGATTAGTGTGGCTGATAGTTCTTGACGAGGTCAGTGTGTTTTGTGGATCTTAGATTAATGATTCCAATTTGACAGACAGCAAGCCACTAAACGGTTACCAGGTGGCAAAAATATTGTGTTACCCTAGGCAGAACCACACAGAGTAACATAGCTAAGAAAACAACTTGTAGCAGGGTGAATTACTTGAAAACAGTTTTCCCATATTTTACCAAATAATCTTAATTTTTTCCCATACTTATTTTTAGGAAACAAAAGTATTTGAAGACAAAATGTAGATTTGATTTCACTGAAGCATAATGAGGAATAACAATTTTAGTCTGCACAGTCTAGCCATCTCATAGAAGGAGTCACATAAATGTTAAGTAATTTAACCCTACTACTTACACAGTTAACCATTTAGATTGACTAAGCACATTTATGAGAAGACAAAAGATATTCCCTGAGATTCTGTAGGAAAATTCTATTTGTATATTGTCTTAAATGAAGTACCTAATTTTAAAAAAATCTTTAAAAGATTTTTAAAAATTAAAAAACAGAAGCCAAGAGGAAATAGTCTGACAGAAGAAAACTGAATGGAACAAAATTAATTGTATTTCTGCTTCCTGTTTGGTAAAAACAGCAAAAATCCTAACATACAACTCTCTTAGATCTTCCCCAGGGCATGAGCTCATTGAGGAAGAAGCCATTCATTACTGATTCTCATATTCCCAGCACTGAGAATAAGATCCAATATAGGGGTTGAATAATTTTGTTGAGTTGTTTACCAATCATATCTGGACTATGAAGACTTGGCCTTGACATGTATGCCATTGGTCACATGCAATCTGGTCATCTGCAAAGAGGTAGACAGGGCATGTCACTGAGCACACACAGGCACAATGTGTGAGGCTGCAATGAAAACAGAACTTACAGTCACTCTCCTTCAGGACCTTAATATAGTTCCTGAAGCAGGTTGGCTGTTGGTGGGTAGGAATATTTTGTGTCCCAGACACTAGAACATTTCACCCCACAATGCTCTGTCTGTGCTTCACTCAAAAATGCTGACCTAACCTATGACCTCTCCATTTATGCAACCTTTATCATCATAAATAAGACTGCTAAAGTGACAATAAAATCTTCTATGATTAGCCACAGTGACACTTTTCAAAGGACAGTGGATCTTGCCATTCTGCAGTTAAAACCCTCCAGTGACTCCCCCATTTCCCTTAAGGCAAAACCCAATATCCATGAAAAATCTGGCCTCCCTCACTTCCCTGACTCCCCCCACTCCTCTCTGAGCACTAGCAGTAGGGTCTCCTGCCTGGGCTTTTGTACCACACTCACTATTTCCTTATCCTAGAACCCTCTTTTTATTCCCTTCCTGTGTTCCTGTCTTTGCCCAAAGGTGACTCTCCCGATGAGATCTACCTCACTCACCCTATTTACAACTGGAACTTTTCTCGCCCTGCACCTCCCATCCCCCTTAGTCTATTTTATTTCCTGCACAGCACTTACAATGCTCTAACATATTATACACATACTATGAAGTTTAGGGCTGACCTCACTTTACTAAAAGGTAAATTCTATAGAGATGTTTACCTCTTCTGTTCTCTGCTGTATCCTCAGTGCCAAAGAGTGTCTGACACATAGGACGCATTCAGTATTATTAAAAAATGGATCAATCAATCAATTGTAACTACCCTGGCCTTTGCACATAAAAGCTGCACACATAAGGAGCTAATAGAAATTAGAAAAAATTAGAGTTTAGTTTCTCAATGGGATGGAAGAGGAAGGGATCACAAGAGAAGTCATGCTAGAAATGCTCCTTCAGAAATTATCATAAAAGATTTTCACAGGCATCCAATAAATACTCTACCTACAAGGAAAAAAAAAACTTTAAGAAGAAATGATCCTTATCTTGAAAGCAGTTTTAAGGTTTCTGGAACAAGGATGAATGTCTATGCATGCTACACAGAAATTTACCAGCAAAGGAAGACTCTTGTCCAGATTTCATCTGCCAAAGCTTCAGGCAGTCTACCCTTGCAGAAAACACCCCTTCTAATGGCATATATACCTGTATATATGTTTCTGTCACCCTTTTAGCTCTATATTAACTAGCTCAAAGTCACTTACCAAATAATTTTAATACCGAATTCATACCTGTAAAAGCCTACATATCTATGAAAGATTTCCTCATTTATTTTCATAATCAATTTTAATGTTTTATGATTTTTATAAGAGATCCAGGACAGAACACCAAATTATAATCTCATGCTTATAGAAAATAAAAAAAAAAATTCAATTAATAGCAATTACTTGAAAACCTTGTTTAAAACAAATTAGGTGAGAGCTAGAAGTAAATATCCTCAGCAACATGCCTAGATTGGTCCTGAACTATGATGAATTTTCACTATACATTGTTCTCTATTTCCTCACACTCAGGGTATTTTGGGCTTTTGGTATATAAAAATGGTATAAGAATCCTGACTGCACAATGAATCATGAAAGCAAAAACTGTTTTTAAATCCCCTTGGAAATATAAAACTTAAATCACTGTTAATTCCACATTTAGTTTAGTTATATGTCATTTAAATCTATGATGCCATCGATCGTGTGATGCATAATTATTCTATGTCACTAAGAAAGAATAAAACACTGCCAATTATAATTGTACAATATCTTTGACTATTAGCTATATCCCAATTTCAGAGATCTTGAAGTGGGGGAAATGTCTATCTGAATCAGTGAGTCATTCACTAGTATTTAGGGTAGTTATAATCAAGGTGGCCAAATATTTTTTTTCTACCAGGGGAAACAGTGAGAGCAAATTAATTTCTTGAGTAAAGCTACTACTTGGTAAGAATGCTCTTGTGACACCACAGATTATCAAACACTACACCAGACTCAAGACTAATTGCTGAATAATCTTAGAATGGAATAATTCTGACTTGCATGAGCTATGTAATTAATCATGATCCACAAGGACAAGATCTACAGGAAATCAGTCTGGATATAAAAGAAATTACATTTTAGCTACAGTCTTTTCAAAGGAAATACTATGCTTCCAACAAAGTATTATCTTAGGATAATATTGGCTCTTCTTAAATTCATGAAGTAATCGATTTTCTCAAATTGATTTTATTAGAATTCTGAATTTTCACAAAATGGCTTTGTCTAATGAAAATATTCACCAATATGATCTTTTATATCCAATTTTTCTTCATGCTGTGCTCTAACGGGAAAGTAGAAAATGTCATTCTAAAAATTGTTTTGACAAATAGCAGGTAAATCGCCTAACATAAGCAAGATAATGCTTAAAATGGGAGAAGATCAGGCAGCCAAATAGCCAAGAAAGAAAAATGGAAAGTACTAGTATGAAGAGTGAAAGCATTTATAGAATTTCAAGAATGCGTGACTAGATCTTTCAAAATGGGAATTATAAACAATAAGAAATGTCATGCAGCAATTTTATTTTATGTAGAACCATGTAAGTAAATGTACCATTTGATTTAATAATGAAGATATGAAAAAGATAAGTTGTTAACAAAATATAGTCGCTGTAGCTCCTTTCAGTCATGGTGTATACATTTTAAAAGGAGAAAGTCAATAGATGTAAGATTAAAAAACATTATTCATCTCGTTCTCACAGCAGGGTGACTAAGCCTGCTGTCACCAAACATGTTACCTCCCTGTTCCCTGATGGAGTCCCTTTAATAGGATGAGATGAATGCAAGTGTTTAACTATTTTAACATATCAACAACAGAAAATAAAAGCAGCTATTGAAACAAATGATCTGGCTTCCCACTAATTGAATATGTGTATGTCTTTAGACAGGCGCTGATGCCTAAAATTTTTATAGGGCCATAGGAATCGAGGTTTACCAATTAAACGGCAAATTAGGTTCCATACCATGTAGGTCTCGCGACCCTTAGCTGATCCCTCACAGACGGAAGTGCTTAACATTGGTCAGGGAGTCCACGCATGTTGATTTTAAATGTACGCTGAATCTAAACCATGATTTCAAAAGTTCACTGCTTCCTGACTAATGTTGGTTCAAATTGCAGGAGACCGCTTAAATTATGACTAGGTTGGACTGTCTTGGACATGTCTAGAGTAATGTGAGAGGTCTCTAGAATCCAGAAAACCTGTCTGGAAGGCAAGACACCTTACTGTAATGTCTACAGCCTTTTTGTTCTCTAAAGCACCCACAAACCAATGAAGTATCACTTGGAAACAGTCAGAGCATCAGTTCTACAAATAAGCTACTTACAAATTTCCAAACTTTGGGCCCTGACCTATCCTTAAGTCAAAATGGACAATGAAACTCCCTCTAGTCCCCATTCTTTAATTTACTTCTCTTTTTCTCCAGTCTGTTCTTTATTTATTGGCTCCCTTTGCCTGAGTTTCCCAACTTTTTTTACCCAACCTCTACTAACAGAGGATGACTTAATAAACTTTTGCCAAGTAAGGACCGAACAAATTATTTCTTCAGTAACATGTAGATTTCAAAAGAGGATGGTCTAGATGATTAATAATGTATCACTAACACTGGGATTTCTGGAGATGGCTTTTAGGTAACAAAGAATAAAACTTAACCTCATTTATATAAAGTTGAACCATATCTCATATTTCACATGCCGCAACTATGTTTCCTTCCAGATTTCGTGACCTATTATTAAGAATTTCGCATGGAAATTTTCCAGATTAAATACAGAAAAAAGTATTCGCATGTTCAGTACAAAAGGAGTTTGATATTAGGGAACAATTCCCAACTCCAACGAGTAGTTCTACAGAATTTTATTTTATTTTTTTAAAGATTTTATTTATTTATTTGACAGAGAGAGAGATAGCGAGAGCAGGAACACAAGCAGGTGGAGTGGGAGAGGGAGAAGCAGGCTTCCTGCCGAGCAGGAAGCCTGATGTGGGACTCGATCCCAGGACCCTGGGATCATGACCTGAGCCGAAGGCAGACGCTTAACGACTGAGCCACCCAGGCGCCCAGTTCTACAGAATTTTAACATCATTATAAATATTTTCATTCTGTCTAATAAGCACGAGGTAATGAGATGAATCAAGCCTGATGTAATTTCTTCTTTCCTATCCTATTCTTTAAAATAGGGATTGTAGCCTGGGGGCATCTAAGAATGTGTGGCCAAAGGCAAAAAAAAAAAAAAAAGGAGTTTTTGTGGTTTATAATGCTTTAAACTCACAACATTGATTATATGTTTTTGGTCAAAATTTTCCCTTTAAGTAGCCCCAATTTGTGGTCACAATTCTGGATTTTCAGTCTTCACACCAAAAAAAGAAAGAAAGAGAGAGAGAGAAAGAAAGGAAGGAAGGAAGGAAGGAGGTTGGGGAAGGGGAGTGACACCCTTCTGTTGTACAACAGAATCTCTTTTTGAATATCAAAACTGGCCAAGTCAACAAACTCTCCACTGCTCAAGTTTACTCTGGGGTATGAGTCAACCACCAAGGTGTCTCCACTGCAACAACTTTGCCACAAATTGAACCTCAACCTATTTAATACAGTGGTTCCCAGTCCTAGGTACACATTCTTATCACCCGGTAAGGTATAAAACTGTACCGATGTGCGGAGCTATCCCTGAGGATAGGGTGAAGCCTCGGCATTAGGAGACTGGAGAGCTCCCCAGTGATTTGTAAACGCAGGTACTCCGCGTTCATCAAAGGACTGAAGGCAGAGCTTTCCTGGCACCTGTTTGAGCCGGCCGACCGTGCTTAATTGATTAAGCCCCAGCCTCGGGGTGTTGAATCTTCCTAGCATTAGCATCCCCGTGTTAATGCAGTGAAACGGGAACAACAGCGGAAACAGTCTTCTATGGTAGCTCTCTGACCCACTAATCAACCCCCACCCCAGCTTGACTCATGCTGCAGTAGAGGAAGACACAAACTGCCCAGCCAATAAACGACCGTTATCACTGGATCGCCTTTCTTTTGACTATGGTAAAAAGGCAGAAACCGCCTTTCAGAAATGCAGACAGCGCAGGAACAAGGCTGCCATCTGGCGGCCTTCCTGGCCATCTTACACTTCTTTCTCCAAAAAGAAACACGAATGACAATCGTACCCTCCACTTCATTTACACACTAGACACACAAGCTTAAATATTCCCCCTCTGCGGTGCTGGGAGGGAGGGCTTTGTGGTGACAGGCAGGATCTGAAGGGAGGGGAGAGCTAGCACTCTCTGTAGACAGAGTGGAACACACACTCACCTTCAAACATTTTTCATCCACCTGTCTGCCTTCAAAGTTCGTTTTTTAAGGACTTTCAGGAGACAGGTTAGCTCAAATGGGGTTAAGAGTTTTGTTACCTGGAAGGATTTAATACAGCAGTTCTCAAGTTCAATGTGCATTAGAATCACCTGGTGGGCTTGTGAAAATCCAGATTGCTGGGCCCCACTCTCTGAGTTTCCAATTCAGCAGATCTGGCTTTGGACCTAAGAATTTGCATTCCTAACAAATTCCCAGGTGATGTTGCTGGTCCAATGACTGCAACTTTGAGGACCACTGGACAAACTAAAAAATTAGTTAACTGTTAACAGTTCGTAATCTAATAAATCCAGCTGAGACAAGACTGGGTGAAGTATACATAGACTGGGGCAGCGGCCTGGGTCGAAAGATGACATCACTTTGAGATTGTTTGTAGATACCAGTGGCCTAGCATCAAGGAACCAAAAATACCAGCAAAGAAGTGGTCTAGATGAAGACTGGACCAAAAAAGGCTTCTTCACTGTTTACCGATGTCCTCTCTAGGGGCCTCTGAGAATGCATGGTCTCTTACCCAAATATCAAATCATCCCAATCCATTTAGTTTAGCAGGAAGCAGACCTGATTCCCAAGCCAAAATGACAAGTTATGATAGATTTCAAACTGAGGGTTTTATAGAGACATAGCAACTAAAGATATATTGGTTTGCATTCCAATAGTGCCATCTAGTGGAATCTTGTTTTACACCACAGCCTAAAATAGTATTGGTTTACTTTTTGACAGGAAGAGGGCCTCACCATTTGCTGTGATACAACCCAGGAGGGCAAGTAAACAAAAAGTAAATTGTGGCTATGTGAAAGACATTTTTACAATCATCCATAATGTGCTCTACGAAAACAGAGCAAAGCCATTAGCTGAGAAACCTGCATTCACAGAGAAATGTGTACAAATAGCTTTTCCAGAACACACTGGTAAGAATAGGTAGTGAAAACGGGGAAATTATATCAAACATTATGTTCATGTGTTGTCTTTATATGCTAATGCCTGAAACTTCCTCATAATAACTGATAAATAATTGTGAAAATAAGAAAAAGAAGCTCAAGTTCTGCATAACTTGTAAAATTTATATGATTATATACATGTATATGTATATATAATTCATGTAATGATTCACATTACCACATACCTTCTTAAACAGTTGGAAAAACTGAATTCTCAATTCTCTATTATGGACCCCAGGAACAGATAGAGTAAGAAGGAAAAGAGAGATGCTAAATCACTGCTACTAGCCCCGAGAAGAGACAAGGAAAAAAAAAATTTAATTCAAGATGTTAAAATTCTACTTCACTGGCGGAGAACTCCATTCTAGGTGAGCTGATAGTTTAAGGGTAACTATTCGCTGAACATTCAGTTAAACATTAACAAGACGCAATTTTATTTTTTCTAATCATTGCTCCAAATATGATTGGTTGACTGCTGCTTTCCTGACTCTGAATATCTCAGGCAGATTCTGTCAATGTTTGATCATCTGCATGATTCAAAAAATATATATAAAATTTTACCCCGTCTAAGCTAGTGAGATGTGATGCACAGGGGTCTAGCCTGACCCCTCTCCTCTGACTCCAATGTTATGAAGCCAAACTGGGAACTTGTGAGATAATGCAAATTCTCAGGCCCAGGTTAATAGGAAAAAACTCCTCTCAACATGTGTCATATGCAATTAAATGCAGGGGCTCCCATTCTGTGATAAAACAATAACATACAGTTGCCTTGATACTACACTGCATGGTCCCAAATGCTTCCTCGGGTATTTTTATAAATATTGTTAATAAAATTTTACCTAGCCCATATTTCCTCACTCTAGTGAGATTTCAATATGTCCAAGATTTTTAAAATTACATTTAAGAAAGTATATGTAACTCTATAGAGAACCCCCAAATATATTGTATTTCAGTACCTTCAACTAAGGTTTTATTAAATTGTGTTTCTATTTCATATATCAAGAATCCCTGTTCTAATAAATCTTCATTGAATTTTATATGTGCTCAGCGCTCTGCTTTGAACGAAAGATAAGTATCTTAGGTTGGGTTCCCAAGAGGCAGACTCTGAGATGAAAATTCATGAGCAAGTGATTTATTAAGAAGGAGCTCCCAAGAGAAATCAGTAGGGAGAAGGGTAAGCAGAACAGCAAGAAGCCATGCAAGGATGTGTTTCAGACTAGGTCCCATGGAGGGTACCCTCAATCCTGCAGGAAACTCTGACAACTATCCAAACAAAGCAAAGGAGCTGCTGGGCTTACATATTCCCAAGCACATGACTCATAAGATGAGGAGCCTGAGGTTGGCCTGGCAAAGAAGGGCAGGTGCTGGCCACTGGAATTAAACCCATGCCAAGGCTGTGGGAGGGGCCAACAGATAGGTGAAAGAAATACAAGAGGATCTGGATGGAACACCAACAAACAGTCTATCTTTTAATCAGCATAAAACATGTTTGCTTTCCATTGGCATATTACAGTCTACATGGATAACATAATAATAATAATAACAACTGATGATCATAATAACAACTGGAGACCAATATTAGACCAAATATAGCCAAATACAAAGTTAAGGTGCAGCTGACACACATTACAGCAAACCAAAAGCGGTGGTTCCCAAACCTTGACTGCACACTGAAATCACCTGGGAGTCTAAAATATCCTGAGGGCTGGCTCCCACCCATAGGCATTCTGGTTTATTTGGTATGGGGTGTAACCCAGGCATCGGGATTTTTAAAAAAGCACTCCCACCTCCAGGTGATTCTAATCTTCGGGAAAGTTTGGGAACCATGGCAAGGGATAGCAGCGTGAATTGTTTTCTGATTGGGGAAGAGATATCAGGAAAAGTGGTGAGGCTTGAACTGGGTCCTGAAAGATGGTTAAAATTGGGGAAACAAGAAATAAAAGTGGGCTGACATTACTGGAAAGAGATGTAAATTAAATTAAATTTGAATTTAATTAAAAGGTAAAAAATTAGGATGACTAATAAAGGAAAATAAGGAAACCAACTTGAAAATTTCTTGCCGAGACTGGGAAAAACAAGGTTTTATAGATGAAGTGAATCCCTATTACAGTCAGCCCAGAAGTCAAGTAAAATATTTTGAACTTGACCTAGTGGGTAACTACTGTAGATTTTTAAATAAAGGATGAAATGATAAAAGCGGTGTTTAAAGAAAACCATTCCAGCAACAATACAAAAGATGGATTCCAATTGCAAGACTTGAGTCACTGAGGTCTGCTGAGAAGCCATTTCAGTAATCCTGGTATTTGACAGGGTCTTCACTAGGTCAAGAGCTATCAAAATTGAAAGGAAGGCACAAATAAGGAAGTGTATTTTAAAGAAAAGAGAGGTCTTGGATCTTGGATATAGAAGCCAAGAAGAAGGAATTAAAGATAAATCCAAATTTAATAGGCAATGGGAAATACAAACTGATGTGTTTTTTCCACATGTACATTAACCCCCATCCCACGTGAAAATGGTCTGGGGGCATGAGGCAGATTTTGTTCTGTTTAAGATGTCAAAGTAGTATAAGAGGAAAAAAAGACACCAAATTCTTTCCTTTAAATGAATAATTAATAATAATAATAATAATAATAATAATGTTGCACTGTGAATATGACACCAAAAATTCTTGAAGAAAATTGTTAAGAAAGTTTTTTCTGCCCTCCCTCCGTGTATACTCTCCCTGGAAAGGAAGAAGAAAGTTAGGTGGGAATAAGAGGGCTTAGACACTCAGCATACAGACTTGGGACACTGTCCATCCCCATTTCTCTGCCTCCACATTCCTAAGTTCCGTGGGTCAAAGAGAGTCAGAAAGATGTACAACCCTCCTTTATTCTTAGGGGGACCCAAGGATAGAGTGGAAGGGTATCCTCCTTTTTTGCTCCCCAAGATGCATCAAGGCTTGTGATATCTCAGGCACACAGGTCTTGATGATGTTCCTTTATCTTGACAACCCTGCAGAGGGGTCCTCAAGAAATTAAAGTTATTTGAGAGTTGGTGGCCCAAAGGGGTATCAGACATGGTGATAAAAAAATATGGCAGCAGAAAGTGACACTGGACCCTCAGTTCACACACCATGGTGGTACCCCAGAAAAATCTAAGCAAAAGAAAGAACTGATGGGTTGATAACCAAAGCTGATGTCAAGAGGATTAAAAATCTCAGCCAATGGCAGCTTGAGGCAGATCAAGATTGAGACAGAGACCCCTCCCACGAATAATGCATCCTCTGGAGTGAAGGGAAAAAGAGTAGGAAATACCAAATATGTAAAAATATAATATAAATATGTAGATAAGTATATAACATAAATATTAAATATGCATGACCGGGAGATCACTGAATTTGATGGAGTTTAACAATTAAGAAATCCTTAAAGCAACTGAGTTTTCCTAGAAGTGATTGGGTTGCTTTGTTACTATGAGAGGGAATAATACATGAGGTGAAAATATAATTACATTTTCATTATAGGAAAATAAAGAATGTTATATTTTACACATCTGAATTTTCATTCTTTGAAAATCATACTGACTTCATAAGGTTTTGAGCTAATATGACAGGAAGAATGGTGGCGCCAAGATGATGAGTCTTGCTTGGGGGCATGTCAATTTTAAGTAACAAGATAGGCAGTAGAAAATATGCTGTTGGTTGCTGGAATGCAAAACCAGAACCAGACTAGAAGATAAAGACAAAGTTATAGATTCATTCAGTAGTTATTAGAATGGAGGTGATAATTCCAGCCAGGGTGAATTTGCAAAGAAAAGCAAACAGGCAAAAGCTCTGAACCTCTAAATCGCTCCTTTAGGACATAAAGTGAGCTTTATATTTTAAATACTGGTGGAATTATTCAAGTATATAAAAGGACATGACATAAAATGTACACATTTTTTCCTGTGTCTTTTTCACTGATTAAACTGAATAAATCATATAGGAATTTAGTAGGGTTGTATTTTTCAACTATTTACTTTATATATTTATATCAAATGTTGTAGGTACATGGAGTAGGAAAGAAATCTCAAAAATGAAAATGCAGATTGCCAAAATACATGACAAAAGTTGAGAGATAGGTTTAGAAAATTTCCCACAATAAAGAGCAAAAACAAAACAAAACAAAATCCAAAAGGTAGAAAATAAGAGAGAAATGACAGGAGATACAAACAAGTCCCAGGAGGTCCAACATCCAAATAACAGGAGTCAGAAAGAGAGAAATAAGAGAGAAGAAAAAAAGAGGAGAGGAGAGGAGGGGAGGGGAGTGGAAGGGAGAAAAGAAGATAGAGGAATAAAAATGATTTAAGAAAGAATACAATTTCCCAGAGTAGTTTCTTCAGTGAATCATCTTACATGTTTGTGGTATGATAATCTCTGTTTACTGATTTTTATTTCACAGAATCAACCCACTGACAAGTCACAGAAGATATCATTTTAATTCTAGAATAGAGCATAAATCCTATGAACCTTGACAATGTTTATATTGTAATTTAATACTGACAGTTTGAGATGTGGAGACAAAGGAAGAGACCCAATATAAGTGTTGGAACCCAGCTGTCTTCACATTAAATAGCACAGAGGAAAGAGAAATTGTTTCAAGTTAATAGACTACAAAACAAAGTTTTGAGAATATTATTAAAAGTCCTAATAGTCACCAACAGAAACCCTAGAAATAAGATTATATCTGACTAAATATGGAAGGCAGAGAAGATGGAGAGGGTAATACTGTGTGGCTAAGCAAAATTCCTGTGACAGGCAGCCTCCAAGATGGTCCCCAATGATCCCTGCCTCTTGGTATTGTAATCTTCTGTGTAATTCCATCCCCTTGAGTATAGACTGGATTTAATAACTCACTTTAAACAAAGAGAATATAATAAAAGTAATAAAAGGTCACTTCCTAGATTAGGTTATGAAGAGACTTTGGCTCCATCTAGGGCACTCAAGCTATCTCTTGCTTGCTCTGAAGGAAGACAGCTGTCATGTTGTGGTTCTCCCATGACATGGAACTGAGGGAGGCATCCAGCCTTTGAGGAACTGAATCCTACCAAACAACCATGCAAGTAATCTTGGAAGCAGATCCTCCTTTGGTTAAGAGTTCAGATGAGAATGCAGCTTGAGCTGACACCTCGATTTCACTCTTACAAAAAATTCTGAGATGAAGGACATAGCTAAGTCATACCTGGATTCTTGACTCCTTGACTATGAAATATACTAAAAATGGGGTTATTGAATTAGAAGAAAAACCAAAGAAGCTGTCCAAGAATGAGAAAAATATGTGCAAAAATAGGAAAATTATTAAAGCAAAGATAACAGACAAAAAATCCAACTTAAAAAAAGTTATTTTCAAGGACAAATGAGAACAAATGGAGTCAAAGCAATAATCAATGAAGGCAAGAGCATTTTCCTGAACAATAAAGATCTGAGCCTGTAATTCAAAAAAGCTTGGGATGTTGTATACAACATTGATGAATAGAGACCCATGCCTAGAATGGGAAAAATCATTTCAGAGATGAAGGGGTTTTGGAAAGCCTATAAATATTCAGGAAGAATACATGGAATCAAATTTTTAAAAATGAATAAAACTCATTCTCTCAGACACTGGCCACTAGAAGAGTGAAGCAATATCTATAGAATTTTGAAGAAAAAGTGACTATGTTGTAAGATTGTTTGTGCACATAAGCTCCTGGAAGGCACCCTAAGACATAAAGCGGTTATGAAAACAACCCATTAACTCCTCACTTAAAAAAAATATATGTAGAGAAAAATTTTACCCAACTGAATAATCAATAAAAATATTTATTTGGTAATAAAAAAACTGGGATACAAACAGTTTGTGGAAAAGATTTTTATCAGTTAAATAAGTGGGATGAAATGTAAATAATAATATGTTAATATTCAACTGATACTAAAAGTAAATGTGTGTGAATTCTTCATTGTTCATGCATAGCAAGAGTTTCAAAAGTAATTTCATTTTTACTGAATTTGATGAAGACACTATTCTAGAAGGTCTTTGAAAAAGTGAAAGAGAACCAGTAGAAGAATTTATCAGTTAAATTTTACTGTATAACAAACCACTCTAAAGCTCACTGAGGTAAAACAACATTTAGCTCACGATTCTGTGGGTAAGCAATTTAAATTATGTTCAGCCAGCCAGTTGTTCTGTTCTCAGCTGGCATCACTAATCCATCTGTGATCAGCTGTCAGGTGGCCTGGGAACTAACTAGTTATAGGATGGTTTCTGCTGGGACAGCCCATGTTTGCTCCATATTGTCACACATGTTCCAGGATGATAGCCTATGCTTTCTCACATGGAAATAGTAGGAAGTTTTTAAGAAAGCAATGGGAAACATGCAAGGCCTCCTCAGGTCCAAGCCTAGAACATGATCACACTTTGTATTTTGTTGGTCAAAGCAAATTATAAGGCCAGCCCAGACTTGAGGGATAGAAAAATTGACTCTAACTTCTGATGGGAAATTCTGCAAAATTACATTGCAAAGGGCCATGGAGACAAAAGAGAAAATAATTGTGGCCAATTCTGCAAACAATCTAGCACACCCTGATATCTGGCCACGATTATTCACATCCTTCCAACAGGCAAAATACACTCACTTCCCCGCCCCCCATACAACCCAAAGTGTAATCTAATCACTGCATTATGCTCAAAGCTCAGAATTTTAAGATCTACAACTGGTCTAGATGCAGTTCTTCTTGACCTAGAGACCTGTGATCTAAAAAGACAAGTTATCTGTCCCCTAAACAACAACCTACAATAATGAAACAGAGCAGGATAACCACAACAGACACTCCCATTAAAAAAAAAGAGAGAGAGAAGGATCAAAGATACATAACAGTTATAGTCCATAGAAATTCTGAAATCCGGCCCAGCAACAGTTTCTAGGATCCCCTACTCAGAGGTAGGAAATGTTCCTTGATTAAGTCTCAGTTCTGATCCCTGGAAGTAGCTTCCAAATAAATTGTTCTTTATGACCCTTGGCCCCACCCTGTGGATGTCCTTTCTTTTTTTAATCCTGCCACATCACCTTGAATACAAGCCTGCTTGATGACACTGTGGCCCTGTTGCCTTTTTTTTTTAAATTTTTTCCTGTCACCTCTTTTATCACAACAGCTGACTCCCTGAAAATCCTCAGAAGAACTACAATGTGAACATATGAAGTCCAAGGGAACCATCAAAATTCACTCTAAATTGCTGACCCACAGAATCTGAGTTAAATAAATGTTGTTTCAAGCCCCTTAATTTTCAGGTGGTTTGTTACACCAAAATAATTCATAAAGTTTTTAAAAACAGCATTCCTACTGCAGAAGATAAAGCCAAAAAAAAATCACAGTCTTTATAAAGAGAGACGATAAAGCCAAAAGGAACATAAAAATGAGATGACAACATCAGCATATTGTTCACACCAAAAAAAAAAAAAAGAGAGAGTTACTCCTTCAGGTAAAAAGAAAATGCTCTCATTAAGTTCAAAACAAATTTCAACTACATGTGGCTAACAAGAAACATCTAAAATGACATGACAGAGAACTGTCCAAAATAAAATAGTGAAAAAATTATTAGGCAAATAGAAGCAAAAATAAATAAGTGGTTGCATTATTATTATGTAGTTAAAGACCCAAAGCCTCAATGGTCTATTTTTTAGAAAAGATAAATCAATAAGAAATACATATCTGTTGTGAATCATTATTACTGAGTATCATCAAAATATATAAATATTATAAATACAAAAAAAATAAAATAGGTATTTACAAATTATTGAAGTTGAATCTTATTAATAAGATTGAATGATTTAGGATACAATATCCTATATAAGAAAGCATATAAAGAATACATTATTCTCAAGCATTCCTAAGACATGTCTAAAATTTGATCATATAGAAGATAATAAAATAGTTCGAAAAATCCCCAAAATAAAAAATTTCAATGGTTCATTTTCTGACTCTATGGCTGGGGCCCTTAATCAGAAGTCTATGTATAGGCTTCAGAAAATCCATGCAACTCCTGACATTGGATTTTGTGTTTATAAGCATTTTTCTCAGTATTGAGTACATAGTATTCATCAATTTTCCAAAGGGCTCCAATCTCTCATAAAAATTAAATTGGGAACCAATAAATACAATTTTAGGTGAAATACTAAAACCCAGTCACATAAAACTTTTTTTTTTAAAAAAGAATATTTTAAACAATACTGTTAAATTGAATATAATACACAGTTCAAACTACTGTTCCCATTTAGTGAACAGGTAGGTGTGTGTAATCAAAATTGCTTTGGGTCTGACAGTGGACATGAAGTTTCATATCTGTTAATCAATGATCCATAAATAAAAGCATTTTTGTCACTATATTGAATCCAGCTACATATTGCAATATGTAAGCTGGTTTACTGTTCTTTGTGTGTAACTTTCATCAATTAGAACTTTTCCCTTGCAAGTAAAACGTAAGTCAAAATGGCCTAAGCAAAAAAGAATTTAATGATAATGAAATTATAATTTCTAGGAATAGGTTTATCTTGATGCAGAAGCTCAAACTGTGTCATCCAGAACCTGGCATATTTCCAACTATATTTCCTGGTCTGTTTGCAGATAGGCTCCTCCATTATATAAGCAAGAGAGCTTGAGCAACTCCAAAAACTTATACAATCTCATATTACATTTGGGTGGCAAATTGCATCTCCCCCTATCCCAAAAGTCTCTGGAACCAGTGCAACCACTATAAAAAATGGTATGGAGGCTCCACAAAAATTAAAAATTGAACTACCATATGATCAAGCAATTCCACTTCTTGGTATTCATCTGAAGAATACAAAAACATTAACTCAAAAAGATATATGCATGTTCACTGCAGCATTATTTACAACAGCCAAGACATGGAAATGACCTAAGTGTCCACCAACATATGAATGGATAAAGAATTTGTGGGGCACTTGTGTGTGTGTGTGTGTGTGTGTGTGTGATGATATTCAGCCACAAAAAAATAATGAAATCTTGCCATCTGTGACAACATGAATGGATCCTGAAGGCATTATGCTAAGTGAAATAAGTTAGTGAGTCTGACAGAGAAAGACAAATATCAAATGACCTCACTTATATGTAAAATCTTAAAAAAGAAACACACACACACACACACACACACACACACACACACACACACACACTCACACACATGAACTCATAAATACAGAGAACAGATTGGTGGTTACCAGAGGCAGGGGGTGGCGGTTAGTGAAATGGGTGAAGGGAGTCAAAAGGTACAAACTTCCAGTTACAAAATAAATAAGTCATGAGGATGTAATGTACAGCCTGATCTGTAGTTAATAATATTGCATCGTGTATCTGAAAGCTGCTAAGAGAGTAGATCTTAAAAGTTCTCCTCACAGGAAAAAAAAGTATGTAACTGTGTATGATGACAGATGTTAGCTAACTGTGATGATCATTTCACAATACAAAGACTGAATCACTGCATTGTATGCTTGAGACTAATATAATATTATATGTCAATTATACCCTAATAAAAATATTTTTAAAATAAAAATTATGGATACATATACTGTCTGGCCCAGCAGTTTCACTTCTATGAGTTTACCTGAGAGAATATTGCATAAAGATGCACATTGTTTTAGTGGCAAAAAAGCAAACTGGAAACAACATAAATATCCACCAACCACAGAATAAACAGATTGTGGTATAATCATTACATAGCTTGCAAAGTTACAAAAGAATCTACTTGCCTATCATGAATAAATCTTGAAAACACTGTTGAATGAAGGAAAAAAACCTGTATTTGCATTAGCTCGTTGTTCAGACGATGAAAATAAAATCAAATAAATGTCTAAATTTTAGCTGTTTAACTAAACCTTGAACTCTTTTGATGTTTATCATCATTTCACACATTTCAGTAAAATCAAATCAGACCAATTCATTATTCATATTCCTGGAAGACAGTGGGATAAATGAATTCTTCACTTACAAAAATATTATCTTATTTATAACTGAAATCCCAATGCATAGAAATTCAGTAGAGATAATTAATGGGAGTTAAAGGAGTCTTTTAAAAAGAAGTTCAATGAAGTGGAAATGTCACATAAAAGAAAAGCACAATATGAAAGTTAAAAAAAAAAAACTAGCACAATGAGAGAAGACATGGGACCAAAAAGTGTTCAAAGAATGTCTAAGAGCTTAACCTTCCCGACCTCAGCATAGCTGAAGAAAATAAAACTTATTTAACATTTCTTGGGCTTCAGAATGTATTGTACACTGAAGGAACACAAGATAAATTATTTAGACTGTTTCAACTGAGATTGGCAAAATCCCAACCTGTCATAAACAGGGTTTAAAAAGCTTGATACTGCATAAATAATTCATAGTTTCTAAACCAGAAAATTTTTAAATCTGAAACCCTGCACTGAATAGAAGACTCTATATCAACCACAGGGCACTCATCTCCCTTCAGGAGTTGACTGAGATATTTTATAAAAAGGTCACCATCATAAATAAAAGCACAGTATTTCATCTTTCATTTCCTATTTTCAAAATGTAAACCAAACACAGGATATATAGGAGATATGTCATAGCAATTTCTAAGTAAGCAGAGCAACAGAAACACCACCTATACATTCTTATATTTATTATGCAAACTGCATACCAAATTACCTTGTCTTTTTCTTTTTATAGGAGGTTCGGGTTAATTTTATATTTACCCAAGTTCCATATCATAAAAGATTCCCATGATACAATGTGCTTTTAAAGTTAGGCACAAATTATAAACTCCTTAGGAAGAAATCTGACTACAGAATGTTTCTAGGTTTTTACAAGAATTTATCTTTCACATTTTCTTGCCCACAACAAACGTGACTTAATTTTCTTAATAACTTGCCTTTATCAATTACACCCAAAGCATTCAATTAGGCTAATAATACAGAAGTATCTCTTTCTTCCCACATTCATGTTTCACTGGTTTACATAAAAATTCACTCAGCTTCCATGATGGAAGTAACGACTATAACTGACCAACAGGTTTGGGAACAAGCACATTTTATCTGAGGGAAGAATTAAACACATTAGGACACCTGGTGAGAGTTGACCTGCATTGGCATAGCCATGGCGTTTTATGAGGAGCAGTCAAAATGTTTTACAAGAGAAATAGAGAGCACTGCTTAAGCTGGTGAGTATATTTAGTGGAGGTCAGATAAGAGCACTTCCACGGTATAATAAGGAAAACAGCTACTATCTGTGAGTGTTCACTATGGACCTTGGCACTATTCCAAGTGCTTTACTGACCATCAGTCTGATTTAAATAAATCAGCAGGCGATGAGACAAGTGTTCCATGTGATAATGTCCTTAACACAGAAGCAGATTAACTAATTTTTTTTCAAGAGGGGTCAAGGTAGACTTTCCAGAGTTCCTTTGCATTTAAAACCTTGCATAATTCAGCCCCAAATGCCCTGACTAGTCTTATCTTCCACTGTTTTCCCACTTAAACCTACTACTCCAGCAAGAACATCTAGTCATCATCCCCGTAACAGGGTTGTGTCTACAGCAAAGGGGTTAAGAGAGCTTTGATTTTTCTCACACTGCTGGGTTGTCTCCATACTGTACCTTAATGGCAGTGGGACCATGGCTGGGTTGCTCAGCCTTTTTGAGTCAGTTTCCTTATTTTTTTAAAAAATGGGAATAATACAGTAATGAAGATAGACAATACCTACCTCATAAGTGAAATATTGCCTGTAAGGTACCTGACCAATGCTTGGAACATGCTAAGTGCTCAATAAATGTTGCCTTTTATTATTGTTTTAGAATAGTACTTACACTATTTTATAATATATTAATTATTAATAATTATTAATATTAAGCATTAATTATAAAGAAGTCTGAGGGGCGCCTGGATGGCTCAGTCAGTTAAGCGTCTGCTTTTGGCTTCAGGTCATGATCTCAGGGTCTTGGGATCCAGCCCCACATCAGGCTTCCTGCTCAGCAGGGCGTCTGCTTCTCCCTCTCCCTCTGCTCCTCCCACCCTGCCCGTGTTCACACTGTCTCTCTCTCTCTCTCAGATAAATTTAAAAAAAAAAAAGTTTGAGAACAAATGGGCACTTTCTTCTAATATTTTCTACCACTTAAAATAGGACAACTTTGAATAACCACGTAGCGCTTTTTTCCTTTATGTAATAAAAATATTACCAAATTCTAACACTAATTTATAGCACTCCTGGTTAAAGTAAAAAAGCCTAAAATAAAAAATACACATTTAGGGAGTGCCTGGGTGGCTCAGTCAGTTAAGCGTCTGCCTCCGGCTCAGGTCATGATCTCAGGGTCCTGGGATGAGTCCGGCGTTGGGATCCCTGCTCAGTGGGGAGTCAGCTTCTCCCTTTCTCTCCCTCTGCCCCTCCCCACTACTCATTCTCTCTCTAATAAAAAAATAAATAAATAAAATCTTTAAAAAAATACACATTTAGGCTTTTGAAGTCTCACATAAAGATACCAATATTTTGTTTAGTATCAAGTAAACAACACTCCAAAATAGTCAACAGTGATCAAATATTTCTATGTGTTTAGCACTATGGTAAGTGCTTTATATGGACTATCTCATTCAATGTCCAGAAAACAATGTAAGTAAGCATCACTATTACTATCCGTTTTCTTTTCAGGTGAAGAAAATGAAGCTTAGAGCTCTTAGCAATTTGTCTAAAATCACCTACCCAGTGAATAGTGGAGTCAGGATTTGAACTCAGTCTGACGCCAGAGCCAAAGTTTTAAAGCTCTGTGTTATGCTGCCAGGATTCTCACTGATGAAGATCAAAAATTCAAGGGCTTACAAGGTCAAATCAGAGACCTTCCAGAACAAGGTTGAAGGCTGCAAGTCCTACTGACAATGTTCCTTCTAGCCCTACTCCAAGTGCTGTTTCACAGGAATAGGAGAGATGTTATGATGTATTGGGAAGACCACAGATCGCAGGGTTCTTGAGAAGTAATGTAGATCTGGGATGTTGCACAATCTTTGTGAAAGCTTTTCTTTCCTGAAGGGATCCATTTCAGGACAATGTCTGACTCTCGTGGTTTGAGGAATGCTGAGAACTATAAACTTTTTCTAATGTTCTGCTGGCAAATATCCTGTACTGTAGGGTCCATAGTTATGGTAATGGGGACAGGGATAGAAATGGTTCCTGATTAGCTAACGATGACAGAGTTTTTAATTATAATAATTATTGTGGTTTATTTACTACTATTGTTCCCACTACCTCTCTTGGGTCTTCCTTTATGCCATCTCTTCCCCACTCTCAATTCCTGACATTTCCTATCATTTAAATAAATCTATCAGATTATACCCAGTCACAACCTGGGCAGCTTTTCCTGACTATCCTAGCTGACCATGATTGCTCCTGTACATGAATTCTTATAGTGGTTATTGTCCCCATCCGTTTTCACACTGCTGGCTGGTTTTGCATGCACACTTGCCCTATCTCTACTTACACAAAAATTATAAATTCCTTGAGTATTGCACTATGTCTTATATGTCTCATCACCCTCAGTATCTTCCTTGTGAAACACATTCAACCAAAATACACTGATTTTCTACTTGAAGGAAACATAACCACAGCATAGCAGCATTGGAAATCATTTCGCGTCCGGATCTTTCTTACCCACTCTTGTGATCGGCATACCAAAGAGGAGGAACAAGATGTGATGTGATGGAACAGGCAGGGAATGGGGGCGAGCTTGTTCGTTGAAAGGATTTAGGAGTTCACTCTATGGTCCTGAGAGAAGAAATTTCAGTCACCCCATTGTTAACACAAACAATCCCAAAATGAATAAACAGAAGAAACTAAGCCCAGACTAGTCTCTAAGTTATTAATGCTGGAGACCCTCCAACACAGCGTGAATCAGAAATTCCATGGCCTACATATGAGGTAGCAAGGACAGTGCTCAGGTTACTGAAGAGCCCCTGTCCGAAAAACACAACATCAAAGAAACCAAGGCTCAAAGATGTTAGCTCATTTTTCTCTAAAAACAGAGCTGCTTAACATCAGAGCTTAGGTGAAAATGTGGGTCTCATTTCTTGCACTCTCTCATTGAACAATACACAAATGATTATCAAAAAAGGTTTTATTTTCATTTTATAAGCCTTGACTCATTATGACACTAAAAAAAAATCTAGGGTATAATTAGAACCAATTTAGGATTATTTAAAATAGAATCAAGCTAATAAGCCTCTGCCACAAGTTCCCTTATCCCTCACCTAGGACCTTGACATTTTAATGAAAGATGCAATTTGAATAATTACTTTTTCAAAATATGTATTTGTTTTATTTTTACCTTTAACCTTAACACAAAAGACTGATGGGATATTTCCATTCTCATATAATGGCAAGTAAGGTTTTTCCCATTTTTTTAAATATCAAAATACATTTAAATTTAAGAATAATTTTCAAAATGATGAAATGTTCTGGAAAAAAGAAAATAAGAATTATCGCATGGAAAGCACAGCCACCAAGACATGGAAGTCACCAAGAGGCTAAACAGAAAAGAGCAACCGATTTTCACATATAGCAAAAGATACAAAGTCCTGAGGTTGATGTTAAAGCCATTTTGGTGGTAAACCTGTCTTCAAAACAAAGCTATTTAAAAGTGTATCCTTAATTAAGAAAAATTGAATTTTTCATTAAAAAATATGCACTTAGAACAATCTTGAAGGATTTCTGAGAGTTATTTAGTGAAGACTCACAAAGCCTGTCTTTGAGTCAATTTCAACACCTTCCCTGCCCCTTGCTGCAGCCCAGCAGCCAGTCCACAAGCAAGGTCTGCCTGCTCCATCGACACCAGCATCTATCTCTAGGTCTCCCTGTCTCCAACATCATTCCTCTCTTCCATGTCACTAGCATCTCTTATCCCTGGACTAATAGCATTGCCGCTTTTTCAGTTTACTTTTGCTTTTTCCCCCCTTGGTTGTGGGTACTCACATTTTCTTTTCTATATGTTTATTTTCAAAATTTTATATAATGAATATATTATTTAATAACCATAAAATATGAATGAATGCTTTGAAGATGCATATTCTATATTATTAAATGTTTATACTTATATATTTGTTACATAAATGTAATATATTTTATAAAATACAGATTTAGCACTGAGCCACTTTCATGCCACCCTCATTTATCCACTCCACAAAACTGCCTTATCAAGGTCATGAATGACCTCCACATTACCAAGCCCAGTGGTCAGTTCTCAGGCTTCATCTCATCTGATCCGTTGGCAGCATTTAACACTCTCTCTTCCTTGAAAAATTTTATTTGATTTCCAGTATACCCAGTGCTCCCGGTTTTCCTTTTACTTTCTTGGCTGCCTCCTTCTTTACTGTCTCCTCCTCTTCTCCCTAACTTAACAATACCCCAGGACTCAATCCTTGAACTGCCTCTTCACTCCCTCTGTAATCCAATCTCATAGCTTTAATAACTGAAACCTCCTAAATGTGTATCTTCTGCCCAGACCTCTCCCCTGAAAATCCCGCTCATATGGCCAACTCCCTACCTACCCCCCACACTTAGATGTCTTAGGCATCCCAATAAATTTCATCCTGGAAATTCCCTTGGCCTCTTATCAATGTTGTAACCCTTATTTTCAGGACCCCACATCACTTACCTGGTTTGTATCTTTGTTTTGGTGAAAATTCCATAGTAAATTTCTAAGAAAGGATGCATCAGAGGCAAATGATTTGAGGCCTTGCTTTCGGAAGTATCTTTATTCTATCTTCACACTTGATTGGCAGTTTGGCTGAAAATAAAATTTCAAGAAATGTCCCATCTCTATTTGTTTGTGCTCTATCTTCCAGAAATTTCTCAAAAGTTGTAATGAATTTTTTTTTAAATTACTGTTCCAAATTTTTTTCCCCAAGGACTCTTTTTATTCTCCGAAGGTACTTTTGTTTCTAGTACCCTTTTCTTGTTGAGGTTATGCAGTACCTTTTATGGTACTTAATACTAATGTCAAATAACATCTGATTCTCCTCTTGTTGAAGACTCAGGTGGGATTGCACTTTCTTGTCCCTTGAAGTTAGCATGGCCATAAGTCTTGCTTTGGCCAAATAATTTGAGAGTAAGTGAGTCTTGTCATTTCTAGATGGAAATATTTAACTCCAGTGCTGAAATCCTCAGCCTCTCTTCCTTATGATAGTGATGGTGTAAGCATGTATTGATACGAAGATCAAAGCAGCTTGGAATACATAGAAAACAGCAGCCCAGGAGAGAAGTGTGGATCTGCAGCAGTGTACGAACAAGCAAAAAAAAAAAAGTTTGTATTTAGGCACCCAGATTTGGGGGTTGTTTGTTATCACAGTCTATGGTATGCTATCCTGATTGATTCAATCATTGGTACCACAAGTGGGGTACTACCATAACAAACATCAAATATATAACATAGGTTTCGTGGATAGATAGCAGGTGCTGAAGAAATGGATTATCAGAGGCAGGAAACATGGTGATTCATGCTATGTAATTACAAAATCATTGGTACAACTATGAACCAGGAGTCAGACTGTATTGTTATTGATCTCACAGTTCCGAAGGCAGGGGTAGGAAAAACAGAACTGAATTCTGTGACAGGTTTCTGTGGGTAGTGTTTGACAAGATACAAGAAATAGATGAGGAAAAAATTGTCCAGCCTTCAAGTAGGAAAGAAAAGAAAGAAAAAGAGTCCAGAAATCTGAGGACATGTTAGGAAGTAACTAATTTTCTAAACACAAGCAGTAAGACATAAAATTGAGAAAGTCCTAAAATTAGGGAGGCTCATTAAAACTCAATCTTAAGAAAGGATTAAAGTTATGATATAGTTGCCATAACCATTATCAAAGCCTCTGCATAGTTTAAGTGTTCTTGGATCACCCAGTAAATTCTTTTAATTAGATAAAAACCATAAGGAGATGCTAAACAATGCCTCTTATTGAAATCTAATAGACCCAAAATCTTAAGCTGCTAAATTTCCTCAGAGATGAATGCTCCAATCTCCTGTCCGGGAAGGATTAGCCTATCTAGGAATAATTTCACTGAGTGGAGGAAGGCAGAGAGCTGAAAGCTTTCCATTCAATATAAACACTTTCATTTAATCTCATGTTCTTCAGGATGACACCCAAAGCTCCAGAGAATAAATCTCTATTCTCCGGTTCAATACACATAATGTAGCTATTGTTGTCTCCCATCCCATAGGGATTTTTTTTCTGTCTGAGTTCATTCCTTTTTGTCCCTTCTCTGTCATTTTTGTGGAGTTATGGGAGAGGATAAAGGAAAACATAAGTGTCCAATGAACCATATTTAACCAGAAGTCTACAATAGCCCTTACCTGATCTCTTCAGTGCCCTATAAACTGTTCTCAACACCATAGCCAGAATGATCCTTAAAACATAATTCATATTTCCTTATATTAAACCCTCTTGTATATCCATTGCATTAGAATAAAATCCAATTCCCTCACTCCCACCAACCATGATCTACAAGTCCACACATGATCTGAACCTTGCAGATGTTTTATCACGTCTCACACATTATCTCATTTTCTATGTGTAAGCCACTCTAGATTTGTGTATGTTCCTTGAACATGGCGAGATTCATCTCTACCTTAGGGCTGTGTTCTCTTGCTGTTTCTTCTAGGAATCCTCTGTCCCTAAGTTAGTACAGGGCCAGTTCTTTTTCATTTAGTTCTCAGCTCAAATATGACCTCTTCAGAGATGTTTACAACAGCCTGATTCCACCCCACTCCCAGTCTCTATATATCATACCCCCTGGTTTTATTTCTTTCTTACAGTACTTAATAATTCAGTAACTATACAGTAATTAATAATTATCCCATTCATTTATGTTACATATCCATTATCTGTCTCCTTCCAGTCAAACCCCTTACAAAAGAATGTGAACTTAAGAGACCTTGTTCGTCTCATTCATCAATATTTACCTAGTATGGAATATTACCTGGCAAGATTAGGCACCTAGCGTATCTTTAAATTAATAAACACGACTAAGCAAATGATTTCTATATTATGCTCTAAATTAGAATTATTTATGCACTTCATTTATCATTTAACTCTGTCAAATTGAACTTTAAAAAAAGTATGTATTTCTCCTTTCTCGCCAAGATAAAAATATAACTTGCCTAAGTCTTGCTGAGGACTGCAAGAAATATGGGATAAAATACTACTACTACTACTAATAGTAATGGTCAGAGAGCCATAAAGACAATAACTGAAGGAGCAAGATCATGGACAGAAAAAAACCACAAATCAGTAAACCAGTGTTCTGTGAATTCATTTTTCCTTGAGGTATTTGTCAATTGCAGAACAGCAATTACAAGATTAGAGACCAGAATTCCTAGCAAAGAAAAACCCCTAATAGGCAGTAGAGAGCCCAGCAGAGCTTTTGGCAATATTATTGCAGAGAGAAAGAAGTGCAGAACACCAGAAAGAGTAAGTATGAAGAAAAATATAAACAAACATTAATTGTACTAAACAGTAATAAAGTCTTGTGAAGATTTAGGTATATGTAGGATTTCAATGACTTTAAAAAATAACAAATGGCAGGATTAGCGGGAGTAAATGTAGTTTAAATATTCTAAGCAGAGCATGTGTCTAGGAAGTAGAAAAATACAAGTTTCTATTTGACTTTATTCAGCAATGAGTGCATATTTTAAACACTAAGGTAACTACTAAGAGAAGAGAAAAAAATAGTGTGTAACTAAGAGTACAAAAAAAGAAAGATAAAAACAAGTGGGAAATTAGGAAATAAATAAGATTGTAGATATAAATTCAAATAAATCAGTAATTAGTAATTGGATTAATTAGTGCAATTAAGAGACTGATATCCAATTTGGTTTAAAAAAAGACTAATGCTGATTATGAGTCAGACTTTAAACATGAGAACACAGGTAGAAAGGCAAAGATGGAAAACATGCAAATAAGAACAAAGGGGATGTTATTGTAGCTATTCTAGTATGGCAAAATATTCTTAAAGACAAGAAGTATTTCTAAAGATAAAGACCACTCTTTTAAAATGATTAAATAATCAATTTACCGGGGACATATAACAATTCTGAATTTATATGCACTCAATAATGTAGATTCACATATATAAATGTGCATGAGTGGGAGTCTTTAATATATCTCTCTCAATAACTGATAAAAGAAATACAAAAATCCAGTAAAGATCTGACAGACTATACATGTATGTGTACACACATGCACACACATGAATTTATATATATATAAATATATATGATACACATACACACACAGAATCCTGCCCTAAGAATGGCAGGATATATATTATTTTCAGGAACAGTACAACATCAGTGTAACATTTATCAAAATAAAACATATGTTGATCCATAAAGCAAATATCAACACAGGTAAAGAATTGGGATTTTTCAGAGTATCATCTATGGCCACAAAGTAATTAACTAGAATCCAACAACAAGAAAACTAGAAAATCTCCACATTTTGTAAAAATGAGGGGATAGACTTCTGCAGCCATGAATCAAAGATACCTAGTAAGACTAATAAGAAAAAAATATATGTTGGGAAGATCCAAGGAACCAATAATAGAAATGAAAAGGATGACACCATGCCACACATCATACAAATATTTAAAGAGATGAGATGATTTTATGAAAAAACCCATACCAATAAATTTGAAAATTTAGATGTAGACAAATTTCTACAAAAGCTTAACTCAGCAAAAAGAAAGAAGTCTGAATTTTCTTGTATTTTTCAAGATATTAAATCTGTAATTTAAAACCTCCACACAAAGAAATCTCTAGACTTATATAATATATAACATCATCAGAGACAAAATTTCGAGGAAGAAACATCAATCCTGATCTTGCACAAATGCTTCCAGAAGTTAGAAAAAGAGAATGATTTCTCAAATCATTTTATGAAGTCACTATAAAGCAAAATCTAATTGGGCATCACAAGTTAGGAAAATCATAAGCTAACTTCTATCAAGCATGTATGCAAAACCCCTAAGTAAGCAAACCTAACCCAGCAATATATAAAAAGGATAACACACATCATGACTCTAGGGAGTATTCCAGAAATATGAGATCAGTTTAACATCTGAAAATCAATCAGTGTAATTTTCCACAGTAACAGAATAACAAAGAATTATAAAAACAGTTCAATAAATGCATAAAAATATTTGCTAGAAGAAAACACTCCCAGCAAACATAATTTTTTTAAAGATTTTATTTATTTATTTGACAGAGAGAGAGAGAGAGCACAAGCAGGGGGAGCAGCAGAGGGAGAGGGAGAAGCAGGCTCCCCGCTGAGCAGGGAGCCTGATGTGGGGCTTGATCCCAGGACCGTGGGATCATGACCTGAGCCCAAGGCAGACGCTTAACCGACTGAGCCACCCAGGCGCCCCTCAAACATAATTTCTATGGGTGAATTTTTGAAAGCTTTCTCTCTAAGATTAGGAATAGGAAAAAGGTACTCCTATCACTACTTCTGTCCAACTTTTATCCTTTCCTCCCCACCTCCAGTGTTTTATTTATTTATTGTGTTTTTGATCAAGTGTGTATGGTTTAACTTACATTACCAAAATGTGCAAATAGGAGGTGCTATAATATTTGAACATGGAGCAAAATCCTCTTCTCAAGGACATTCTGACAGTTTTTCAAATGGGTAAAATACATTGTTACTGAAAGTTATCTGTTCTATCTCTTAAGCACAATTACTCCAATCTATATAAAGATTTTTTTCATTTGATTTGGGAGACACCAAACGCTAAGTGTGACCTTGGGCAAAGACACTTCATTGCATAAACTGTTCCTGGCTCACAGAGTTGCCATTGCTTGGAACGGGGCCTAGTGAAGAGTAAGTGTTATATAAGTACTTATTAAATAAGTAAATAAAACTACTGATCCATCTGCTATAAATACGTTAAGCATGTAACTTGAAAATAAGACATTCACAATAAAAATTAAAAAGACTCCATGACCTCCTTATATATAGGCGGGTCTCTGTTACTTTATATGATAACAAATCCAATTCAATAAGATTACCTTCAAAATACTATATATACTCTTCATTCATATTTGAGTACCTTAAGCTGCTTTAGCACTCCCCTCTGAAGCTCTTATCTAAGAAGCAGGCCTTAATAAAGCTCTGAGACATTCATCTGGTCCATGCCCTCAAGCTTTGGGGACAAGGCCTTTTTCTAGATTCAACACAATTGGATGTCCTGTTGAATTAACTGTCCCTGCCAGTCATCTCTGCATGGAACCATGAGGCAGACTCACCTTATTTGTAAGGCACCACCTACCAGGCCCTTCAAAGTACTGCGGAAAATACATGATGAATAATAAAACACACAAACAGAAAAGGCCAAAACTAGCTCTCAACAATATGCATTTCTTGCTGATCTGAATAGGAAAGAAGGGAAAAAAGCGTCTTATATATAATATATATCAATACCACATTATTATAGAAATTGCATAAAAAATTGTATGTAGTAAGTTTCACCAAAATTGATGACTTACATTTTATAAATGCAAAGCAAATAGTTATTCTAAAATAGTTGAATGCCTAGATAGTATTCTGTATATTGTTTATGACTGTTTTCCCTCATATTTTGCTTATTCTACCTATGTGCTTTGGACTAAATTGTATCCACCCCTCCCCCCTCAAATTCATATATTGAAGCCTAGTGTGATGGTATATGGAGATGGGACCTTTGGGAAGTAATTAAGTTGAGATAAGACCATGAGGGTAGGACCCTCAAGATGGGATTAGTGCCCTTATAGGAAGACACCAGAGAGTGTACTCTCTCTCTCTCTTTCCCTTTCCCTCTCTCTCTTTCCCTTTCCCTCTCTCTCTGTTGCTCGCTCACTTGCTCTCACTCGCTCTCTCTTTGGCATGTGAAGATAAGGTTCAAGAGTCATCTAGATGCCAGGAAAAGAGTCCTCATTAGAACCTGGCCATACTGGCACTCTAATCTTGGATTTCTAGCCTCCAGAACTGTGATAAAAATGACATTTTTTGTTGTTTAAGCTGCCTGGTCTATGGTATTCTATGTGGCAGCCTGAGCTGACTAAGACACTATGTACTATGTTGTGGAGGTTCAAAACACTGCCTTTTGAATCTTAGCTGTTTTGTTTCCTGGTTTATGACCAAGGACAAGTCGCCTTAACTTTTTTCAGATTAACTCTGTTTATCTGTTCAACACGGAAAATGTTTGTTCTGTCTTCTGCACAGACTTTTTAGAAGAAAACGATCAGTTGTTTTCTTATACACTAACGATGCAATTGTAGAAAGAGAAATTAGAGAAATGATTCCATTTACAATAGCACTAAAAAACATAAGATACCTCAGAATAAACCTAACCAAAGAGGTTTATTCTCTAGGAAATACAGAATGCTTATGAAAGAAATTGAAGAAAACACAAAAAGATGGGAAAACATTCCATGCTCATGGACCAGAAGAATAAACACTGTTAAAAATGTCTATGCTACCCAGGGCAATCTATACCTTCAATGCCATCCCGATCAAAATTCCAATGACATTTTTCAAAGTGCTGGAACAAACAATCCTAAAATTTGTATGGAATCAGAAAAGACCCCGAATCACCAAGGAAATGTTGAAAAAGAAAAACAAAGCTAGGGGTATCACATTGCCCGATTTAAGCTATATTACAAAGCAGTGATCACCAAGACAGCATGGTACTGGCACAAAAACAGACATATAGACCAGTGGAACAGAATCGAGAGCCCAGATATGGACCCTCAACTCTACAGTCAAATAATCTTCAACAAAGCAGGAAAAAATATGCAATGGAAAAAAGACAGTCTCTTCAACAAATGGTGCTGGGAAAATTGGACAGCTATATACAGAAGAATGAAACTCGACCATTCTCTAACACCATACGCAAAGATAAACTCAAAATGGATGAACGACCTCAATGTGAGACAGGAATCCATCAAAATCCTAGAAGAGAACATAGGCTGTAACCTCTCTGACATCAACTTTCAAGATACATCTCCAAAGGCTAGTGAAACAAAAGCAAAAATGAACTTTTGGGACTTCATCAAGATAAAACAGCTTCTGTACAGCAAAGGAAACTGTCAACAAAACAAAGAGGCAACCCACAGAATGGGAGAAGATATTTGCAAATGACACTACAGATAAAGGGCTGGTATCCAAGATCTATAAAGAACTTCTCAAACTCAACACCCCAAAAAATAAGCCAAAAAATGGGCAGAAGACATGAACAGACACTTCTCCAAAGAAGACATACAAATGGCTAACAGACACATGAAAAAATGTTCATCACCTGTAGCCATCAGGGAAATTCAAATCAAAACCACACTGAGATAGCACCTTACACCAGTTAGAATGGCAAAAATTGACAAGGCAAGAAACAACAAATGTTGGAGAGGTTGTGGAGAAAGGGGAACCCTCTTACAGCATTGGTGGAAATGCAGGTTGGTAGAGCCACTTTGGAAAACAGTGTGGAGGTGCCTCAGAAAATTAAAAATAGAGCTACCCTATGACCCAGCAATTTCACTACCAGGTATTTACCCCAAAGACACAGATGTAGTGAAGAGAAGGGCCATATGCACCCCAATGTTCATAGCAGCAATGTCCACAATAGCCAAACTGTGGAAAGAGCCAAGATGCCCTGCAACAGATGAATGGATAAAGAAGATGTGGTCCATATATACAATGGAATATTACTCAGCCATCAGAAAAGATGAATACCCAACTTTTATATCAACATGGACGGGACTGAAGGAGATTATGCTAAGTGAAATAAGTCAAGCAGAGAAAGTCAATTATCATATGGTTTCACTTGTTTGTGGAACATAAGGAATAGCATGGAGGACATTAGGAGAAGGAAGGGAAACATGAAGGGGGGTAAATCGGAGGGAGAGATGAACCATGAGAGACTATGGGCTCTGGGAAACAAACAGGGTTCTAGAGGGCAGGGGGTGAGGGGATGGGTTAGCCCAGTGATGGGTATTAAGGAGGGCACGTACTGCATGGAGCACTGGGTGTTATAAGAAAACAATGAATCATGTATGACTATATCAAAAACTAATGATGTATGGTGACTAACATAACATAATAAAATAAAATTTTAAAAAAAGAAAAGAAAATGATATATATGAAAACTCTTGTGAAAATTGGAGAGAACATTTTCTAAAGCTATTTCTAAATAGCTGAGGGTTAGGACTTCAATATATGAAGTTCCTATCTTCTACAGATAAAGGGCTGGTATCCGAGATACTTATATCTATATAAGTTTTAATAGGCATTTTATACATAACCCAAATAATCATAGAACACATGCACTGCAGAACCTGAGAAGGGTCACTTTCACAGACTTCCTCAAGTTGTTAGACCATTTGCCCTATATGTCAAGTGGCAGGACCATAGTTCTCCCTCCTATGTCTTTCTAGGAGAGCTAATTGGGGGGGGGGGGTCCTCACAGACTGTGAGGCTCCACTGCTCAACTCTTCCTGTTGCTGCTGTACTCTATTACTTCCAGTATACCTGTGATAACGTAATATGGATGCTGATGTCATACTAAGATCACTGTTATATGCTTAATTGTGCCCTTCTGAAATTCATATATTGAAGTCCTAACCCTCAGTACCTCAAGAATGTGACTGTACTTGAACATAGGGCCATTAAAGAGCTAATTAAGCTAAAATGAGGTCATATGGGTGGGCTTAATCCAATACGACTGGTGTCCTTATAAGAAGTGGAAATTAGGACACAGACATTGTGTGCACAAAAAGAAAAGACCACGTGAAGGCATAGGGAAAAGATGGCCATCTGTAAGCCAAGAAGAGAGGTCTTGAGAAACCAAACCTATCCACATCTTGATCTTACACTTCCAGCCTTCAGAACCACGAGAAAATTAACTTTGGTTGTTTAAACCAACCAGTCTGTGTTTTGTTTTTTGTTTTGTTTTGTTTTGTTTTGTTATGGCAGCCATAGCAAACTAATATAGTGACCCTAAGTATAGTACTGCCTCAAGCTTGATCTTGAGCATCCCATCTGCCATTCTTCCTTCTCCACTTCTGCTGATATAGACCCGCACCCTCAACAATACATTGTCTCGTTCCTCTCCACCCTCTTTTAATTCCTAGTTTCTGCAGAGGGCCTCTAGAAACACAATTCCCTCTATATCACCTAGCATTTTCCATAAGATGCATAAAGGCTTTTAAAAGGCAGTCACAGGGGAGCTGGAGTCAGAGAGGTCTCAAGAGCAGCTTGAAGCTGCTTATCTTAAACTACAGCTTCTTCTTAACCTTCAGAACCTCTGTTAAGGAGAAAAAATGTTCTTTACCCTGTAAGATTCTTCTAGCTAGTCTAAGAATTAAATATGACATAAGACAGATTAACAGAAGAAAATCAAGCAAAAGTTTAATAACATGTATACCTCCTGTATACCTAGAAGAGACTCAGGAAAACTAAGTAACTCTCCAAAATGACCTAAGCCATCACCCCAAATACCATCTTCAAATAAAGACAAAAGTTGTTGGGAGTGGGGAGACAATTATGGGAGGTTACTAGGAAAAGCAGAGTAAACAATGGTAAGATTGTTACACAGATTTAAATACACTCTTTCTCCATTGATAACAGTTTCTAGAGATTCAGAGTCATCCCCCACTTTCTGGTGCAGCCAGGTAGACACTTACAAGTGAAGATTTCTCTTATACATGCAATGTCTCTTACAAAAGGTTAACTTTTACTTACTTATCAAAGCTTCTCTTGTGTCTGCAGTTTTTTAAAAATAACCAGCTTAAAATAATCAATATGCCAGGACTCCTGGAAAGCTGGTAGAGTAGGAGGATCCTGAGCTTACCTCATCCCATGGACACACTGAGATAACAGCTACATCAGTGCAACTCTGAAAACTACCCAGAAACTTGCCAAGCAGATTTTCCATAATTAATTGTAGAGAGGAGGGGCAGGGATGCGGTTGGGAGCCAAATCCCAGGTGAGACTATCACCTCAAATGGGATGGACACCACAAACACAGAAAAGTAAAAGGATCAGACCCTACACCAGGCACCCCAGGCATGGGGAACCCAAAAAGGGTTGGGTTCCCATAACATTTTGGTTTTCAAAACCAGTGAGGCTAACTTTGTGAGTTTTTTTCAATCAGTGGGGCTTAACTCTAGGTATTTCAAAAATCAGCAAGCTTAGCTCTAGGAGTTCCAGTGAGTAATAGGAAATTGAGCCCCCACATTTAAAGAGCCAGCATAACAAAAACAATGACCACATACAGCATAGAAGAAGCAGTTTGAAATGTACCTGGGATATAGGACATTTATTTACTAATCTCAGAATGTGTGCTAGAGGAGCAGGGATCTGGGAGAGATTTCTCCAAGAACAAAAGTGTTGATGGGCACAATTTCCCACTCTCCTCCAGCCCAGATACCAAGACACTTGCAGAAATCAGCAGGTACACTCTCCACCTATCTTGCTAGCTCTGCCTGCCCTGCCCCCATGTTCTCCTGTAGATCAACCCCATCCAACATGCCTCACTCTGTAGGCATCCCTTCAAAACAGCTCCTGCCCTGACAAACCTTGCAAACAACCCCAGCAGGGATCAGCACCACTCCAAAGTGACTCCTGCCTTGGGGAGAGGGGAAGATAACTACACACATCAGTGTACCCACAGCCTCAGCAGCCTCAGCAGCCAAACATTATAGCTGGCAGCACAGAGAGTGTCCCACTAATCAGTGCCACTGAAACCCTGGCAAACAGACTCGGGGCAGGGATCTGGTCTGACTGCTGGCCCTACTCTCCAATGAAAACCTCTCAGGGGGCAGCACAGGGAGAGAGCCTGCAGTTCAGTGTGACTGCAGCCCTGAAAAATGGGCTGAGGGCAGGCATATGGTCTGACTGCTAACACCATACAACTACAAGCCCCACACAGGCTCCTTAACAGCACAGGGACCAAACCCTACCTAGTATGTCCACAACAGGCAAAGTGGGCCACTGCAGCCTACTGGACTGAAGGCAAACGTGGTTCAGCCACAATGGTAAGAAACATGCAGCCCACATTAGAGACACCCCTGAAGTTCCTGGTTCCAGTGACAGGGGACACTGCATAGGGCACCACAGGACTTTATCACAAGGCCACTGATTTCATAGATAACTTTCCTAATACATAGAAACAAACACAGAGAGTTAGACAAAAAGAGGAGAGAGAGAGAGGAATATGTCCCAAATGAAAGAATAGGATAAAACTACAGCAAAAGAGCCAAAGGAAACAGGGTTAACCAATATGCCTGATAAAGAATTCAAAGTAATGGTCATAAATATACTCACTGGACTTGAGAAAAGAATGGAAAATCTCAGTGAGACCTTCAACAAAGAGACAGAAAAAATAATAAAGAACAAATCAGAGATGAAGAAGTCAATAACTGAAAATTTAAAAATATACTAAAGGGAATCAACAGCAGATTAGAGGAAGCAGAAGGATAGATTAGTGGTCTGAAAGAATAATGGGAAGCCACCAAGCCAAATAGCAAAAAGAAAAAAGGAATAATAAAAACTGAAAATAGGTCAAGGGAATTGAGCAACATCATCTAGTGTAATAACATTCACATTATAGGGATCCCATTATGCGGATAAGGAAAAGCAAGAGAGAAGGGGGCAGAAAATTTATGTGAATAAATAACAGCTGAAAATGTCCCTAATCTGGGGAAGGAAACACACAACCAGATCCAGGAGGCACAGAGAGCACCCAGCAAAATAAACAGGAAGAAGTCAACACCAAGACACATAATCATTAAAATGACAAAAAGTAATGTTAAAGAGAATTTTAAAGGCAGCAATAGAAAACAGTTAAATACAAGGGAAATCCCATGAGGCTATGAGCTTATTTTTCAGCAAAAACTTTGCAGGCCTTTAAAAGGGAGTGGTATGATGGATTTGAAGTACTGGGGCAGGGGGGCGGGGGGGCAGGAACCTGACCAAGAATACTCTACCCCACAAGATTATCATTCAGAATAGGAGAGATAAAGAGTTTCTCAGACAAAAAAATAATAATAATAATTAAAGGAGTTCATTACCATTAAATCAGCCTTACAAGAAATGTTAAAGAGAATTCTTTGAGTGGAAAGGCCATAATCAGAATTAAGAAAATTATGAAAGGAAAAAGTTTCACAGGTAAATGCAAACATAGAGTAAAAGTAGATTAATCACTTAAAACACCAGTATGAATGTTAAAGCACAAAAGTAGTAAAATCATTTATATCTACAGAAATCAGTCAAGATGTTTTATATGAACTTAATGGAAACCACAAATCAAAAACCTATAATAGATACACAAAATAATAAAGAAAAAAATTCAAGAATAACACTAATGAAAGTTATCAAAATACAAGGGAATAGAGCAAAACAAGAAGAAAAGAACAGAGAAGAACTATGAAAACAATCATAAAACAAGTAACAAAATGATAATAAGTACATACCTATCAATAATTACTTTAAATGTAACTGGACTGCAGGGGAAGCAAGATGGCAGAGGAGTAGGAGATCTAAATTTCATCTGGTCCCAGGAATTCAGCTAGACAGGTATCAAACCATTCTGAACACCTACAAACTCAATAGGAGATTGAAGAAAAGAATAGCTGCAACTCTATGAACAGAAAAGTGACCACTTTCTGGAAGGTAGTGTGGAGCAGTGAATCCGAGGTGATATTTGGGAAGATAGACCTCGGGGAGAGGGAGCCTCCATCAGCCAGCTACCCGCAAGTGATAGAGCCGAGGAGCACAAAATTGGAACTTTTAGAAGTCGGCCCCACTGAGGGATATCGCTCCAGTGGCTAAGCAGGGGGTGGAACCTTTGCTGGGACTGTGTGGTCTCAGGACCCTCGGGGTCACAGAAAGACCGGGGGTGCCTGAATGCAGCAGAGCTCTCAGGTATCAGAGCGGGGAAGCCAGCTACAAAGACAGAGCTGAGGAGTGGGCTCTCAGCTCGGGGTTGCCATAAACAGTGATCCACGGCACAGTCGGGCCACTGATCCTCCAGCAGGGACCCAACAAGCAGCAGATCTCGGGAGACTCCACTTCCTCCACCAGAAGGAGTGGCGCGGCAGCGCACTGCAGGAATTTGCTGGGTTTGGAGACTGCAAACGGGGTTGTGTGCAAGAGACAGAAATGCTGGGTCACAGGCTGGGTGAGCACAGAGAGTGGCAGGAGACCGGAGAGATGGGAGTGATTGACTGCTTTTCTCTGGGGGCTAAATAAGGACTGGGGCCCCGAGTTCTCAGCTCCTCCAGGGTGGAGATTGGGAGGCTGCCATTTTCATTCTCGTCCTCTAAAGCACTACGGAAAGCTTTCAGGGAACAAAAGCTACAGAAAGGAAACCCAAGCAGATTACCAAGCTTGGCCCCTGGCAAGCGCGGTGCACTTCTGCCTCAGGCAAAGACGTCTGAGAAATCATTGCAACAGGCCCCTCCCCCAGAAGATCAGCAAGAACAGCCAGCCAAGACCAAGTTTACCGATCAATGAGAACTGCAAAGCTCCAGCACTAGGGGAATACAGCACATAGAATCCATGACTTTTTTCCCCATGATTCTTTAGTATTTCAAAGTTAATTTTTTTAATTTTCTTTATTTTTTCTTTTTCTATTTTTTTGAATTTTTCTTTTTTCCTTTTTGAATGAACATCTTATCAATTTTTTTAAAATCTTTTTTAATTTTCATTTTTAGAGTCATATTCTATCCCTTCATTGTAGTCAACATTATTTTTTGTATATATATAAATATAAGTAAGTTTTTCTCTCTTTAAAATTTTGGGATACAGTTTCTTCTAACAGATCAAAATATACCCTAAATCTCTAGTGTATGGCTTTGTTCTAGTTTGTTCTAGTCTCCAGCCGGATCACATTCTCTTTTTTTTTTTTTTTTTTTTTAGTTTTTCTTCTTTCTTTTTTCAACCAACTTCTTATCAATTCCTTTTATAAAATCTTTTATAATTTTCATCTTTACAGTCATATTCCAACCCTTCATCGTATTTACCCTTATTTTTGTACACATGTAAGTTTTTCTTTCTTTAAAATTTTGGGAGGCAGTTTCTTCTAACAGATCAAAATATGCCCAAAATCTAGTCTGTGGCACTGATCTATTCACCAGCCTGAACAAATTGTTTTTTTTTTTTCCTTTTTCTTTACCTTTCTTTTCCCCATGGTTTCAGGTTTCTTCTGATTTATTTAGTTTATATTTTTCTGAAGTCATTGTTACCCTGTTAGCATTTTGTTCTCTCATTCATCTATTATCCTCTGGACAAAATGACAAGACAGAAAAACTCACCTCAAAAAATAGAACAAGAGGTATTACCGACTGCCAGGGACCTAATCAATATGGACATTAGTAAGATGTCGGAACTAGAGTTAAGAATGACGATTATAAAGACACTAGCTGGGCTTAAAAAAAGCGTGGAAGATACTAGAGAATCCCTTTCTAGAGAAATAAAAACTAAAATCTAACCAAGTCAAAATCAAAAAGGCTATTAATGAGGTGCAATTAAAAATGGAGGCTCTAACTGCTAGGATAAATGAGGCAGAAGAGAGAATTAGTGATATAGAAGAACAATTGATGGAGAATAAAGAAGCTGAGAAAAAGAGAGATAAGCAACTCTGGATTACGAGGGCAGAACTCGAGAGATATGTGATACCATAAGACGAAACAATATTAGAATAATGGGGATCCCCGAAGAAGAAGAGAGAGAGGGGCAGAAGGTAGAGTGGAGCAAATTATAGCAGAGAACTCCCTAATTTGGGGAAGGAAAACAGGCATCAAAATCGAGGAGGCACAGAGAAACCCAAAAAAATCAATAAAAATAGGTCAACACCCCGACATCTATTAGTAAACCTTACCAGTCTCAGAGACAAAGAGAAAATCCTGAAAGCAGCTCGGGACAAGAGGTCTGTAACCTACAATTAGATTGGCAACAGACCTATCCACAGAGACCTGGCAGGCCAGAAAGGACTGGCATGATATATTCAGAGCACTAAATGAGATAAATATGCAGCCAAGAATACTATATCCAGCTAGGCTGTCATTGAAAATACAAGGAGAGATCAAAAGCTTCCAGGACAAACAAAAACTAAAAGAATTTGCAAACACCAAACCAGACCTACAAGAAATATTGGAAGGGGTGCTCTAAGCAAAGAGAGAGCCTAAAAGTAACACAGACCAGAAAGGAACACAGACAATATAGAGTAACAGTCACCTTACAGGCAATACAATGGTATTAAATTCATATCTTTTCGATAGTTACCCTGAATGTAAATGGGCTAAATGCCCCAATCAAAAGACACAGGGTATCAGATTGGATAAAAAAACAAGACCCATCGATATGCTGCCTGCAAGAGACTCATTTTAGACCCAAAGACACCTCCATATTAAATGTGAGGGGGTGGAAAATCATTTACCATGCTAATGGACATCAAACGAAAGCTGGGGTGGCAATCCTTACATCCAACAAATTAGATTTTAAACCAAACACTATAGATAGCAGAGGGGAAGAATGAAGGGGAGGAAGTTGGAGGGGGAGACAAACCATGAGAGACGATGGACTCTGAAAAACAAACTGAGGGTTCTAGAGGGGAGGAGGGTGGGGGGATGGGTTAGCCTGGTGATGGGTATTAAAGAGGGCACATTCTGAGTGCAGCACGGGTGTTATGCACAAACAATGAATCATGGAACACTACATCAAAAACTAATGATGTCATGTATGGTGATTAACATAACAATAAAAAAATTTAAAAAAAAAATAAATAAACCAAACACTATAATAAGAGATGAGGAAGGACACTATATCATACCTAAAGGGTCTATCCAACAAGACAATCTAACAATTGTAAATATCTATGCCCCTAACATGGGAGTAGCCAATCATATAAGCCAATTAATAACAGAAGCAAAGAAACACATCGACAACAATACAATAATAGCAGGGAACTTTAACACCCCCCCTCACTGAAATGGACAGATCATCTAAGCAAAAGATCAACAAGGAAATAAACGCTTTAAATGACACACTGGACCAGATGCACTTCACAGATATATTCAGAACATTTCATCCCAAAGCAACAGAATACACATTCTTCTCTAGTGCCCATGGAACATTCTCCAGAATAGATCACATCCTACATCACAAATCAGGTCTCAACTGGTACCAAAAGACTGGGATCATTCCCTGCATATTTTCAGACCACAATGCTTTGAAACTAGAACTCAATCACAAGAGGAAAGTCGGAAAGAACTCACATACATGGAGGCTAAATAGCATCCTACTAAAGAATGAATGGGTCAACCAGGAAATTAAAGAAGAATTTAAAAAAATTCATGGAAACAATTGAAAATGAAAACACAACTGTTCAAAATCTTTGTGATGAAGCAAAGGCAGTCCTGAGAGGAAAGTATATAGCAATACAAGCCTTTCTCAAGAAACAAGAAAGGTCTCAAATACACAATCTAATCCTACACCTAAAGGAGGTGGAAAAACAACAGCAAATACAGCCCAAACCCAACAAGAGAAGAGAAATAATAAAGATCAGAGCAGAAATCAATGAAATAAAAGCCAAAAGAATAGGAGAACAGATCAATAAAACTAGAAGCTGGTTCTTTGAAAGAATTATTAGATTGATAAACCCCTGGCCAGACTTATCAAAAAGAAATGAGAAACAACCCAAATAATAAAATCAGGAATGAAAGAGGAGTGATCACAACCAACACCAAAGAAATATAAACAATTATAAGAACATATTATGAGCAACTCTATGCCAGCAAATTAGACAATCTGAAAGAAATGGATGCATTCCTAGAGACCTATAAACTACCAAAACTGAACCAGGAAGAAATAGAAAACCTGAACAGACCCATAATCACTAAGGAAATTGAAGCACTCATCAAAAATCTCCCAACAAACAAGAGCCCAGGGCCAGATAGCTTCCCAGGGGAATTCTACCAAACATTTAAAGAAGAATTAATACCTATTCTTCTGAAACTGTTCCAAAAAATAGAAATGGAAGGAAAACTTCCAAACTCATTTTACAAGGCCAGCATTACCTTGATCCCCAAACCAGACAAAGACCCCATCAAAAAGGAGAATTACAGACCAATAACCCTGATGAACATGGGTGAAAAAATTCTCACCAAAATACTAGCCAATAGGATCCAACAGTACATTAAAAGGATTATTCACCACAACCAAGTGGGATTTATTCCTGGGCTGCAAGGTTGGTTCAACATCCACAATTCAATCAATTGTGATACAATACATTAATAAAAGAAAAAACAAGAACCATATGATCCTCTCCAGGATCCGTATGACCCACAGATGCAGAAAAAGCATTTGACAAAGTACAGCATCCTCTCTTGATTAAAACTTCAGAGTGTGGGGATAGAGGGTACATACTTCAATATCATAAAAGCCATCTATTAAAAACGCACAGCGAATATCATTCACAATGGGGAAAAACTGACAGCTTTTCCCCTAAGGTCAGGAACACGGCAGGGATGTCCACTCTCACCACTGCTATTCAACATAGTACTAGAAGTCCTAGCCTCAGAAATCAGACAACAAAAAGAAATAAAAGACATCCGAATCGGCAATGAAGTCATCAAACTCTCACTCTTTGCAGATGTGGAAAACCCAAAAGACTCCAGCCCAAAACTGCTAGAACTCATACAGGAATTCATTAAAGTGGCAGGATATAAAATCAATGCACAGAAATCAGTGACATTTCTACACACCACCAACAAGACAGAAGAGAGAGAAATTAAGGAACCATTTACAACTGCATCCAAAACCATAAGACACCTAGGAATAAATCTACCCAAAGAGGTAAAGATTCTGTACTCAAAAAACTATAAAATACTCATGAAAGAAATTGAGGCAGACACAAAGAAATGGAAAAACATTCAATGCTCATGGATTGGAAAAACAAATATTACAAAAATGTCTATGCTACCTAGAACAATCTACACATTTAATGCAATCCCTACCAAAATACCATCAACTTTTTTCAAAGAAATGGAACAAATAATCCTAAAATTTGTAAGGAACCAGAAAAGACCCCGAACAGCCAATGGATGTTGAAAAAGAAAAGCAAAGCTGGTGGCATCACAATTCTGGACTTCAAGCTCTATTTCAAAGGTGTAATCATCAAGACAGTATGGTCCTGGCACAAAAACAGACACACAGATCAATGGAACAGAATACAGAGCCCAGAAATGAATCCTCAACTCTATGGTCAACTAATCTTTGACAAAGCAGGAAAGAATGTCCAATGGAAAAAAGACAGTCTCTTCAAAAAATGGTGTTGGGAAAATTGGACAGCCACATGCAGAAGAATGAAACTGGACCATTTCCTTACACCACACACAAAAATAGACTCCAAATGGTTGAAAGACCTCAATGTGAGACAGGAGTCCATCAAAATCCTTGAGGAGAACACAGGCAGGAACCTCTTCAACCTCAGCCACAACAACTTCTTCCTAGACACACTGTCAAAAGCAAGGGAAGCAAGGGCAAAAATGAACTATTGGGACTTCATCAAGATAAAAAGCTTTTGCAAAGCAAAGGAAACAGTCAACAAAACCAAAAAACAACTGACAGAATGGGAGAAGATATTTGCAAATGACATATCAGATAAAGGGCTAGTATCCAAAATCTATAAAAAACTTATCAAATTCAACACCAAAAGAACAAATAATCCAATCAAGAAATGGGCAGGAGACATGAACAGACATTTCTGCAAAGAAGACATCTAAATGGCCAATAGACACATGAAAAAGTGCTCAACATCGCTTGGCATCAGGGAAATCCAAATCAAAACCTCAATGAGATACCACCTCACACCAGTCAGAATGGCTAAAATTAACACGTCAGGAAACAACAGATGTTGGCAAGTATGCGGAGAAAGGGGAACCCTCCTACACTGCTGCTGGGAATGCAAGCTGGTGTGGCCACTCTGGAACAGTATGGAGGTTCCTCAAAAAGTTGAAAGTAGGGCTACACTATGACCCTGCAATTGCACTATTGGGTATTTACCCTAAAGATACAAATGTAGGGATCTGAAGGGATATGTGCACCCCAATGTTTATAGCAGCAATGTCCACAATAGTCAAACTATGGAAAGACCCAAGATGTCCATCAATAGATGAATGGATAAAGAAGATGTGGTATATATATATATGATGGAATATTATGCAGGCATCAAAAAAAAAAAACCGAAATCTTGCCATTTGCAATGATGTGGATGGAACTAGAGGGTATTATGCTAAGCGAAATAAGTCATTCAGAGAAAGACAAGTATCATATGATATCATTGATAGGAGGCATTTGAGAAATAAGACAGAGGATCATAGAGGAAGGGAAGAAAAAAATGATACAATATGAAACCAGAGAGGGAGACAAACCATAAGAATCTCTTAATCTCAGGAAACAAACTGAGGGTTGCTAGAGTCGTGGGGTGGGGGGTCAGAGGGATGGGGGGGCTGGGTTATGGACATTGGGGAGGGTATGGGCTATGGTGTGTGCTGTGAATTGTGTAAGACTGTTGAATCACAGACCTGTACCTCTGAAACAAATAATACATTATATGTTAAAAAGAAAAAAAAAGATAGCTGGAAGGGAAAAAAATGAAGGGGGGAAATCGGAGGGGGAGACGAATCATGAGAGACTATGGACTCTGAGAAGCAAACTGGGGGTTTAGAGGGGTAGGGGGTGGGGAGATGGGTTAGCCTGGTGATGGGTATTAAGGAGGGCACATACTGCATGGAGTACTGGGTGTTATACGCTAACAGTGAATCATGGAACACTACATCAAAAATTAATGATGTAATGTATGGTGATTAACATAACAATAAAATTAAATTTAAAAAAAGCTAAAAAAATTTTTTAAAAATAAATGTAACTGGACTAAATGCTCCAAACAAAAGACAAAGGGTGACTGAATGGATAAAACAGCAAGACCCATCTATATGCTGCTTACAAGAGATTCATTTCAGACCTAAAGACACATGTGGATTGAAAGTGAGGGGATGGAAAAGCATTTATCATACAAATGGAAGTGAAAAGAACATTGGGGTAGCATTACTTATATTGGACAAATAGACTTTAAAACAAAGACTATAAGAGACAAAGCAGGACACTACATAATGATAAAGAAAACAATCCAACAAGAGGCTGTAACAATTGTAAATATCAATGCACCAACATAGAGCACCTAAATACATAAAGCAACTATTAATAGACATAAAGGAAGAAACTGACAACACAATAACAGCACCCCATTTATATCAATGGATAGATCACCCAGAAGGAAAATCAACAAATAAACAGTGGTTTTGAATGACGCATTAGATCAGAGGGATCTCACAGATATATTCAGAACTTCCCATTCAAAAACACATTCTTCTCAAGTGCACATGAAATATTTTCCATAACAGATTGCATGATAGGCATGATAGATAGAATTTATTTACAATAAATTCAAAAAACCAAATCATACCATGCTTCTTTTCCAAACACAATACTATGAAGCTAGAAATCAATTACAAGAAAAAATCTGGAAAGAACACATATGCAGGCTAAATAATATGCTACTAAACAATGAATGGAACAACCAAGAACACAAAGAGGAAATCAAAAAATATGTGGAGAAGAGTGAAAATGAAAACACAACAGTCCAAAATCCTTAGGATGCAGCAAAAGCTGTTCTAAGGGGGAAGATTATAGCAATACAAGCCTACCTCAAGAAACAAGAAAAATCTCAAATAAACAACCTAACCTTATGCCTAAATAAGCTATAAAAAGAAGAACAAACAAACCTAAAGCCAGTACAAGAAAGGAAATAATAAAAATTAGAGCTCAAATAAATGAAATAAAAACTAAAAAGAAAACAATAAATCAATGAAAGCAGGAGCTGGTTCTTTGAAAAGATCAACAAAATCGATAAACTCTAGCCTGATTCAACAAGAAAAAAAAAGAAAAAGAGGACTCAAATACAATCAGCAATGAAGGAGGGGATATAATAATCAACACTACAGAAATACAAAGGATTAAAAGGGAACATTATGAAAAAGTATACGCCAACAAATTGGACAACCTAGAAGAGATGGTAAAATTCCTAGAAACATAATTTTCCAAAACTGAATAAGAAAGAAATAGAAAATCTGAACAGACCAATGACTAGCAATGACTTGAAATCAGTAATCAAAAAACAACTCCCAACAAACAAAAAACAGGGACTAGATGGCTTCACAGTGTGAATTCTACCAAAAGTTTAAAAAACAATTAATGCCTATTCTCAAACTATTCCAAAAAAATAGAAGAGGATGGGGGTGACTGGGTGGCTCAGTCAGTTAAGCATCTGACTCTTGGTTTCAGCTCAGGTAATGGGTTGTGGTATCGAGCCCCACATTGGGCTCCCTATTCAGCAGGGAGTCTGCTTGGGATTCTCTTTCTCCCTCTCCCTCTGCCTCTCCCCCCACTCATGCTCGTGCATTCTCTCTCTCTCTCTCTCAGATAAATAAATCTTAAAAAAAAATAGAAGAGGATGAAAAGCTTCCAAATTCATTCTAGGAGACCAGCATTACCCTGATACCAAAGTCAGATAAAGACACCACAAAAAAGAAAACAAAACAAAAAAAAACTACAAGCCAATATTTGTGATGAATACAGATGCAAAAATCCTTAACAAAATATTAGGAAATCAAATCCAATGATACATTAAAAAAATCATTCACCACAATCAAGTGGGATTTATCCCAGGGATGCAAGAGTGGTTCAGTATTCACAAAGAGAAAGAACAAAAAACATATGAGCATCTCAATAGATGCAGGAAAAGCATTTGATAAAGTACAATCCATTCATGATAAAAATCTTCAACAAAGTAGGTTTACAGGGAACATACCTCAACATAATAAAGACCATATATGAAAAGCCCATAGCTAACATTATCCCTAATAGTGAAAAACAGAGCTTTTCATCTAAGATCAGGAATAAGACAAGGATGTCCACTCTTATCACTTCTATTCAACATAGGACTGGATGTCCTAGCCACAGCAATCAGATGACATAAAGAAATAAAAGGCATCCAAATTGGTAAGGAAGAAGTAAAACTTCCACTATTTGCAGACAACATTATACTACATGGAGAAAACCCTAAAGACTCTACCAAAAAACTACTGGAACTGATAAATGAATTTAGTAAGGTCACAGGATACAAAATTCATATACAGAAATTTGTTGCATTTCTTTACACTAATAATGAAGCAGCAGAAATAGAAATTAAGAAAACAATCCCATTTACAATTGCACCAAAATAATGAAATACCAATGAATAAACTTAATCAAGGAAGTGAAAGACCTGCACTCTGAAAACTATAATACACTGATGAAATAATTTGAAAATGACAAAAACAAATGGAAAGATATTCCATGCTCATGGATTGGAAGAATCAATATTGTTAAAATGTCCATACTATCCAAAGCAATCTACAGATTTAATGCAATTCCTATTGAAATACCAACATTTTTCTCAGAACTGAACAAAGAGCACTAAAATCTGTTAAACCATAAAAGACTCTGAATAGCCAAAGCGGTTTTAAGGAAGAACAACAAAGCTGAAAATATCATAATCCCAGATTTCAAGATATACTACAAAGCCATAGTTATCAAAACAGTATGACACCGGCAAAAAAATAGACACATATATTAACAGAACAGAATAGAGAGCCCAGGAATACACCCATGCATATATGGTCAATTTATCTACACCAAAGGAGGCAATAATACATAATGGAGCAAAGACAGTCTCTTCAGCAAATGATGCTGGAAAAACTGAACAACTATATGCAAAAATAAATGAAACTGAACCACTTTCTTATTTCATACACAAAAGGAAACTCAAAATGGATTAAAGACTTAACTGTTAAGTCTGATCCATAAAACTAGAAGAAAACATAAGCAGCAATTTCTTTGACACTGTCCATAGAAATATTTTTCTATATATGACTTCCCAGGCAAGGGAAACAAAAGCAAAATTAAACTACTGGGACTATACTAAAATAAAAAGCTTCTGCACAGCAATGGATATCATCAACTAAACAAAAAGGCAACCTACTGAATGGGAGAAGACATTTGCAAATGATATACCTAGTAAGGGGTTAATATCCAAAATATTTAAAGAGCCTATATAACTCAACACCAAAAAAAAAAAAACATATAAATTAAAAAATGGGCAGAAGACATCAATAGATATCTTTCCAAAAAAGGCAGACAATGACCAACAGACACATGAAAAGATGTTCAACATCACTAATCATCTGGAAAATGAAAAAAATGCAAATCAAAACTACAATGAGATATCATCTCACACCTGTCAGAATGATTAAAATTAAAAAAAAAAACAATAACAACGAGTGTTGACAAGGATGTGGAGAAAAATGAACCCTCATGCACTGTTAGTGGGAATTCAAATTGGTGCAGCCACTGTGGAAAACAGTATGGAAGCTCCTCAAAAAATTAAAAATAGAATTACCATATGATCCAGTAATTCCATTACTGGATATTTACCCCAAAAAACACTAGCTAAAAAAGATATGTACTCCTATGTTTATTGCTGCATTATTTACAATAGCCAAGATATGGAAGAAATCCAAATGTCCACTGATAGATGAATGGATAAAAAAGATGTAGTATAAAAATACAATGGAAAATTATTTAGTCATAAAAAGGCATTAAATCTTGCCATTTGCAACATTATGGATGGACCTAGAAAGTATAATGCAAGTGAAATAAGTCAGACAAAAAAAGACAAATACCATATGATTTCACTCATATGTAGAATTTAGGAAACAAAACAAACAAAGAAAAAGACAAAAAACCAGACTCTTAAATACAGAGAACAAGGGGAGGTGCATGGGGGGATGGGTAAAATAAAGGAGATTAAGAGTACACTTATCATGATGAGCACTGAGTAATATACAGAATTGCTGAATCATTATATTGTAAACCAGAAACACTGCAGGTTAATTATACTTCAAATAAACAAACAAAGAAATAATCAATATGCCAAAGAGACATATCTTGGGATGGCAAAATTTGTTCCCCTATACCTCATAAAGTCTGGTGAGATTTTTTAGACCTAGATGTATGATTGATTTTTCTTTCAGAGTTTACTTTGCCCTCCCCTCTAATGTGGCTTCTGTCCAATTCAGCCTCTTCATCAGACTTGTCTGTAAAAGGATGGACCCCTTTAATGGCCAGGATCCAAGTTTATTCACACAAAGCTCCTAAACCCCCATGAAAATCAGAGATGAGACCAGGTATTACTTTAGGGTTCTTGAACTTTCTCTGATATTTATGTTCATTGGTCCACAACATCCTTAAAACCCCTGGGGTAGAATCCATAAGAATATATGAGAGACCCAGCTCTGTCTCAGCTGATAAACTCTATCACATAAATATTCCGTACTATTATTTTACTATTTGTTGCAAGAATTTTGTGGAGCAAGATTAATACTATTCTACTTTATAAAAGAGGAACTCAAGTCTATATATCAGGTTTTTTTGCCTAAGGTTACTTAATAAGTAAATATGTGTGTGTATAGCCACATGGAGAGAGAGAGAATAAATATATCTAAAAAATGTTTCTACTAAGCTTAAAATTTCATAGAATTTTATTTTTATGTCTTTTGTGTTTACATGCATGAAGTCTACTTATAGAAAAAATTATAAAACAAATATATGGTGCTCAGTGGTATTTGAATGGAACTAACCTTGTGAAAACAGAAAATGCATCTCACAAGCTCTAATTTACACTGTTACAATAGCACCTTGTAAATCTTTTTAAATGTATCTAACATCTCCCAATAAAAAAACTCACAGAGAATATACTGTTCAAAGAGACCATATTTTTAAAATAATTCAAAACACTCCATGTAATATAAGAGCTCATTCCATACTTTTATGTTAAAAACCTGAGTACCCACAGGATTTATTTTAAGGGAATGACAGACTTTAAGACTTAAACTCTATAGAGATGCACCCAGAGCAGTGATAGTTTTACACCTGCTATAATAGGATCCAATCTCCCAAGGATGCAGGATCTATGGCCATCTGTTAATCAGAAGGGAGTCTTTTGCACAGAGGTTAACTTCTCCACCCCAAGCTTTATGAATTAATTCAATACAAGCATAAAGCTTCCTTTTTTATTTCTTCTTTAGCAGCATTACTTCAATGCACAGCCGCTAAGGATGGCAGGAAGGTAGAATACTAGTGCAAAGAAAGAAAATTGAGGCCACTGGGTTCTTTTCATTCACAAACACAAACACTTCTTTCAAAATAATGATGCAAAAGAAAACTGCCAATATGCACCTGAAAAGATGTTCAACATCACTAGTCATCATGGAAATGCAAATTAAAACCACAATAAGATATATTACATACTAATAGAACGGCTAAAACAAAACATTGACAATCTTATCAGTATTTGGTAGAAACAGATGGGGAAAAAAACTAAGGATAAAAGCTTTGAAAAACTCTTATCAACTTATCTTAAGTGATATCCAACAAATAAGGAATACACAGTCTTTTCAAGTGCACATAGCTATTTAAAATAGCTGTATAGAGTCTCGAACTTTTTTTAAAGATGGTTCCAACTATAAAATCTGATTTTTAACTGAGCGTTGCTGGAGTTGAGGGGAGTGGGAGGGATGGGGTGGCTGGGTGATGGACACTGGGGAGGGTATGTACCATGGTGAGCGCTGTGAATTGTGTAAGACTGATGAATCACAGACCTGTACCCCTGAAACAAATAATACATTGTATGTTAATTTTTTAAAAAAGGAAAAAAAAAACCCACAAAACCTGATTTTTGACCACTCACTTGAAAAGCTGTTCAATTCCTAACCATATAAAACTTAGGACTTCAAACTGCTCTTTATACCAGACCACTGTGGACAATAATTAAAAAAAAAAAAAGCTGAAAATTTCAAATGTAAAGCAGAGCATTATAACTAAGGGAAATGTCACCAAAAGGCAACTCCTATAAACATTTTGGTATGTTTCTCACTTTTTTCCCTGTATTTTAAATCATTATTTGCAATTTCATTTCTTTTCACTTAATATATACAAATTTGCATGGAATAAAAACTCTTCATAAACAATTTAAAGGTAAATATATTCCACAGAGTAAGTATATAATTTTCTTAACCTCCCATTCATATTACGTATGTGGCATGCATCCAAAGTTTTGATATTTTAAATATTATTTTATTACTTATTATTAAATATATTACAATACACTAAATATTCTTTTAAACAGTATTATGATGAACATCTCACAAGAATACATTTAAATTATAGTAACTGTTTTTGCTAATTAACAATAATATTATTTTCCTGACCCTGAAACTGGCACATTCACAAATAAATGTGGCACATCACCGCCCATATAGCCTCTTATATTCTCAGACTTTATACCTCATGTTTCCCTTACAAGCAAAATTGAAGTGGAGCGTTAAGGAAATTATCTAAATTTATGGGGAAAAATAATTAAAGGCTTTTCTTTACTGGAATTATCCACATTTGCAACCTGTTTTACTTCTATCACAAACTGACTTGACATGATCACAACATTAATAGGTGGATTGTGAACATTTCAGACCTTTAAAATGATAGATTTAAATTGAATAAGTATCAGTGAAGAGCTGAGGATGAAGATGGGAAATGGAGAAAATAAGGTTGGAAAACTGGTCAGAACTTCAGAGGCCTGACCTATAGCCAGAGTGAAACAATGAAAGCTTAAGCTGTGATATAATCCATAAAACAGTGGGTTGGGAGAAAAGAAGGAAAGGGAAAAGAAGGAAGAAGAGACTTCCCCTATGAATGACCTAATATCTGACCCAATTTCGCAGGGAAATTTTAATGTAATCAATGCAACACAGCCACATTTACCAGAGTCTCTATATAACAAGTGCCTTGAGGGATATCATCAGACCACACAAATGTCCAAAGCAGCCTCTTTCTCCAGCCTTTCTCTTTCTGCCTGACATGTTCCATTTCCAGAAGTTAGATTATAAATTCATAAAATTCACATGCTACAAAAAGTTAAGATACAATCTTCTAGCTTTTTTGCCTTAGCATGTAGTAGCGAATTTAGAAAATCAACTAATGGCCATTCAACAAAGTAAGAGCTCCTATTCTGAGAGCTGAGCTACAAAACAGACCTATTATTAAAGTATGTGTTCACAAAAGAAAAACAGCTCCAGAGAAAGGGAGCCTATACACATAAAACTTGGGTAGTCAACCTGTGTGGCTCATAAGTGGCAGATCCCAGGCCAGAGGGACCTAAAACAAGGACTAAGGACCAATAAATCACAAAGGAGATGTGGGGAGATGGGTGTATGCACATATAAGTGCATGCGTGAGTATGAAGGATGGAGAGACAGAGGAGAAGAATCTACATCTGTACCTATAACAAAGGCAATGAACATAAAATGAGGAGCTGGATATAAAAGACAAATTTCTGCTTTGCACAGGGATAGCTCTGATTTTTTTTACTTTCAGAAATAATTTATTTTGTTCACCTGTCATAAATACTCTGGAGAAAAGCCTTTAGCCATAATTTTCACAGAGTAATAATCCAATGGTTGGAGATCTTTGTGAAAAATAAGAGTATCAGGTTAATCAATAAAAGGAATGAAGGAATTCTGCATATTTTTTTTAAAAAATGGTTCCTTTTGTTAAGTTCTCTACCCTGGAAACTGCAGCATAAATTTGTCCTTGGCACTGGAATAAATTATAGCTCATCTCTTCCTAGGAAAGCTGTAATTCTGTCCACCGTGCTTAGTGGAGGTAAGCTGGGAAAAGCTTATCAGATTACACAGTATTACTAAATGCATACGGCTCTCATCTGATTGCTTTTCAAACAGAACTTCACATCTTTTGCCAGATATAAATCATCTTATATAAAAGAGCTTTAGAATACAAAGTCAATGAAATATTTGTTTTCTGGAGGTCTTAATGCAATCCTTATTTGATAATGAAACCCAAACTTGCCCGCTATGGTCCAAATAGCAAAGTATGTTTCTGTAATACAAATGGTACAAGTACAAACTACATGACCTTGCTACTAAACTGCAAATTATTCAAATGTAGTTCCACACTAAATTGGAAAAATAAGTCATAGTATACTTTTTGCCTCTTCGAAATTATAGTGTAATTACAAACATAGTTTCCAGCTCAATTCCCAAGAGCACTGGAGAAAACAAAATACTGGTTATGTGCATGAATACATGAAGGGGGAATTGTGTTGGACAGAGAAAGGAAGGGAGAATGGATGGACAATGGACAACAAGTAATAAAACTCTGCCTCCCTGGTCTCCAAGCTGGTTGGAAAATATCCCCAAGTGTTCTGGGATTGACTTAATAACCAAGTATCCTGTGTTCAAAATAAAGCTCTAGGACTAACTTACTCTGAAACCTCTGGTAAATTACTTCATGACATTGAGTCTCAATATTCTCAGCTATAGAAAAATAATAATATGGTTGGATCTTATCATATCTAGGAGTTTTATTTTCAGATAAATTGAGTATACTGTGTACGTGGCACAATTGTGATCTTGTTTGCCATATTTTTAGGTACTAGATAAAATGTAAATAAAAATGGGAAAGGCAAAAAATAAAACTAGATACCTCAAATCATTTTTGAAAAGCATCAAGTTCATTATTCAACAATTACCCAGTGAGTATCTACCATGTATCAAGTATAGCACAGGGCACTAAGTTGTAAATAAAAGGATAAATGGGTGGTAGAATAAACTGCAAGTGTGAAAGAAGGGAGGGAGGAAGTTAGCTCGTTGCTTAGTTGGATACCCAAGCCTATAACAAACTGGAGTGGGTCAGCATTCTCTCAACAGATGGACTCCCACAAAGTTATCATTGTTCACAGGAAATAACCCTAAGAGCTTCATCAGGGGAAAATGGTACTAGAATAAGGGATATAAAACAAACTCCCACATTATCAGCATCTACTCTGTGCCATGCTTTGTACTTAACATTATTTCTTCATAACAACCTTGAAGGTACAGCTTTCTTGTTTTTTCCAGTTTTATCTATAAGAAAACTGAGACAGGAAGTTTTTTTAGATAACACTGAGGACACGGGCATAAATGAATTGAGTTCTTACACATTGTTATTGAAATAAGTTTTGTTTCTATTTGTGGTATAGTTTTCTACTTTAGATCAAATTATTATAAAGAACAACATTTCTCTCTAAAAGTTCTGTCTCTCTATGAAATAAAGCAAACCTAGCAGTGGATATAGAAATATGAGGTCTACTGGCAATTACAAATGTGATCGAAAGACTATACACTCTACCAAACAGAACATTCTCCCCAGAAATATTTAAGAGGAAAATAGAGGCTGAAGCAATGAGGTGCTGCTGACTTTGGGTAACTGGGAAAAGTCAAAGTTCCTGCCTTATCCCTCAGGCTCTCTACTATGAAGAGTATCCATTCACTAAGGCATCCCAAGCTCAGAAAGGACTCCTGAGAACTCTGTTTTGGATTTCAGGCTGCCTGTCTATTTTATCTATCCTTCTAAAATTACTTAGAATATATGTACTTAATTTAGCCAAAATAATTCTTGAAGCATAACACAAATAGAATTATTGGCAATCTGATCTGTAACACCAGATGATCTTAACATTAGTAATAGGAGGTAGGAGAGAACACAGAATAAAAGTGCTTAGGTTTTTCTTTAGATTGATTTTACACCCTGTCAGAAGACCATAAGCTTATGCATCGATCTTACATGTGTTTCAAAAAATTTAGGGTAAGACGATAAATGGAGCATGTAGCTTTCATACCCAGAGGAAATTTTCCTAAAAGGTATAATTAAAAACAATCCACAGAAGGCAGACAGAAAGATAAGAAGAAAAAGACAAAATAGAAAAACATACAAGAAGATGACATTAATAAGTCCAAAATGAAAGGACTCAATTCCTGAGATAGAGAGAGACCACACGGACCACATGGACAGAAATCGAGTCTCCACCAGTCTTTAGCCAACATCAATGGGCAGGCATGTGAGTGAACAGCCTGCAGATGATTCCAGCATCTAACTGTTGAGTCTTCCAGACATCGAGAACAGACACAAACCATGCCCACGGCACCCCATCCAAATTCCCTATTCACAGAATCCATATGTGTTTAATGCCACTAGGTTTTAGAAAAAAAATGTACTATGTACCCATAGTAACAAAATACATGCAAATACACACACACACACACACACACACACACACACACACACACACTCAGAAAGTACTAATGATGGGGCGTCTGAGTGGCGCAGTCAGTTAAGCATCTGACTCTTGGTTTTGGTTCAGGTCGTGATCTCAGGGTTGAGAGATCAAGCCCCTCAACAGGCTCCATGCTCAGCACAGTGTCTGCTTAAGACTCCCTCTCTTCTGCCCCCCATGCTCTCGCTCTCTCTCTCAAATAAATAAATAAATAAATAAATAAATAAATCTTTAAAAAAAAAAAGTACTACTGAGAAAGCAAATGGGTCAAAATATAAACTACTAGTGAAAAGCCTGGTAAAAAGTGTATGGGAGTATTTTTCTATATTTGCAACTTTCTAGAGATTTGATTTATATCAAAATTTAAAGAGAGAAAAAGAGAAAGAGACGAGAGACAGAGAATGGAAACAAAAGGCAGAGGCAACAGAATGAAAAGATGCAGCCTATGTCTAGAAATTTTTAATGGGGAAGACACAGATGCAGGAAGAGCAACATAAACAAGACTGATGAAAAGAAATCCACTTCATAGATTAGAGTGAAGCATTAAAATACTAAAGACAAAAGAACATCTTAAAAGCAGCCAGAAAGAAGAGAGATTACATAAAAAGGAAAGACAAGCCGACAGGAGGTTTCTAAACAGTAGCAAGTCAGAAAATAATGAAATCATACCTCAAAGTGTTGTGAGGAAAAAACACAAAACACTTAGCTAGACCTCTGTACCCAATTTAAGAATAAGGGAGAAATTAAACATACCCTTACTAAGCAAATTGTAAGGGATGCACCTCAAGAAGAAAAATTTCCCCCAGAAGAAGGGAAGAGAAGGAATGGTGAGCAGAGAAATTGTCAAGCACACAGGAAACTATGGTGGATGTGGTGAAGCACCACACAGTGTTCCTTTCACGGAAGGTCTAGATGCTCCAACAACTAGAGGGCTGTCAGCTGACAGCCTTCATCTATCAGCCCCTCCAGGGAGTGCCCAGTTGAAGAGAAGCACCTTACTCAAAGTCAAAAAGCAGTACACATCCAATGATTGATCAAGGTAGGGATATAAAGGCTGTCATTTTGGACGAACTTGGAACCACTCTGGCAGGCCATTTAGCTCCTGGTGGTGTCAGCTGGGGCCATGATTAGACCTGCATTACAGCTCCAGTCCCTCCAGTTTCCTTTTCCTTCCTTCCACAGCTGTGATGTAAGCATTTTTAAGCACCCTTCACTCTAAGGAAAGGAGAGAGGGAAAGAAGTATGGGAGAAAGCAAAAAAGGAAGGGAGGGTGGGAAGGAAGGAGGAGGATAGAAAGAGATGGAAGAGAGGATGGATGGTTGGAAGGATAGAAAGAAGGAAATAAAGGGAGAAAGGAGGGAGAGCGAATGAAAGAAAGAAAAAGGAAAGAAGGAAAGGAAAGAGGGAGACAACGAATCAAAGGAAGGAGGGAGAGAGGGAGGGAGGTAGGGAGGGAGAAAAGGGAAGAAAAAAGAAGGAAAGAAACAGAAATCTTAAATTATTTAGAAATAAATGAAAAATCACTGCACATCAATATCTATGGTACATAAGCCAAAGCAATAATATGAAGAAGATACTTAGCCTCATCTGTATGTGTTGGAAATCAAGAGAATGGAAAATGAGTGAAATGATATTAAAATTCCAGAAGCTAATAACAATTAATAAAAACAAGTTTCAACAAAAGACAAAATAAATGAATTAATAAAGATAAAAACAGAAATAGAAATAATTTCATCAATATAACCAGAAGCCACCTTTTGAAAAGGTGAATAAAATAAAAAATAAAATTTAAAAACCTTTGCAAGTGTGATCAAAATAGTGTCATAAATGCGAAAGGAAATATAACTACAGATACAGAAAATATACCTGAAGTAGTAATAAAATGCTAAGTCTTATCATTTCTTGCAATCAATTTGATCACCTATGCTTGAATAATTTTTTGGAGGAATACACAGTGCTAAAATTATTCCAACCTAATGAAGAAATTTTGAATAGGCCAACCAATAATCAAAGAGTAAACTATAAAAGTGGTCAAATGTCCACTTCTCATGAAGTAAGAACAACCAGAAGTTTTACCAAATCTTCAATAAATAATTACCATATACAAGTGTTCTTTTCCAAAACATAAAATAAATAGCTTTTAAAGCATTTTTTTTAAGATTTTATTTATTTATTTGACAGAGAGAGAGGGAACACAAGCAGGGGCAGAGGGAGAGGGAGAAGCACCTCTGGCAGAACCGGGAGCCCAATGCGGGGCTCCATCCCAGGACCCCAGGATCATGACGTGAGCCGAAGGCAGACGCCTAACAACTGAGCCATCCAGGCGCCCCGCTTTTAAAGCATTTTTAAATTGAGGTGCCTGGGTAGCTCAGTTGGTTAAGTGTCTGCCTTCAGCTCAGGTCATGATCCCGGGGTCCTGGGATTAAGCCCTGCATTGGGCTCACGGCTCAGTGGGAAGCCTGCTTCTCCCTCTGCCTGCCTCTCATCCTGCTTGCGCTCTCTCTCTCTCAAATAAATAAATAAAATCTTGAAAAATTAAGTAATTAATTTAATTTAATTAAGCATTTTTAAGTTATTCTACATAGGTATGATTACTGTGACACCAAGATTGAACAGGATAGCTCAAGAAAGGAAAGAAATTTAAGGACCTAAGTGCAAATGCAATAAATAAATTAGCAAATTAAATCAAAAGTGTACATTAAAAAAAAAATTATCTTGGCCAGTTGAGTCTTATCCCAGAAATGCTAGAGTGGTTCAATTTAACAAACCAGTTAAGGAAATTCATTATATTATTATATCATAGAATCAAAAAACAAATAAATAAATAAAAATTAAATCACATAATTATGTCAAGAAAAGAAAGTCTTAATAAAATATCTTGTAAAAATGCTTAGTAAAATATAAACTCAAAGTCCTTAACACGGTGAAGTATATTTGTAGAAAACCTGATATTTAATGATAACCATTAGAAGCATTCCTGTTAAAGTCAAGAATAGAACATGAGTGTCATCTAGCAACCCTGCTTTACAAACTGTACTGCAAGTCCCCAATAAGAAAAAAAAAAAGATTGTAAAGAAGAGACAAACATCATTATTTATGGAGGAAATTATTAATTCTCAGAATATCAGCTGAGAAATAATTAGCATTAAAGAGAGTTCCACAAGAGGCCAATACAAGATCAAAATACAAACACTATTAATAGATCACTAACATACCAGCAATGATCAACTATACAATAATACAGAAAAGTACATTCCACTGACAATAGAACAAAAATAAGATACCCAAGAAAGATTCTAATAAGAAATATAAAAAGACATCACATCACTTTCACATTTACCTCTTTATTCCATCTGAAGTTTATTTTTGAGTATAAGGTTAACAGCTAACTTTTCTTTACAAATGAATATCCAATTATATCAAAAATATAAATGGAGAGGTGTACCTGGGTGGCTCAGTCAGTTAAGCACCTGCCTTCAGGTCAGGTCATGATCTCAGGGTCCTGGGATCAAGCCCTGCTTAGGGCTCCTTCCTCAGCGGGGAGTCTGCTTCTCCTTCTTCCTCTCCCTCTGCCCCTCCCCATCCCTGCTCCTATGCATGCGTGTGCGCTCTTTCTCTCTCTCTAATAAAATAAAATCTTAAAAGAAAAATCTATGTGAATTGTGTAAGACTGCTGAATCACACACCTGTACCTCTCATTAACATAATAAAAAAACTATAGTAACTTAGATCCTGAGGTACTAGAACATATTCAAATCAGTGTGGAAAAGATTTGGACCATAAGACATTCATTTGGGGGGAAAGGAAGTAAATAAAACCATAAAGTATACAAACACTGGACAATAATTTTGTTGTCATGAAAGGTCAAACACAAAAGCCAGAGGAAAACAAAAGTGTTTTGTTTAAGGAAGACAAAACCACAGCCTTTATAAGAAAGACTAGCACTTGAATATAAAAAATGTATAAATTCTGTCCAAAAAGGACCACATAACCTTATTTTTAAAGTAAACAAAGAAAAATCTACAATATATAAAACACAAGTAAAATCTAAGTATAAAAAGAATTCCTATACATCAGTAATGAAAAGCCAAACATTCAATAGAAAAAGGGATTAAGACATGAACAAGCAATTCTTAGAAGAAAATATATAAATGACAAATAGATGTTAAATTTCCCAACCTCACCATAATCAGGAAAATATAAATTGAAACTATAATGAAATAAAATTTTTCACCCAATCCATTAGCAAAAAATAAAATATTAATCATTTAGTTTTGAGAAGAGTGTTGGGAATAGACACTCTCCCGCAGCAACACCCCCTTGCATGCTTTGTCAAAATACAAACATATAATGGCTTTTTGGAGGTCATATTAGCCATATCTATCAAACTAAATATATGTACACCTTTTGACACAGTGATTCCAATTTTAGGCATTTATCCTAGAAAAGGAGTTATGAATGTTCTCTAAGGAACATGCAGAAAAATGTAATTCCTGTATCATTTATAATGGTGAAAAATAAGAAACATTCTAAACAATCACCAGCAATGCAAGAATTAAATTCTAGTAATACCATGAATTGCTTTGCAGCAATTAAAAAATGTAAATAAGATCTACATGCATATTGGAAAGATCGCCCATATATTTTTTTTAATTTTATTATGTTATGTTAATCACCATACATTACATCATTAGTTTTTGATGTAGTGTTCCATGATTCATTGTTTGCATATAACACCCAGTGCTCCATTCAGTATGTGCCCTCTTTAATACCCGTCACCAGGCTAACACATCCCCCCACCCACCCTCTCTAGAACCCTCAGTTTGTTTCTCAGAATCCATAGTCTCTCATGGTTCGTCTCCCCCTCCGATTTCCCTCCCTTCATTCTTCCTTTCCTGCTATCTTCTTCTTCTTTTTTTTTGTTTAACATATAATGTATTATTTGTTTCAGAGGTACAGGTCTGTGATTCAACAGTCTTATACAATTCACAGCGCTCACCACAGCACATACCCTCCCGCCCATATATTTTTTATTTCATTTTTTTATTATTCTTACTGTGTTATGTTAATCACCATACATTACATCATTAATTTTGGTGTAGTTTGCGTATAACACCCAGTTATACCCTCCTACCCTCCCCAATGTCTATCACCCAGCCACCCCATCCCTCCCACCCCCCACCACTCCAGCAACCCTCACTTTGTTTTCTGAGATTAAGAATTCCTCATATCAGTGAGTCATATGATACATCTTTCTCTGATTGACTTATTTTGCTCAGCATAATACCCTCCGGTTCCATCCACATCACTGCAAATGGCAAGATTTCATTCCTTTTGATGGCTGCATAATATTCCATTGGATATATATAGATACCACATCCGTCCATATATTTTTAAATGAAAAAGGAGTAAACAGAATACTTGCAAATGAATCCTACGATGACCTCAAAAATAATGTATTATTTGTCCTTATGCATAAAATACACAAGTGAATAGCAAACAGACTGGAGGGGCCCCAGGGTGGCTCAGTCAGTTAGTTGATTGGCTCTTGATTTTGGTTCAGGGTCCTGGAATCAACCCCTGACACTAGACTGGCTCGCACTCATCGCAGAGTCAGCTTTTCCCTCTCCCTCTGCTCCTCCCACCTCGTGCTCTCTCTCTCTCTCAAATAAATAAATATAAATAAATAAATTTTTAAAAAAGAAAATAGACTGGAAAAATGTATACCACACTGCTAATGGTGTTTACTTCTGGAGAAGAAAATGGGATTTTGGCAAGGAGAAAAAAAGATCCTTGACCTCTCAATTCCTTTTCCCATACTGTTGAAAAGTTTAACTATGGGAATTTATTTATTCATTGCTCAAGTAAAAAATAAAAATAAAAAACACCTTTTAGCTATGTAATACTTGATTTGTATGTTATTTCAGCATATTTTATTAGTACATTTCCCTCTGAGTAACTTCTTCACCTCAAATGATTTCTCTGAACTATAAGATATACTTCCAATTACAGAACACAGGGGAGCTTATTTGATTTTTTTTTTCTTTTTTGGCACTCTTACACAATGCTGACTAGCCCACAAATTAAATTTACCAAATGACATGAATAGCAATCTAATGCTGGTGTTTCATAAATCAAAGGGATAAGTAAAGAATATGAAACTATGAAACTGTAACAGAGCCTCAGTCTGATGATGGTTTGAAAATTCTGATTCTACAATTTAAGCATGTGATTGCTATACTGACTTGTGAATGTCTTAGCAATCGGTGCATTATAATAGGAAGGACTCAGCATTTAAGGTCCAAAGACCTTAATTGTATGAGTGTGGGTGCATTACTTATAATTTTCCTTATGTTCTTACCAATCACACTTTCTAAATGTATAAATTTGGGTAAATTATTCAACTTCCTTTATGATCATTTTTTTTCTTCTATAAAGGGAAAAATAATAGTAATACCTCTTCCCACACAGTTAATTTGAGGACTAAATGAAATCACATGAACAGAAGTTCTTTGTCACCTGTAAAGCACTATTAAAAGTCAATTAATATAGTAGTGGTATTTCTTCCAGATAAAATGGTGTGTGAAGACCAAAACAAAGACACAAAGAAACTACACTAGATTATAAACTTTCTAAAAATGCAATTTTATGCTGCTCCCTATAATACTAGATAAAAGAAACAGGCATTTTTTTCTGTTACTACTTGTTAATATGTTAAGGTATTATATACAATACACATTATTCAACTTTCTTTCTAAGTGAGATCTACTATACTTAAGGAGAAGTTACAAGCATTTCTTTCTTAAATTACCCTCATTCAAGAGCATAACCTATACAACACAAGGGGGCAGTATTTCTTTAAAAAAAATTCACTGAGGTGGTACAATGGGAACATCTTTTAATGATATGTCAAGATTAAAACAATTTAGCATCCATGTCAACTACAACTCACAACCATTGTGGGGGGAAAAAATCACATTACTACATTTCTGGAAACACCTGAATAATTCCTAAAACAAGAAGTTCATGGGTTAACACAGATGAAGAGATGCAATGTCTGCCAACCAGACCAGAAAGAACAAATATGTAGTTCTAGTCTCATTTACTTAAACTGTCTTCATAGTCAAGCAGGCTGGAGAGCATGTTGCTATTTCAGCAGCAGCAACAATTAACAGGTGCAAAAGAAACAAAATCAAGTGCGACTTCATCACCCTGATAGGGTCCATTAGGGAAATATCAAGTAAATTAAACGGCTGTTTCCCTGGAAACAGGCAGGAAAAATCCTTCCAAAAGGCTCTCTACCCCATATTTAAAGAACTACCTTATATGAACTTCAGTTTAATATACATAAGTACCAGGGATATATAGCCCAATGCTCCTTTTTACGGTAGGTCTAATGGCATTTAATCCATGGGTCAAGTCATGGGGCAACATGAATAACCTCTCTAATGGGCTGAAAAAGTAACATATAACACTACAGTACAGGCTGAAACTACTAATCGCTGAAATGATTTCTAAATATAGGTCAGAAGGCAGAGCAGACCAGCCTCCTCACGGCAACACGAAATGATTACCATTTATCTAGTCCTCACCATGCCAGGCTACCTTAAGTTTCAGTTAGTTCATTTAATCTTCTCACTAAGACTATGATAGGTAGAGGTACTGAGGCACAGGTTAAATAAATAGCAACAGTTGAGCTGGAGTCAAAATTAAACCCAGAAGGTCTAACTCCAGAGCGAGTGCACTTAATCAACACATGATACACTTCTTTTCACAGTGAGTTCTCTGCGAACATGCAGGCAGTCTGGCTTTCAATCTTCCACTACACGTGTGAGACTGGCAAAACTGCATCATTTCTGGGCTTCAGTCCACCCTCTCTGCTCACCAACCACCCACCACCATCACCTCCATAAATAAAGGAACCAGACTAGGTAATGTATAAGGTCTTTTTTTGGCTCAGTAATTCATGACAATATTATGAAAGCAGCTATTGAGTTGATGCAAAGTGTAGGATCTTGTATTTTTAGAAACCTGCCTTCTGTGATCACTGATAGTGGCAAAGAAAACTTTTTTTTTTTAATTTCTCAAAGGTATACAAAAAATCACCAGTTTACTTGTTTAAATGAACTTAGGGCTATCTACGATCTATTCTTTATCTGTAAGCAGGTTTTTATATAGAGAGCTATATACAAGCACTGTATATCTATAATTAAATGGGGATTGGTGGGTACTCACATCAAGAATGTAAAAAAGTCACCAAATATGGAAGTTCTGGGCAGTAAACACGAATTTCATCTACTGTATTTTACAACTTTTGTTTCAGCTGGCTCCAAACCCTCCACTGGGATTTAAACAATGTGACAACTTTGAGAAGCTTTGTAGCATAACAACAGAAGTCACATGGGATTTCTGTTTACATGTGATATTTTTATCTTTAAAGATTTTTTTACTGCAATCCTGACCTTTTCATTAAAATTTCCAAAAGTTTAATGCAAAACCAAGATCCTAGTAGATAATCTTACAATCATTTTAAGGAGTCTCTAGATATTCCCCTAGAATATCAACTGTTTCAAATTCATCATGACATTAAAATTGTTTCTTAAAAGCATAATTTCAAACTGGCCATTTTTACTATTTGAAGGAATACTTCCTTCTTTTAATGCATTTTCAATGTGAGTATCTTAAGTCCTTTGAGATTTTTAAACATGAAGTCAATTTATTTCTGTTATATTCCTGTTCAAGCTGATGTTGCCAGAGGCTTGTTTTAGGAAAAAAAAAAAAAAAGAAAAGAAGAAGAAAGAAAAAAGAAAAAACATTATTCTCAAATATATAAAAAGAAAATTAGAGCTCAAATAAGTATCAAAACTGCTAAAATTTCAGATGCGAAATAGATGCTAGAGGCTAAAAAATCCAGGGAGTAGATTTTTTAATAAAAATTTTAAATCTTTAGTATTTGATGCTCTATTTATTTATGAAATAGCAATATCATTCTGGCAAACTCTATAATTTCTGATTCATGAATTAACTTTGGCCTTTCCCTCCATAATATAACTGTTCTGGAGACAACTATAAATTTTGGGAAATAAGCTCCATTAAGGTTGAATAGTCCTCCTTTTCTTTCTTCTTAATAATTCACTTCTTGTTGTCTGGTACATATACAAACCAGAAACTCAGTAAAAACTAGTCCTATATGATTGTTCTAAGGACTAAAAATATTCTGTCAGAAGCTATGCTGGGCTGATAGATTTTGCCATTCAGCTTATGCTGTATTTTCCTACCTGGAAGTAAAAAAGTAGACATGGGATCTATGACATGAAAACTGAAAGAACTTTATTTAATTACTAGGAGAATCTTCGGATAACCCTACAAATGTTAGGGATAGTGAACATTATTATAATCATCTTAAAGATTTACATATGTATCAATGTCTTTATTTTTTTAAGAGTAGCATGGAACTAAAAAATGGTTAAAACTTTTACAGAATACTTCTCTGAAATCCACTCGAGTCTAATTGTTCTCAAAAGGCACATTAGATCAGACCAAAAGGCTTTTCCCAAAGTCATAAACTAAACTAGAAAACAGGATTCCAGACAGTAATAACATAATGAGCAAACTAGCTCTATTTGTGCCAAAATTAATTGAAGAAGTTGTTTGAATTGATTCTTAGCTTGATTTAAGCTACATTTAAACAAACAAACAAAAAGCAAAACTATATAGGCAAGAGTACTCAACTTTAATAAACTTCAAAAGCCATTTTGAATTTTACTACCTTATTCTCATCTTGTAGATTATGCTATATTTTTTCCTAAGGTGTCATGTTTGAAAGGAGAAAAGGAAACTAACATTTATTATGTTCCAGCATAGGGCCTTTGGAAACTGTGAATTTTCTCATTTAACCCTCATAACTTCCCTGGAAGGAACACATCATTTTCCAGAGATTTCAAATGAGGGCCTCGAAAATAATGATACTATTTACTGATGTGCCTAAAAACACTGACCTGGGAGCAACAATCTTTCCATAGCATACGTCTAAGTTCTTATGTGGAAAAATGTCTGAACCAAGTGATTAATTTGGACTAGAAGCCATAGGATTAGTCAACAAGAGCCTACTGCTGTTCAACAAATGTGTACTGAGGGCCCACAGAGGCCTTGGCTAGTAACTGGGACTAGAGGTATCACAGAGTCCCTGCCCTTAAGGGGCTTATACCACAGGACATATATAGAGAATTATTTCAGAGTTAAGCACTTACTTAGCTTTCCATAAACATCTGGTCCCATTAAGGTTCTCTTTCTAACCCAAATTTCTCCCAAGTGCCTTCTAATTATATAGTTAACTAGAACAGATCCCAGCCATGCTTCTGGACTTTGATGACATCTTCTAAATCTCTTACATACCAATATAAACCCACCTCCCTCTGAGCACAGTGCCATTTCTCAATGACTGCAGCAGCTCTTGGAACTCTTCCCCAATTACCGGATGGCAGCATCCAGTTATACAAAACTGAGGCTCTCCAGACTAACTGCAAGAAGTGGCTCAGTTGGTTGAGCGACTGCCTTCGGCTCAGGTCATGATCCTGGAGTCCCGGGATCGAGTCCCACATCGGGCTCCCTGCTCGGCAGGGGTCTGCTTCTCTCTCTGACCTTCTTCCCTCTCGTGCTACCATTCTCTCTCTCTCTCAATAAATAAATAAAAATCTTAAAAAAAAAAAAGAAAGCTCATGCTGCTGCTGGTACTATACACAACTTGGAGACTCTATGTAACAGTGGCTCTATTGTATCATTTGAGGGATACCAGAATTAGTTCCTTTCCAGTTCCCAAAGAGCTCCCTTATTTGCTTTTAACAGTGCGGGCAACTGCAGTTGCAGTCATTCCTTTCACTAGATCTAGGACAGAAATGCCAAATACATGAAAAGTGTGTGCTTACTCTTTCCTCCTATGCCACAGTAGGTATCAGTTATCAACCACAACACCTTCTCCAGGTGAGTGAGGGCACTACCTTAGGGTCCTTCCCAAAACAGCATTACAATCTGTCTATTGGAGGAGGCTTGCAGGCCCATCTCTTATCTAGAGAGTGTTTCTAGGTGCCACTTACTTACCAGCCCTGGCTGAAAAAGCACTCTTAAATGCAAATATGCAAATTCAAAAGGGAATTGCCTTAATAGATTCCAACAGTTTCTGTTGCCAGTTAGAGAAAGAGGTCTCTGCTCCAGCTGATTCCAGACTGACCCACACAATAAGCAGAGATCTGAAATGCATTCCCAGAACAGTCTCCTGCCTTCTCACACAACCATAAATCCAATCTAACTTAAAAATACCTAATTCAGGGGCGTCTGGGTGGCTCAGTCAGTGCCTCTGGCTCAGGTCATGATTGGAGAGTCCCAGGATCAAGCCCTGCATGGATTGGGCTCTCTGCTCACCAGGGAGCCTGCTTCTCCCTCTGCCCCCCACCGTGCTCATACCCATGTGCCCGCATGCTCTCTCTCTCAAATGAATAATAAAATCTTTAAAGAAAAAAAAACACCTAATTCAGAAGGTTGGTGTGAAGACTGGTCCTGGGGCAGCTTTGGGGAGACAAAGGTCAATGCTAGAAAAAATTCCAGAGAGAACAACAGGAGCCCTGCTATTTTTTCATGCCATTTATTATGTTATATTAAACTATAAGATTTATCTGTTTAGTATTGTGTAGGAAATTGTTCACAAAGAAGGTTTGATGTTATTGTTCTTTAAAAAGGCCTGCTTGGGGGGCTGGCCCTTAGCTGGGCCTGGTAAGTTGGATTTGGGGATGTTCTCTATTTTATTTACCAATAAGGCTGGTTTGTATGCTGGGGGCACTGAGCTCTGCTCTGTTTGCCTAGGGTATTTATGAAAACAGTGTGTTTACACTGATGAACAACTGCTTTCCTTCTGAGAGTCTGGCATCTTGGTAATGTGTGCTTGATTGCATATAGCCCATAATAAAAACTTTGGACTCTTGAGTCTCAAGTAAGCTTCCCTGGGCAGAAAACAAAGCCACTGCACATGTATTACTTCATTTCATTGCTCGAAGAAGAAGCAAGTTCTCTGTGACATGCCAGCCCCTGGGACAGAGAACTTTGGAAGGCTATGCTGGAATTCTTCAGACTCTGCCCAATGTGTCTTTTCCCTTGCATAGTCTGACTTAATATACATAGTTGTGACAACTACCTCTGAGTTCTGAGGGTCTTTCCAGCAAGTCCCTGAACATGTGAATGATTGTGTAACCTTCAAAAAATTATGTTCCTCAATAATGTTTCCTCCCCCATTAGAATGTAAAGTCCTTAAAGGCAGGGATTTAAAAAATCCCTTTAGCTCATATCATATATCAATATAAAATCTCTTTAGCTCATTGATATATCCACAGTGCCTAGAACAATGCCTGCCACATAATGTGTGTTCAGTAAATATTTGTTGAATGAATGAGAAATAAAGCAAATATTCTCCTATGAAACAGTTTTTTTAATTAATAAAATATCAATTTATAATCTCAAAGATCTTTCAGAGGACATTGTTTCTATAAAGAGAGAACACCGCTATCAGGAAAAATTCCTTTTAAATGAAAGGCAAGAGCTGAATTACAAATATTATAGTTGCAGCAAAAGCAGATTACATACTTCAGAAATACCACAAACTTTAATGAGACCAGCTAGAGAAATTCTCTTAAACTCAGAAGAAAAGGGTAAAGAGATAAACATAAAAAATAAAAATAAGTATATTTCAAAAATCAAAATATAAACATCCAGGGAGGAGAAATCAAGTTATCCCCACTAGACACAGACATGGTAGATGCATAATAAGTAATTGTTGAATGAATTTAATGAAATAGGAAAAAATCATATTTGTATCATTATATCTTTTTCAAATATAAAAACAATTGAAACATTTTAGAATAAAAGACAGTGACATAAGAATTCAACAGGTGAGAGATTATATGTGGGGACAACAAAAAGACCTTCCCAGATACTCCTTAATACAGAAAATATAACAATTATGAACTCTTCCTATCATTTACTCAAGGAAATACTCCTGCTAAAAAATTTATCAAAAAACAAACTAAAGGAGAATAACCAGCATCATATGAAACCATAATAAAAAAAACCTTTCTATTATATTAGGAATCAAGACAGGGATTTAACTGGCATAACTTTATTAGATATAGTTTTGATCAGGCTTCCTTCTAACTTTTGCAGGTTCTGGAACAAGAGAACAAAATGAGGCCCATGTACCATATTACTAGATAATTAGAAGTTAAAAATCAAGCTATCAGGGTACAAAATCAATATACAAAAATCTGTTGCATTTTTACACACTAATAACAAACTCTCAAAAAGAGAAATTGAGAAAACAATCCCATTTACAATTACATCAAAAAGAATAAAATACCTAGTAATAAATTTAACCAAGGAGGTGAAGATCCAGGCACTGAAAACTATAAGACACTGATGAAATAAACTGAAGAAGACATAAATAAATGGAAAGATATTCAATGTTCATGGATTTAAAAAAATCAGTGTCTTTAAAATGTCCATACTACCAAAAGAAATCTACAGATTCATTGCAATCCCTATCAAAATTCCACTGACATTTTTCACAAAAATAGAACAAACAATCCTAAAATTTGTATGGAACCATAAAAGACTCTCAATAGCCAAAGCAATCTTGAGAAAGAAGAACAAAACTGGAGGTATCATACTCCCTGACTTCAAGCTATACTACAAAACTATAGTAATCAAAACAGTATGGTTCTAGAATAAAAACAGACACAGAGATCAATGGAACAGAATACAGAACACAGAAATAACCCACACATATGTGATCAATTAACTGACAACAATAAAGGAGCCAAGAATATATAATAGGGAAAGAACAGTCTCTTCAATAATGATGTTGAAAAAACTGGGCAGCCACATGCAAAAGAATGAAACTGGACCACTATTTTACACCATGTTCAAAAATAAACTCAAAATGAATTAAAGATGTGAACACAAGAACTGAAACCATATAACTGCTAGGAAAAAAAAATGAAGGTGGAATGCTCTTTGACATCAGTCTTAGTGGTGATTTTTTGGATTTGACACCAAAAGCAAAGGCAACAAAAGCAAAAATAAACAAGTGGGACTACACCAAACTAAAAAGCTTCTGCATAACAAAAGAAACCATTTCAGGGAAATTCAAATCAAAACCACAATGAGATAACACTTCATACCTGTTAGAATGATTATTATCAAAAAGATTAGAAACAATAAGTGTTGCTGAGAACGTGGAGAAAAGGGAACCTTTGTGCACTGTTGGAAATATAAATTGGTGAAGCCACCATGGAAAACAGTACCGAGGTTGTTCCTCAAAAAATTAAAAATTGAACTACCATATGATCTAGCAGTTCTACTGCTGGGTTACCTATCCAAAGAAAACAAAAAAACTAACTCAAAAAAATATATGCACCCCATGTTCACTGTATCATTATTTACAATAGCCAAGATATGGAAACAACTGGAGTGTCCATTGATGGATGAACGGATACAGAAGATGTCAGCCATAATAACAGGAAATCTTGCCACTTGTAACAACACCAATTAAACTTAAGGGCATCAAGCTAAGTGAAATATGTCAGACTGAAAAACAAATACCATATAATCTCATTTATATATGGAATCTTAAAAAAAAGAATCATAGATACAGAGAATAGATTGATGGTTGCCAGAGGTTGGGGTCAGGGGTTGGGCAAAATGTGTCAAGGAGGTCAAAAGACATCAATTTCTAGTTATAAAATAAGTTGTAAGTTATGTTGTAAGTTATAAGTCATGGAGATGTAATGTACAGCATGGTGACTATAGTTAATAACATTGTACAGCATATTTGAAAGTTGCTATGAGTAGATCTTAGAAGTTCTCATACAAGAAAAAACTTCATAACTATTTATGGAGACAGGAATGTTATCTAGATTTAATGTAGTAATCATTTCATAATATATAAAAATATCAAATCATGTTGTATATCTGAAACTAATGTAATGTTATATGCCAATTATATTGATAATTTTTTAATTAAACATCAAAATCAGGCCAAAAAGCTGGTAATTAAAATATGTTCTATCTCATAACTGGACAAATACACCTCTCCAAGTAGTGAGGTCCCCCACCATCTTAGGGTGCTTCCCAACACAGCATTACAGTCATGTATTGAAGGTGACTCACAAGTACATCCATAATCTAGAATCTGTTTCTTGGTTTCACCTACTTACCAGCCCTGATAACAAAAAAATCTTTTAAACTATATGATTTAAAAATCATCAAAATACCAAAGATGGCTAAATTTAACTAAGTGCACCTATCTTAGTATTCTGTTGATGGGATGTAGACATATGAGCAATAAACATATAAACAGTATATAAATCATTATAGATTTATTCCATAAATCCAGTCTCTTAGTTAATTTCAATGAAATCAATAATTAGGCTCTTATGGTCCAGACTTTAACACAATTTGTATTCTATTAACAGTAATGCCAATTTAGACATCCTTCCCTGAATCATCGTATATCTCAGATAATTTTTTTGACAATTTCAATTTGGAGAAACTTCATTTTGCTATGACAGCAGCAACTGAAAGCATTAGTAAAAAATCTTAAAGCAATGCTTGGATTCAGAAATGTCCATGAATTCTCCATATTATGTTCAAACATTATAATAGGTCACATATTATAAACTAAAATTACAGAAAATATTACAAAATATTTATATCCATTGTCAGTTTATAGCACTTACATTGAAATTTTTACCATCACTGAAGCAACAGTGGATCCATATAGTAAAGAATTGTATTAGTTCTCATACACTACACCTAGATCTACATGTATTGCAAAATTTAGAGTAACAACAATTGTTTAATATTGCCAAATGTTCCTCAGTTGCCAAGTTCATCTGTGGCAAAAGTTGTGCTAATTCATAAGCACTCTAAAACTGAATTAGAACATAAAGAGAAGCAAGAAAATGGATGCACACAAAGTTCTATTACATCCATGCTATATGACAGAAAGGATCTTTCTTGAGTTAATGAATATATCTTTTCCATGACCCAAGCATTTCTATTGTTCAAAGACTTCCTGCATTCCAAAATAGTGTCCATCACCAATGTCAGCAGTGGCACAATTTACAAACCTTCAAGTAGCACAATCTCCAAAACTTTTTATCAGCTTTTGTTTCAAGGGCATTGGGCAAGAGTTAGGGAGAATCATTTCTCTGGAGCCTGAACAATGTTAAACAACAGATGTTTAAGATTACAGGTTGTACTATATCAGGATTGCATACAGAATCTCACATGGCAGTGACACTTGTAAGTTAATAAATTTATTTTTGTGTATTCTTGAGGTATGTGGAGCCCTAGAAAGTATGAATCTCAAATTCAGCACCTCCTTGGCAGTGCTAGCCAGTGCATCTAGACTTAAAAACTATATGTTATAAATTTTGGAAAGAAGAAAGTGAAACTCTCAATGTCTGCACATAATTATTTGTCTACAAAATATAATTGTGTCGGTGGAAGGGCTATGAGAACTAATTACTTCAACAACCTGTTTTGGAAAAGTACTACATAAATACTAACAACAATCAATAACAAACAACAACAAAAAAAATGGAGGAGAAAATGCCATTCACAAAAAGAGTGAAGACAATGAAACCTCATTAACACATGTGAATAATATGAAGAGAGTTATATGAACAAATCTATGAAACACACCACTGAATCTAAATGGTATAAACGGGGACTTGAATGAATGGAGAGATAAACCACATTCTTAAATGGTGTACTGGATCATTACATTTTCAGCCTGGTTAAGCTAAAGCTGTTCCCAGATTCCTGCTCTCTGTATGCTTCTGACCAAAAGAAGTGACCAAAAGAAATATCTGAAGAGTATTTGGGAGGTAGAAGTGAGGCAGCAGCTATTGCTCTTTGAAAATGGTAACAGTTATGTGCAAGGACAGGTCCAGAGGTTTCAATGAGTGACAGCTTCTCTGGCCTCTTTTTTGTACCATGTCCAGCACTGACTGCTGCCATGCTAACCAACACTGGTTCTGGCTCATTTACCAGATACCATCCAATTCTCCTCTCCCTGAATGGGTATGTTATGCCTTCCATCAAGAGGTAGAGTTTTTTTTCTCCACTCCTCGAAACTGGACTAAATCTGTGACTTGACTATTAGAATGCAGTGCAGTGGAAGAGATGCTTGCAGCCTTGAGTCCAGGCTTTAAGACACCTGTGGCTCCCATCTTTGCAGCTGGAGAAGCATGCTGCCCATGCTAGAAGGAAGTCCAGGCCAGCTAGCTGGAGAGGAAGGCCACGTGGACAAGACCTCAGGCACCGAAGCAACAGTGAGCACGAAGGCTCCAAACATGTAAGAAAGTCCTTCTCAGACCTTCTGGCCCTACTGCAGTTGAGCTCCCGGTTGAATATGATGACACAGGCAACCTCAGCCTACATCACACAGAGCAGGACTGTCCAACTCCACCTAGTGAACCCACTGAATTGTGAGAAATAATTGTGCTAAGTTTTATGGTGGCTCGTTTCACAGCAATGGGTAATTGAAACGGGGAAACTTATGTTGTATATATGACAGTAACATTCTTTCCCCCAACCTCCTCTGGGTCTTAATAAAAGCATTCTAAAGGTCATCTGTAAAAATATTCAGCAATCATAGCCAATGATTTTTTGAAAACTAAAATAATGAGGGCATATTTGCCCTAACAAACATTAAAACATTTTTAAACTTTAGTAATCAGAAAAAGAACAGCAGCTATCATTTACTGAATGCTTACCATGTCTTAGACATTGTTTAAAGTACTGCCATGACAAACAAATAATGCTACTATTCTTGCTTCCAGATGAATATATGAAAGTAATTTTTCTAAGCTTTTATATTAATAACTGTAGGACATCAATGATAAACCAGAATAGGAAAGATACTCAATAAAACTACAAATGTAGTTAAGTTAGGCCAAGTCCGACTGCCAGAGTTCATTAAGATAAATCAAGTATGTAAGTACATTGGGCCTGTCCACGTATTGTACTAAATAAATAAGCATCAGAAAAAAAGAGCCCTCAGCCTTCTGAAAAGTTTCCTAAGGGATCTAAGACAACCATAATTCTCACCTAAAGCAAAAAGATCAGGAGAAAAGAATGAAAAGTCCATGATTTCAGCCACTCTGTCATCTTATTCTGTACAACAGGGTATAGCAGGAAGAAAATCATCAGGGGAGGATAAAGTAAGGTCTCTGCTCAGCACATACTTTGCTCTGGGAGGAAAGCCCATCCCTCAAGGCAAAGGGCAGATTTCCTCCATTCATAAATTATGGAAAAACCCTTTTGAGATCAAAGAGCAATTCATTCATTTTGCAGATAAAGGAACTGATGCCCAGTGGGTAATATGATTTGCTCCAAGTCATTTACTGGTGCCAGAGCTGGTCCCCAGACCCCAACTCCCACTCTGCTCCAGAGTGATTCTTTCCTTGTATCTTTTCCACACCAAACCCACTTAGAAGCACCCTCGGCAGCCCCAACCACTTCACTTTTATGAACTGACAGTAATTTAAACAAGGAAGAGAGCAGAGGCAGTGGCTGTCTTGTTCACTGTGTCTCACCACCTGGCTATATTCCTCTCCATAGAATGCCCTCAAAGAGCATTGATGGAGCGAAGGAAACGAAATGCATCTTAGCCAACAATTACATTCAATTCTCCTCAGCAAAGGCAAGACTCTTTATAAAAATAATTTTGTTGAATAGGTCAATCATCTGTTAACATGCAAGTATTGATTTCTATCTACATTCATAAACTGTAAGACAAAATAATGTTATTCTTTGAAAGTAACGATTTTTCCAGCATAATTATGATTTTGCTTTCGTAATTGTCATCAAGTAGGACAAGTTGCTTCTTTTCATTTATCACCAAGAGGGCAAGATGTTTACTTATCATTAATGACGAAAATGCTCTGAGGTGGGCAGCTTGCGCTTTGCCTGAAGTGCCATTTCATCTGCAGGAATATGACTCTCAGTTCATGAAGACACATTAAAACCATATGTTTCTTTAAATACAACTGTTCATAAAAGGCAATGCCAGGATGAAATTAAAATTCAAAAGACATCAGAATGTATTACTGGTGAAAGGGTGCTTCAGGACCACAGGTTTTTACCTAAAGAAAATCCTCCCGGAAGCCTTCAGACTCGTCGAAATACATGCCATGTCATAATATTTTCTTCTTTAAATAATTCTTAAACTAAAGAAATATGAATTGTGTGGTGCTTATGTTTTCAGAAATTGTTCTGTCCTCAGCATCCTGGTGTCATTACACTAGAAAGTCTTGAATATTCCCTAACCCGTCTCAGCATTCTTGGCAGAGGCCAACTATCAATGTTTTTCCTCAGTGGCACTTAACAATTTGGCTAGAAAAGTTCCTGCTATTCAGGACTGTTCCATCAATTGCTGTCCACTAGATGTCTTATAGCGTCCCCGGTCATAAAGATAACCAAAAACATCTTCATTTTTCTCGACTTAGAGAGTCCACCAGGATACACCCGGGCTCTCCCCTCCTCCCGGCACACCACAGCCTGGCACTCTCCCATGTAGTAAGCTGGGGCCACTTTTCCCATTTCTCAGAGATTACTGTCCTTCTTCTGATGTCTTGAAAACCACTGTTTCATGTATTTTGTCCAGTTTTATTGCTTGTTTCAGGTAAGTCAAAAGTCAGCAATCGGTTATGGTTTAAGTTTAATGTGGGTGTGGATATCATTCTGACTTTTTTAACAAGACGCAGGCTTTAATGAAGGTAAGAAAGAAAGGGGACCTAAGACACCAAGAGTATCTGAGGGGAGAAAGGTTTAGGGGGTAGAAACAAAGAACAGGAAGGCATCAGACACTAATCTACTCTACCTCCCAATTTTTTGTAGGGACGGCCCAGGAAAAAAGAGTTCAAAAACACTAGACTCTTAGGGTTGTGTCTAGGCTTATATATATGATGCAGCATTTACAACAATAAGAAAGCAATTTTCATTCACTAAGACTACCTGCCCTAGGCTACACAAGTAAGAAGCTTACATAAAGCCACCTTCTCTATGACTGGTGCTCTGTAAATTGTCCTTAGGTCTACACTTGCTGATGAGCAGCATTCCGCAAAGTGCCCAAACTCCAATGTGGAGGTAAAGCTATCATCAACTTCTACAACAGAAGAGATGAGAAACACCTGTGCTCTGCATATTGACCTCCACCATCCTCCTCAGTCTCCTTCAAGGTCACAGATCATGTAACAGTGATCTGACTGACCAAAAGCAATTCCTGACACATGACTGTCATTCTAACATACACAACGCTTTACAGCCCATCCTCCTGAATAATGAAGCAGGTAGGTGGGTGAGTTTGGGCAAACCTAGCAGTTTCAAAAGTAGATTCTCCCAGTGAAATGAGCAAAAGGGACACTTAGTGAGGTTTTTTTAGTTGAGTGTAATTTCCCAATAATAAGAAATGTAGTATTATTTGCACATTCAGTGGTTTTCTCTCTAAGGGTACTAGGACCCTGGCCTAAATTTATTGGCAGGCTAGATGTAAAACCATTAGGAAAATAATAGTTACTGATTCATGCCAATGAGGAGATGTGAATCTTCTCTAGTGCCTGCCCATGGATAAGATGAACCGGTCCTTATCTCTTTATTTAAATAAAAATAAGATTTCTGTCATCTGAATGTTAATCCATGCAGTCTCACAGATGTTATTTGAATGAACAGAAACTGTCAGCATGGCTCCATTTAAACAGCATGTTGCTTGGACTTTTCTGCATGACAGAGCAGGGCTGAAATGTGGCAGGTGTGGATATGCCAGATGACACACTGAATCAGGCCATGCTCAGGGGGATGAGTCTGATGATGCAAGCCATTAACAGGAAGGAAAAAGTACGAAATAATAAATATGTTCTTCTTAAAACACAGCCTCAACCACTAACTTGGAAGAGGAAAAAATATGGTCGTGCTTAACAACTGGGTTGATTCAGAGAGTCTGCTAGGAAACCACATAATATAACAGGCTCTAATCTGCCTTGGCCCATGGAGAACAGCAGCACTTAAGATACCAGTTCTATACAAAGTGGCTTTATGTGTGGCCTTCTATGTAAAGGGTAAGTGTTATTTACAATAACAGTAACAATAAATGTATTGTTACTGCAATATCTTCTATGTACTTCAGTCCAAGTTCATGTCCAGAAATAAAATGTACAGGCACCATGAACTCTATCTCACATTTTTAGCCATACTCAAACCGCAGTCTCTGATAGTCAGTCATAGGTTTTAGCTCTAAAATTTCTAAGGTAATTACAAGCAAGGCATGAAGTGCAAAAAGAACCTCCTTGATGCTTGCAAATTTAATTTGCTGCAGAAGGTTTGTCATTTGGCAAGCATAAGCCCTTAGTTCCAGTGGGCCGTCCAAGCAGCACACAGTATTCAAATCCCTACTGGTTCATCCAGGCTAAAAGATTTGCCTCAGTTTCGGCTTGGTATTATAGTGTTATTAGGTCTGTCCTATTTAGCCAGGATTGTGAGCCTGGTTAACTATTTGAAACTGTTCATTTATGGAGAGCTGAAACCCTCCCCCTCTGATCTCAGCTGTAGTCTAGTCTGGTTTGGAATAATGATGATCTGGAGAACTCATTCTGATGCCTCCTGAGCTTCACATGTTAGCACTGCCTAAATCCTTCTATTGCTATCTACCATCTTCCAAACTGCACCACCACTGAGCCAAAGTTTACTCTGGGGATCAGACAGCTGACTACCCAACTTGAAGCAAATCTTAGAGCAAAGACTGTTCTCTCTAGATCCACAGAACTCTGGATGACTCAAGGGTAAGTTTCAGACAATCTATGAACCCTCAAAATTAATTTTATATAAAGTTTGGGGTATATGCAAGTGAATTTCATCAAAGTTTCAAAGGATCCATAGCTCAAAAGAGGATTAAGATCCATCATCCAGGAAAGAGACCTCTTTTTCTTGTCCACGTTTCTCCTAGTCTTATTTCTTTTCCTTACTGATAAGCACCACTGAAATTCTATTTTTAAATATTTTATTTATTTATTTGAGAGAGAGAGAGAGAGAGAGAGCAAGCAGAGGGGAGCAGCAGGCAGAGGGAGAAGCAGGCTCCCTGCTGAGCAAGGATTGCGGGATGGAGTCCCCAATGCGGGACTCCATCCCAGGACCCTAGGATCATGACCTGAGCTGAAGGCAGACACTTAACCGACTGAACCACCCAGGGGCCCACCACTGAAATTCTTAAAAAGTACAATGAGCAAGATGGAATTATAACAACTATAGAGCAGGTTTTATAGGTCAATTATGTTATTCCAAACTTTACTCCAATTTCTTCTTCACATTTCCTACTTGCAGTTAAGAAAATCAGCAACTGCTATTACTTAATGATACAATATTCTAAAACAGTTCTTTAATAGACACTTAATTGATTTTCATTCAATTAAAACATTTGCTTTCAAATTGCACAGGATGCTAGTGAAAGGTATCAATTTCCAAGAATATTCTCGGCCACAAGTTTTGTTTCTTTTCCTTCACTTTGCTGTTCCTGCTGTTTTTATTAAGCTATTATCATAGTTAAAAGGGGAAAAATATCCAAACTCAATGTAGTTGACAGTGAAGATTTTAAACACATGCCAATTAGCTTTATTTGAAGAGCCATTCTCATACTTCACATTGTGATCTTCAGAAACTAAAGTTCTCCTATCAAATCACAATTCATAACTTTTATCACTTCTTACTGATTTCTCCTTCCTTCCATTTTAATTGCAGTCAAATACACATAACATATTTACCATCATAACCATTTTTCAGTTCTTACTCATTTCTATAGAATATTATTCACATGACAACAGTTTTTTATTAGATTTCATTTTCATTCTAAACACTAAATTTGTTGATTTATTTTTATCAGATATTTTTCTTCAATCTATGTCTAGCTCTCTCCCAGCTCCTCCCCAGAAATGAAGTTAAGACAGCTCACTGGTTGGTTGGTTCTGCAGGAAAATTAACAAGAAAAAGAAGGACTCCTCTTCTTGGACACTTCTATGTTGTCTTTTTTTTTTCTTTCAGTTCTTGATTCTTTATAGCTAAATAGTCACACTATCCCCACAGAAACTACTAATAAAAGCCAACAGCAAAGAGAAAATAGAATACATTGCCAGGTATGGAAAGAATGAGGTTAAGGTCTGAAATTCCTTACAATAGTAATACTTTTGTTTCATTATATCAAAAATTATAGGCAATGTATTTGAAATCCTAAATAAAAAAGTCTTTTCATTTACTAACATGTGAATAAATTAAATTTAAAACTAGAACTTTCAACAAATGAATTCTTTTGTTTCAACAAATGAATTCTCAACTGAAAAGCTGAGCGATTTTTTTGTTTGTTTGTTTCAAGTTTTTATTTAAATTCCAGTTAGTTCACACATAGTGTAATACTGGTTTCAGGAGTAGAATTTAGTGATTCATCACTTACATATAATACCCATTGTTCATCACCACAAGTGCCCTCCTTATCAGCCAGCCCCCACCCACAACCTCTCCAGCAACCCTCAGTTTGTTCTGTATGGTGGAGTCTCTTATGATTTGCTTCCCTCTCTTTTTTTCCCCATTCCCCTTTGTTCATCTGTTTTGTTTCTTAAATTCCACATATGAGTGATATCATATGGTATTTGCCTTTCTCTGACTGACTTGTTTCACTTAGCATAATACACTCTAGCTCCATCCACATCATTGCAAATGGCAAAATTTCATTCTTTTTGATGTCTGAGTAATATGCCACAACTTCTTTTTCCATTCATCACTCAATGGACATGGGCTCTTTCCATAATTTAGGTATTGTAGATAATGCTATAAACATAGGGGTGCATGTATCCTCTGGATCAGTATTTGTTTTATTCTTTGAGTAAATACCTAGCAGTGCAATTGTTGTAGGGTAGTTCTATCTTTAACTTTTATGTGGGTGTAGGTATGTGTCAGAATTTGCTCTATTTTGTTTTTATTGATTTTTCAAAAGAACAATAAATATATACATGTGTATATATATGTATATATTCCTATAGGCAACTGCTTTCAGCATTTGAGCATGAACAACTTCAGTACCCAGCAAAATAAAGGCTTGTGTATTAAAAAGATAAACAGTGGTGGAGAATACAATCTATGAGGCTAGCTTCAGAAATGAAGTTAAAAAAATCAAAACAAAGATAAAAACATTTACAGAGCTTTGGAGAAGCCCCTTCTCCTTTCTCCTGAGATCTAGCCATAAAAGGCCTCACCCTACAAAATTCCTGGGAAGAAGTAAAAATACATCTCCCCATACTTCATTTCCAGCTATGGGATTGTAATCAGGATCATAAATGTCTTCAAGATTGGGCAGCCAACATAAATAACTGAAACTGTTGTGTATTTAGTAACAGGCAGTGGCGCCAGTGGTAAACTGAAGACTCCACACCTGAAAGCCTTCAAACTAAAGAAATAAAGGAAGGAAGGAAGGAAAGAAAGAAAGAAGGAACGAAGGAAGCCAGCCAGCCAGCCAGCCAGACCGTCGCCAAACAAAACAGAGTAGACTCGGCTGTGGTTTCATCCATTTGTTCCCCAAGACCTCTTCACATTCCCCAAATCCAAGTTTCTGATTCAGTCCTCATGGCCTGGGGAGGGACTCCAACAGAACATAGCTCGATGGGGTTCTTAAGAACTGGAGTGATGATAAATAAGGCCACCGTCTTGGTCAGCACCCTGTCACCCCTTCCTTATCTCCTGAAAGCCTTGAGAATTAGCCAAGCTACTTCTACTTTTGGTACTATGTCTTTTGTTTCTGCCTAGGGCTTTTCTCTGGCCAAATGAGAGAAATAGCAGTCTCACAGCATTTACCCTTTTCTCTTGGTCTTAAGGCAAACATAAAACTATTTTTGTGGCTTTTCTCACAGTTTTAATAGTTATCAGATAAAATGTGATTTAATGATAAAATGTGACTTACATAATGCATATGTATATCAAATTACCATACACTTTAAATACCTTAAAATTTTATTGTCAATTATACTGTAATAAAGCTAAAAAATAATAAATGAATAAATCAAAATGTGACTTAAAACACTGCTTGCTACATACCTAGTTTCGTTTTTTCTTATTTTTCTACTTCAATGCTAGTAGAAAAGATAGAGAGGACATAGATGGTAAGGGCAGGGTTATGCAGTAAAATATGCCTTGTGTTCAGAAGAACTCTAAAGCATTTCATAAGAGCATATGGGACACAGTCTCTTGGTAAGAAGCTAAATGGGGAAAGGGGTAGGTTTTGAGAAATGAAGGGAAACATTCCAACAATCTGAACCAGTCCTGGGGCTAAGAGAAAATAAGGGTAAGAAAGGAAACAGCAGCTGCCTTAGTGGCTTATAGGCTTACTCTTTTCCTACCTCTGTTCAACCTTTTCCCTCTTGCTTCCATAGAATCTACATTAAAACATAGTGAGAAAATGAGCAACAGAAGAGATGCTTTTGAAAAAGCAAGAGAAAAAGACAGACAAGGGGTGAGACAATCCTAGGCTGGAGTAGATAGAAAGAAGGGGGTGGCCTGAGCCCAGGGGACTCTGTCTGTGTAGCCATTCTCATGAATGGGAAGGAGATCCACCCTCAGTTTGGGCCAACATCCAGTGTTGGCAATACGAGCCAAGCAAATCCTTCAGTCTTTCACCTGTATTCAGAGCAGGCATGCCACAAACATGATAGCAATAATGTGAACTAAGCACTCCCAAAGAAATGTCCGTGGTTAGCCAATATTTGAGCATTGGTTTTATTCTACTTCCTGTTTTAATAGTATTAATTAAAGTTGTCATACAATTCCAGACTCAAACAACTGAGAACAGTATTTGAAATATTCACTTGGTTTCAAACACAGGGCAGTGTGTATTTCAGTCAGTAAGAGTGTGTGTGTGTGTGTGTTTATCAGTAAGAGTGTGTGTGTGTGTGTGTGTGTGTGTGTGTGTGTGTGTGTTTATTCTAGCTGGTTTATGTTACTGAAGTCAAACAGATAACTTTTCTGTATTCCTTTAAAAAGCAATTAAATACAGAATTTAACTGATAGGCAAAAACTCTGTGAACAAATTAATCCAGAAAAATGAAGAGAAAGAGCAGAAGATGGTCTGTATTCATTTTTGTAAAACTAACCAAAACATACTAACTGGAACGTGTGACCTTCACTATTTCAACAGGGAAAAAGGAAGTCAACATCTCAGATTGACAATTTCGTTGGAAGGCTCTCTCAAGCAATTTTTAACTGGATTGGTACAAATGTTTTCTGCCAATTAAAATTGTGCAATATTCTCACAGATTAGAATATTCTTGGCAACTACATCTCCTTGGGAAAAAAAATAAAGAGTTGAGTTTAAGTGCTTAATTTAGGAATGTCTTAAATAGGCCTAACCAGTAAATATTCATTTTTAAAATATTATAAACATTTTAAATTACCATTTTGAGGCACTGAAAGTGAAGGCCCAGAAATCTCTCCATTATCAACACAAAACATAAAATAGTCCCCAATGGTTTGCTACATCATTTTACAAGTCTAAAGAATTTCTAAAAATTATTAAAGTCATTTCCTGTTGATCTACTACGAGTTGGTTCTTTTGATCTGCTACAGGTCCAAGGCACTGGAAACACAGCAACGACAAAAAACCACTCTCATTTATGTAATAAAATTTCATCATCAAGTGTCTATGTAAATAAAGCAAAGGACAAGGGATATGAAAAATAGATCATTCACATAAAAGGAAATCCACATGAACAATAAACATACAAAAAAAAGGTAACATAACTCATAATTCTCAAGAGCATGGCTCTAGACTCAGACCATCTAGATTCAAGTCTAGGTTATCACTTCCTAGGTGAGTGACTCCGGACAAGGCATTGACCCTTCTATGCCTTTTGATCTACAATGTAAGGATCAGATATTCTAACTCTTAATTGTCATGGTATATGCACTCAATTAATATTAGTTATTATAACTATTACCAGAAAATAGACTCAACCTCATTAGTAATCAGGAAACTGTTAAATTAAGATTTAATTTAGGAATTAATAGTACCCAGTGTTAGCAAGAGAGTGAAGAATGTAGTATATATATATATGTATATATATATATACATATACATACATACATACATACAATTAGTAGAAATACATATTGGTTCTGCCTCTTCGGACAGCAATTCAGGGTGAAGGAGGGAAGTGGGTTGTGGGAGAGAAGAAAGGCAAATACGCATATGTAGTGTTCCTAAACTCATCTTACTAAAGGATATTTTTCATGATCATCATCATTTGTTACACCCTACTCCTTGCAAGTCATTTACCAGAAGTTGTTCATTTAGGTACTGTATTTTACAAACCAAAATAAGATCAAAAGAAACCGAATACACAAAAACACCCTGTATTCATGTGAGTGCTCTTTTCTAATCCAATGACACAACACTTTTCTTTCAGGGAGTCCCTGTAGATCTTTAAATTGACTCTGTATTTAACAAAACAACCATGTGGTATCTACTAGCTCTTTATTAAAAATATTCCTTGATATATAATATCTAAATTTTTTTTCTTTCTTCCTTTCTCTTCTTTCTCTACTAGGAAATATTCCCAAGACTTCATTCTTCTAACCTGAATCAGACTAACATCATACATTATGGTTGGGAAATTCCTTTGGCCACCTTTTATAAAAATAAATAAAACATAAAATAATAAACTGTTAAGTGGTAGCCATGGCGTGGTGGAAAGAAAACTAGTCCAGTCAAGAAGCCTGAGCTGTACCATTTTGAGACCTCAGGCAAGTCTCTTAACCTGGCTGAGACTCAACTTTCTCATCTGTAAAGCATAAGAATACTATGATTTCCTAAAAGCATAACATGGGAAAAAAATATATCACCCCCAAACTGCTGTTTTGTTAATATCTGGAACAACTTTTCTCCTCTCAGTTTCTATGGCAACAGAGACACGACCTTGCAGAGCCCTCCCTTGATCTTATCCAAGTTCAAGAAGAACAAGACCTTCAGTAGATCAGTGCTGAAATGGGATCCTCCAGTATTCACTATTACATCAGCATTACAATAATGATGACCATCATTGTGGGAAAGGGTTAGTAGGGAAGGGAGAGTTGAGAGAGGGGAGAGGAAATTATTTTTAAAAGGGGATTAAAGTTTATTCCCTTCATTTGATTCTCACAGGGAGAAACAAAGGGATTATAAATCAAGCCAGAGGGATCAGTTCTCTCTTTACTGCCCCCAAAGAGTAATATCAAGAGAGACCCAAGAGGGATGACGGGGTGAAAGAAGCCCAGGAGGGGCAGATGGAAGGAAGCTCAGGCCTAAACCTATCCTAGACCTTAACCCAGCATAAAAATAATCCCTCAGATCTTGGATATGAGGAAACAAGAATCAAGCATGAGCAGGTGCAGTGCCTGAGGATTTCTTTTATCTTTTCTTGATGTTCTAAGCAAAGTCCTAAGTGACTCAAAGGGCATTTGAGATTTTGAGATTGAGGATTTGGCTTTAACTTGCTCAATAAAGGTTCAAGCTTTAAAGTCATATAAGATCTGGAATTGGTTCCCTCCTTTCTTTCCTCCTTGCTTCTTCCTTCCAACATGCACACAATATTAACATTTCCACATACACTTCCTGTGATAATCTTTAACTCCTTCAGTCTTAACATAGGTTAGGACTCTGGAGACAATGCCCAGAGGCCTGGTCTTTCATTCCTTGAGGCCTCTAGATATAGGACAGTCTGTTCTAACAGAGCTTGGGGCTCCAGGAACAGAGCTTTTGTTATTATTATTTTTTTTTATCTCCATGATCAATAACACCTCTCTGGTAACTCCAAGTGCAATCAGAATCCCCAAAAGGATACTCCCTCCTGGAATTATTGCTTCATTTGGGGCATTAAAAATATTTATAAAGATTGCTAAGTTTCTGAAGGCTTATGTTTCAAACCAGGAAATCCTACAACAACTCAAAGTAAATGTTCTATAGAATTTCTGCATTCCCAAGGATTTATTCTGAATAACTCTGGGGAACAGTACAGGAAGTACAGGGAGTGCTCATTTGGATCATTAAAAGTGATAAATGTCCACCATTACTTGCTGTCATGGGTTGATGCAATCTGAGAAAGTGTCCCAAAATAATAAATGGTGTTATTTAAAAATTAATTAGGTAATACATAACATTTTTACTTTTATATGTCTTAAGATCCAGAAATTGGTGATGCCCAGTTTAATGTCAACAAGGCAGAGTTAGCTGTAGGCAAATTTATGAAAAAGAAAAGTTTTCTTTGGCCCCCTCCAAACATCATCTACCCTCTACTCTGTCACTTTGTGAAGAACTCTCAGCACTTAACTCCCTCTTAATGCCTTGTGGTGTGCCAGATACTCCCTGGAAGTGTCCTTCTCTGATTAGCCCGCCTAAATAGGGCCTCATTACTTAAGTCTTTACTTCACAGTAACTTCTAGTCAAAACTTAACCTGTCATATATTCTACTCTTATTAGACTTTTTTTTAGCTTAAAAATTGTTTATTACTAAGAAGTTAAAGTCTGTTAAGCCTTATTACTCATTGGATATAGTTGTATTATCAAACACTAATATATTAAAAAGAAATTCATAAGATCCACAGTATTTTTGCACAAGACGCTTTGCCAGAGTTAGCGACAAAGCAGTCATCGGCAGCACCCCCACCTCAAATGCTGCAAGCAAAGGTTCTGTCATGTATCAAGGCACAATGCCACGTTAGGGGTACACGGTATGGCCACTATGAAACGACGCCTTGAATTCACTCTCTTCCTCAGTATAAACAGACGGAACATTTTATGGATGGAATTAAAGGGTGATAGAATTATGGCATTACATCCTGCATTTTTTCTTCTCTTTGGCAAACATTTGGGGATCCAGCCTTTTGTTTTGGGACATCTTTGACCACAGTTCGCTAAGGGGACAAGAGTACTACCCCCAAGGAAAGAAGGAACCTCATTTGGATGCCCAAACCTTGGTCTTATGGTCATTTCAAGGGATAGTCATAAAAGAGGGTAGAAAGAAAGAAAAGTGGAAAAAGATTCAGGATAGAAGCCCTGTTTAGAAATAAAGAGTGTCTCTGACCAGGGACGTTTTCATTATTGTACTTCTCGAGACTCTAAGCTCAGGAACAGTGACTAGAAGGTAAGTGGGTTTAATGGAAGCAAACAGTTTCTCAGTGAATTACTCAGTTTTCCCCCAACAATAAATTACATTATTCTGTAACTATTTCTTACTCCTTTCTTGTTTTGTTGCCTCTACACATAATATCTAAGGAAGAAATCAGTCTCTCTTTTTACCCCCAGTTCATAAACTGAATTTCTCCTTGTTTTTCACATTTGGTAAGCTAAAAAATCTTTCTCTTTCTCTTTTTTTGCAGCCATAATTTAGCCTCCATCCTCAATCACTGGAAATTAGATCACTGGAAATCCAGGGTCCAAATCCAGAGTAAATAATCTTGACAAAATAAGTTCATTTCTGTCAAAACATTCAGACCTTGTCAGTGGAGACCTTTTACCTTGCACCATTTTCCCACTGAGTGATCTTGGCCTGTGATATTTGAGCGCCTTAAAACAGTGAGATTATAATAGTTATTAGCTCAATGATATGAAAGGAAAAAGACAATTCAATGATAGTTGGAGACTTCAATATTCAACTTTTAATAATGGACAGAACAACTAAGCAGAAGATTAACAAGGAAATAGAGAGTGGAACAACACTATAAACCAACTAGACTTAACAGGTATCTATAAACACCCAACAATGACAGAAAATACATTCTTCTTAAGTGCATAAGGAAGATTCTCTAGTATAGATCATATGTTAGTCTATAAAACAAATCTCAAAACTTAAAAGGATAGAAATAATACAAAGTAGGTTTTCCAATGAAAATGGGATGAAAGTAGAACAACAGAAAAAGATTAGGAAAATCCACAGATATGTGGAAATTAAACAACATACTCCTGAATAATCAATGGGTCAATGAAGAAATCAAATAAGAAAAGAGAAAATATTTCGAGATGAAGGACAATAAAGACACAACATACAAAACTTACGGGATTTAACTAAAGGAGCGCTTAATGAAAAATTTATATCTGCAAATGCTTATATGTAGAAAGAAGAAAGATCTCAAATAATACACCTAAGCTTCCACCTTAAAACACTAGAAAAAGAAGAGCAAATTAAATCTAAGGGAAGCAAAAAATAAAAATTATTAATAAAAATTGGAGCAAGAATTAATGAAATAGGGACTACAAAAACAATAGTGAAAAATCAATAAAAACAAAACCTGGTTCTTTATAAAGATGAACAAGTTTGACAAACCTATAAATAGATTAACCAAGAAAAAAATAGAGAAACTCAAAATACCAGAATCAGAAATAAAACAGAGGATATTACTACCAAACTTATAGGGAAAAAAAGTATTATAAAGGAATACTATGGGGCACTTGGGTGGCTTAGTCCATTAAGCATCTGCCTTCAGCTCAGGTCATGATCCCAGGGTTCTGGGATTGAGCCCCGCATCAGGCTCCTTGCTCAGTGAGGAGCCTGCTTCTCCCTCTCCCTCCCCCAACTCATTCTTTCTCTCTCTCAAATAAATCCATAAAATCTTTAAACATAAGTAAATAAAGCAATACTATGAACTGTATGCCAATAAATTAGACAATCTAGATGAAATAACAAATTTCTAGGAACACACAAACTACTGAATTGACTCAAGAAGGAATAGATAATCTCAAAAGATCTATAATAAGTGAAGAGAATGAATTACTAACCAAAACCTCCCCAGGAAAGCCAAGCCCAGATGGCTTCACTAGGGAATTATACCAAAGAATTAACACGAACTCTTCACAAATTCTTCCAAAAAATATAAGAGGAGGGAACACTTCCTAACTCATCATCTTGTAACCTGATGTCAAAATCAGACAAAGACATCACAAGAAAAAAAAAAAAAACCCACAGACCAATATCTCTTATGAATATGGATACAAATATCCCCCCACAAAATACTAGCAAATTGAATCCAGTAACTTATTTTTTAAAAACTTATATACCATGACCAAGTGGGACTTATCCCAGGAATGCCAGGTTAGTTTAACATCTGAAAATCAATTAATGAAATACATCATATCAATAAAATGAAAAATAAAAATCACATGATTATCTCAATAAACACAAGAAAAGCATTTGACAAAATCTAGTAACTTTTCATGATAAAGACACAAGACAAACAAGGAATACAAGGGAACTTCCTCAACCTGATAAAAGTCATCTTCAAAAAACATATAGCTAACATCATACGTAACGGTGAAAGACCAGATATCCTCCCTCAAAGATCAGCAACAAGACAAAAATGGCCTTCTTTCAGCACTTTTGTTCAACATTGTACTGGAGGTTTAAGCCGGGGCAATTTAGGCCAGAAAAAGAAATAAAATACATCCAGGTTGGAAAAGAAGTAAAACTATCTCCAATCACTGATGGCATACTATATACATGAAATCATAAGGAATACACTAAAAAATGATTAAAACTCAAAGAAATGGAAAACAGAATGAAGGTTCCTCAAAAAGTTGAAAATAGAGCTACCCTACGACCCAGCAATTGCACTACTGGGTATTTACCCCAAAGATACAAATGTAGTGACCCAAAGGGGCACCTGTACCCCAATATTTATAGCAGCAATGTCCACAATAGCCAAACTATGGAAAGAACCCAGATGTCCACTGACAGATGAATGGATAAAGAAGATGTGGTATATAAATATATACAATGGAATATTACACAGCCATCAGAAAAATGAAATCTTGCCATTTGCAATTACGTGAATGGAACTAGACGGTATGCTAAGCCAAATAAGTCAATCAGAGAAAGACAATTATCATGTGATCTCACTGATTTGTGGAATTTAAGAAATAAAACGAGGATCATAGGGGAAGATAGGAAAAAATAAAACAAGATGAAACCAGAGAGGGAGACAAACCATAAGAGACTCTTAATCATAGGAAACAAACTGAGGGTTGCTCAAGGGGAGGATGGGTGGAGGAATGGGGAAACTGGGTGATGGACATTAAGGAGGGCATGTGATGTAATGAGCACTGGGTATTATATAAGACTGATGAATCACAGGCCTGTACCTCTGAAACCAATAATACATCATATATTAATTAAATTTAAATTTAAAAATGTTAAAAAAAAAAGAAATGAATTCAGCAAGTTTTCAGGATACAAATACAATATACAAAAATCTATTGTAATGGAAAAAATATCCATGATCATGGGTTGGAAGACTTACTATATAGCAATATACCCCAAATTGATCTAGAGATTCAACACAATGCTTATGAGAATTTCAGCTAACTTCTTTGTAGAAACTGACAGACTGATTTTAAAATTCATACACAATTACATGGGACCCAAAATAGACAAAACAATCTTGAAAAAGAGGAACAAAGTAGGAGGACTTACACTTCCTGATTTTAAAACTTACTACAAGGCAATGGTAATCAAAACTGTGTGGTACTTGCAAAAGGATAAACAGATGAATGGAATAGAATTAAGAGTCAAGAAATAAAATCATGTGTCTATGGCCAACTGATTTTTGACAAGGGCACCAAGACCATTTAATAGTGAGTATTTCAACAGATGGAACTGGAATAACTGGATAACCACGTGCAAAACACAGGACTTTGTCCCACACCATATACAAAAATTAGCTCAAAATGGATCAACAACATAATCCTAAAACTATAAAACTCTTAAAAGAAACCAAAGGATAAGTCCCCTTGGACTTGGAGAAGATTCTTGGATATGACATCCAAAGCTCAAGCAACAAAAGAAAAACAGATACACTAAACTTCATCAAAGTCAGAAATGTCTGTGCTCCCAAGGATATCCCTGAGAAAGTAAAAAGCCAACCCACAAAATGGACAAAAAAATAAATCATATATCTGATAAGGAACTTGTACCCAAAATATATATGGGGCGCTGGGTGGCTCAGTCCATTAAGCATCTGCCTTCGGCCCGGGTCATGATCCCAGGGTCCCAGGATCGAGCCCCAAGTCGGGCTCCCTGCTCAGTGGGGAGCCTGCTTCTCCCTCTCTGTCCCCTGGCTCATGTTCTCTCTCACTCTCTACCTCAAACAAATAAATAAAATATTTAAAACAAAAAAAGTATACAAAGAACCTTTACAACTCAATACTAGACAGATAAATAAGCAATTTTTTTAAAAAAAGGTGAAATATTTAAATAAACATTTCTCCAAGGAAAATATACAAGCTCATAAAAAGATGCTCAACATCATTAGTTATCAGAGAAATATAAATTAAAGCCACAAAATAGCACTTCATACCTACTAGAACATTAGAATCAAAAGCCAGATAATAACAAATGTTGACAAGGATGTGGAAAAATCAGAACTCTCATACACTACTGGTAGGAATGTAAAATGGTGCAGCCACTTTGGAATAGCAGTTCCTCATTTAAACACAGAGTTACCATATGATCCAGTAATTCCATTTCTGATATATACCCAAAAGAACTAAAAGTAGTTCTATGCAAATACTTAAGCAATACTGTCCATTACAGGCAAGAGGTGGAAATAACTCACATGTCCAACTGATGAATGGATAAACAAAATGTGGTATATCCATACAATGGAAATATTATTCAACCATAATAAGTAAAAGAGTACTGATGCATGCTACAGCATGGATAAATCTTGAGCACATTATGCTAAGTAGAAGAATCCAGTAACAAAAGACTGCATATTATATTATTCCATTTATATAAAATATCCAGAACTGACAAATCTATGGAGATAAAAAGATTAGTGGTTGCCCAGGGCTAAAGAGGGAGTGAAGGGAAACAAGTAGGGAGGGTAATAACTAAAGTGGATGGGGTTTCTTTTTGAGGTGATGAAAATGCTCTAAAATCTGTTGTGACTGTAGCATTTATCTGTGAATGTACTAAAATCTACTGAACTGCACAATGTAATGGGTGAATTGTATGTAAATGACATCTCAATAAAGATCCTTTTGAAAAAGCATTCTTCTGGTTTGCAAAACAAAAATTACTGACTCCAAACACAAAACAATTTCCACAAAATAAATGTTATATTTATTTCATATATTGTTAAATTTAATACTAATAACAATTTAAGGACCCAGAACAATTTGTCTCATTTCTCATTTCAAAATAATTCTCTACTAGTAAGCACGATTCTTTAGAAATCAGAACTAAACATAATTTCAAAAACAAAACTATAAAAAACATTTACATCCTGTTCACTGGGCAGATATTACCTTTAATGAGACAAGTGGGTACACTTAAGAATGTTTCATATGATGTGGAGCACGAGTTCCAAAAGTTAAGTGTTGCACACTAACAAACCCTTAAAATATCCCTGCTTTTACCATGTCTTTCACCACAGGCACATGCCCAGACACTGTGCTTGTCAGTAAAAAAAAAAAAAAAAAAAAATTACAAATTTCAATGTCATTCCTCTTGACTCAACACATTTTGGTTTCCAGGGACTCTTAGCTCCAGGTTTCTCCTCTGGATTTTGATCAAATTTTTGTCATCTTTCAGCACACCAAGGCTTATGCTTTCAGGTAAAAAATAAGGAAAATGTGAACAGATAAACCACTATAATGTGGATTGAACAGAAAAGGACTACAACATGGATTAGCTCATTTTCATGCAAATGTCTTTATGAAGAGAAAATGTCTTTATGTCAAGATAGAAGGGTTAAAAGTGCCAATCTATGAATGCCTGAAGTAAAATTGGTATAGTACATAAAGTTATTCCTCTTGAGATAAAATTGTAGCTAGTAAGTATTTTAAATGTGGCCAGTCATCAAGATAGAAAGCTTAGAGACACTTCGGAGACCGATTATCCCAGGTTTGGATCCCCTGGCTTTCATTTACTGGCTGGATGATCTTGAGCCAGTTGCCCAAATTCAATTCTCTTATTCACATAAAAGAGGATAATAAATTATGCATACATCATAACATTATAAGGAAAAAAGGACTATGCCTAGCAAAAGTAGGCATTCAAAAAACTTTTTTACCTCAATATTCTGGAATCTCAGTTAAAACAGAAATTCCATAATGGCACCATTGGCCGTTCAAGAAATGTTACTAATAATCCCTAATAACTAAAAAGATTTATTCTCTGTTTGTTCTAAATACCAGAGATAGATCAGACACTACTGGTAGAGTACAAATAAACCCTCTCCCTACTGCTGCTCATACTCTCTAAGTTTTTATAATATCTAATGAAATAGTTCCAATATAGCTTCTTATGAAAATTGGGAAGTACAGACTCCAGAAGAGGGCAATCACTGGAGTACATGTAATAATAAACAGACAATAGGCCCTCAAGTTTACTGACGGTAGAATAACTCTGGTCATTTCTTCCTCTCTGGTGTAGCATTGCATCTACAGACTGCCTTACGTCACAGGGATGTTGTAAAGAACTAAAGACCCAAAAGAAACTTATAAAATGATTATAGGCACCAAATGCCTAATGAATTAATGAATGAATAAATAAAGCATAAAAGAACTAAAGGATGGGAAGGAACAAAGTAAAGATGAAGTTATCTTCAGCTGTAGAAAAAAGGAAAAGCAACTTGAATAAGGTCAAGAAAACATGTTAAGTAGAATAGTTGAGAGAAGCCTTATAAAGGTTTCTGAGTATCAGTGATTTTGTTTCTTTCAACTTGAATTTCTTTTTTATTCCTCACTTTCCTTCACAAATCAACTCTTGTGAAATTGTACTGTACCTATAATGGAAGGGCATACACATAGTGATAGAAATTTTCTAACGGGGTAAGATGCACAAGATAAATTCTGACCTTTTCATTTGCCTTCTCCAGACCCTGTCAAAGTTAAGCTTAAAAGAACTGGCGTCAGGAAGAGCTGGGGACTGATTTAGTTAAGTCAATTTCTAAAGGAATTTGGAAATGAACCACATGGAAGAGAAAGGGATTTCCTTGTTTGTGTTTGTATTTTCCCTTCTGCAAAATAAGACTACATACTTCCTACTACTGGAGGAAGGAAACAGATAAAGTTTTGAAGGTGTCTTTATAGTCAAGATGATTTATGCAATAAACTGTGGCATATCCTTAATCAATACATCAGAATCTACACACAGAGTTGAAAAACCACATATTTTTAAAGTTTTTAAAATTGTGATAAAAAAATACGTAATATAAAATTTACCATCTTGGTGAATATGGCCAGACGGCTCGGACTGAGCATGGTTTTCCTTGCCAGTGGATTCTGTAGAATGCACTGCCAGCCTCTTGTCCGCTCTTCACCATGGCTTCTTCTGATATCCCAGTGAAAGAACTGGAAAAGCATGCCTCAGGCCAAGTTTTTGAGTTGATTCTCAGCCCTCAATCAAAAGAATTCATCCCAGAATTCCCCATTTCCCCTCCAAAGAAGGATCTTTCCCTAGAGGAAATTCAGAAGAAATTAGAAGCTGCAGAAGAAAAATACAAGTCCCATAAAGCTGAGGTCTTGAAAAAGCTTGCCGAGAAATGAGAGCATGAGAAAGAAATGCTTCAAAAAGCAACAGAAGGACCACCTCAGTAAAATGGCAGAAGAAAAACTGACCCACAAAATGGAAGCCAACAAAGAGAATCAGGAGGCACAAATGAATGGCTGCCAAACTGGAGTGCTTGTGAGAGAAGGAAAAGCACACTGAAGAAGTGTGGGAGAACAAAGAATCCAAAGATCCTGTTGATAAAACTGATGCTGACTAATTTGTTCTGAGAACCAACTTTCTCCCCTTCCCCTTCCCAAATACCGAAAGACTGTACTGGCCAGTGTCATTTTATGTTTGCCCTCCTGACAAATATTCTAGAAGCTGATGTCGGACTGTATTGATAGAGCTAGACGGTATGATGTTGTCTTAGGGGCTAAAGGGGAAAAACTGAGTGTTGCACTCTTTTTCTCAAGTATTGAAGTCTTTCTAATGTAGCTATTTTTGTTGTTGCATCTTTTCTACTTCAATACACTTGGCATCCTGGGTTAGTAGCTAGTACCGTACCGGCTGTGTGAAAACATGTTTGTGAAAAGAGTATATAGTGGCTTTTTTCAAACTGTTAGATGCTGAATATCTGTTCACTTTTATTTATTTTTTTAAAGATTTTATTTATTTATTTGACAGAGAGAGACACAGTGAAAGAGGGAACACAAGCAGGGAGAGTGGGAGAGGGAGAAGCAGGTTTCCCGCTGAGCAGGGAGCCTAATGCGGGGCTTGATCCCAGAACCCTGGGATCATGACCCGAGCCAAAGGCAGATACAACGACTGAGCCACCCAGGCGCCCCTCTGTTCACTTTTAAACCCCAATTCTGTCCTGATCTTACCAGATGCTACTGTACTTGAATGGTTAATAAAACTGCACAGTGCTATTGGAAAAAAACATTCACCATCTAAACCATTTTTAAATATATAGTTCAGTAGTTATAAGTATATCCATATTATTGTGAAATAGATATCTAGAACTTTTTCAGCTTCCAAATCTGAAACACTATAGCCATTAAACAACTCTTATTTCCTCCACCCCAGCCCCTAATAACCACCACTCTACTTTCTGTTTCTATGAACTCTATAATAATTTTAAGTACACCTCATATAAAAGGAATCATATGGTATTTGTCTTTTTGTGACTGGCTTATTTCACTTAACATAATGTCCTTAAGGTCCATCATGTTGTAGCATGTGAAAAAATGTAAAAAGGATCCCCTTCCCTTTTAAGGCTGAATAATGTTCCACTATATGTATATACCACATTTTGTTTATCCATTCATCTATTGATAAACATTTGGGTTGCTTCTTCTCTTAGGCACTGTGAATAGAGCTGTTATGAACATGCATATGCAAATATCTCTGAGTCCCTACTTTCAATTCTTTTGGATATACAGTCAAAAGTAGGATTACTGGATCATATGGTAGTTCTGTTTTTAACTTCTGAGTAACTGCTTTCCATAGCAGTTGCATTTTACAATCCCACAGTGTACAAGGGTTCCAATTTCTCCACATACTCAACCAACATTTATTATTCCCTGTGTTATTTTTAATAGTAGGCATGCTACTGGGTACAAGATAGTATGTTATTGTGGTTTTGACTTGCATTTTTCAGATTATTACTAATGTTGAGCATCTTTTCATATGGTTGTTGGCCATTTGTATTTCTTCTTTAGAGAAATGTCTGTTCAAGGCCCTTTGCTTATTTTTAATCAGATTATTTGATTTTTTGTTGTTGAGCTGTAGCAGTTCTTTATTTATCCTGGACATATTAATCACTTATCACATATATAATTTGCAAATATTTTCTCCCATTCTGTAGCTTGCCATTTCACTCTGTTGTTTGAGCCCCTTGATACCCAAATTTTTTTCAGTTTAATGTAGTCTTATTTTTCCCTTTTTGCTTGTGTTTTCTCTGTTTTGGGTGTCAAATTCCAAGAAATCACTGCCAAATTCAACATGATGAAGTTTTCCCTCTTTGTTTTCTCCTAGGAGTTTTATTGTTTTAGATCTTTATGTCTTTAATCTAGTTTAATTTTTGTAAAAGATAAGGATCCAACTTAACTCTTTTATATATGTATACTCAGTTTTACCAAAAATATTTGTGGAGGAGACTGTTTTTTCCCATTGGGTAGTCTTGGCACCCTTGTCAAAGAACATTTGACTATATAGGTAAGGATTTATTTCTGGGCTCTCTATTCCATTGATGTAGTTGACTGTTAATGCCACACTGATTTGATTACTGTGACTTTATGATATGTTTCAAAATCAAGAAGTATTCCCCCAACTTTTGTTTTTTTATCTCAAAATCGTTTTGGCTATTCAAAGTCCACTGAGAATCCATAAAAATTTTAGGATAAATTTTTCTATTTCTTCAAAAAATGCTGTTGGAATTTTGATAGAGATTGCATTGAACATGTAGATCACTTTTAGTACTATAGACATGTTAACAATATTAAATCTTCCAATCCATGAACATGAGATGTCTTTCCATTTATTTGTCTTCTTTTAAATTTCTTTTAGCAGTGTTTTGTGGTTTTCACTGTACAAGTCTTTCACCTCCAAGGTGGCTCTGTGGCACAATGGATAGCGCATTGGACTTCTAGTGACAAGTCTTTCACCTCCTTGGTTAGATTTATTCCTAAGCATTTTATTCTTTTTGATGCTATTATAAATGTAATTGTTTTCTTATTTTCCTCTTTTGGATTGTTCATTGTTATATCTGATAGATTATTAAATAAATCACCATTAGCTGTCCTCTTCTTTGGCCATGATTCCCTTCCATGGTAAGTCTAATTATTCATGGATGCCAGGGTCTATGTTCCTCTGATGCACACCCATTTCACTGTCAGCATTCTCCCTGTTTCCAACCATGGTGACTTCAGTATTTTAAGACAACAGACTCAAAACAGAGAGTCAATCAGGATGGTAACATAGGAGGCTCTTGAGCTTTGCTCCTCCCATAGATATACCAAATATATAGTTACACATGGAGCAATTCCCTGTGAAAAAGATCCAGAAACCAGCTGAGTTACTCCTATATATTGGGCAAATGAAAAAATACATTGAAATGGGTAGGAAAGGCTGAGACACACTTTGGCCATAAAACTCATGCCTGATACAGTGCCGTCCAATCAGAATGGAACTCCCAACTGCCAGATTCTTCCTGAGGAGCAAAGAGTCCCCACCCACATCTAACACTCCAACTTTTAAGACTCCTACATTTGAGATAGGCTCACAAATACTTAGTTTGAAAGCCAGTGGGGTTTTCATCCATGAGAACCACAAGATTATATCAAACAGAAAAGCAGTTCTTAACTGGCTATCCCATCCAAGGCACAGGATAGAGGAACAGGCAAAAAATATCCATCTCCCTGAATAGATAAAGAAGATGTGGTGTGTATATATATATGTCTGTGTGTGTGTGTGCACACACACACACATACACACACAATGGAATATTATGCAGCCATCAAAAGGAATGAAATCTTGCCATTTCCAACAATGTGGTTGGAACTGGAGGGTATTATGCTAAGCAAAATAAGTCAATCAGAAAAAGACATGTATCATATGATCTCCTTGATATGAGGAATTCTTAATATCAGGAAACAAACTGAGGGTTGCTGGAGTGGTGGGTGGTGGGAGGCATGGGGTGGCTGGGTGATAGACATTGAGGAGGGTATGTGCTATGGTGAGCGCTGTGAATTGTGTAAGACTGTTGAATCACAGACCTGTACAAATAATACATTATATGTTAAAAAAAAAAAAAAGAAGAAGATAGTAGGAAGAGAAAAATGAAGGCAGGGAAATTGGAGGGGGAGATGAACCATGAGAGACTATGGACTCTGAGAAACAAACTAAGGGTTCTTGTGGGGGGTGGGGTGATGGGTTAGCTTGATGATGGGTATTAAAGAGGGCACATATTGAGTGGAGCACTGGGTGTTATATGCAAACAATGAATCACGGAACACTGCATCAAAAACTAATGATGTCATGTATGATGATTAACATAACAAAATTTAAAAATGCAAAAAAAATATTCATCTCCCATTTTTTTTCCCTGAAAGGGCTTTATCTGCACATTTCAAAAGCTGCTGCCTTAAGTTCAGGCCTATAATTTAGCAGGCATCTAGGGGCTCTGCTCCTCCTTCACAGACTAGGAAAGTTGGCATACATTCCCCCCCATCTTCTCCCTCCACCCTACTCCAAGTCACCAGTGTTTCCCTGAGAGAAGCTTGTATACACATCCATACCTCAGTTTTTGCAGCTGCTGACCACGGGATGGATCTCTAGATTGCCTAGCTCTGACAGCCAATGGAGTTTCCATTCATGAGTTCCACAGGGATGCAGCAAATAAAGAAGCAAATCTTAACCAGCTATCATCTCAGAGCTCAACACGAAGAAAGCAGGCAAAAATGCCCATCTTCCAGTTTTTATTTGAAAGGGATTTATTTGCGTACTTTAGAAGCTGCTGCCTGAGGGCCAGGTTTCTAATTTAGCATGTACCTGGTGGCTGGTAACCATCATCTCCAGACACTGGGAAAACCAACAGATACCTCCTGTCTTCTCCCTCTAGCCTGCTCCAATTCACTCACCAGTATCTCCCTAGAAGAAGCTTGCATACACATCTGCACTCCAACATTTACAGCTGCCTCAAGGGATAGATTCGCAAATCACCTGGCTCTCATAGCCAGTGGGGAGACCTTTCGCCACGCCCCACAGGAGTGTAGGCTGGCTATCCCTCAATACAGAAGCAGGCAAAAATGCTCCTCTCCAAGTTTTCCTTGAAGGGGATCTAGCTGTATACCTTACAAGCTCATGGCTGAGCTCAGGCTTTTAACTTTAATACATATCTAGGGCCTGACTGTGACAAAAGTATATACTTTCCAAGCTTCTGTGTGAGATTCCAGCTTCTAATCAATCTACATCTAGGTGCCAACTGTAATCCTCCCTTTTGGAACACTGATGGCCTTAACCACTGGGAGCCACTAAAACAAAGAAGGCATCTTGGTGAATCACAAAGATTTGAGAGAAAACCAAAAGCTTGGTTGGGCTGATTAACCAGGTTGGTCTCCTACATGAGATAATATGTCAAGAGTGCAACAGGTGGCTACTTTATATAATATACAGAAACCACCAGAGTCTAGGGAAATGGAGAACAGAGAAATATGTACCAAACAATAGTACAAGATTAAACTCCAGAAACAGACCTTAATGAAATGAAAATAAGTGATTAACCCGATAAAGAGTTCAAAATACTGGTCATAAAGTTGCTCACTGCATCAGAACAATTCAGTGAAAATTTTGACAAAAAGAAAATATAAGAGACTGTCAATCAAAAATCACAGAGCTAAAGAAAGCAATAACTGACCTGAAAATTTCAATAGAGGGACTCAAAAGCAGAGTAGATGAAGCAGAAAAATAGATCAACAAATTCAAAAGACAGGGTAGTCTCTAGCCAACTAGAGAAGTTAACAGAAAAGCAATGAAAAGGAGTGAAAATAGCTTAAGAAATTTATGGGACACCATCAAATGGGCCAATATTCATATAATAGGGATCCCAGAAGAAGCCAGAGAAAAAGACAGAAAGCTTATTCAAGGAAATAATGGCTAAAAAACTCCCTAACCTAAGAAAAGAAACAGATGCCCAGGTCAAAGGATCCCAGAGAGTAAAAAATAAGAGAAATCCAAAGAGATCCACTTCAAGATGCATTGTAATTAAACTGTCAGATGTTAAAGGTAAGGAAAGAATCTTAAAAGCATCAGGAGGAAAGCAAATTGTTATGTACAGGGAACCTACATAAAACTATCAGCAGATTTTTCAGGAGAAACTGCAAGCTAGAACAGAGTTGGATGATATAGTCAAAGCAATGGCAGGAAAAAGACCGCCACCCAAGAATACACTACCTGGCAAATGTATCCTGCAGGATTGAAAGAGAGAATTTCCCAGACAGACAAAAGCTGACAGAGTTTATCACCACTAGACCAGTCTTACAGGAAAGGTTAAAGTGACTTTTTCAAGCTGAAACAAAACAGTGCTAATCAGTTACATAAAAACATATGAAAAGATTAAACTCAGTGGTAAATACATAGCTAAATGAAGAATACTTTAATATTATAATGGCGGTAGGTAAATCACTATTAACTCTAGTATAAAAGTTAAAGGACAAAAATATTAAAAATAAATATAACTACAAAAATTTGTTAATGGATACGCAATATAAATAAAAAGATGTAAGCTGTGATATCATAAACACAAAATGTTGAGGGGAACTTAAAAATGCAGAGCTTTTGTATGCACTCAAAATTAAGTTGTTCCCAGCTAAAAATAGGCTGTTATAAATATAAGATAATTTATATAAGCCTTATGGTAACTACAAGGCAAAAGCTATAGTAGATACACAAATAATAAAGAAAGAAATCAAAGCATACCATTACAGAAAGTCATCAAATCACAGAGTAAGACAGAAAAGAACAAAGGATTTACAAAAGAACCAAAAAACAACAACACAGCAACAGTAAGCCCATATCTATCAATAATCACTTTAAATATAAATGAACTAAAATTTTCTAATCAAAATATATACAGTGGCTGAATGTACAAAAAAAACCAGACCCAACTGTATGCTGCCTACAAGAGACATATCAGCTTTAAGGACACACACCGACTGAAACTGAAGGGACGAAAAAAGAGATTTCATGCAAATGGAAACCAAAAGAAAGAAGAGGGAGTTATATTTCCATCAAACAAAACAGACTGAAGCCAAAGATTATAACAAGAGACAAAGAAGATCATTATATAATGATAAAAGAGGTCAATTCATCAAGAGAATATAACATTTGTAAATATTTATACAATGAATATAAAAGCAACTAAATATATAAGCTTATATTAATGGATATAAATGAAGAAATAGAAAGCAATACAATAATAGCAGGGGACTTTAACAATCCACTTTCAACAATGGATAGGTCATTCAGACAAAAAATCAATAAGGTAACATTGGAGTTAAAGGATCCGTTAAAGCAGATGCAACTATTGTGTATATACAGAACATTCCAACCAATAGCAGTAGAATACATTTTTCTCAAGCACGCATGGAACCACCTCCAAAATGGATCATATGGTAAGCCACAAAATTATTGAAATTGAAATTATTTAAATTCAATTAATAAACTGAAATTACATCAAATATTTTTTCCAACCACAATGGTATGAAACTAGAAATCAATAAGAAAATTGGAAAATCCACAAATATGTGATTGAACAACATGCTCCTGAACAACCAACAGGTCAAAGAAATCAAAAAATAAATCAAAATAATCTTGAGACAAATGAAAATGGAAACAAAACATACCAAAACTTATAGGATGCAGCAAAAGCAGTTCTAAGAAGAAATTATAGTAATAAATAATTTATTAAATAGATAAATTATTAAATAGTAATAAATAAAGGAAAAAGAAAGATCTCAAACAACCTAACTCTACATCTCATGGAACTGGAAAAAGAACAGACTAAGCCCAAAGCTAGTAGAAGAAAGGAAAATTGTGTAAGACTATTGAATCACAGACCTGTACCTCTGAAACAAATAATACATTATATGTTAAAAAAAAAAGAAGATAGTAGGAAGGGTAAAATGAAGGGGGGGGTTATCGGAGGGCAAGACGAACCATGAGAGACTATGGACCCTGAGAAACAAACTGAGGGTTCTAGAGGGGACGGGGGTGGGGGGATGGGTTAGCCTGGTGATGGGTATTAAAGAAAGCACATATTGAATGGAGCACTGGGTGTTATACGCAAACAATGAATCATGGAACACTACATCAAAAACTAATGATGTAATGTATGGTGATTAACATAACATAATAAAATTAAAAAATAAAAATAAAAAAATAAAAAGTGGTTTTTAAAAATTAAAAAAAATTGAAGTGGAAATAAATGAAATAGAGACTAAAAAGAAAATAGAAAAGATCAATGACAATAAGACCTGGTTTCTTTGAAAAGATAAACAAAATAGACAAACTTCTACTAGACTTATCAAGAAAAAAAAGTAGACTCAAATATATAAAATTAGAAATAAAAGAAGTGATGTTACAACTGATACCACGGAAATATAAAGTATCAGAAGAGACTAGTGTAAACAATTATACACCAACTAATTTGACAATGTAGAAGAAATGGATAAATTCCTAGAAACATACAACCTACAAAGACTGAATCATGAAGAAATAGAAAATTTGAACAGACCAATTACTAGTAATGACTTTGAATGTTTACACAAAAACCTCCCAACAAAGAAAAGTCCAGCACCAGATGGCTTCACTGGTGAATTCTACCAAATATTTAAAGAGGAACTAAAACCAACCCTTTGCAAACTCTTCCAAAAAACAGAACAATATGGAACATTTCCAAACTCATGTTACAAGGCCAGAATTACCATGATACCAAAACCAGACAAGATCACCACAAGAAAAGAAAATTGCAGTTTAATATCACTGAGGAACATAGATGAAAAAATCTTCAATAAAATATTAGCAGAGTTCAACAATATAAAGGATCATACACCATAATCAAGTGGGATTTCTTCAGGGTTGTAAGGATGGTTAAACACCCACAAATCAATGTGACACATCACATTAACAAGATGAAAGATAAAAATCATATGATTGCAGAAAAAGCATCTGACAAAATTCAACATCCTTTCATGATATAACACCCAATAAACTGGGTATAGAGGAAACATACGTGAACATAATAAAGGCCTATATAACAAGCCCATAGCTAACATCGTATTCAACAGTGAAATGCTAAAAACTTTTCCTCCTAGATTAGAAACAAGACAAGAATGCCAATTTTATTCAATATAGTACTAGAAGTACTAGTCAGAACAATTAGGAAAGAAAAAGAAATAAAAGATGTCCAAATTGGAGGAAAAAGTAAAATCAGTTCTATTTGCAGATAATATATCATATACAAAAAATCCTAAAAAATCTACCAAAAGCCTGTTAGAATAAACAAATTTAGTAAAGTTGTAGGCTACAAAATCAATATACAAAAATGTTTCATTTCTATACATCAATTATCAGAAAGAGAAATTAATCCCATTTACAATAGCATCACAAAGAATAAAATACTTAGGAATAAATTTAACTGTGGAGGTAAAACATCTGCACCCTGAAAACTGTAAGACACTGATGAAAGAAATTAAAGTCATAAATAATGGAAAGATATCCTACGTTCATTGATGGCAAGAACTGATACTGTTAAAATGTCAGTATTACTCAAAGCAATCCACACTTTCAATGCAATCCATACCAAAATTCAAATGAAATTTTCCCCAGAAATGGTAAAAAAACAATACTAAAATTTGTATGAAACCACAAAAGACCCTGAATAGCCAATGCACCTTGAGAAAGAACAACAAAGTGTACTGCTGGAGACATCACATTTCTTGATTTCAAATTATATTACAAAGCCATAGTAATCAACACAGTATAGTACTGGCATAAAACCAGACACAAAGATCAGTGGAACAGAATAGAGAGTCCAAGAAATAAATAATTACATAGATGGTCAATTAAAGGGTCTAGGAGACCAAATCAAGAGGACAGAGTTTAAGCCAGTAAGAAGACAGGTTGGAATATAAACTCAGGAAACCAAGATAGAAGTTCCCTCATTTGGACTTTGCAGATACAATTAGGATTTGGGGAACGGTTCATCGAAAATACTGAAGCTCAGCACTAAGCCTCACCCTAGACATAGCAGTACCTACAGCAGAGAATTCTGAGGTAATATGCAAAACATTTAATAACTAGGACAAAATAAGCCCTGACCATCAAAACAGATGCTACTTATAAACACACTGTCCAGAGGTACCCATACACAATCCCTGAACAGTATCCCTGCATAGTAGAATACCTTCAGTTCAAAATAAGTAAAAATTCCAATCCAAACCTAAAACACTAAAAGTGATTCTAAGCTGGAAACTGCTATTAGCATTTTACCTAAGACAATGCCTTATTATTCACAACTATTCTTTACATCACAAAATGTTTACCATCCCTGGCTTTAGGAACTAAATGCCTGTAGTAATGGCTTCTGACAGTAGCATCCCTCACAATCAAAAATAGGGGATAGTATAAACCTTGGTTTAGAATGGCTGCTAAACAGTTCATAAGTAGGTTTCAGGTCAGACTTAATCTAGACATTTGTCAAAAGTCAATAGTGTATCTGTTCTCTTTAGTTTGTTCAGTTGTTCCCTCCTTCACTGGCCACCACTGATCTCAGGTTGGCCTCTATCCTAACAATGGCTGCAACAATTCCAGACTTCACATTCTTATCACATTGTCCAGAAGGAAATAGCATCTTTACTCCAACATTCTGAACAAAATTCTTGAGGTTCGCTGTAATGAGACTGCCTTGGTAACATCCCATCCTTGAAACAATACGGACTGCAGGGGAATGCAATACTTCATTGACCTTGCTCACATGCTCCTCTGGCTGGGTAAAGGGATGGAGCTGGTTTCCTCAGGGTGAGAAGCAACCCCAGAGAGAAAATTAAAGTCTTCTGTGAAAGGGACAAGTTGAGAAATGGACACTGGGAATATAATCAACAAATGAACACTCTAAGAGTGCAACTCAAAGTATCAGTGCCTGAGTTGTTACCAACTAAGGACAATGTAACAAAAGTTGTACCATAATGTACATCACTATGTCACTAGATTAAACACAGTTTAGCTGATGTTTATTTCATAGTAAGACTCAGTGATGTTTATTTCATAGTAAGACTCAGTGAAATAGACATCATGTGCTTCCTGCACTGAGAAAAAAAAAAAAAACAGCACATCATCACTTTTGGGGCCTTCCTACCAAAATTTACACATCACCTAAATCTCATCATGAGAAAACATCAAACAAATCCAAACTGAAGTGCATTCTACAAAATAACTGGCCCATCCTCTTTAAAAATGTCAATGTTATAAAAGACCAAAAAAAAAAAAAAAAAAAAACCCTGAGTATTCTAGATCTAAAAAGACAAAAGAGACAAAACAACTGAATGCAACATGTGATCTAGGATTTCCTTTTGTCATCAAGGACTGGTAAATTTGCAAAAGTTGCCTAAGGTCTATAGATTAGATGATAATATTTTGTGAATGTTAATTTCCCAATTCTAACCATACTATGGTTACATAAGAGAATATCTTTGTCTTTAGAAAATAAATGCCAAAGACACCATTTTTATAGCTTCCTCTCAAATGATTCACACACACACACACACACACACACACACACACACACACACACACGAGGGAGGTGGCGAAGACAGAGAGGTGTGTGCATATGTTTATGTGGAGAGAAAGAATGATAAAGCAGATGTGGCAAAATGTTAAATGTGAGAAATCTTGCTTAAAGACGTACACAAATTTGTTGCACTATTCTTATAAATTGTCTGTAAGCCTGAAAGTACGTTTATTTAAAATTAAAGGAAAATAAAATTTTAGAATTCATAAATAACAGCAATAATAAGGATGCTTCTATTTAAATATTCACTCAATCTTGCTTAAAATGCATATGTAATTTTTTAGCTACTGCCTCAAGGTCTTATTTTTATTTTTGGAGTGTATAAATCAATATACATGTGTGCATGTGTGAGAATATCAGCTATTTGAAATAAAAATATTTTTTAATAGGAAGCCAGAAAAAAAACAGAAAAATAGAGACAGTCTTAGAGTGTGAAAAGTGAAATTTTTATACTGGTTTCATAAAATCTGGGATTAAAAAAAAACTTTTTTGTTTAATTTTTAAAAATTAAAAAATTTTTTTAAATCCTATCTATACTTCCAGCAAACCTCCTGAAAGCTTTTTAAAGATAATGTTGACACCTTTAAATATCAAATCCAGAAGAAAAAAAATGAATGCAAATTTATTAGGGCCCTGCAGATGTCCAAAAGTCTCACCCAGAGAAATCTCCAGAAAGGCCCCATCTAATCTTTGGTCCATCATTTCATAGTAAGACTCAGTGAAATAGACATAATTGCAGAGATGCCCATGGGTACTTGACTTCTGTGCCAGATGTAAAGGCAATGGAATCCTGGCAAACCTGGGGTCCTGCCACCTTAAGCGCCCTCGCAGTCATTCTTTCCCAGTCCTGCCATCTTACTTTTCCTCCCACAACAAGGCACCACCACTGAATGGGGCCTAAGCTCCCCATACTCGCAGACTTACCGAGTTCCAGCTTTCTCCCTATCTCACTATGTGAGCCTCTGTTCTCCATCCACTACAGCATTCTCCCTCCAGCTGCACCTACCTGCAAAAAACAAAAGCCTGCAAAATCTTAGGCCAAGTGGCTTCTATTTCCAGACCTATCACTAACTTTCCCTGAGGAAGGTGGTCTCTATCTACCTGCAGGCTTGAAATGAGGAAAGCGGAGAATATAAGGAAAACAAACTCAGTACATTATCATTTCATATTCATGAGCCAAGACCCTTTTTTGTTGAAAAGAAAGAACATTTGTTCAGTAATTTTCCTGATATGCAGTTTATCCATTTTTAACTTACCCTGGAATAGAACAGTGCCAGCCACTGTTTCAAATGGTTAGAGTGAACACTGTTGATACTGTGACCATGTCCCTTGGCCTCTGCAGAGGCTACCTTGGTGGACTGTTCCCCTAACAGCTTTTTAGCACAAACACTGGCATCTCTCTGCCTGAGGCCTGTCTCTGGCTACAGAAGCAAGCTTAGCTTGAATGCCAGCCTGCCAGAAGAAATTAACTCCCCCAGGAGCAACTCTTAGTCAGTGAAGGATCACACTGTCCCATTAGGGGCAATTACAAAGTATGTTCTCTATGCTGTCCAATACGGTAGCTACTAACAAATGTGCTTATTGAGCCCCCAAAGTGTAGCAGGTCCAAACAGACAGCCACTTTAAATGTAACATATACACTGGACTTTTAAGATGTAGCATAAAAAAAAAGGTAAACTACATCATTAACATTTTTATTGATTATATGCTGAAATTATAATACTTTGGACATATTTTTCTAAATAAAATATAACATCAAAATTAATGTTACCTTTTATTTCACTTTCCTTACTAGAAAATTTTAAATTACATAAGTAGCTTATACTACATTTCTGTTGGACAACCCTATATACAGTTTATTAAAGTTCTTTTGCAGAAATGAGCTGCAATTGCCCTCACTAACAGCCTCACCATTTTGATATATCTCCCCTACTTTTGTCTGTACTGAAAACATTATTTAGGAACTGTGACACACTATAAAGAGATGGGGTTTTTTTTGGATGGAGGCTTGCATAGACGAAATCAGATTGAAATCTGTGCCTGTTGTTGTAGGGATGGCAGAAAATTTGTATTTGGGGAAAGACAGCTCCTTGGTAAAATAATGTCTTTTTGTGGCCCTTTAAATTAAGCCAAGCAAAGGAGAAAATGGAAATGGAATGCATGAGACAATGAGAAAGGAATGTGCTCTATTTTCCTTGAGGCTATGTGTTATCCCTGCAGAGATTATGATGATGTTGGCTGGTTTTTGCTTTTCCTTGAGAAAGCTGGAGACAGAGCAAGTGGGGGACTTTTCACTTCTGAGAGGCGAAAGCAGGAGTAAAGGGACATCCATCTGGGGAAAATGAGTCAAGCCCTGGGCCACAGAGACAAAGCAGGGGAAAGGAAGGAAGCTCTTTGGAAGGCATGACTACTGAATGAAATCCAGGAGAAATGGCACCCAATGCTTCATCTTAGGTTTCTTTTCCTGAATTGTATTATCACTTCTTGAATGCTTTAGTGAAGTCTTATAAAATGCCAAAGCTGTGCTTTGGGCAATTAAAGGTCAGGAGCCATGTCTGTCTTTGGGGCATAACTAATTTGATAAGATGAAGTACGCATAAGACAGTGATGAGCAGAAAAGCCTGAAGCAGTGATTTTGTGGGGGAAAGTGAGCAACAAACACTTTTCCAGCTAATAATAATAATACATTCATGTTTTTTTGAGCCAGACACCTTTGAACTACTAGGTTCCAAGTATTTTCATAGGTTATCTCATTTCATTCTCACAATAACCATGTTAAGTAATATTATTATTACTCCTGCTTTATAGATAGAAAACTGAGGTACAAAGATACTAAGTAACTTGATCAGGATCAAACAGCTAGCAAGTCAGGTACAAAGGCAGAGTCAAGGTACAAATCTGGGCAGTCAATGTTGTCTTGTGCCTTAACCGCTGTGATATTCGTTCTCTTGGGACGAGTTTGTGAAACAAGGACCTACTCCCTATGAATTTTCAGAAATCAGGAGGCAAACTTTATAAGAGAACCGTACGGCAAATCAGGCCTTTCACCGAACCTCTCAAGTAGATGGGAAAAAATCATTTTTCACAAAAATTCTCAAAGAGGCAGAAAATTTGAAAGGAGAGAACAAGTTCCTAAACGTCACACACTTCATCGTATCTCTCACTGTAATCTGTGCTTAACAGTAATTCCTGGTTACTGATGAAACACACAAATGTGGGAAATGTTCTTTATTTCCTTTTATACCTAAATGTCCCAATATATTAAACATTGACTTTTAAGCTGTCCAAACAGCGTTTTTTCCTAGCACAGCTTTGAGTGTGTGACAGAGTATCTGTAGTATTCTAATAGTGTTAACTAATTTGCTAACTACAGATATATGACTTTAAAAATACTATCAAGTGATATTAAATTTTAACTCAATATAAACCTCAGCTTCAGGCAGTGAAATCCCCATTATTACTTTTTCAGGGTACTTTCATTCTACTTAATCCAAGGATTATCAAACACATGCTGCAGGACTGAATGAGACTGTAGAGACCTTCTCTCTTCATAATTATAGTCTGGCCATTTTCCTTCACTGAATTGCTTATTCAAATGTGTACAATTTTAACCAAACTGCTTATTCAAAAGATTTAGAAAAAAAAAAGACCTTTTTAATATGCTATACATGATTTAAGCAGGAGAAAGCTCAGCCGTCACTCCACTCTTCCTTCCTGGGACCTGCTCTTTCCCTATGATTTTCTCCATATAGTTGTTCTCCATCCCAAACTTTCTGTTTCTATAAGGATCTAGGCTTTTGGAAACCAAACCAGGAAGACCAGCAGGCCTGTAGCATCCCATTTTGTCATATCTTACTGCTCAGGAATGAGCCAAGAAAACCAATTGCTTGTATGGGAGAAAGGAAAAGGAAATCCCTAGGAGCAAAAAATGGTCAATATTTCAAAATTATTATTCTGCGTAAGGCACCATGTTCAGCATTTTACATATATCATCTTAGTTCATCCTTAAATAACCCTAACGTTATTTATTGTGTTGTTTAATGCTCCAAATGCTATTATTTACCCTCATTTTAGAGTGAAGGAAACTGAGACATGGTAGGTTGGGCTACCTAGCTGCGGTGATAAAGCAGCCTCTGAGATGACGTCTGGAATTCACACCCTTGGGTCATCCCCTCGCCCCGAGTATCAGGTGAGCCTAGTGACTTGATTCTCACCAAAGGAAGATGGTCCAAATAATGAGGTGTCATTTTTGAGACTAAGCTATGCTTTCTCTCACCCCTTCTCACCTGTTTGCTCTGATGGAAGCCAGCCACCATATTGTAAGCTGTCCTAGGGAGAGATCCACATCAGTGGCCGGGAACTGATGACCCCAGTCAACAGCCAGTGGGAAGCTGAGGCCTGCCAACAAAATTATGAGTGAGCCTGGAAGGGATCCTCTCCCCCAGCTGGGCTCTGAGTTGACTGAAGCCCTGGCCAACAGCTTGACTGCAGTCTTGTGAGAGATCCAGCCAGAGGACCCGGCTAAGCTGCACCTGAATCCTGTCTTGCAGAAAAGGTGAGATAGTAAGTGTTGTTTTAGGCACTAAGCCTTAAAGTAATGTATTGTGTGACAATAAATAACTCAGACAGCTGGTAAACTTAAACTCAGGTGATTTGGCTCCGGACATCATGTTTTAGCCAGCATGCTCTTCTGCTCCCTAGGAACTGGGACTGGTTCTCTCAGCTTCTGTCACAGAGGCCACCATGTGCAGCCAGTCCCAGTATATTCCCTCCCGTCTCTCAAAAGCCCGAGTGGTGCCGAGATTCCAGCACAGAAATCAGGAGGCAATCAGGAGCACACACCATAATCACCTCCTTCTCTTGTACTAAAGAAAGATGCCTGTCCTTTTGCTTGCACTACAAAGTCACTGGTAATGTCTGTTGGGTTCTTGTATCCATTCTCATTACCATTTCATTTATTTCTCTCCAATTCCTTACTTTCTCTTTTTTCACTGATTTTCTGCTCTTTTTTTTTTTGTTCTTCTTTACTCTTAGACCCTATTTTCCTCTTCATTTCCATTTTCTCCTGTAAACTGTTTTCTCCTGCTTCTATTTTCACTTACAGAAAAAGGTACTATTTGCCTCCTGGAAACTTTAATGCTTGTCTGAAAAGAACAGCTTTCTGGAAATATCAACAGAAAGAAAAACACAGGTGGAGAGTGGGCTTGGGGGTGGTGCAAGAGAACTCTCTTTAGTGGGTTTTTTGTTTTTGAGGCCACCCGCCTCCCATATCAAAACATCCCTTAGGGCAGTTAAAAGCTGCTGGCCACCCCAATTAAAGTGTTTTCAAAGAAACTGTAAGAAATAGTTCCAAGAGCACTTTTAACTTATTACATGTGGGTTACATAAGCACTGGAAGCTTGTTAAAACATTCAAAATATGATATGAATTGAGTCACACAACAGTGGGTCAAAGCTTTAGCTTTTTAGTGTGACTAACATGATCGTCTGTGATTCAGGCGCCCTGGACAAAAACGGATCTTAAAGAAAATCAATTAAGGGATATCTTTTGCTCCTTCTAAGAACCTACATTCCTAACTTTAAAAATATGGCTATAATTCCTTTGTATTTGGATTAACTATGCTTTTAAGCATAGCTGTAACAGGACTGGTCATATTACAAATCAGATATGGGAAGCAAAGGTAATTCTTTATTTGATTTAAACAAATCTTATCTTCCTCAAGAGCCCTACCCACTAGGTTGTGTGGAAAGAAAAAACAAAACAAAACAAAAACAAAAACAAAAACACCCAAGCTGTTAAGCCACCCTCTAAACCCAAATGAAGAGCATGATTTAAACAACCCCTTTCATATTTCTCATGATAACTCAAATGGCATGATGGGTAGGACAGTTCTTAGAGCTTGGCAGGCATTGAGCACCATCCCCTTCTTATCACCTCCTTCTACAAAAAACCAGTAGCAGCCCTTCCTAGCATGCTGACAACCTTAACTATCCTTACACATTTCCAAACCACCCCTTTGTGGGTCAGTACTGCCCTCCCTCTAAAATATAACAAATCTAAGTAATGCTCAAGTATTTGAGTAAATTATTTAGTGTATGAGATCCATCTCTCTCCCACCTCCTCTCCAAGATGGCATCTGGACTTTACACAAAAAGGAGTTAGCCAGGATCCTTAAATCAGTGCAGTGTTCCCAGGTCCTCTGGTCTCCAAGGCAACGGTCATTACTCAGCTGGCTGGCCTCCACAGCAAAAGTCAACAGCTAGTGTCATTCCTGAGCTGGTCTCCATATATAGTCAACCCTTGTTGATACATGATTAAAGGAGAATTATTCTCAAATGTGACACTTCAAGTATGACCTTGTTGCACAATTGATTTGTCCAATTATACCCTGGTACAAAAAAGGAAATATTCTTATCAATCCTATGTAAAAAATCACAGTGCTGTGAAAGTAAAGAGACTTAGTAAAAATATTTGTTTCTCAATTCTTAGAAGTCAGGAGCATCAGATCCCAAAGGCAGAGTCTATTAAAGATTTGAAATAACTTTAAAAAAAAAAAAGAAAGAAAGAAAGAACTCTCTCCTATGTCTATGAGAAATACAACATTAAAATAATACCAAAAATATTCTGAATAAATTACCACATTAAAATTTTCCTCCTTAACTTACTAGGTTCACTGTAATTAATATTTATTTTAGGGGCACCTGGGTGGCTCAGTCGGTTAAGTGTCTGCCTTCAGCTAGGGTCACAATCTCGGGGTCCTGAGAGGGAGCCCTGTTGGATTCCTTGCTCAGCGGGGAGTCTCCCTCTCCCTCTGCCCCTCTCCCCACTTGTGCGTGCTCTGTCTCTCTCAAATAAATAAAATCTTTTTAAAAAATACTTACCTTACTTTGCTTTAGATCAAGCAATTAGGTTTGATCAAAATATGTCTGCTTTTAGACAGAAAAGAGCCTTGCAAATTCTGACTTGGTCTACAGGTACAGACTGAAAGCTTCCTAAACAATGTTACCTTGGAAGATTGTACCCAAGTCTCTGTTCTTTGAAATATCCATAGTTCAGAGTACCTAGTGCCGTCTTTTTCCACAGGGCCCCGAGACTGTTTTTTCTTAAAAACACAATCACTAGCTTGTTGCCTAAACTGAAATCTCAGGCAAGCTTCAGAGGGAAGCAGAAACCTGTTTAATGATGAGACTGAATTGCTCTGGACCACTGATTATAGTACCAATAAAATCAGAATGAAGAACAGTAAAATTTTCTATTATCTATTTTGTAAGGGTTTAATCAATGTTTCCCATGAACTAAGAATGTATTGTGGACAGTAAGGGCAGTGACAAATTTCTAGGGCCTTCCCTTAAAATCTGCAATCTGTGAGATTTTTATATAAACTTATCCTAGGGAAGGCTGAGATCTCTTCTGGTCCAACAATCCTTCCCGTGCAATTATTACAGCAGTAACGCAGAACATACCAAACAAACCTAATACTTTCTAGCATCTCTCCAGTGTTAGTACCTGTTGTGTTAGACATAGAGAAGCAGCATTCAGACATTCACATCCCTCTTCAAGAAAGGACTTGTGGCCTCCAGCTATTAACTCCTTCAGCTTGGCTTCTGCTTTTGAGCTCAGGTCATGGTCCTCTTGTGGTGGCCCAAGCTAATGACCAAGCAAGATGTGTCACACAGGCCTAGACTTTCATCCAATGCAAGACTCTTCTAACAGGCAATCTTCACTCTGGACCTCTCTGTTGAGCTTTCAGAGACTCTGTCATATCTGCATCATGGTACTGTTGACTCTTCCTGCTCAATCCTACTTCCTGTCTTTTTCCATTCTCAGTTATTACTCCCACATAAATCGTTTATATGCCTATCTTCACCTCAGTGTCCACTTCTCAGAAGACCCAACTGACACAGTGGTACCAGGAATGAACAAAAAAAGCAAGTGGTAAGTTGGGATTTTGCGATTGTATCCCTACCTGTTTGCCTGGCAAAGATGAGCCCATCCCAGGTGGTATGTGGGGTAAAATTAGTCTTTGGCACAATATGGTAGTGCAACTGCTAAGCATAACACTAGCTAGGAAGAGTTTATCAATTTGGGGGTACTCTCTTGGAATACAGGATTGAACACTCTGGAAAGGATCCAAGGGGATGGAGCAAATTCACAGGTAGGGCGACTCCCAGACACCTGGAGAAAGCAAAGACTTGTGCTGAGTAAAAATGAAATACCTGAATTGTCACAGCTGACCCCAGAGGAAGGAAACAAAAAGCCCAGGAAAATGGATATGCTAGAGTAGTGAATATAGGAGGCCAGAAAACCTACCAGGGAAGTATTTTCCACAGGAGGGCTTGGAGAGCATATCATTTCACAAGGCTAACAGGAATGTGCTAGTTACAGGGACATTAGCATCATGAAGATGTCCAGTGCCTGTTCCTCCTTACAGGTAAGAGCTGACTATAGAAAGTGCTGTCATGCCATATATGAAAAACCCAAAACTAACATCATCCTCAATGGTGAAAAACTAAGAGCTTCTCCCCTAAGATCAGAAACAAGACAAGGATGTCCACTCTCATCACTTTTATTCAACATAGTACTAAAGTCTTAGCCAGAGCAATCGGACAACAAAAAAAAGTAAAAGGCATCCAAATTGGTAAGGAAGAAGTAAAACTTTCAATATTTGCAGATGGCATGATACTATATATGGAAAATCCTAAAGTCTCCACCAAAAAACTACTATAACTGATAAAAAAATTCAATAAGTTCATAGGCTACAAAATCACAGAAATCCATTGTATTTCTCTACACTAATAATGAAGTGGCAAAAGTAGAAATTAAGAGAACAATCCCATTTACAATTACATCAAAAATAATAAAATACCTGGGAATAAACTGAACCATGGAGGTGAAAGGTCTATACTCTGAAAACTGTAAGTCATTGCTGAAAGAAATGGAAAACAACACAAATGGAAGGGTATTCCATGTTCATGGACTGGAAGAACAAATACTGTTAAAATGTCCATACTACCCAATAATGCAATCCCTATCAAAACACCAACAACATTTCTCAGAGAACTAGAATAAATAACCATAAAATTTGTATGGAACCACAAAAGATCCCAAATAGCCAAATCAATCTTAAAAAAGAACAAAATAAAAGGTATCACAATTCTAAATTTCAAAATGCACTACAAAGCTGTAGTAATCAAAACAGTAGAGTACTGTTACAAATATACACACAGAGCAATAGAAAAGGATAGAGATCCCAGAAATAAACTCACAATTATATGGTCAATTAATCTTCGATAAAGAAGGCAAGAATATGCAATGGGGAAAAAAAACAGTCTCTTCAACAAATGGTATTGGGAAAACTGGACAGCTATAAGCAAAAGAATGAAACTATATCACTTTCTTACACCATTCACAAAAATAAACACAAATTGGATTAAGGGTCTAAATGTGAGCCTTGAAACCATAAAAATCCTAGAAGACAGCACATGCAGTAATGTCTCTGACATCGTCCCTAGTAACATTTTTCTGGATATGACTCCTTAGGCAATGGAAACAAAAGCAAAAATAAACTATTGGGATTACATCAAAATAAAAAGCTTCTGTACGGAGAAGGAAACAATCAACAAATCTAAAAGACAACCTACCAAATGGGAGAAGATATTTGCAAATGACATATCCAATAAAGGGTTAGTATCCAAAATATATAAAGAATTTATACAACTCAACACCAAAAAGTAATCTAATTAAAAATGGGCAGAAGACATGAATAGAAACTTCTCCAAAGAAGACATACAGATGGCCAAAAGACACATGAAAAGATACCCAACATCACTCATCATCAGGGAAATGCAAATTAAAACCACATGAGTTATCAGAATGGCTAAAATCAGAAACAGAAGAAACCACAAGTGCTGGTGAGGATGTGGAGAAAAAGGAACCCTCGTGAACTGTTGGTGGGAATGCAAATTGGTGCAGCCACTGTGGAAAACAGTATGGAGGTTCCTGAAAAAATTAAAAATAGAATTACCACATGACCAGTAATTCCACTACCCAAACAATACAGAAACACTAGTTCAAAAAAATATGTGTATCCATATGTTTACTGTAGCATTACTTACAATAGGCAAATGATCTACTATTGGAATGAATCATGTGCCGGCCAGGTAATAAATGGAGTTATGGCCAAAGTCTGGTTCACAATGGGTCCACTGGGACCACAGATCAACTCAGTGGTCATTTACCCAATCCCAAATTGTATAATTGGAATGTATATACTTCACAGTTGGGAGTCATTTCCATTTATTGTCCTCGGCCTATGGAGTAAGAGCTGTCACGGGGGGAAGGCCAAGTAGACATCTTTGAAAATGCCTCCCCTGGCCAAGAGAGTGTATCTAAAACAATATCACAATGCCAGAGGATGGTGGAGATTAATAATACACTTAAGGACATAAAGGATGCAGGAACAGTAGTTCCCATCACACCTTCATTTAATTTGATACTCTGGCCTGTAGAAACCAGATAAATTAGCGGAATGATTGTTGACTACTGTAAGTTCAACAAAGTAGCAGCCCCAACTGTAGCTGCCATGCCAAGCAAAGTATCATTATTAAAGCAGGATAACATGGCCTTAGGTACACAGCCACTGATTTGGAAAATGGATTCCCAATCCATTCTCCAATATATCCCAATCAATAAATATAATTAGAAATATTAATATACAAATGATAAGCAGGCAACAACATGCATTGACACTTTAGCCCCAGGGCTATGTTAACTCTCCTGTCTCTCTCATAATATAGTCCAAAGAGATGTGGATCATCTGAAAATCCTGTAGAGTATCATAATGATCCATTATATCAATGACATCATGCTGATTAAACAGGCTGAGCAAGAGGTGGCTAGCATGCTGGAGGTTTGTGCCCCGGAAAGTAGGAAATTAACCTTATGAAGAGGTCAGGGATCTGTCCCTTCATTAAAGGGTTTAAATGCCCAGTGTTCTGAGGAGTGCTAGAACATCCCCTTCTCAGTAAAAAACAAATTGCTGACTCTTGCATCCCCTACAAGAAAGAAGAAAGCACAGTGCCTACAAGGCTGCTTTGAGTTCCGTTAATCAACATACTGCACATCTAGGAATATTTTGGGGGCCCTCATTCCAGGTGACACAAAAAGCTGCCAGCTTTACAAGCTGGCAAAAGAGCTTGACAACAGGTCTGAGTGGTGGCGTGAGCGGCCGCGACACTTGTGGTATAGGATCTGGCACATTCTAGGGTGTTAAGAGTTGTCACTTTTAGAAAAAGACGCAGTATTGAGTTTACGGAAATCTTAGTGGGAGAATCACAGTTCAGGCACCTGGATTTCTGAAGCAAGGTTCCACACCTTTTAAAAATTAGGTCTTGGCATGCTACTGGAAAAAAAAAGGGAATGTTTGACCATGGGACACTAAACGATACAAAATGAAATATGTCTTGTTGAACACATAAGGTCATAAATTCTGGAGGGCCCAGTCATATAATTCATCATAAGATGAAAGTATTATATTTGGGATGAAGCACTAAGAAGATGAGAAGGTACAAACAATCCACATGAACAGACAGTCCAGACCTTGATGTCACCCTTCAGTTGCATCCACACCCCTCTCAGCTTGCACTGATGGCCATATGGGATAGGGGTGGTGTCTTCAACAACAAGCTGAAGAAAGAAAAAAATGGCTGAGCTTAGTTTACAGATGAACTGGCTAAGTATGTGGATGAAACCTGAAACTGGACAGCAGCTACAGTATAGCCTCACTCTAGAATAGCCCTGAAGACAGGAGAGTGACAATCTTCCTATGGGGTAGAGCTTCAGGGGGTGCGCCTAGTCATCCACTTTGTATGGGAAGGAAAGAGGCCTAATTGTCAGAGTATAAACAGACTAACAGGAAATGGCAAAAAGCTTGGCTGGCTGGTCAGGGGTCTGAAAGAAAGAGATTTTAAAAATTGCAGACAAGGAGATCTTAAAGGGTTAGAGGTATATGGATATGCCTATTGTTGTGGGTAAAAAGTGTGAAGATCTTTTGAACACAATCAATGTCCACAAGAAAGCATACATTATAGAAGAGGCACTAAACAACCAAGTAAACAAAATTACGCAGCTAGTTGATGTTAGCCTTTGTTCGTGGCTACTCCAGGGCTGGCACATGGACACTTGAGTGAAATGGTCATGGTGACAAAAATGGAGTCCATGCATGGGGTCCATGAATATGAAGCCCATTTACCATAGCTGACCTACCTACTGTCTCATTTGCAAGTTCAATCTGCCAGCAAAAGAGAGCAATGTTGGGCTTCTAATGTCATCACTCCTTTAGGAGATCAAGTAGCCATTCCGTGGCAAGTTGACTACACTGGAACCTTTCATCCTGGAAGGGGCTGCAGATCCATCCCATGGGAACAGACTACCTATATTGGGTATGTGTTTGCACTTCATATCCACCAATCTTTATCTAGCACCACTATTCAGGAACTTATACAATGCCTGATTCACAGATGTGGAATACAATACAATATAGCATCCAACCAGATAACACTTAACAGTAAAGGTAGTGTAGGAGGGTGCCTGTGACCATGGGTTCCACTAGTTATATCATATGCTGCATTTCCCAGAAGTTGGAAGCCTAATAGAGCACTAGTATGGCCTGCTGAGGGTAAAGTTCAAGCACCCAATGGGAGACAATACTCTACAAGGAAGAGTTGCCCAGGATGCAGGAGATTTTGATATGGGCTAGAGTCCCCATTAGGAACAATACATGGCTCCACAAGACAAGGGATTAAAACAGGATTAGCCCCATTTACCATCATTTCCAGTGACCCATTCCTGCAATTCTGAGTTTTGTGGAATTAGAGGTCCTAGTCCCCAAAGGTGTTATATTCATGTTAGAGGACACAGCAAGAGTCCCACTGAACTAAGCTTCATCAGCTGCATGGGCACTTTAGACTTCTTGAGTTCAGGTACAAGTAGGCAAAAAGAGGACTCAACACCTTGGTAGGAGAAGCTAACTTTGATCAGCAGGAGAATGTAGGCTTGATGTTACATAACAGGAACAGGTAAGAAAATGTGTGGCACTCAGGTGATGACTTGGGCATCTCTTTGTGGTACCTTGCCCAATAGTGACTATAAATGGGCAAGTGCAGCAACACCTGCATGAGAAGACAATTATTACTAGGGACTCAAGTGTCTCAGTAACTAGGGTTTTCACACCACCAGTTTAACCACTGAGACCAGCAGAAGTGGTAGCTGAGAGGGAGAGGAATTTAGAATGAATAGGGGGAGAGAAAGGTTCAGTTGTGGCCCAAGACCAACTGCAAAGATGGGTACTGTAGTTTGTTCCACTAACTTTTGTAAATTTCTCTTCAGGAAGAGAGGCCACTGGAACCCCATAGGAATTACTCCCTGAATGTATATACAGCGTGGATCTAAACAGTGCAAGGGGTGGACTGTGACAGACGAAGAGATAATCTACTCAGATACCTTTTCAAGAAAAGGCTCTTTGCTAGGAGTGTGGTTAGGTGACAAACTTCAACTGTTAACACTTCCAAGCACATCTCAGGTTTTGAATGGAGGCCACATTTTCCTTGAGGTGGGTCTAGCCAGTGACTGGGCAGGACTGTGTTACAAGGGCCGAGCCATTTTATCCCAGTATGGGACTCTTCACCTTTGCTCTGGGGTTACCCATGCCCCATCCAATTTCCTCCCTCTTCCTTTTACCATTTTACATTCCGAACCCTGTATCACAGTTTGTTTCCTGGAGGAAGCAAATTCCAAACGACAAACCTAGTCTTTTCCAGCTCCATTTAGCTCCCCTAGCTTCAATTCTAACTTTCCTATTTCTATTGATAATTGTAGAGGTGGTATTGTGCTTTTTTTTTTTCAGATATGGATACAAATGTTTACCAGACTCCTCTCCTGTGCCCTGTATTGGTACAACCGAAATCTAGTCACTTAAATATTTAGACACCAAAATGTACTTTAACTATGGTCAAATATGTTAACTATGAAAAAGAATAGGTAATACTGTTATGTAGTAGGAATTATGTCACATACATCAAGTATGTGCTAATTCATTCTTAAAAGTATTCTATGGGGTAGGTACTAATTTTTTTCCCTACCTAACAGAAAATGGGCACACAGTGTTGCCCCAGAAAAATCATCCAGGAGTACATCAATAGAAAGAGTTAAACATAAGTAGGCCTGCTCCAGTGCCTTTTTCTGAAATCACTATACCCTTCTGCCTCAAAAAAAAAAAGGGGTGGGGGTCATTAGCATGAGTACTCTAAAATTCTAATAGAGAAATGTTTGGAGAAACCAGGCCTGGTGTATAGAAGGTTGGGGAACATAAAGATACAGTTGCTTTAGGAAAAGAGAGTTTCCAAAACAGTAACAAGGAGTTGAACTTTTAGATTTTGTTACTATTGAAAAGTAAAGAAAACTATTCCACTGATTACCTCTGATCTCTGCACAGTCGGCTATTTCCAAATTGGCCAGCCAGTCTCCTTATCCTCAGGATGTCTTCCCAGCTGGTACCTTAAACTCAAACAGAGGCATCATCCTCTCTACAAAATCAGCTTCTCCTCATTGCTTCACTTTGTCTGTGGTCCCATTCCCGTAGGCTTGAAATCTTGGAACTTTATAGGCACTTAACGCTTCTAACAGTTTTGCTTAGAACCTTATAAACAGGTTCTTTATATAACCCCACTGAAAAGAGTCTGAAAAAGGTGTCTGCTCTTCTTAAGATTTTCACGGAAAAGTGACTAGAAAGGTTTATTTTTTGCCAACAGCCGAGAACGAGCTTTAGAGTAAATTTTGCCAGAGCCTCATCACTCCCAGGTTTCAGACGAGCCGACTGTATGTCTCCGGCGCCTACCGAGAAGAACTACAATTCCCGTCGTACCTTGCGACCTTCTCAGCCTTAAAAAAATACAATTGTTCACGTCATTTCCGCCCTCACAGGCGGCGGATGCTGGACTTTGTAGTTTGAATTAACTTCTCTTTTGTCGCCGTCTTGGAAAAAGAAAATTAAAGCCAAACCAGCTGCTCTAAATTTGTAATTACGATAGGGCATTTAAAGTAAATTAATAGATAACGTTTTAAAGTGAATTTAGCGTCAGGTTTTTATGTATTTCACGTACCGCCTTCCTCGCACTGCCGGGCCGGGAAGGGGAAGTGACGTGTATCCGGTGTAATGGCGGCGCGGTGTAGCTCCAGGTAATTAACGAACTCCGTAGACTCGCCTCAGGCAGCGAACCGGAGTGAGGGTGGCGGGTTGCCGGTCCGGGTGGGAATTGAAAGGGGACCAGGAGTGGGTACCAGCTGGGTGGGACCGCCGTGGACAGCGCCGGGTTGTGCATGGCTCTCCTCTTGGCGCCCGCAGACCCGCGAGGCTGAGGTGTGAGAGCCGGTCGGGCGGAGGAGTCTGAGCGTGAACTCCGTCCCTGACTGCGCGGACGAACCTAGCTCCTTGGTGAGGTTCCTGGAGCTCTCTCGCCGTGGTGTCTTTGTTGCTGCAGTCTAGCGCGGCGGTGGGCCTCTTCTTCTGTCGGAACGGCTCACTTAGAGTTTCTTCAGTCGTTTTGGGGTTCCCAAGGCCTCTTTCTTAGTGTCCGGATTCCAGGCCGTGGGGGTGGGATTAATGAACTGTAGTTAATTAAAAAGTAGCGGAAGTTCCACTCTTATGCCTGCTTCTAGCGTAATATACCTATGACAGCTTCTTTAAAATTTCATTAGTCGTTTCTTTTCCATTTATTTGCCCCGTAAATAAAGATGCTTTCTAGTGTTGACTCCTGGGGCTCTTCGTTCCTCATTAAGTGAGCCCTTTGTCCCCTTTTATCGTTGATCTACTTCCAGTAAGGTGATACTCCCCAACTTGGGCCTCCAGTGTGTCCAACTATCCAGCTTCGGATCCTACAATACACTGGTACTTATCGGTCATAGTTAATTTCTCTGAGTCTAACTCCAATAATCGCTTTACTTATTTTACCTTAATCCTCACGACTTTTTGAGATAGAGAAGGAAACGATTTGAGAAAGGTTAAGGGATTGAAAGGATGGTAAGAGTTCCCTTTACATTTTTACGTGTCCCACAGACTAGCAATAGCAGATAGAAAAACAAGCAAATTTGGCCTTCAGAAGACTACTTAACCTGCCTCCTCCTTATCATATTTAAGCTTGTTTTAGGATTGCCTGTGAACTTGGGAGTTAACCTCAATTATCGTCCTACTGTAGAAAAGCGAATTTAGATTTGGCATTAAAAGTGTGACTTTGTTCGCAGAAGCGTTGTGACAAGTAGCATCGGTAGGAGAAGACCTAGTTGTGTTGATGCTGGATGATGGACTAGTAAACCAAAGATTCGGCACTTACTAGGTCTGTCACTTGGGGCACGTTACCTATCATTTCTAGTCTCAGCTTCTTCACCTGAAAAATGTGAATGATAATAATATCCAACTTCGTGAGTTGTTTTGAGGATAAAGGAAAATGATGGATATAAGGCACTATGCATAGTGCCTGACATACAATGTTAGCTATTATTGTTACTGCTGTGATATAGTTGATGAATTCTCTTGCGTCATTTCTTTTCCTTTAGTTTTGAAGGTTGCCCTTCCACTTTTAAGTGTCCATGCCACTTTCATGGAGCATTTCCCACTTCATTTGGCTGGGGTCTCGTTTATTGTCTTCCCTGATGATTGCACATTGCCAGGTGATCTACATTAACTTGTACCTGAGACCATCTAAGAGAGCACACAATTAGTGTGTGCAACAAGTTGGTGCCCTAACTTAAACATTATTTTCTGTTTATTATCCACTTGTATCGAGACTAAATTTTGTACTACCTGGTATGTCCCTAACTTGGTATAAGTTAAGGCTGGCCTAGAGCTAGTTTAAAAGAGAGGTGGTTATTGGTAATATAGCTGATCCTACTGATGACTCCATGGGCTTCCTTGTTGCATTTCTCTACCATCTAAATTTGAAAATTTTAGCGTGGGAAGATGATAAAACAAAAAGGCCTCTGGCATATTAGTTTCAGCAAACTTCTGGACTTACTAAACATGTAGCCTATATATTTTATCAGTGTATTCATTTCCCAAGTGAATTTTGGAATAGATAATTCATTGCCTACAACAGAGTGCAAATTTTCAAAGCATTTTCTTAAAAAATAATACATCAGGAGAGGAAGCGATGGATTAAAGCAAGCCTTTGCTATTTGTAGCCAAGTTAGTGAGTCTTTTCCCAGAGAACAGATACCAAAAGGGTGGCATAAGCTGCCTTGGTCTGGAGACATTAGGGCTCCTGTGATTATAGAAGCTAATGGGAGCCAAATTATGCAAAGAGCCCAAATGTCCATTGAGTGATGAATGGATAAAGAAGATGTGGTATATATATTATATTGTGGTGTGTGTGTATATATATATGTATATATATATATATTACTCAGCCATCAAAAGGAATGAAATCTTGCCATTTGCAGTGACCTGGATGGAGCTAGAGTTTATTGTGCTAAGCAAAATAAGTCAGTCAGAGACGACACCTCTCTGAGGTGGCTCAGTTGGTTAAGCATCTGCCTTCAGCTCAATTCATGATCCCAGGGTCCTGGGATTGAGTTACATATCGGGCTCCTTGCTCAGCAGGAAGCCTGCTTCTCCTTTTGCCTCTCCCCCCTGCTCCTGCTCTCTCTCCCTCTGACAAATAAATAAATAAAATCTTTTTTTAAAAAAGAGAAAGAAATACCATATGATTTCACTCATAATTGGAATTTAAGAAACAAAACAGATGAACATAGGGGAAGGAAGGGAAAAATAAAATAAGATAAAAACAGAGAGGGAGACAAACTATAAGATACTTAACTATAGAAAAAAACAGTGTTGCTGGGGGGGGAGGTGGACAGGGGGATGGACTAAATAGGTGATGGGTATTAAGGAGGGCACTTGTGATGAGCACTGGGTATTACATGTTAAGTGAAGAATCACTAAATTCTACTGTTGACTAACTTGAATTTAAATAAAAACTTGAAAGATAAAAAATAAAATAAAATTCATCATGGGGGAAAAATAGAAGCTAATGGGAGGAAGAAACTCAGTGAAGATTCATATTTTCCTTCACTTTGGGCCTAATTCAGATGGATCAGGATAGACAGAGTTTAGCACTTCCAGATGAAAGGTCACCCTGTGAGTCCTTTCCTCAATTTTATTGAGACAATTTTATTCTACATTTGGTGACAAGTGCCTCAGTAATGGAATATAGTGCTGTGTGTCTGGGGGCTACTTCATAAATTTCTCAGTGGAGGCCACCACTTCCAAGTTTTCTTTAAAAACCCTGGTTGTGGTTTACTAAATGGCTCTTTAATAATCAGAAAGGCCACTTTAAAAGCTGTGCTGTGAGTGTTGGCAGAATATGTTCAACCCATATACTTATTTAGGCAAGCAGAGGAACACATTTTTGGGGAGAGGGAACAAAGTGGTATGAATGTTTGAAGGCATGAAGTATATTCAGTAATTAGATGTGGTTTTGTAAGTTGAAGTATCTACACCTTTAGGTTCAGATTTCCCCTTGGAATGCCTTTAAAGGAACTGGTATTTTTTTCATCTCAATAGGGAAGTTTATTCAGGCAGCTCTCCAGGTTAACATGGGGTGAAGACAAGGGATGACACTTGATAGTAGTGCTGTCTTGCAGTTGATGACAAACAGCTTGGGGGTTCCTAAAAGTTGGGGTTGATAAATGAGACAAGTCTGTTGTGATGGTCGTTGGTAAAACACCTGTCAAAATATCATTATAGGGAATTCTTTGTAGGAAGAGATACGGATAATCATTAGAAGTCTACATGCCCCCCATATTTAATTTTAGAATTGGAATCTATAAAGTGGCAAGCACTGTCCTAGGTTCTTGATATATGGTAGTGACCAAGAACCTCAAGAATCCAGTGGTCTCATACAAGGTCTTTCATGCTTTAGCTTCTTGAGCCTCATGTACCATCTCATTTCTGCTCAATCTTCTGTATATACCCTGTACTCTGCTCAAAGGGCTGAGAATCCCCTAAACTCTTTTATATCTGGAGTCTTTACACATGCTCATTTCATTTTCTGAATGACCTTTTTCTCCTCTCCATGTGCGAAATTACCTTTTCCCCCTCTTCTACTTGTTCTTCGGAATTCAGCTTCTAGAACCACTTCTTTCTGTATGCCCCAGAACCACTTAGTTGCACTTCCTCTTTTCCAGAAGTACTATGTCTATAACATTGCTACAGCACTTAGACTTTTCTTCTCTGCCTGAGGATAGGAACTTTCTTCTCTCAGACATCAGTGCCTTGTGTGCAGCGTAAGGTATGTATCACCTCACTATTCACAGACACTGCCTTTAATCTCTCTTAATTTGTTTCCAAAGAATAGGGGTAAAGTAAAAAACCAGGAGGAAAAAGACTATGAACCATACTTCTCTTTCTCTTAACCTTATACTTGTTTTATTTTTTCTATAAGTGCTTTACTGTACAACTTCTTAATGTAATTATCAGTTTTGGCTCTATCCTCATTGTTTTTTTAGTTCTGTTTGCCTGTTTGTGTTGTACAAAGTTTCTCAATTTTTTGACCTCAAAAAGAGTCTCTTCACAAATTCAAACTTTAATGCAAAATGAAAAAGGAAGCATTCAATGGGTGATAAGAAGCACTAGAGCCGTTTCTTTACTACAAGGCTGTTCCTTTACCATTAAGTGGTGAGGGTTATGGTATTGATTTGAAATTTAAGGTTTTGTCTCTTCTTTGTGATGATGAAAATGGATGTAAATTTAGCTTAATCACTAGACCAAGAAAACCCATAGTGATAATATTTGTTCAATGAATGAAGATGCTGGAGTTAATGAGGAAAGTTAAATCCTGTTGCCATGCAGTTGAATTATGAACCAAGGGGTATATGGGCAAGATGAGGTGGGCTTAGGAGGATGTAAATACAAGTGATTGAGGGTGCAGTAGTAGCAGAGATCTCCCTTAGGATTTGTTTTTATTCGGTAATTAGAGGAGTGCTACTGAAGAACAATCATATGTAGAAACAGATTGTTAATAATTGAGCCATTGAGACAGAATTTCCATTTTAAAAACTTAGAAGGTAACTTGGAAAGCATGAAATAATTTTGAATATATTGTGGTAGGATGTGCTTTTAATTTAAGGACTAGGCTTCTCTATGGATGGCTTTGCAGATATTTAAAGGTACCTTTTGTCCTGTATGGGTGGAATACAATGAAACCTGACCAGTTAGACGTATACATAAGTAATTAATATTTTAGAGGCAAATTGGAGAAGTTCTTATAACATAGACATAAAGAAGACCTTGAGGGAATCTTATTAGAAAGGTCAAAAAAATTTTTGCCTTCCTCTAAAATGAAATTAAGGTTGTCTGATTATGGAAACTTTCGAAACTGAGCCTTCCCCCTACCTTCTTCTGTACACAATGGCAGAGAGAATAAGGAGAGGGAGTAGATTTGATTCTATGTCCTATTTATAAACTTGAAGGTAGAATTATTAGGATTTAGTAACTAATTGGCAGGAAGGAAAAGGAAATTGTCACTTAGCTGGGTTGTAGGTAATATCTTAGAGGAAGAAGGGGTTTGAGGAGAGGAGGAAATGATGAGTACCAGTTTGGACTTCCCTAGTTCTGAGGGCCTTTGGGGCATCCACATGGATTTTTTTCTGTAGACATTTGGACATAAAGATTTGGAACTCTGTAGAGAAGATGAGGCTGAAGTAAAAGTCATTCTTGTAAATGTTAGTTGAAAGTGTGAGGATGTAGATGGTCTTCCAGAGAGAATATGGAGAAAGAAGAGATAGACTATTCATTTGTTCATTTAACAAATATGTTTTGAGGGCTTTCTCTGTTGGGAGAATGGCAATGAACAAAACAGACAAAATGCATAAGCAAGATTAAACTCTACAGGATAGTAAATGTTAGAGGGGTGGACAGGAGAAGGGAGACAAAGAAAACCCAGTAAACATGGTGTCCTATAAGTTGAGATTCGAGAACTTCAAGAAGAGGGATTTAGCAGTACCAATTGCTAGACCAATGGCAGGTAAAAGAAGGAAGTGGCCCCAGGATTTAGCAACAAGGATGTCATTGTGTAACTTTAATAAGTACTGTGGAGTAGTGGGAGTGGAAAACCAAATTGTGGAGTGTTAAGAGGGGTTAATGGAAGGTTAAGAATTGTAGGCATCAAGGGTAGACTCATCTATCAAAATAAGTGTTAATAAAAACTTGGCTATGTAAGGAAAGAGAAAGAGAATGGAACTTGAGAGGGAACAGGATAAAGGGAATTTGCCCCATAAATATCATAATTTATATTTAAGTGAATCAGTAAAGAAGTTCAGTATGTAGAATTTTTCTTGAAAACCAACTAAATTGGAAATCAATACTATGAATCAAGAAAAAGTTGATAGAAATTTTGAAACAAAAAAAATTGACAGATTCCTGCTGTTAAAGAACCTACATTCTGGTGAAAAGGAGCACATTAGAGGATCTTCCTATGTACCAACAGAAGAATTTTTTTTTTTTAATTAAGTAGCATACTGAAACGATCATATCACCTTTCATTTTATTTAGTTAAGTACGGACCATTATGGACCAGCTTCATGATATGGGGAAATGAATGAAGGATAATAACTCCTCTCAGTTTATGAGTAATTTTTAGTATGGCTATTGATAACACTGAGTTCATTAAAATGTTAAGAACTTTTAGATTTTGTCATTTTTTTTTTTACTCATCTGAGTGTCACTGTCTTAAGATGTCCCCAAATTGGGGCTGTCTCCCCTATGCAGAGTCAGAAACTAATCAAAATCTTTTATATTTTGTTCATTCCTGTACAAACAGTAATTTAGGTACTATCTGCACAATTTTCATCCCTGTACTTGAACATGGGAATCTTCTTTCATTCAAATGGTTCTAAGTTAAAGAGCACGCCTGATGTATGCATTGACTAGGAAGCAAACAACAGGGAGTAGAGGTCTCCAATTCTTTATTTGTAATTCTTGGAGCCAGAACTGTTTGACATTCAGAATTTTTCAGATTTTAAAGAAACACAATGCGTATATACTTATGAAGTAATCACTCTTTTGGGATCCAGGGTAACATCTAATCAAACACGTTAATATTTCTGCAGTGCATCAGATTAAGAGTTACCTTAAGTCTCAGGTTGGTGCCAAATGAGTTTCCCACGAGCTTAAGAAAAATCTTTGGAAGTTGTGCTGAGCATAGCATAATGTATAGAGTTGTTAAATCCCTATGTTGTACACCTGAAACTAGTATAACATTGTGTGTCAACTATACTTCCATTAAAAAAAAAAAAAAGAAAGGTAAAGAAAAACCTTTGTGTTTTCAGAGCTTTTCAGATTTCATAATTGCAGATAAGGGATTGTAACCTGTACCTGGTGACTTTTTCTCAAAATGATAGTAGTGTTTGGGTGCTTTTATTTTCTTGAAATTGTAAAACTATGCTGAAATCAAATTACAACATCATTTTTCCTTATGTGACATATTATGGGGCATATTTCTCACTAATATGTGCACATTTTTAAAAATAGCAAGAAAAAAGTAGGAAAGCTGTTTTCTTAAAAGATTTTTCCTTCAATACAGATATATAAAGGCCATAGCAATCTTGTCATAGTTATGACATATATAAGTTAAGAAATGTGGCCAATCTGTTTTTCATATCTGTTCCCTGAGAAGGAAAATCACCGTGTGGAAGGGCCAAGGGATTGGGTCCTTTTTGGGGATTTTCTTGAGGATCCCATTACCACCTCCTTGCCCCCATTCAGTTTTGCATTTAGAACATATTTAAACTAGTTTTTCTTTTGAATATTGTTTAATATTATCATTTTCCCTGTTGAACAACTAAGTTGTTTTTTTTTTTTTAACTCTGTTACAGTGGTTGAAGTTTGCCAGGTGTGCTGCTATGTAGAATGCAGAAGAGTAAACTAAAGGGAATCTACTTTGTTGATTCCCCTTTAATTTTTGATAGTAAGTTACAGCAAGTTCCTTTAACATTGGTTGAGGACACCCAAGGGAAAATGGTAGGAGTACTCAACCAAAGTCATTGAGTATGTTTTCATCTTCTGAATTTTTGAGATAATTGCAGAATTTACAATTTCATAGTTTCCAGTTAACAGTCTAAAGTGCATCCTACAAATATTATTAAATATTTTGCTTTCTGATGCTTGCTGAAACTGATAGGAAAATTATTTTTAAACTACATCTTCTTATTATAAAATACGCTCCTTGTTCAGGGGAGCAGGTGTGGTTTTGCCGAGTTGCTTTCTTGTGACAGGAGAGAGAAATTTAATAATTCATCATAAAATCCACACAGTGATACTAAGAAGAGCAGCGAGAGCTATAAACTCTAGATAAATTGCTCTCATCGCAGGAATTTCCAATTAGTCTAAATATCAAGCATGCACATGTTGAACTCTCAGAATTTCCCTATGGGCATATTCTGTACAAATCTGGACGATGATAGGACTTTATGCATTTTTTGTTAGATCTGTAGTAGCAGTCTACTTTATAATATTGTCAATTTCACAGCTACGTTTTGAGACACGGAAATCTAACAGATTGTGTTTGATTGCCAGGAAATTATTTGGTGATGATGGTTGAAGGATAGAAAGGGAAAGACAGTACACACTGATCAAAAAGAAAACTCACAAAGTTCAGATAAATAAGGTAATTTGAAATAAAATACACAGAAAATTGCTGTGTGTATGTATGTGTAGATAAGTTGAGAAAAGAAGCCAGGCTTCAGAACCAAGAAGGATAGCCAAGGAAAATGTTAAATTTTGCACAATAGAGTTAAGTGACTTATTTGCTTATAGAGTGAATTCTAGCTATGCTGATTAAATAAAGGGAAACTTTAAAATATTATTTGGCATGTTTAAAAAGATGTACATAGGGCCTCATATCAACACCTTTGCTATCTGGAACTTTAGAAGAATGGTTCAGTTTAGGATAGGAAGATTTTCTGGATAGTAGAGACTATATCTGTTTACATTTTATAGTTTACCAATTTGGTATCAATATATTAATGTTATTTTCATTGGGATGCAATATCATTTTCATTGGGTTTTGGCATCAGAAAAACCTTTTGATTTTAGCTCTGCCCTTTACTAGCTATAATTTACTTCGACACATTGCTTCAACTCTTTTAACCTCAGTTCTCCCATTGAAAAATAAGGTTAAAAAAATAAAGCAAGGTAATTATGAGGATTGAATAAGAAGATATAAATGAAATGCTTAGTGTTGTATCTTTGTGGCTGTGCTAATTTATCATTCTTTATTGTTGCTGTTATCTTAAATTACACATTTCAGACTTCTAAAACGGGAAGTATATGTAGTTAATTGGTTAATCTCTGGATATCTCAGGAACCTCATTGTAATGTGCTATAGGCTCTATTAGTGTCAATGGTAAATTAGTTTGTTGAAGAGCTACTGTGTACATTGACGGTTCTCCTATTGGCTGGTTTTGAACAGTAATGTGGAACATTCACCACTGCACATCAGCTTTGGGACACTCACCATTATATTATTTTAAAATGACTTCTATATCAATGGAAAACGTGTTTATATAGTTGAGGAAAATACTTAAAAATTTTTTTTAAGATTTATGTAGAGGGCGCCTGGGTGGCTCAGTTTGTTAAGCGACTGCCTTCGGCTCAGGTCATGATCCTGGAGCCCCGGGATCGAGTCCCACATCGGGCTCCCTGCTCGGCGGGGAGTCTGCTTCTCCCTCTGACCCTCTTCCCTCTTGTGCTCTCTATCTCTCATTCTCTCTCTCTCGAATAAATAAATAAAATCTTTAAAAAAAAAGATTTATTTAGAGAGTGCCCACGCATGAGAGTGGGGGAGGGGCAGAGGGAGAGACTCTTCAAGCCAGACACTCCCTGAGCAGGGATCCTGATGTGGGGCTCCATCTCACAACCTGAGCCAAAACCAAGAGCCATGTGCTTAACTGACTGAGCCACCAGGAGCTCCAGAAATTACTTTTTAAAAGTTTGTGTATTATTGGCATTAAAGCTGAAAGTATCTCCATTATCAACTTGGGCACAGTATTTAGGTAACAGGTGATTTTGAAATGAGTCTTATTTCAGGTACATACTAAGATAAGTTTTCCTGAATAGAAAATATGTAATAAGGATTTAAGTAATTCCAGGAGTCCATATCCCACCCTGTCTTATTCTTCCCCAAAAAACCATGATGTGAATATGCTAATAATATCAGCAGGTTCACAATCAAACTAGATTAGAAAATGTTCTCTTCCAATAATTCATCCTTTTTGCAGAAATAAGAACTTCAGCCCATCTCCATTTTAGAAGGAAAGTTGGGGAGAGTTTATTAGTCAATTGAATTAGTACTGAATCAAGTTAGTAACATGGGTTCTACTACATAAATACATCCCATTTTAGAGAAGGGAAATTGTTCAACTCAGGATCTAAACAAGGGCTGCACATTACATTGAATCTGTTAAGTCACTTTTATTCTATAATAACTATCCTGCTTTTTTACTTTTCTTTCTTCTTTTGTCCCCCGTGGCATTGAATTGTTTGAGAAACTGGATCATTTGTCATATATGTTAAAGCTCACTAGTGAGTAATCACCAATATCATACCTAATTAGTAATCAAAGTCAAGTTTATTAATTTGCTGCAGCAAGGGAGACAACATACTCTGAGGGACTGTGGGGTATCTCATAAGAGGGTTTAAGAAGGGTACTTACAGACTTTGTGAGAGTAGGGGTAGTTATCAGATGGTCTTGGCAGGGATTAAGCAGAAATTGTAAACTAGTGAGTTGCTAGAACAGTAGATGGTCATACCTTTAGAACGTACAGGTCCTTGCAGACATAATTTTGTGTTCTTACTTTGGAACAGATGGGTCTAAAGTAACTAGAAATAAGAATTTGACCTTAGCTAATCCAGGATAAGTATATTGTGACTTAAACCGGCATGATATTTCTGTTTTGCAAATTAGTGGAGTCCATTTTACAAGTAGTAAGGTTTATATTTCATTTGTCAGTTCTCTCTTCATAGCTGTCATCGGGGTTATTTTTAAATTCTATTAGTACCCCTGGTTACTCAGCTTAAGCTGCAGAATAGACCATTATCTTCTGGGAATGCGATCAGTCCATATCTACACTGTTGTTCAGTGGGTCATGATCATGTATCAAGTTTGTGATTGTCATAATATCTCTAATACCAGATTTTCTTGCTGTTTATGTTAAATGATCAATGGCGTCATGGTGGCTGCACTGCATTTAAGACTCTAGAGATCCCACATTGGTGATTGCAACATAGACAAACTCTAGGACCAGGATTATTATATTATCCCTTATTTCCCATAATCTGAACCTTTCTTAGAAAATAACCAAGTGACTTTTCCTGTAAATTGGGTATGAGTTATTTTGCTTTGTTAGTATCTGAAGAATTAACACCATATCTAGAGATTGTCAAGGACAAGGATCTTGAAGTACCATGACTAAAAGGCCTAAATGTCTAGTAATCATTTAGAAGTATGCTGTCCAATATGTGTAAACTCTGATTTTCTCAAATCTGCTAGGCACATTTGAAGTGCTCAATAGCCACAGGTGGCCAGTAGCTGTTGTGTTAATGAAGTAGCTACTGACGGTGCAGAATATGAACCTTTCCATCAGTGCAGAAAGTTCCATTATACAGATTTAGAAGCATCAACCAGCAGAGAGGGGAAAAGTAAATAACCAAGAGGATAAAAAACAAAAATATGCAAAGAAGTAGCATTTCTAGCGTCAGGGGAAGGAGAGCCTTATTCTGATAGCCTTGGACAGAAGCAGTTTTCAGTGATTTCTGCTTCTGGACCCAAAAAGTCCTGGAAATCAGTCACAGGTGATGTGTGGTGGTGATCATGGCAGCAGTATCCATCAGGTTATTTCCTGTAAATTAGTGAACAGTAGTGAGTAGAGTCTTTCACACAGATTTCTTTTGATGTTCCTCTGTACAATTCAATTCTTAATGTTAGTTTATAGAAGGAGTGTTTAGTTGAAAGTAGGGAAGCAGAAACTCCTGTGGACAATAAGTGACTCTGGTTAATTTATATGATAATATTAGAATAGAAGGGAGTGGAATCCTCCATTGACGTATAATATAGTACCAATTTTATAAGGACTTAGTCACTGATTATCCTGGATGTAAGAACAAATTAAGGACACTGACAAATCTCTAGGCTTTTAATTTTTCCCTAAAGTATATTCCAGATTTCATTAATTAGCATATTTAAACCTATAGGCAAAAAATTTTTTACAAAAATTATTTGTCCTTGTATATGAATATATATGAAATTTGTATCTAGTTTACCTAGGAAGGCAGTTAATGTAGGTTTTTTTCTCTTTTCCTGTCTCAATTTTTCATGTCTTATATTCATTTTAAGAATAATAAAAGCATTTTATAAACATATTTTGTCATCTGGATGACTCCATTTCAGTGCTTAAAATTGTGCTTGTGCCCATGTTGCAGTAGGTAATGTTAATTATCATGGCATATATGTTAAACTCCCAATGAACCTGTGCTGTGGCAGTCATTACATAACCAGTGAGAATTTTCTCCCTATGAATTGTGCCCAGAATTTCTCAGATTTAAAAATCACTGATATTGATATTCTTTTGCATGCATATATACACTTCTTACCAGTGAGTTAGTATGGATTAATACATTTGGAATACAATTTGGAATGTATATGTCCCTTTCCAAATGATTTATGACCACATACTTCACTATAAAGGAGGTAGGCTATGAAGTCTCCAAATTTTATCTAAGTAGTTCATGGTTTACAACAAACTGAGAACTAAGATTTCTCATCCAAAATTGGAAAGCTGAAGAAACCTGGGGAAATACCTTGGGGATGCTTTCATAGAACAAGCATGCCTAGGCCTCCCCATTGCCCCGCACCACACACACACACACACACACCACACACACACACACACACACACACACACACACACACCCCTGATGTAGTAAGTCAGGTAGGCCCCCATATAGGTACTAGTACTTCTGTTACACAATATTCATAATTTAATATAACATAATGACTTAGGAAACCAGCTTTACATTAAATAATGATTTGAAACTTGCATGTAAAAAAAAAAGCCCAACAAGCCACTTTGCTTGAGCAGCTTAGTGCTTTGCTTATCAATATAGATTTACTTTTTGTAACTAGGATATAAGCTCCATGTGGGCAGGGGATTTTGTTATGGTTGTTCACTGCCATGTACCCAGTACCTAGAAAAATGCCTGGCAAAATAATAGAAGTGTAGTAAATATTATTTGTTGTTGAATGAGTGTATATGTAAATAATACTGTGTGATAAAGGTGATAAGAATTTGTTAGAAATGATATGCAGGTTGTGCTGGTAGGGGTAAAAAAAATAACCATTACCTTTAGGCAAAAGTTAATTGAGTAAAATTTTGAATTTTATGGCTCTATACATTTATAGCCATAAAAACAGGACCTTTGAAAATAGTCATGTAAAAAAAGAAGAGTCATGTGATTTGTAGAATATGGCACAAAGTCAGCTTGTTGAGAAGACATGGGGGGCCTAAAACCCATCCAAGACAGGATCTGTGCCTTCAGGGTTGCATCCACCTGAGGGGAGGGAGAACTAACTTCTCTTTGTTAGACATGTTTGTTCATTAATATTTGATATAATTAGCAGTTAGATTAAGTCTGCCATCTTTTTTTTATTTGTCCCTCCTGTTTTTTGTTCCTTTGTTCCTTCTATCCTGTCCTTTTAAATTATTTAAATATCTTTCTAAATTCCATTTTAATTTATCTACAGACTTTTTAGCTATATTTTTTACATTACTTTTTTAGTCATTGCTCTAGGGAACACAATATATATCCTTAACTTTCCACAAGTTTCTTAGAGTTGATATTACTACCACTTCACAAAAAATTTAGAAACCCTAGAACATGTAGGTCTGTTTTACCTCCTCCTCCTGTATGCTACATATCACATATACCCCATCTACATACACTATAACCCCTCAAGATGTTAATTTTTGCTTTAAGTAGACCAGTGTATTTTTTTTAAAGATGTATTTATTTATTTTGAGAGAGTGAGAATGAGAGAGAGAGAGAGAGAGCACATGAGAGGGGGGAGGGCCAGAGGGAGAAGTAGACTCTTCGCTGAGCTGGGAGCCTGATGTGGGACTCGATCCTGGGACTCCAGGATCATGACCTGAGCCGAAGGCAGTCGCTTAACCAACTGAGCCACCCAGGCACCCTAGACCAATGTATTTTAAGTGAAGGAAAAAGTAGCCTTTTATACTTCCTGAGAAAGTTACCCGTTTCCATTGTTCTTCATTCCTTTTTCAAGTCTCCATCTGGTATCACTTCCCTACAGCCTGAGAACTCTAGCATTTTTTGTAGTACAGGTCTGCTGGTGATACATTATCTTGCTCTTAGTTTTCTTTGGTTAGTTTTAATTAGTAAATGTGTTTATTTTCATTCTTAAGATTTATTTTTGCTGGAATTCTGGGTTAGCAGTTTTTTATCTTTCAGCACTTTTAAGATTGTTTGTCTTCTGGTCTCCTTAGTTTCTGATGAGAAGTCAGCAGTAATTTGAACGGTTATTTCCCTGTATGTACAAGGTATTGTTTTTCCCCTTTTGCTGCTCTCAGGATTTTCCCTTTATCTTTGATTTTCAGCAGTTTGACTGTTGACCATTATCTATGACTATGTGCATAGATGTGGTTTTCTTTGTATTTGTCCTACCTAGGATTCCTTGAGCTTCATGAATCTGTAAATTTATGGCTTTTGCCAAATATTGGAGAAATTTAGTTATTTCTTTTTTTTTTTTGAAATTTAGTTATTTCTTGAAATATTTTTTTTATTGCATTTTTTCTCTCTTCCCTTCTTGGACTTTGATTACACAGATATTAGGTCCTTTGATATTGTCCCACATGTCCCTGATAATTGTTCATTAAATTTTTTTTGTTTCTCTGTTTTTAGATTGGTTAATTTCTTTTGATCTTACTTCACGTTCATTGAGTTTCTTTTATCTCCATTTTGCTTTAAGTCTAACCAGTGAATTTTTCACTTCATATATTTTTCAGTTCTGGAAATTCAATTTGGTTCTGTTTTCTTTTTGTTTCCTTTTGTTTTGTTTTTGCTGAACTTTCCTGTTTTTATTCCTTGCAAGCATGTTTTCCTTTACACATTTGAATAAGCTTTAAAAACCTTGTATTGCCAATTCCAACATCTGGGTCATCTCAGTGTTGGTCTCCTTTGATTGTCTTTTTTCTTAAGCTTGGACCACAGTTTCCTGATAAGTTATTTTTAATTGTATCCTGGACATTGTTACTGTTATGTTCTTAAGACTGTAGATTCTGTTACATTTGTCTGAGGAGTGGTGACTTTTTAGGCAATTAACTTGATTAGACTTAAATTGTAAGTTCTCTTAGGTGGCTGTTCATATCACAGTTCACTTCTTTGATCCTTAGCAGTACTCTCTTTTGTATGTGTGTTGGTTCAGAAGTGGTCAAGAGATTAGGGCACATGGGGCTCCTCTCCTCTGGCTCTCTCCCTGCTGGAAGTCCCCTAGAGGCATGTTAGTCTAACTGCAGCTACAAATACAGAAGTGGTAATGTGCTTTACATTGCAATTATCTTTTATAGATTAAGTTTATAAACTCATATATTCATATATTTTGCTTTTAAGAACTTTGATGCCATGTTAACCGCTGTAATAGAAACTTTTCTTGACCTAGTGATTTGTGTACTTCCCTATCTGCATTAAATGATAGTAGCTCTGTGTCACTATTTTATAGTGTCAAGATTATTTGTGTATGTTGTCTAGTGGAAAGAAAATTGGGTATCCTTAGGCTAAGTTTCTGGTAGTATAGCTTAGGACATTGAAATGACTTATCTGGCCTTAAGTATTTTTATCTTTAAAAAGGAATTGAGCTAGATAATCTATAATCCTTTCTGGCATTCAAATATAAAAATTTTCCTAGCTCTATTCAGTTATTTTGGTACTGGGCACAGTTCTTTCTGTATATTCTCTACCTCTTTTAATTCTCTTATTTTCTTCTATTTCATTTGATTTTTGTGATTTCATTACCTTACACCAAACCATAAACCACTTAGATATGTAATTAGAATTAAATACTCAAATGGTAGTTCTGTGTTGACATAAGTAGCAATTGAGCATTTTTCAAAAATTCCTAAAACGTAATTAACAGGTGTATATTGAAAAAAATTTTATTTTAGCATTTAATGTTGGTGACTAGGTTTATTCTGAGCCAAATAACTTAGTTCTCACACCTGCATATATCTGAAGTCCTGTGCCTTTGACAGATTATGTTAAAATTTAATTATTTTAACACCTTACTTTTTATGCAGAGCGTATTTATTTCTGAGTGATCATTATTATAAGAACATTGGATAATTCATTCTTAGTTTATATAGAAACATGGGATATTTTATGCTCAGTTTATATAGACTATCTTATATAATTATTTCTTCTGTTCACTTGTTTTTTATAATATTACAGTACTGTTTTATGATGTAGGTTTAGGTGTCCCTCACTGAAAACAATTTGAATAAAGTTATCTGACATCAGTTATTAAATTAATTTTTGTTCCTCTCAGTCATTAGACTAAAATACCTTATGGTGCTTAATAAGCCCTTATTATTTGCTCTCTTATTCAGAGTCTTTTCTATGAATGTGTTCTTTTTATACATTGTTATGTGGAACTGTTTAAGGAATTTTTGAATTTTTATTTAATTGATTATCTGTGCATACTGATTAAGAAAAATAAGATGGTCAAATGTTCATTGTGTGTAAATAATAATGTTATTTCACATACATTTTATCAGTGTTAACAAAGCTTTCTTTGGTATATCTTTCAGGTGACATTTGCAGACAGGAAAAGTAAACTGTCAAGGAATTCATACCATTTGGTACCTGTTATTTGGACCAACTTAAGGAGTCTTTAATTTATCAGATCAACTGGCAACAGAAAATGAAAAGTAGTGTGGCACAGATAAAAGTAAGTGTTTGAAATTTATAATGAAGAACATAAACTTGTACCTGTCATTTAATCAAAAAATGCATTTATAGAATTAGGACATTAGAACCAGGCAGTAGAGTGGCATCATACACATATCTAACTTACACAATTTCAAGTGTTGCTACATGATCAGATAGAAGCAATAGTGTGCAAGAGGGCAAGTGAGAGAACGTGCAAGATGTATGTATGTGTGTCCATGTACATGTATACGCATATGTGTATCATTGCCTGCCCAAATCAGGAAAGTGCATGTGAGTGAGCACATGCAAAAGAAGAATAATTAACAGGGCAGGGAATTCCACCATTCTTCTTAAAGAGCATACTTCCCTGAATGCGCGTGAAGTGGAAGACAGGCATCTCCTTCCTCAGGTTTTTTTTTTGTTTGTTTTGTTTTTTAAAGATTTTATTTTATTTATTTGAGAGAGAGAAAGAGAGCACAAGACGGGGTAGGGTCAGAGGGAGAAGCAGACTCCCTGCTGAGCAGGGAGCCCGATGCAGCACTCGATCCCGGGACTCTGGGATCATGACCTGAGCCAAAGGCAGTCTCTTAACCAACTGAGCCACCCAGGCGCCCTATCCTTCCTCAGTTAATCATAGTTCCTGCATGTCTATCTACAAGGGAGCCTTTTATTGCATTTCATGTGCATAAACAAGCTCTTTATTCTGTGCTGTCCTTTAGACATTATACACTCACTTATTCAACAAATATTCACTGAATTCTTAACTATGTCCCAATGACCATTGTAAGCACTTTAGGTAAAATGGTAAACAAAACAGAAATCTGTGGTCTCATGGAGTTTTCATTCTAGTGGCGGAAGACAGAAAATAAATTATAAACTTAATCCATAAGTAAATGGTGTGGGAATAGTGTTCTTAAGAGCTAGACTTGTGCTATAGACAAAAGAAGTAGGGTAAAGTTGATCATTAGCATTGGGGGTTGCAATTTTTGATAGGGAGGGCCCACTGAAAAGGTAGCCATTTGAGCAGAAGCTTGAAGCATATGAGGAAGTTAGCCCTGCAAATACCTGGGAAAAGAGTATGCCAGGCAGATGGAACAGCAAGTATAAAGGAAAGAGTCTAGTGTGGCTGAGGCAGGTTATAAGAAAGGGAGAATAGTAGATGCAGTCAGAACAGTGATAGGGACCAGTAACTCTGTCGACTCTCAGAACTGTTCCTCTGCTTGTCAGTGGACTTAGCAGGAGAGCAAACCATTCCACTTCTTTTCAACTGCACAGATCTACAAGCAGACATATCACTCCTTGGGGCTTGGAGTAAAGGGGAAGGTGTATTTTTACTTAATTACAGATCTAGGCCCTGCTCCCTTCCTCTCTCCTCCACCAGTTCTGCACCCCTACACCTCCTTCTTTAAAGAGAACCAGTAGACTGAGCTTAACAGTAGACACCAGGTAGTAGGCCTGGTGCCTGGTAAGTGTTTAATAAACTGAATTGATAGACTTGCAGACTGAGGCAGGCTCTGCTGCCATCTTTTCTAAATTTTGTCGCGTATGATACTATCAAGTATAAGGCTTGGTAGACACCCAGCCCATGCTGCATATCTCTTTTGGTGGGAGTTCGTTGTCTCAAGCTAGACCCAAAGGTCAGTAGATACTTTCATATATTGTTCTGAAATCTGCCTCTTTGGACTTGTACTCATTGGTCCAGTGGCACTTTACGCAGTTAATTAATTGTGGGCCTAGTAGGTGGCCGACTGTGCTAAAAGCTGGGGACATAGAGAGGAGACCTGGTGTGGAACTGGCTCAATTGAGCCATATTAGATGAGAGCACTCAGATTTAGCCGGATACCTTTTACACAGAGGGAGATGTGTTTAGTCTTTTCAGAATCCTTGTCCTGCTCCCCTTACACTGTGCTTCTCCACCTTTACCTCCTGTGGCCCCCATGGGTCCTCAGTGGCACCCTCCCATCCTAGGAGTGGGTATCTTCAGTCAGCATGCCCTCCAAGCTTAGTGGCTCAGCTGTCTCTGCCAGTTCGTAGCCTAGTCTGCCTCCCTTTCTCCATCCTGTTAGCCCCAGGCAAGTCCACTAGCTGGGTGGGGCCCATTTTTCACCTCAGGTGAAGCTGACATCTTCCCCTTGATGTTCTGAGGACTCATCTGCTAGGTTCGGGAGGGTTCAGCTGAGGATCCCTTGTTTTTCCATTGAGCCTTGCTGCAGCTTCCTTAACTATCAGGAACCAAGTTTCCTACTTGTTTCAGCCCTTTCTCTCCTTGCTCTTAAAGACTGGTTCCTGAGCCTAATGGACGCTCAGACTCAGGCTCCCTGCTCCACTTACTATCTCATACTGCTGTCTTTTTATCGTTAGAGATTATAGGTAGGTAACCACATAGTACAAACATTTGTTTTGCTCCATGAACAATTGAGAGAATTTTTTAAAGGTAATTTTGACAATATATTATTTTCAGTGCCTACTCTGATTTATAATCTGGACTCTGTGATAAAGGAAATAGGAAAAATCTGGTTATTATTATTTTTTCTTTTTCTTTAATTTTTTTATTGTTATGTTAATCACCATACATTACATCATTAGTTTTTGATATAGTGATCCATGATTCATTGTTTGCATATAACACCCAGTGCTCCATGCAGTATGTGCCCTCCTTAATACCCATCACCAGGCTAACCCATCCCCCAACCCCCCTCCCCTCTAAAATCCTCAGTTTGTTTCTCAGAGTCCATAGTCTTTCATGGTTTATCTCCCCCTCCAATTACCCCCCTTCATTCTTCCCTTCCTGCTATCTTCTTTTTTTTTTCTTAACATATCATGTATTATTTGTTTCAGAGGTACAGGTGTGATTCATCAGTCTTGCCCAATTCACAGCACTCACCATAGCACATACCCTCCCCCATGTCCATCACCCAGCCACCCCATCCCTCCCACCCCCCATCACTCCAGCAACCCTCCGTTTAAATTCAGGTTATTATTTGAATCACATCTCAAAATGTTATTTTACTTAGTGAAATCCTGTTCATCTACCAAAGCCTAGTTCAAATCCCCTTCTACCCACCTTCATCCCTCAGTATTCAGTTATTGTTCCCTACTCAAGATGTCCTGTTAACACTTCTGTGTGTGTCAGTCACGTTAACGTCATCATATTTATGAAATCATGATTCATGACTTCAATATTTTTGGTTTCCCCCCTTGCTTACAACAGATGTTGCGGAGATGTGTTAAAAATCATTAGCACAGCACTGAGGCCTTCTCCCTAATGTAATCAAAATAATTGCTGTGCGTTGTAAAAGAAAAAGTAGACTGCAGTTTTGTTCTCTTTGTCTCTTCCTCCTCTCCTCCTCATCCTTCTCTTCCTCCTCCTCTTTTTCTTCTGTTATCTTATGTTCTCTCAGGAACTCATAATCTGATATGTTGAACTGTGGAAATCTTGACAGCTATCTTTCTACTGTAAGATCATAAATTCCTTGAGGGTTTTTACTAACTTCTGTGTCCTCCAGAGTGTCTACACAGGAAGGGCTATGTCTTAAATGATCAGTAAATACTGTGTTTGGTGTTGCCATGAATCAGATGAGTCTTGTGCTCCATATTGGTTTGGGATCTTGAAGTCAAGTTTTATAGAAAACTGTGTCGCACATATTGAACAATTTTATCTCATTGTGTTGCTAAGTGAAATAATTTTTAAAACTTTCTTATATACATTAGAAACAGGATTTTAAGATGGTTGCATTCAGTATAAAATAGCAGCCAAACTACGGCTACCATAAATTAACAAATTTTGATCACATGCTTATCCACCTACACCGACTAGTCTAGGTAGTATATACTATTAGAAAAATTCAATAGTTAATGAGACTGTTTGGCAGTTTACTTGTGACAATGTTAGACTCAAACTGCTGTTAATTAGTCATAAAATAAGAGGAAGTTGGACCTTATTTACATTCCTGTGCAATATAATTTTCTATTTTTATTTTTTATTTTTTTTAAAGATTTTATTTATTTATTTGAGAGAGAGAATGAAATAGAGAGAGAGAGCATGAGAGGGGGGAGGGTCCGAGGGAGAAGCAGACTCCCCGCTCAGCAGGGAGCCCGATGCGGGACTCGATCCCCGGACTCCAGGATCATGACCTGAGCCGAAGGCAGTCGCTTAACAAACTGAGCCACCCAGGCACCCCTAATTTATTTTTAAATGCTTCTTTTTCCCATTAAGGAGGCAAGCATGTAAATATGCAGAACAAGTTGTTCATTATTTGATTTCCTTTTTCTTAGCTTTTAAGGTAAAGCTGCTTTTTAAAAACATACTATTTTTCCTTTCTTATACTTAGGTTAGTTAAAATTATTTTAGTCCTTAAAAAAAAGGCCGGTCAATGTGAATGTTCATCAGTGATATAAAAAATTTACCTATTTACAGAGATAAATATTTTGGCTTTTTAACTGTATTTGGATTTTTAAACTAAGATTTGTTCTCCAACTGGATAGTTCATATCTCTGTCTCTGTGACATTTCTTTTCAGTTTCATGTTACAGTGGAGTTATTTATTTGTATGTCTTGTTATTTTTCAAAGGATTTGGTATAGGAGCTCTCTCTCACGAATCATGTTTTTCAAATCTGTAGAGTCTAACATAGTGCCATACATATCAGACATTCACACAATGTTTCCTGAAAGTGAAAATGAATTTTTATAAATATATTAGAGTCAGTTTCTTCTAGCTGTTTATTTTATCCAGATTTAAAGATGACAGAGAGAGGCACAGTGAGACAGGGAACACAAGCAGGGGGAGTGGCAGAGGGAGAGGGAGAAGCAGGCTTCCTGCGGAGCAGGGAGCCTGATGCAGGGCTCGATCCCAGGACCCTGGGATCCCGACCCGAGCCGAAGGCAGACACTTAACGACTGAGCCACCTATGCACCCATTTTAGTAACCTGAACTGCAGTGGTTTTTATAAGACCAAGTAGATCCAGGAAGATAAGTGCAGTATTATAAGACTTTGATATAACCACAGGAGTGAACTCTTCTTGCTAGAAGATCTCTGGCCCTTAGTCATGTTTCTCACCAAGAAAAAGCTTTGCTCTTGTTTTTTACCAAGAGAAGGTGTTTATAAAAATGATGTTCTATATATTTAAAACTTAATACATAGGAATAAAATATCAACTAAGTGGCATCGAAAATTTGAGAATTATTTTCTTCTACCTTGAATTTTTTTTGGTTGAAAAAAGTATGTGGTCCATAGTGAAAACAGATTATCTGCCACAGATACTCACCTTGGAGGGCCTGAAAATTTTGTTTTATCTTATATACTGTTTAGACAACATGAATTATTCTTATGATTAAAAAAAAGTTTTGAAATAATTTGTAAAGCACTTCTAATTTTCTGAGATACATATTTCATTTTCTGTGTGTTTTATCATAATTTTTTAAATAACCCCTCCCCCTCTTTTTTTTTCCCTTTGAAAGCATTCTTCTTCTGGTCATGACAGAAGGGAAAACTATAATTCCTATCAGAGGACCTCCTCTCCAGAAGACAGGTAAATAATTTTATGTGCTTCTAAAATTTAAATTTTTTGTAATAAGTTTAAAAAAATTATTTAGCTCTTAGTTTCTTCATTTTAGGATGAACAGTTTCTTTTAGATGGTTTTACAATATTACTTGAATAAGCTTGAGGACAAATTCTTGAATGACTGTTCTAGGAGTTTCTAGTAAATCTAGATTTTATCTAATTTTGGAGGTGAGAATAATTTCAGTATGTCAAATACTACATAAAAGTTTTATAAAATGAAATGAATATTGAATGAAACACTAAATGAAAGTTTATAAAATGGAAAACTGAGTTGAAATCACCTTATTTTGAAGTGCTGCTTTTACTGTTACTACTATCCTTTACATAGCTCTTAGTAGATTTTAGAATACGTTTATATATATGTATTATATCTTATAATTGTGTTAAGATGAAAGATCTAGAAATACTACTGTTAGTGTTCATCAGGCATTCATAGTAGTACTTGTTATTTCACTTAGTGAGCCATGTCCATTAAAAATAATTTATGAAGAGAGAAGCATCCTCTGAACTTCCTTTCAGTGGTCTCATCTGTTCCTTGCCCCATATGTACTTTCTTCTTATTTCACTCTGTTGTCTCTAAAATCTTTTGTTTCATGGACATTGAATTAATTGTAATGGTTTGCAACTACTTAGTACCTTTCATCAAAGTAAGCTAGAGAAAAGAAAATGTTACTAATGAAGTCATAGGAGAAAAATACATTTATAATAGTGTGCTATATTAGAAAAAATTTGGTAAACCCACACAATTCAAACCCGCAACTGTTCAAAAGGTTAACTGTATGTAAAATATGAATTACTATATATATTACTATGTATATTTATTATGTGTGTATGTATTTAACTTCTCTTAAGGTTCTCTGACTTTATTAATATTTAACGGTCAAATGGCAGATCTTATTACTGTCATCCTTGTTTGCTAGTAATTTCAATCCTTTCTCACGGCTATTCAGTAAAGCAGGTTCAAGAATAATAGCTAATGTTTTTTGGATGTCTCTTGGAATGAGTTAAACTGCTCTTTATGGAGGCCAACCAATGACATTGGTCTCATTTGTTCAATGCTTTAATAAAATGTGCCAACTAGGCAAAAGGAGTCATTTGCAGGGTGGGCTTTTTTCATGCCAACTATATATGATATCCAGATATCTATCTTTTACTTAAGACAGTGTGAATCAAGATGACAGGTTTGGTTACGTGAACTCCAGTAGTTGTTTTGTACACAAGCTGAAAGCTTTTATAATCAAGACTAAATAAATGGTGTCAACAAAATAAGCTGTTTGTTAAAAAGTTCAGTAAGACATCGTTCAGTCATAGAGTTGCTTTAGCATTACCGATATATGATTTTCCTAGGTATTTATAACATGTAGTTTTCATCTTATAACTTTGGTTTTCTTATTTAATGTGTTAGATATGCAGAACAAGAAAGATCCCCTCGGGATAGAGATCACTTTGATTACAGCAGGTCAGACTATGAGCATTCAAGAAGAGGGCGTTCTTATGATAGTAGCATGGAGTCACGGTTAGTATTGGAAATTTTAACTATAGAAAAATCATATTTGTTTAAATTTTCTTTATGCTTCATAAAAAAAACAATAGTAATAGCTAGCATTACATGGATGTTCTTAGGTGCCAGGCTTTCTAATAAGGATTTCATGTAATTAACTCCTTATTGCAGTAAATATATGAAGTAGACACTATTGTATGTTTTATAGATGAAGAAACTGAGGCAAAGAGGATTTAAGTCATGTGTTTGTGTTTTAGAAGCATGTCAGTGGGAGGTCCAGGTCTGTCTGACATTGAGCCTAAGCTCTTATTCATTACATGGTACTGTACTGCATGAAGACTTGGCAGTGTGAGTTTTTGAGATTCCTTACTGAATGAAAGTCGTTTATATTATATGACAGTGATCAAAATATACTTTCCTGCATGATTGCACTGGGACAGTGAGAATGAAGTTACCAGTCTAGTTTTTACCTAATATAAATTATTGTTTCTTGAGCCTTGGAGAATTTGACTACCCACCCTATTAGTCGTCTAGTTTCAAAAACTTGTCTACCGTATTTTATTGTTCACGAAGGTCTGTATCCTTTTGATGTCTCCCTCATATTACCCACTCCGTGACTATCAAGACTATACCCCCACCAAAATTTTGATGACACTCCTGTGCAGTTTGGAGCTAATCACATTATTTGACATCTGCAGCCTAAGTTTCCTTCTCACTGCTTAGTTTCTAATATATACCCAAAACTAAAATGTCAGATTAAATTAACTTCCAAAAGCCAGGCTCATCTGCTGTCACCGTAATGACCCCTTGGGAGAACCAACTACTGCCACCATAATTGGTGAGCTAAGCATTCTGCACTTTTTCTCAAATACTGTTAAAATTCTTAAAAAATAGTATTTTTTTCACAATTTGCAAAAAAAAAAAATGAAGTGGGTTTGAAGTTATTATGTAACTTACCTGAGGTTGCAGTTGCCCATCTGGTAGACAATGAAAATGGGATTTGAACTCAATTTTGACTCCAAAGCCCGTGTTTTCTTCCATAATCTCTGACTGTATTACTCCATTGTAACTGTGTTTGATCCAGTGTGTGTACATAAGTCTCATTTGATCCATACAGTCACACTGTGAAGTATGCAAGCTGTGTATTATGTAGCAAATACAAGCTAACAGTATGAAAGCATTGGAAGAGAAATATTTCTATTTAGACTTGAAGAAGACTCTATTACTTCTACACTCTAAAGGAACAGTGAAATTCTAAAGATGCAATTTTATCAGCCAGCTAGCAGTCTCACCTAGTGTTTCTCAGAAGAATCCTAACCAATGCCAGTAAATCCCTGCTGTAGCTACTCTCTTAGAACATAGTACACTCACAGTAAGAAGCAACTCAGTTGCAAATCACTGCCTAGATTACAGTGCACCTGCCTTTGTGACTAATTGGGGTATCTATTTAGAACCACTTTTTTTCTGTTCACTCTGTCTTTGCGTGTACAGTGGTATACTTCAGTTTCAAAACATCTCCTCTGAATCTACCTGGCTAGGTGACCCTCCCTCTTTTTGTAAGTTGTATTACTATATATTAAGACAGACCATCTCAAATACATCCCCCCTAGATCTAGCTGAAATCTGTCAAGCAGTTTCCTGGTAATCGTGATAAATGACACTTGTTTTTATTTACTATATTCATTTAACTAATGGTTGCAAAAGCATGAGCAGAATGATCTAAATTTCCAAGGTAGTATAGGTAAAAAAAAACAACTAAGTGGACAGACTCCTCTAAAAAAGCAGGAATTTACTCTTCCCATTAGTTCTTGATAGTTTCAGAGAATAAGACCTTGATTGTTTTAAAAATGTTAGCTTAAGAAAAGATACCTACAGTAGTCGGGAAGAGTTATAGCTGGAAAATAGTTGATTTTTTTTCACATTGTCTCAAATAACCACATGTTTTTGATATTCTGAGGTTTTAAATGTCAGTTCTATCAAGAAATAATTCCAAATGTTACAGTTTTTTAGGACATTTTTATTCCTAAATTGCCATTATTGGAGATAAACTCTGATTTCTTCTTTATACAGTATATTGTGTACATCGCGGGCTAAATTGTCTTCTTAAAACACTATTTTCATGTCACTATCACATTCAGAAACTATTAGTGATTCTCCATCAACTCCATTATATAAAACTTAGTCTTTTGCTTGTCTTTTAAGATTTCATAGTCTGACTCAATCTTATCTTTCCAACTACCATTATACATGATTCTTTATTGTTTCCTGACAATACTACTTATTAGCTTGAACACTCCTGCTCTCTTTTTCAGTAGTTACTCTATTCTCCACTAGTTGCGGAATGCCCTCCTTCCTCCTCCACCTTCCCACCCTTGCCCCAGTATAAATTCTGTCAAGCTTTGAAGCCCTAGTTTAAGTTACATTTTCTCTATGAAGCACTTCCTCATCATTCCAGACCAGTTTCCCTTGTCTGAATTCGTGGCCTGCAAATGGTCTCGTTCATTTGGTATGCAGCTCATTTAAGAATGTAATTTATATTGCCTTTTCTCCATTAAAAAATTTTTTAATATTACAGAAGTAGGGACCGAGAAAAACGCAGAGAAAGAGAAAGAGATATGGATCGTAAAAGGTCTCGGAAATCCCCATCTCCTGGGAGAAGAAGCCCAGAACCATCAGTAACCCAGAGTTCCTCTGCTCAGGATGAACCTACTGCAAAGAAGAAGAAAGATGAGTTGGATCCTCTTCTTACTCGCACCGGTGGAGCATATATTCCTCCTGCAAAGCTCAGGATGATGCAAGAGCAGATCACAGACAAAAACAGGCATGTCAATATCACTGAGTATACAATATCGTTGAAAAAAAGTCAACTATGGTCTAATTAACATTGGCTATTGAGAGTTTACATTATTAGTCCACAATGGTAGAGACCTCAAATTAGATTTCTCCTCTTTACTCCATAAGCTTCCTTGGAGCTCTGCTTACTATTTTCCCTGACATTAGCTCAGCTTCTTTATTTTTTTACATGAATAAATAAAAAGGGTTTGAAGAAAGATTTTTTATTTTTACTATTTTCAAACTATTCCTTTTTTAGTTGTATGCATACCTATTAGTAGTGTCCATTTCTTCATAGATAATCAAGAGAATTATTGATATTTTAGAACTAAAATCCATCTTTCCAGTTGTACCAAACCACGAGTTGGCAAACTTTTTCTGTAAAAGACCAAATATTTTAGGCTTGTGCAGTGTTCTATGTCTGTTGCAGCTACTCAGCTCTGCTGTAGTAGTGAATACGGCCATAGGTAATATGTAAACAAATGAGTGTGGCTATGTTCCAGTGAAGCTTTCTTTACAAAAATGGGCTGTAGGCTGCATTTGAGTCATGGATGTAGTTTGCCAACGCCTATACTAATCTATGAAATGAAGTTGACTATGAAATGAAGTTGAATCTTATCTACTCCATAGTTTTCTTAGACCTTACCATCTTAGACTGTAATTTTTTGCTAAGGCAAACAATCAAAATTCATTGATGAACACTCACCCTCAAAATACCTTCACTTCCTTTTCAAAATAATTGAGATGAGAGGAGCTATATATGAAAGTATCGCTAAGTTTTCAGGACCTTTTTCTCTAGCGGAATGAGAGGATAATTACAAAAAGTATGGTCCAAGATTGAAATGGTCACTCAGTTGCCAGTTAGGTAATAAAAAGATTGGGATAGAAGGTAGCTACACTTTAAGAAAAACAGATTTCCAGGTGAGCCATGAAGGAGTATTCCCACATCTTTCGTAGGTATTTTAATGGCAACTTGAAAGTACTTGAGACCCTTAGATAAATGAAATCTAAATTTACTTCATGAATTAGCTTGAAGTATAAATGTCATTTATATAAAGTATAAATATTTGAAATAAAATTTTTAAAATTTATGAGCTAGCAAGGGACATTAGATGACATTAAATTTAAAACTAATTAGTAAGTTTCTCTGTATGTGTAATATTCCAGTACGTGGTAGTGATGCCTGCAGTGTTACGTTTAGAAGGGATTTGGAGATGGCTTCTGTGGTGAGCAGGAGCTTCAGGAGCACGTAGGCCTTCTGCTCCCCGCTCTCTAGAGGAGGCAGCAGTGGTGGGTTTAGTGAGAGTCGTTGTCTCCAATCCAGTCCAAAGCTATCTTGATTATAGACAGAAACATTGTTGTGAAGCCAAGTCTTACTTCTTTATATATAAAGTGGGTGGAGAAGAGTCCCCAGTATATGTAATTTTACATAGATTTCTGGAAGATAATTTTATATACAGTTTAAATCTGCTCATGGGCTGTAAAGGGGACGAGGAGAAGTAGAAGTCTCTTAAGAGAAGTCTATAGACTTTACTGTGAGTAGATACTAAGTCGGGGGAATTACGGGCTTCTCAATCAGGAAATACAAGTGTGCTTGGTTATAGTTTTTGTTTGTGTGTTTGTTTGTTTGTTTTACCGAAGTTTAATAGGACAGAATGTGATTATGTATGAGCACTCTTATTAATTAGGCTAGTTTTAAAGCCATTGATCTTGTTTCTCAAATAGTAGCATACCAAAGGGTTGGGGTTGGGGGCCATTGGAAATGTTACACCACCTCAAATGCAGCCATTTAGGGAATACATGATCTATAGGGAATTAAAAAACAATATAATTTAACTGCAAGTCAGTCTGCTTTTTGTCCTTACTGTCTGCTGAGGACAATGTCAGTGATAAAATACTCTTCCCCACCAGGGTAGACTGCTGTCACCACCTCTCCCTTGGCATACCACTCCAGAACAGGGACCCTTAACCTACAGACCTTCCAGAGGTCCATAGGTAGAATCTAGGCAGTCCATGAATGTAAATGGAAAGAAAAACTTGCATCTTTATTTTTACTTATGTCTAACTAAAATTTCGCATTTCTTTCTCTCAGGAATATAGGCAGGAGACCATAGTATTAACAAAGTATTTGCTGCAAATATCTTAAGATATTACTCAGTGGCTGTGCTACTTGGAAATTAAAGAAGTTATTAGGCCTACCACCACTTCTTGTTATTTAATGAAGCACAAAGAATTCTATATCAAACTTTTTTTTCTTTTCATGCTTTGAAAACTATTTAAATATGATTGGTATCCTTTGTAATCCTATATATTTATATGTATTATTCCAAGAAACCCTTCAGCTTCACCAGACTGCCAGAGAAGTATAAGGAAGGAAGATGAAAAAGATAAGACTTTCTGCAGCTGAAATCATATTCCACAGAGAAATAAATATAAAAAGCATAGAATTATAGAATTTAAAAGACCTTAGTTGTCACCAAGTTCAACCTAAACAAACCCAGTTAGGCTAAAGTATTTGCCTAAGGTCTAAGTTAAAAAACAAGTAATACAGATGTGGGACTACTGCCTAAATGCAGAGATGTTCTTTAAAATACAACAGTCTTTCAGCCCCATGATTTCATATGACTTTTCCTTTTCCTGTATTTATCACTATTTCTTTACAGTTTAAAATACTTAATTTTGTTTTCCTTATGCTTTTATAAGAAAAGATGTAATAAAAATCTCCCTTTGTATGGCTTATACTTGGGTATTTCATATTATAATTTAAAATTTTTTAAAGTTGTCATTTTAAAATATTTTCTTTAAAGACAATTTTAACTAAACAGAGTATAATAATATAAAATAAGCATGTATTGAATCTAATAAAGGAATGTTATAATTTCCAATATGCATGGACATAAGAACAAAACATTATCCTTATATATCCTTATATAATTTTATTATGTTATTAAAGAGAAGTGATCTGTAGTTGAGCATATGTACAGAACATCAAATGTAGATTTAGGTATTTAGGTATTTAGTAAAATATATAGTCATATATTTTACTGCACTTTGAGGTCATTTTGTGAAAATAATGTTAAAAACAGAAGAACTCCAAGTATTTTTTATGTTATTATAATCTGCAGTTATTGTAATTGTTGATTAAGTTTTCATCTTTATTAAAATCAATTCTTTTTAGCTTAGCATACCAGAGGATGAGCTGGGAGGCCCTAAAGAAGTCAATCAATGGTCTTATCAACAAAGTCAACATTTCTAATATAGGTATTATTATTCAAGAACTTCTTCAAGAAAACATAGTTAGAGGAAGGTAAGCATCAGCTATTTTATTTATAGTATTTCATAGCAATTTTTCAAATGAACATAATATCTACATGGACAATAATCATTGATTTATTGTGCTACTTCAGTAGTAGTTGAGAATAATTATTTAAAATGCATTTCTTGTAAAAATGTAAGCTATTAACAAGTAACTTGTACTTCACCATTAGAAATTGTTGCAGAGTTTTTGCTTTTTGAGAAGGTTTGATGTCACATACTGATTTTTGTGCAGACATTTGTTTACTGAATACTTCCAATAATTTAAACCCATAAGAAATAATGAACATTTTATTTATATATAATTTTAATTTCTAATGAAAGTAAAGTGAGAATGTAAAAGAAATGAGAAAGATCAGTGATAAATCTTAGAAAAGCAGAAGAGAATGACAGTCATTTTTGTGTACTTTTAATTGGTTGTGATTTTAAAAAAAGGATCAGGAAATAGAAATATTTTATATTCTATTTTTTATTTTGAAATCTAAGGGATGTTTTCTTGTGTCATTTCACATGACCCTGATTTATCATCTCCAAAACATTGGTGAGGGGGCGTATAAAGTAAGATATAACATGTTGTGGGGATATAGAAAGTTGACCAAGAGGCAGCTTCTGTCCTCAAAAGTAGGTAGGTAGAGCTCTCCCATTTTAGTCAGAAAGCACCAGAGGCTATATGGGTTGCTTATGATCTCACAATTTATAAGCTGCGTTTTCTTTTCTCATTTTCTACTCTGTTGATTCAGTTGTCAAAGTTCAACCTGATAACTATTAAGATACTCTTTTACTGCCTTTTGGCAGTCCAATGATTATTTGTCATTAATTGCTAGAAATAACTTTGCATCTCTCCCCTTATCAAATGCATATAGAACCGTGCTCACTTCAAAATGAGTTGGAAGTGGAATCTTGTTGACTTTTTTTTTCGTTTTTAAACAGAGGCCTGCTGTCCAGATCCGTTTTGCAAGCGCAGAGTGCTTCTCCAATCTTCACCCATGTTTATGCAGCGTTAGTGGCAATTATCAACTCAAAATTTCCACAGATTGGAGAATTAATCCTCAAGAGGCTAATTCTTAATTTCCGAAAAGGCTATCGAAGAAATGATAAGGTATATATGATGGGCTTATAAGTCGACTGCCACATAGGGACAGTCAACTGAGCATGCTATATTTTATATATATACTAATAATCTAGTATCAACAGTGATAAGCAATGTTGATTGCAACATAGGAATTCTTTTTAAAAACTGCATTTCATGAGAACATTTTTTTGTTCCATTAAATATCTCTGGCCACTAGTGATGAGCTACAAAACTGATGGCTATAACTGTAGAATTATAATTATTTAACCAGGAATGGCACTATTTCGCATGTAATAGTTTTTAATCTTGTAGCTTTCTTATATTATAAAAATTATCCTTATGTGCTACATATTTTAAATAGAGTGTAAATAAGCTATAGATTTAGTAGTTAAATGAAAATGGTTTTAGTTTATAGATTAAAATTGTCTCTACCTTCACTTTTCAGCAACTCTGTCTTACTGCTTCAAAATTTGTGGCACATCTTATTAACCAAAATGTGGTAAGTAATTCTTAAAATTTGGTACCATTCACTGGCATTAGATATCACATGCTTGATGCCACTTCATTGACATATCTCTATCTTTGTTTTGCCTTATACTCTTTCAGAAAAGTATGTTGGATGATATTTTAGTTTTAAAATGTAATAAATGTGTTTAATATTCTTAAATATAAAAAGAAACCTAGAACAACTATTTTATCAAATTAATCTGACTCTTAATACTATACATAGTTATTCAACTACAAATTGTTCCTTCAAAGAATGTAATTTAATCATATTTATGAGACAATAAAGTTGATAGTTCTTCCACTCTTTTCTCCTGTACCTGTTGTTCATGAGAATGTAATACTGATATTCTATAAAAAAAATAGTCTTTTCAACAACATGGTATATAGTCACATATTCTTAGAATCAGTTTATAGGGGTGCCTGGGTGGCTCAGTAAATTAAACATCTCCCTTCAGCTCAGGTCATGATCTCAGGGTCCTGAGATCAAGCCCCGCATCTGGCTCCCTGCTCAGCAGGGAGCCTGCTTCTACCCCCCACTCCCGCTCATAATCTCTCTCACTCTCTCTGTCAAATACATAAATAAAATCTTAAAAAAAAATCAGTTTATAAAATATAAATGAAGTAATTTTAATCTGTTTTAATTGCAAGTAATTTTGTTCAGGTTTTGTGCTTATTTTGTATTCATCCATTCATCTATTTCAGAGGGGTTTTTTTTATATTTGAGAGTTTTGAGTTAGCTTCTATTTAAACTTAAAAATAATAGAATTGCTCTTATTCATACTCAGAGGTTTCCTTTAGATGTATATTATGTTTAATTATATAAGGAAGAATTTTGAAGTCACATTTGATCTTATTTATCACCATTAATATTTTGATTCTTTCCTACATAAAATTCTTTCCCATGTTCATTTTTTTTTTAAAGATTTATTGATTTATTTATTTATTTGACAGAGAGAGAGAGAGACACAGCGAGACAGGAAACACAAGCAGGGGGAGTGGGAGAGGGAGAAGCAGGCTTCCTGCAGAGCAGGAAGCCCAATGTGGGACTCAATCCCAGGAACCTGGGATCATGACCTGAGCCGAAGGAAGATGCTTAACAACTGAGCCACCCAGGCATCCCCATCTTCATTCTTAAAAACCCATTAGATATTAACCTAATGAGTTAAATTATTACAATGGTAACTTGCTTTTTAAGACCATGGAGACTTAATTTCACGTATCTATGTGAAAGCACAGAAAGTAAGTTTTAGTTTTTGAATGTATATTCATTAATATTGAAAATATTTTTGTCATTACCACAAACCAGTTAAAAGGTTAAATATTTTAGATCTTCCAACTGTGGTACAGGGCAATATTTTCTTTTTCTTTTTTTCCATTGGTTTATTTATTTATGTATTTATTAAATTTTATTTTATTATGTCAATCACCATACATTACATCATCAGTTTTTGATGTAGTGTTCCATGATTCATTGTGTATAACACCCAGTTCTCCATTCAATACGTGCCTTCTTTAATACCCATCACCAGGCTATCCCATCCCCCCACCACCCTCCCCTCTAGAACCCTCAGTTTGTTTCTCAGAGTCCATAATCTCTCATGGTTTGTCTCCTCCGATTTCCCCTGCTTCATTTTACCCTTCCCCTACTATCTTTTTTTTTTAACATATAATATATTATTTGTTTCAGAGGTACAGATCTGTAATTCATCAGTCTTACACAATTCACAGCACTCACCATAGCACATACCTCCACAATGTCTGTCTATCACCCAGCCACCCCATGCCTCCCACCCCCCACCACTCCAGCAACCCTCAGTTTGTTTCCTGAGATTAAGAATTCCTCATATCAGTGAGATCATATGATACATGTCTTTCTCTGATTGACTTATTTCACTTAGAATAATACCCTCTAGTTCCATCCACATCATTGCAAATGGCAAGATTTCGGGTTTTTTGATGGATGGGTAATATTCCATTGTATATCTATACCACATCTTCTTTATCCATTCATCTGTTGATGGACATCCTGGCTCTTTCCATAGTTTGGCTGTTGTGGACATTGCTGCTATAAACATTGGGGTGCATGTAACCCTTCAGATCACTACATTTGTATCTTTGGGGTAAATACCCAGTAGTGCAATTACTGGGTCGTATGGTAGCTCTACTTTCAACTTTTTGGGGAACCTCCATACTGTTTTCCAGACTGGCTACACCAGCTTGCATTCCCACCAAGAGTGTAGGAGGGTTCCCCTTTCTCCGCATCCTTGCCAAAATCTGTCGTTTCCTGACTTTTTAATTTTAGCCATTCTGACTGGTGTGAGGTGGTATCTCATTGAGGTTTTGATTTGGAATGCCCTGATGCCGAGCGATATTGAGCACTTTTTCATGTGTCTGTTGGCCATTTGGATGTCTTCTTTGGAAAAATGTCTGTTCGTGTCTTCTGCCCATTTCTTGATTGGATCATTTGTTCTTTGAGTGTTGAGTTTGAGAAGTTCTTTATAGATTTTGGATACTAGCCCTTTATCTGATATGTCACTTGCGTATATCTTCTGCCATTCTGTCGGTTGTATTTTGATTTTATTGACTGTTTCCTTTGTTTTGCAAAAGCTTTTTATCTTGATGAAGTCCCAATAGTTCATTTTTGCCCTTGCTTCCCTTGCTTTTGGCGATGTTCCTAGGAAGAAGTTGCTGCGGCTGAGGTCGAAGAGGTTGCTGCCTGTGTTCTCCTTTAGGATTTTGATGGACTCCTGTCTCACATTGAGGTCTTTCAACCATTTGGAGTCTATTTTTGTGTGTGGTGTAAGGAAATGGTCCAGTTTCATTCTTCTGCATGTGGCTGTCCAATTTTCCCGACACCATTTGTTGAAGAGACTGTCTTTTTTCCATTGGACATTCTTTCCTGCTCTGTCAAAGATGAGTTGACCATAGAATTGAGGGTTCATTTCGGGGCGCTCTATTCTGTTCCATTGATCTCTGTGTCTGTTTTTGTGCCAGTACTATACTGTCTTGCTGATGACAGCTTTGTAATAGAGCTTGAAGTCCAGAATTGTGATGCCACCAGCTTTGCTTTTCTTTTTCAACATTCCTCTGGCTATTCGGGGTCTATTCTGGTTCCGTACAAATTTTAAAATTATTTGTTCCATTTCTTTGAAAAAAGTGGATGGTATTTTGATAGGGATTGCATTAAATGTGTAGATTGCTCTAGGTAGCATTGACATCTTCACAGTATTTGTTCTTCCAATCCATGAGCATGGAATGTTTTTTCCATTTCTTTGTGTCTTCCTCAGTTTCTTTCATGAGTATCTTATGGTTTTCTGAATACATATTCTTTGCCTCTTTGGTTAGATTTACTCCTAGGTATCTTATGGTTTTGGGTGCAATTGTAAATGGGATCAACTCCTTAATTTCTCTTTCTTCTGTCTTGTTTTTGTATATAAATGCCACTGATTTCTGTGCATTGATTTTATATCCTTCCACTTTACTGAATTCCTATATGAGTTCTAGCACTTTTGGGGTGGAGGCTTTTGGGTTTTCCACGTAAAATATCATATCATCTGCAAAGAGTAAGAGTTTGACTTCTTCTTTGCCAATTTGGATGCCTTTTATTTCTTTTTGTTGTCTGATTGCTGTCGCTAGGACTTCTACTACTGTGTTGAATAGCTGTGGTGATAGTGGACATCCCTGCCGTGTTTCTGACCTTAGGGGGAAAGCACTCTGTTTTTCCCCATTGAGAATGGTAATCGCTGTGGGTTTTTCATAGATGGCTTTTATGATATTGAGGCATGTGCCCTCTATCCCTATACTCTGAAGAGTTTTCATCAAGAAAGGATGCTGTACTTCATCAAATGCTGTTTCTCCATCCATTGAGAGGATCATATGGTTCCTGTTCTTTCTTTATTAAAGTATTGTATCACATTGATTGATTTCCGCATGTTGAACCAGTCTTGCAGCCCAGGAATAAATCCCACTTTGTCGTGGTGAATAATCCTTTTAATTACTTCTGGATCCTGTTGGCTAGTATTTTGGTGAGAATTTTTGCATCCATGTTCATCAGGGATATTGGTCTGTAATTCTTCTTTTTGATGGGGCCTATTGGTTTTGGGATCAAGGTAATGCTGGCGTTGTAAAATGAGTTTGGAAGTTTTCCTTCCATTTCTAGTTTTTGGAACAGTTTCAGAAGAATAGGTATTAATTCTTCTTTAAATGTTTGGTAGAATTCCCCTGGGAAGCCATCTGGCCCTGGGCTCTTGTTTGTTGGGAGATTTTTGTGTTTTGTTTTGTTTTGTTTTTAAAGATTTTATTTGTTTGACAGAGAGAGACACAGCAAAAGAGGGAACACAAGGAGGGGGAGTGGGAGACGGAGAAACAGGCTTCCCACGGAGAAGGGAGCCCGATGTGGGGCTCGATCCCAGGACCCTGGGATCATGACCTGAGCCGAAGGCAGACGCCTAATGACTGAGCCACCCAGGAGCCCCTGTTGGGAGATTTTTGATTACTGCTTCAATTTCCTTAGTGGTTATGGGTCTCTTCAGGTTTTCCATTTCTTCCTGCATCAGTTTTGGTAGTTGATACATCTCTAGGAATGCATCCATTTCTTCCAGATTATCTAATTTGCTGTCATATAGTTGCTCATAATATGTTCTTATAATTGTTTGTATTTCTTTGATGTTGGTTGTGATCTCTCCTCTGTAATTCATGATTTTATTTAATTGGGTCATTTCTCTTTTCTTTTTGATTAAGTTTGGCCACGGGTTTGTCAATCTTACTAATTCTTTCAGAGAACCAGCTCCTAGTTTTGTTGATCTGTTCTACTGTCCTTTTGGTTTCTATTTCATTGATTTCTGCTCGTATCTTTATTCTTTCTCTTTTCCTGCTGGGTTTAGGCTTTATTTGCTGTTTTTTTCTCCAGCTCCTTTAGGTGTATGGTTAGGTTGTATATTTGAGACCTTTCTTATCTCTTGAGAAAGGCTTGTATTGCTATATACTTTCCTCTTAGGACTGCCTTGGCTGCATCCCAAAGATTTTGAACAGTTGTGTTTTCGTTTTCATTGGTTTCCATGAATTTTTTTTTTAATTCTTCTTTAATTTCCTGGCTGACCCATTCATTCTTTAGTAGGATGCTCTTTAGCCTCCATGTATTTGAGTTCTTTCGGACTTTCCTCTTGTGACTGAGTTCTAGTTTCAAAGCACTGTGGTCTGAAAATATGCAGGGAATGATCCCAGTCTTTTGGTACCGGTTAAGACCTGATTTGTGATGTAGGTTGTGATCTATTCTGGAGAATGTTCCATGGGCACTAGAGAAGAATGTGTATTCTGTTGCTTTGGGTTGGAATGTTCTGAATATATCTGTGAAGTCCATCTGGTTCAGTATGTCATTTAAAGCCTTTATTTCCTGTTGATCTTTTGCTTAGATGATCTGTCCATTTCAGTGAAGGGGGGGTGTTAAAGTCCCCTGCTTTTATTGTATTGTTGTCGATTGTTTCTTTGCTTCTGTTACTAATTGGCTTATATAATTGACTGTTCCCATGTTAGGGGCATATATATTTACAGTTGTTAGATTTCTTGTTGGATAGACCCTTTAAGTAGGATATAGTGTCCTTCCTCGTCTCTTATTATAGTGTTTGGTTTAAAATCTAATTTGTCTGATATAAGGATTGCCACCCCAGCTTTCTTTTGATGTCCATTAACATGGTACATGGTTTTCCAGCCCCTCACTTTCAATCTGGAGGTGTCTTTGGGTCTAAAATGAGTCTCAGGCAGGCAGCATATAGATGGTCCTTGTTTTTTTATCCAATCTGATACCCTGTGTTTTTGATTGGGGCATTTAGCCCATTTACATTCAGGGTAACTATTGAAAGATATGAATTTAGTACCATTGTATTGCCTGTAAGGTGACTGTGACTGTATATTGTCTGTGTTCCTTTCTTGTCTACATTACTTTTAGGCTCTCTCTTTGCTTAGAGGACTCCTTTCATTATTTCTTGTCGGGCTGGTTTGGTGTTTGCAAATTCTTTTAGTTTTTGTTGTCCTGGAAGCTTTTGATCTCTCCTTCTATTTTCAATGACAGCCTAGCTGGATATAGTATTCTTGGCTCCATATTTTTCTCATTTAGTGCTCTAAATATAGCATGCCAGTCCTTTCTGGCCTGCCAGGTCTCTGTGGATAGGTTTGCTGTCAATTTAATGTTTCTGTCATTGTAGGTTACAGACCTCTTGTCCCGAGCTGCTTTCAGGATTTTCTCTTTGCCTCTGAAACTTGTAAGGTTTACTATTAGATGTCGGGGTGTTGACCTATTTTTATTGGTTTTGAGGGGGGTTCTCTGTGCCTCCTGGATTTATTTATTTTTTTTCTTTTGTATTTGACAGAGAGAGAAACGGTGAGAGAGGGAGTACAAGCATGGGGAATGGGAGAGGGAGAAGCAGGACTCCCGCGGAGCAGGGAGCCTCATGTGGAGCTCGATCCCAGTACCCTGGGATCATGAGCTGAGCCGAAGGCAGACGCTTAACTGAGCCACCCAGGCACCCTAGTGCCTCCTGGATTTTGATGCCTGTTTCCTTCCCCAAATCAGGGAAGTTCTCCACCATAATTTGCTCCAGTATACCTTCTGCCCCCCCCCTTCGTTCTTCTTCTGGGATCCCAATTCTAATATTGTTTCATCTTATCGTATCACTTATCTCTCAAATTCTGCCCTTGTGATCCAGTAGTTGTTTATCTCTCTTTTTCTCAGCTTCTTTATTCTCCATGAATTGGTCTTCTATATCACTAATTCTCTCTTCTGCCTCATTTATCCTAGCAGTTAGAGCCTCCATTTTTGATTGCACCTCATTAATAGTCTTTTTGATTTCGACTTGGTTAGATTTTAGGTCTTTTATTTCTCCAGAAAGTGTTTCTCTATTATCGTCCATGCTTTTTTCAGGCCCAGCTAGTATCTTTATAATCGTTATTCTGAAGTCTAGTTCTGATATCTTACTAATGTCCGTATTGAATAGGTCCCTGGCAGTCAGTACTGCCTCTTGTTCTTTTTTCTTGAGGTGAGTTTTTCCATCTTGTCGTTTGTCCAGAGAACAGATGAATGAGAGAACAAAATGCTAACAGGGTAACGACCCCCAAAAAATACACACTAACCAAATCAGAAGGGACCTGAAACCGGGGAAAAAGAAAGGGAAAGAAAGGAAAAAGAAAAAAAAAAAAAGAATGTGGTCAAATATCATCAGGCTAGTGAATAGATCAGTGCCACACACTAGATTTTGGGCGTATTTTGATCTGTTAGAAGAAAGTGCCTCCCAAAATTTTAAAGAAAGAAAAACTTATATATGTACAAAAATAAGGGTAAATACGATGAATGGATGGAATATGACTATAAAGATGAAAATTATAAAAGATTTTATAAAAGGAATTGATAAGATGTTTGGAAAAAGAAAGAAGAGAAATTAAAAAAAAATAAAAGGGAGAGAATGTGATCAGGCAGGAGACTAGAACAAAGCCATACACTAGAGATTTAGGGTATATTTTGGTCTGTCAAAAGAAACTGTATTCCAAAATTTTAAAGAGAGAACAACTTATATATATACCAAAAATAAGGTTAGCTACAATGAAGGGATAGAACATGACTCTAAAAACGAAAAATTAAAAAAAAAAAAAAAAAGGAATTGAGAAGTTGTTGGTTGAAAAAGGAAAAAGAAAAATTCAAAAAGAATAGAGAAAGAAAAAAAAGAAAATTAAAAATTTAGCTTTGAAAGACTAAAGAATCATGGGGAAAAAAGCCATCAATTCTATGTGTAGTATTTCCTTAGTGCTGAAGTTCTGCTGTTCTCATTGTGATCGGTAAACTCGGTCTTGGCTGGCTGTTCTTGCTGATCTTTTGGGGGCAGGTGCTGTTGCAGTGATTCTCAGATGTCTTTGTCAGGGGTGGAATTGTCCCACCCTTGCCGGGCCGGGCTAAGTAATCTGCTCGGATTTGCTCTCAATAGCTTTTGTTCCCTGCAAGCTTTCAGTACAGCATTGGAGGACGAGAGTGAAAATGGTGGCCTCCCAGTCTCCGGCCCAGAGGAGCTGAGAACTGAGGTCCCCACACCTCAGTGAGCCCCCAGAGAAAATCAGTCAATCACTCCCATCTCCCCGGTCTCTGGTGGCACTCTGTGCTCACCCGGCCACTGTCTCTGGCACCCAACACCGTTTGGAGTCTCCAAACCCAGCAGATTCCTGCGGTGCATTCCCACACCACTTTTCCCAGGGGAGGAAGGGGAGTCTCCCCAGATTTGCCGCTTGTTGGGTCCCTGCTGGAAGAGCAGTGACCCTACTGTGCCATGGATCACGGTTTATGGCAACCCTGAGCTGAGAGCCCACTCCTTGGTTCCATCTTTGCAGCCGGCTTCCCGGCTCAATACCTGGGAGCTCTGCTGCACTCAGGTACCCCCGGTCTTTTTGTGACTCCATGGGTCCTGAGACCACACTGTCCAAGTGAGGGTTCCACCTCCCGCTTAGCCACTGGAGCGACGTCCCTCAACGGAGCAGTCTTCTAGAAGTTCCGATTTTGTGCTCTGCTGCTCTATCACTTGCCGATAGGGGCTGATGGAGGCTCCCTTCCCCCGTGGTCTGTCTTCCTGTATATCGCCTCTGATTCACTTCTCTGCACCTCCTACCTTCCAGAAAGTGGTCGCTTTTCTGTTCAGAGAGTTGCTGCTATTCTTTTCTTCGATCTCCTGTTGAGTTCATAGGTGTTCAGAATGGCTTGATACCTATGTAGCTGAATTCCTGGGACCAGACGAAATTTATGTCTCCTACTCCTCCACCATCTTGCTCCTCCAGGGCAATATTTTCTTATCACTGATCTAAAATTGTTAGACCTCCCCACCATCCCACAAAATAAAAGCAGTATGTATTTTTGATGTTGTGCTCAAAGGAAAGGATGTTTTCCTGAGTTAAGACTTAAGACTGTTTCCTTCCCCATCTCAAAGAAGTGTCTGACCTTAGGAAGGCATACATACGGTGTCTTGAAAATGCTTCCTAGTACATTTCCTTTTCACAGCAAGCTACTCAATACTTTTATTCACACCCTACCTGGCATTGTTTTTAAGTATTAATTTTTGAACATGGCGAGTGTCAATAACTTTATTTAGTAAAGAAAAAAGAGGGAAGTGTTCCCAAACTGTCCTTCAGTTCCAGAAGCAGTTAAGATATTTTCTGATAAAATTATTGATGTAATTTAAGAACTATTTGCTGTATAACAGAATTGCTGATAGAATGAACTAGAAAATGGATATAGTTATGGGTGTGAAGAAGGGCATTAGAAAAAGTGTAGTTTAATTTTTAACTTCTATTTTGAAGCTAATTATGGCATTTCCTGTAGATATTTTATGTAATGTATAGAATTATTTCTTCTGGAAATAAATAGTTGTATTTAATGTAATCAATTTAGATTTTTGGAGCAATCACCTGGAAATTTTTAACAGACATAATGAGAGTGAAAGAAAAATTTTATCCCATATTTGGAGTATTTCTGTATGCTAAAACTTTGCTCATCATATGTATAATGTTATTGCTGCAAAAACCAGATTTGCTAATTTTTTAAATTACTATCAGTAGTAGGTTAATATATGTAAAAGCATTTTCTCAATTCCATATGTCCTCAATCTGTTTAAGGCACATGAAGTTTTATGCCTAGAGATGCTCACTTTGCTCCTGGAAAGACCAACAGATGATAGTGTTGAAGTAGCTATTGGTTTTCTCAAGGAATGTGGCCTCAAATTAACACAAGTGTCACCAAGAGGAATCAATGGTAACTATAAGCCCTTGGCTTGATATTGAACTTTTGTTTGAGTATTATAATATCTTTTGCTTATTTTATTGCTTTTTTCTTTCATTTTAACTTTAGCTATATTTGAGCGCCTCCGAAACATTCTCCATGAGTCTGAAATTGACAAAAGGGTTCAGTATATGATTGAAGTGATGTTTGCTGTACGGAAGGATGGATTCAAGGACCACCCTGTTATCCTAGAAGGACTTGACTTAGTGGAAGAAGATGATCAGTTCACCCATATGCTCCCTCTGGAGGATGACTATAATCAAGAAGATGTTCTTAGTGAGTCTGAGTTGGGGTGGGGTGGGCCGGGTACAGGGTGAGTTGGGAAGTGGGGCACCAACAAATGTAAATATAGAAAATAAACAATTTTTAATTTATGTTTTTAAGATGTTTTCAAGATGGATCCTAATTTTATGGAGAATGAAGAGAAGTACAAAACTATTAAGAAAGGTATGTACAATTTTATAATCTATTTTTGATAAGTAGAAGCAATTCATGTAGTTATATAATACTAATAGAAAGGTTTAGATCACTGACCTAATGAAATCTCTGCTATTATGAAGCCATTCTCTTCACTGTTTTCCCATGCATTATTTTCTGTCTGGTGCTTGTTTGTGGTATTACTTCATTCTAAATTGTTTACCTCATTGTCCCTGTTGTCTTTCCTTCTATTTAAATTATACAGCCCTTAAGTCTCATTCCTCTTAAGAAATGTCTATATAGGGTCGCCTGGGTGGCTCAGTCGGGTGAGCATCCAACTCGGTTTCGGCTCAGGTGATCATCTCAAGGTCCTGAGATTGAGCCTTGTGGTAGGCTCAGCAGGGAATCTGCTTGAGATTCTTTCCCTCTCCTTCTGCCCCTCTGTCTGCACATGCGCACGTGCTCGCTCTCTCTCTTTCTCTCTTTCTCTCTCTAAAATAAATAAATCTTTAAAAAAAAAAAGAAATGTTCCTATATTACTAGTGGCCCTTATTTTAACTTCACTACCACTTAAGAATTGGTGTTTAAATTGATGTCCAATGTAATATTCAACTAGATGCTATACTTTTATTATAAAGTACGGTATTTTATTATTTCTTCAGAGCAGGTTGATATCCTGATAAAATCAATGACAATTCCAGATAGGCTATCAGTGCTCAATACATTAATAAATTGATTATTATTATCATTTGTACATCATCAATATACTATAAGCACTAACTTTGGACAGACTTTGGTTTGTATTTTGCCTGTGCCGTCACTAGCTAAATGACCTGGCACAAATTACTTGTTTGATGTAGATGTTACTTGTTTGTTTAAGAATAAATAAAATACAGTGCTTTGTATTATCGTAGAGCAAGTATTTAGGCGATGCTTTTTTTTTTTGACATTTGTATCATTTCTAAAGTTAATTTTTAGGGATAACTATATAATTATAATTATAATTTTATAAGTTCATTTCCCTTGAGTTGTGATTTTATGTGAGAAGTACTTACTGTTCTGAAAGCTCTCAGGAAGACAGCAGGAGGCCTAGAGCTCTGTCACTTCCTCCATTCTGTGCTTTAGCCAGGCTTGGAAGTAGAAGGAAGTAGAAAGTAAGGCGTAAGCAGCTTTCCATTTCTATACATTATTCTAAAAATGTGCTACAATAAAGAGATTGCTCTCCTTAGGTGCCAATTTCCTAGGGACATTTCACTGCAATTACAATTTAGTTTCTAGACATGGGGAATTTCTCAGACCTATTTTGCCTTTTTATGAACTTCTTTTTCTACAGTATCACTCAAAGATTCTGAATGGTTTTATGGAATTTTTATCATACCTAGTATGATTTTTTTTTTTCTTTTAACTTGGAAACTCCACATCCATTTCTTTAGGCCAACAGTGGTTGAGCAATGCTAGGAAAGTAGTACTTTTCTTTATTATAGCACTTAAACTCTCTGAACTTAAGTTCCCTTTATACTCTTGAAAATTATTTAGGACTCCAAAGAGCTTTTGATTGTGTGGGTTACATCTATTGACATTTACTTCATTAGCAATTAAAACTGAGAATATTAAAAATATTTATCAAATCATTTCAAATTAACAGTAATACACAGTGTTATACATTATATACTTTTATGAAAATTACTTTATGGAAACAAAGAAATTTAAGAAAAATGGCATGTTTTATATACTTGATACAATTTAATGTCTGACTTAATAGATGGATTTTCATATTGTTTGTGATTTCAGTCTCTTGCAATAGGTTGTTTTCATCGAAGTATATGAAGGAAATTTAGCCTCATGGATAATATGTATTTGCAAAAGAGAGAAGAATTTTAATAACCTTTTTAGATAGTGTGTATATTCTTCCTTAATACTATGCCAGTATTTAAAAGCTAATTTTTTCTTAAAGATTAATTGCAGTGTGAAACCTGAAACAATATTCTTGAATTTTCATACTCTATTACATCAAAATCCATTGGCCTATCACTTTGAATGGATCTTTTACCCATGCAGGATTTTGCAACATATTCCATTGGTCATTTAGAAAATATCAGTTCACTCAGTTATGCATATCTTCTAAGTGTTAACATGTTAACATTATCAAAATTAACACATTAACACAATATCAAGAAATCACATTTATTAGTATTGCCACCTACCTCATCAGAAAAGTCTAAACATTGGGAAGCTGTCAACCTCACAGGAATGGATCCAAGTTCTCCAAAGTTCTAATTTTCTCTTGAGAACTCCCTATTTTATCATGGTAATAAATACTGTTAATTATTTTCCTTGAAGGGACCGTCTCACTTTGTTTATATTTGAGAAAATGTCCGCCAGATGCCTAACAACTATAGTTTGCCAGCCATTCTTTCAAGTAAAAATGGAAAACATCACTAATTGACCTTGCAAGTCAAAGAGTCACACAAGTGCTTTTCTTTGAGATAACCATCACCATTGTGCATCTGTCTTTAACAGAAGGGCTATGTATGAATTCATGTTTTGCTACTCAGATGATTATATATGCTTATACTTCAGGGCTGAGATTGAGTGAAATTAGCAGTTTTCTACTTCTTCCTCAAGGGCATCCTCAGGTCAAGCTGGCTCTTTGTCTGCCTCCAAGAACATGGCAGTAAAGAGCACAGTGATGGCTGTTCAGTTTGATGCTTGATTTGTGCTCAGATTGCAACAGCTTCAACTCCCATTGCTTTTGGATGCTTGTAGATGGTAGCACAGAGAAAAGGCAGATAATGTCTGGATATTGTTATGAAAATAGTTGTGACCTCAGAGACCACCTGACAGGTCTCACTAATCCCCAAGGGACTTACAGATCATACCTTGAAACCGCTGCTTCATTCAGTTAATGAAATCCCGTTGTCATTTCCTAAGTGATTTCAGTAAGTAGATTCTCAAGTGGAGAGATAGGGAGAGGATGATGTAAACGACCAGACAATTCATTTGACCTTCATTCTTTCATAAAATGTTCTTCTAGAACTGGCATTAAAAAATGGCCACAGCAGGAAGTGGGCACAGCTTTAGTAATTAGCACCTTAGAGTGACCCAGGTGCACTTGTGTTTTAGGTCTTACAGCATTTGGGAAGACAGCAGGAGTGCCTGTCTTCCTACTATTGAATACTAAATAGTTTCCTCTCTTAAAAGTCTGTCTAAACTACATTATATAATAGGAAACTAGACACTTTAGATTATTTCTTGAAGTCACATTTGTTAGAGATATTCTTGGGATTTGTTTGTCAGCTAAGGGCTGAATGACAACTCTTTGTTTTAATAAAAATTTATTTTTCACAGTATGAAGTTTTCTGCTAGCATTAAATATTATATGTGGCTCCTGATTTATAGTGCTCAGTTAAATATAAGAAATTAGAATTTCCCTAAAAGTAAGTTCACCCTAAAACTTTATCTTTTTTTTTTTAAGATTTTATTTTATCTGACAAAGAGAGACGCAGCGAGAGAGGGAACACAAATGGGGAGTGGGAGAGGGAGAAGCAAGCTTCCTGCTGAGCAGGGAGCCTAATGCAGGGCTTGATCCCAGGACCTGAGCCGAAGGCAGACACTTAACGACTAAGCCACCCAGGCGCCCCCCTAAAACTTTATCTTAAAAACTCTGATTTTAGAAGAAATGCAAAAGTGGAATGTTAGCCAGGTTTGTAAAATCTTTTATCAGATCAACAGAGCACACACCATTGGGCGAAATATAACTTTAGTTTTTTTTCACTTGTTAACTATTAATATGATGACTAGCTTTATGTAGTCTCTTATTTACATTGCTGTTGTCATCCAGTTCTAGATGTAAGTTGTATTTTAAGAAGTGATTTTCCAGTGAAGTGTTCATCTTACCAATTTTTTAAAAGGCTTTTAAACTTCTGTTTCTGTTTACATGTGGAAAGTCTTGAGATTAATTGTAATGTTCTATTCAATAGGTATACATTAGAATAAAAATCTCATTACTGTTTATTTAAAGTAAACACTAAATTATGCAATTATTTTTTCTCCCTTCTTTGTCTTTCATAGCCTAAATTCTTATTTTCTATATCTACCCTTAGCTTTGTATAATAGACTGTATCCTTTCTGATGCTGTACTAATAATATTTTGATTCCAGTATACTAGTTTCCATTCATAATTTGTTTTTCTGGTGCTCTTGCTCTTTTGGAAAACCTTCATCTACTTTTTCGTTGTTGTTCTTCTCATCCCTTCCTTATTTTATGACCATTTTCTACTTGGCAGAAGAATGATATGTATGGCTCTCTCACCACCTAGGCAATAACATGAGACCCCTGTGCTCACTTCGTTGGTGATAAACTGTAGCCACTATGGATTTTGGCGAACTGAGAATTATCTTCTCAGAATGAGATTCATGTGTATCACTTGCTCATTAATATTTTCCCATACTTTGTTCTGATAGAAATTCTTGATGAGGGAGATAGTGACTCGAACACAGACCAAGATGCTGGAAGTAGTGAAGAGGAAGAGGAAGAAGAGGACGAAGAGGGAGAAGAAGATGAAGAAGGTGAACGTATAGCTCATTCAAGTAATACTGTAAAATACTCTGAAATTAAATTAATTCTAATGTAATCCTCTAAAATAGTGGTTCCCAATCTGTGGAGGGCTGGGGGCTGCTACTGCTACTGGCATCTAGTGGGTGAAGGCTGGGGATGCTGTTAAACATCCTACAAGTCACAAGACTGCCCCCACCACAACAGAGTATTATCTGGCCCAAAATACCAGTATTGCTAAGGTTGAATAACCATGCTCTAAAAGTATTAAAGAATGAAATCGTTTTTTAATATCGGCATAATTTCAATTTGACATTATATGCCTTTGAGTATAAACCATGAAATAGATGCATTCGTGTTGAGTGCATGTGATTTCTGCAACCCGACATGAATGTGACAGATGAATGTGGCTAGGTATTTGCTATTCGTTTTGGCAGAATAAAGTGGGGAGGCCAAAAGCTGTGTTTGCACAAAGCAGGCATGATGTTCTTGTTCAGCTTTGATTACTTTATTTCACAGAAAAATAAGCTCAGAACATTATTTTATTTAAGTCTTAGTTAAAACGTCAAAACATACGTAAGACTGGTCATTATTTACTTATATTGCATATTGAAAATATTAAGAGTATATCTTTCCCTATTAGGGCATAATATATTTTAGTTCTGTCCTAAGGTGTAATTATTCTTCTACAACATATTTTATAAAAATAAATTCAATTTTTTTCCAGTGTCTTTCTTACTTAAAACATTTCCTAACTATGTACTATATTTAGCTTTAGAATTTCTTTGTTTTATGTGAAAATACTGTTCAAATAAGAACTACTAAATATTTATAGGGGAAGTTGTCATGCATTAGATAAGAGAAAATTTTGACAAATACACATATTCATATTGGACCCGTCTAGTCTGCCATGATGACCCAGTGTTCTCTGAAACTGATTTTCTATCCATAATTTACAGTTTTTCCAAATTATCAAGATACTGTTTATAATTCTAGAAATAATATTTTACCAAACAACAGCATGAGTGCTGCCTTTTATAATGTCTAAATGAGCAGGCAACACAGAAACAAAAATATTTCTGGCTTGATTCTGGACTTCTTTGAACTGACAAAAGTTATTAAAATACTCTAAGATATGGCAGAAGACTGGAAATGGTTACTTTGAGCTCTGCAAATACTATTTTACACTGTAGAAAAGAGCATTATCGTTAAACTCATAGATTCTAAATATTTATGAAAAATTATAATCTAGAGATATATCTTCAGTCCTTCACATTTATTTTTGCAGTCTCATAATTTTGTTATGTTTAATTTCTTTCAGGACAAAAAGTGACCATTCATGACAAAACAGAAATTAACCTAGTCTCATTTCGTCGTACAATTTATCTGGCTATTCAGTCAAGGTAAGATACTGTAGCTTAGTTGATCCTTATTTTTGATAGGGGATTGACAAGAAGATGGGATTTTTAGAATCTGATGACAGTAAACTAGATACCATTTCAGGGATTCTCAAACTACCTGCCCAACTTCATAGATCCCTGCTGTTGGTTCTTTGCTTCAGGAGAAAATTATCTTTATTTGGAAGGTCTAATTGTGTTACATAATTAAATGTTGTTTTTTTTTTTTAACTGTGTCATTCCTTATAGTTAAATATCACTAATAAAAACCTGAAGACAACTCTCTGTTATAGAGCTGGCACAGTATATAATTGTAGTGGAAATATAATATTTTTTTAATTTGGTTTCTAATTCTGATTCTAAGCAAAGAAGTACTTTTATGATAACTTTTGGACACTGATTTTTTTGTGTGTGCAAATGGAAATGAACATAAATGGAAATAGGAATTGGGAAGGTTTTGAGGACCCTTTAAAGTAATGTTAAGTAAGAACTACTGTGATCTCATGTGAATATCCTATTCCCTTTGAAGGCTGTGAGTTTGGTTTGGAAGAGAAATAAATGAAATATTAAATGCTTAGTACATCTGTTGTTTTTTATGCGAATCAGCCTATTGATTTAATGGGCACAGTGTTTACATTTTGCACCGGAGGAGGAATGTTTTCTCAGTTTTGTTTTCTTACTAGGTTTTGTATATTTCCATTTAGTATGATGTAATAGCAAAAATGATTCATACGTAGGAGTCATCCTGTTTTTATTCTGTCTGAAAACTTTTTGGCTTAGATTCATCTTCAGAAAGGGAAATGTTAAAAAACAAAACATTGGCTAGAAATATTTTTGGTTTATCCTTACCTATTTCTTTGCCTTTCACATGAAAGAAAAATCTATTAACTATTTTTTCATACAAACAAAGTGAAAAATGAGAAGTTTTTGTTATAGGTAAAAATTCCTAGTTTGACCTTTCATTTATCCTTTTTTAGAAATTTAACAGTAATCTATTGAGAACAGCAGATTCACTGTTTTAATATTGCTGTTAACATTAACTTTGAAGAGTTAGAGTGGAGCTGTTTGGATAACTATTTAAAGGAAACTGTTTTTTTAGTTTACCAGACCTTGATAATCCTTGAACCACACAAAAGATTTGAAAAATGAAAGCATTAGACAGGTGACAATCACGATTATAAAGTGGTACCAACGCTAGTAACAGCAGTACTGTTTTATGTGTTGGTATTTGTTAAGAGTTCTGAGCCCCTGAATGTCTAGTAAAAATAATTTATATATGACAAAGTTAACTATACTTAAAATCTCATACATATTTTAGAAAGAACCACAAGGACAGATGTTTAAAGGACATGGTTGAGGGAGTCATGTAATGGGATCCTGAATCATAAAGTTAGTGAACAAATATCACTCTAGACTAATAAGTGCTATTATTGGTCATTAAAACAGCTGAAGTGATGTACTTTAATTTTTTTTTCAAAGCAGCAGTACTCAGTATTAATGATTTTACTAAGATACAGGTAAACATCATTGATACACTCTTTTTAAATTTAAATTGATACGCTCTTTTTAAATTTAAATTGATACACTCTTTATGGTAAGCCTTTTAGTACCATGAATCAGGGACTTAATGTCCATGCCATTTGACCATTCTTTTTCATTATATTTCTTAAAGAAATAGAAATTGACAGAATTATATATAGAATTGTTCAGTACAAAGAAAAAAAGACCATCTTGTCCAATACCAATCATCAAATGTCCAGTTTATGCCACCATTGAAAGTTAGGCTAATGTGGGTCTTGTTACTGATGTGGGCAAGTGGTCTGACTTAATGTGAAATGGGGCAAAAACTGTATAGACACTATAGTACTGTACCAGTAGTATTATCTTTACTGTTTAAATAGGTAGACAGATTCTAAAAGTGATACATTAACATATCAACAGTGGTAGTCTTGAGAGGAGATTGGATTACAGATTTTTTTGTGTCTGTTTTCCAGTTTTTTGTGTTTTTCAAAAGTCTTACGTTTACAGTATACCAATCTGTACCAAATATAATATAAATCAAGAATGGAATATAATCATCAAGTCAGATGGCAGTGAGGGCATTTTATAGAGTTTGCTTTTGGAAATCTTGCAAACAAAAGGACTGACAACTGTGTGGTGATTTTATTTTTTTAATTTCTTTCCTTTTAGACTTGACTGATCTCACCTGTACTCTTATCTTCTTACTATCCTGGCTCCTAAATGACCCTCTCTCATTTACACAAAACAAAATTATACAGTTGGTTTTGTTATTAAAAAGTAAACATTCCTGTTTATTCTTGCTTTCAAATGATATTCCACTCTGATTTTGCATTATTGAAGCTGTAGCATCAGAGGGAGGTGGGTTTATCGTTTTCCCACCAAAGTTTCTTAGATTGGAAACATCAACAAAACCACGTGTAAACACAGCTGGGAAACTAGCATCATGTAAAATCATTTTTCTTTACCCTTCCCTCAGTCACTGTTTATTTGTGTTAAACCTGAAATTCATTTGATTTAGCAACCTAAGATAGCTGAACAACAAGCAAATTTAATTCATTTAATATTTACATTTAGTACAACTTCAAAAGAATCTTGGTATAGGAAATTACCAAATACTTTTAAAATAAGAACAAGGAAAATAGACTATCATACAGCTGACTTTCTCACTGGTACTTAATAGATAAACCGAAAGTTATAAAATATTTTTATTAATTGATTGACTTATTTTTCAGAAATTGCAGGGTTTTTTTCCTGCATACTAATTCTGTTTGAAAAAAAAATTAAAACTAGAAAAGAAAATGTCAACATCTTTCAAAATACTTTTTGGTAATATTGCTATATTGTTGAAGTTTATCAACTACAGTTTAATATTTTAATCTTACTGCCAGATATTGTTTAATATTACCTGTTGCAAAAGCTCTTTCTGATATATTTCTTTCTTCATTTTAGTTTGTTTTTTTAAATTCTACTACATTGTACCATTCTGAGTTATTACTCTATTGTGCTTATGAAACTCAGTAAGTATCAGAAGCTGAGGAATCAGATGAACTATAAAACTAAATTCATAATCATTCTATTTCAGTGGCTGATTATTTTATACTGCTTTTATCAAAAAAATGAAGGTTTGAACATTCTACAAAAAGTACAAATATATTAGTATTATTCCTGTATTGAGCTCACATTAAATTTGATAATTTTCTTAAGTATATTGGAAATATTTTTAATGAAGCTTACATGAATGTATAAAAGCAAATTATTTTTCCTTGTAAGTGATTTTGGTTGTTTACTATTTTTATACTTAGTTTTTGAAAATGTAGAAGCACTGTGGTTGGGTATGAATCATGATAACTTTTAAATGTGATGATTAAGCACTAGATGTCATGCTGGGCTCTGGGGCATCTTTTACCTCTTACTGACTTGGGTCAGAGATAAGTGGAAATATTTAACAATGTCATAAAAATTTGTCTACTTTCTTTCTATATATTTGCCCATTCTGGACAGCTTATATAAATGAAATCAAACTATATGTGGTCTTTTATATCTGACTTTTTCACTTCACATAAATCAGAGTTCATCCATGTTGTAGTACATCTCAGTACTTCATTCTTTGTAGAATTAAGAGCTATTTCTTTTCTATATACATGATACAGTACTGTGAAGTTACAATAAAAAAGTTATTTTAAACAATTATTAAAGCAAGATCCTTGTTTATAAAAGAGTGCTATGGTTTAACTAACAATGCTGCAAGTTTTTAACTTATTGTGACCATTTTATCTCTACAGTTTAGATTTTGAAGAATGTGCTCACAAATTGCTGAAAATGGAGTTCCCTGAGAGCCAAACAGTAAGTTAATATTTTTTTCTTCTATTAGGAAATAATATTGGTTATAAAAATGTTTAAGACAATATAGGCTTTATGAATTGAAATAACTTAGTATTGAATATTCATTTTTTAATGTAGCTATTCTAAAATTTTAAAATAACTTAAAACTTAGTTCTGGGGTGCTTCATAAATGCTACTCATTGCAGTGAATTAAATGGACTGCTTAAATTGGATGTGGGAAAAGGAGGAAGTCTCTGAACCACTGCACTTTACATGAATTTCTGAGTGGTTGCCTATAAATCAAATGGTGGCTTAAAATACAATAGGAAATTTGTTCCTTAATGAATTGCCTACTCCATCTACTTAATGCACTAAAACATTCTTTTGTGGTAGAAATTGTAATGATCACCATACATGTTGTTACATTGTTTTAATTGGATATAGAAGAATCTGTCATTTTTTTTTCATTAATTCAACAAAATGTATTCAGCATATACTACATGTCATACTCTCTCCAGGGTATCAGGGATTCAGTAATCCAGTACATATTAGCCCCCTCTTAGTCCAGGGGACTCATAATTTTATAACTTAGTATATACTTCACTGTTCAAAGTATCATAGAACCCTAATGACAAAAATAATAAAGACTGGATTGAGTAGATTATCTTGGGTGTTTTTTATAGTTGCATTCTTATCCATAGTGCTCCCTGCCCATCTATATTTTAAATCCTTGGAACCTGAGCCAAGACTTTTGGGGTTTTGTTTTTCACACCCTGGTTTACACATGGTAGACCCAGCAGAGATGCCACAGTGAATAGATCAACTCTAGGCTGTTTCTATTTCTAAAAGATCTTGACTATCTGAACTGTTACTATTAGGTGTAAGTGCTTTGTTTTAAGGCTTTAAATATGATCTGTTACGGGGATTGGCAGACTGTGGCCCAGGCCCACTACCCATTTTTCTAATTAAAATTTTATTGGAATACAGCCATGCCCATTGGTTGGTGTACTGTGTATAGTTGTTTTCACCTTATGGCAGCAGAATTGACTGGTTGCAACAGACATCTTATAGCCTCTAAAGCCTAAAATATTTACTGTCTGGCCTTCGATTGAAAAAGTTTATCAATCTTTTTCTAGATTGTGGATTTCTTCTTGAAATGCCATGGTATGTAATTTTGAGAGGAAATGAAAGTTCTTTTTTCCCTCTTAAAGTTTGTTTATTGGTATATTAGAAACAGTGTACCTATTTATACCCTGGGTGCACTTGATGTGTTCACTTTTGAAAGGAAATAAATTAGTGAATTAACCTTTAAAATGATAATTGAAACTGAAATTACTATATGATCTTGTCACATTATTGAGGAGTATAATTAAGTCATTATAACTTTTATTAATATTAATTCAGAGCATAGTTGTTCTAGAACCTCAACATATTTTGATAGCATTTGGAAGAATGTCGTAGTGCATCTATTTTCATGCACTCAAAAGACTCTCCTAAAATTGCTATAATATTTAATTAAAATGTTAAAATATTTAATTATTATAAGCCACAGGGAATAACTCTTATAATTGAATTTAGTCTAGGGAAGAAAGTAATTTGTTTTATAAGTAGCACTGGCTTTATTAGCAATGCTGTCAGCATATTACTATGTTATATTGTTTAAAACCTGATTAACTTATGTTATTGTAAAATACAATGTTAGTAGAAAGAGTTGGAAATGCATTTTAATATATCAAATTAACATAATATGGCAGAACTCAGAAAAACCTCATTTTAACTTTTTAGTACTATATTAAATTTTGACAAAGTATATCTTTCCAGAACTTACACATTAATAAGCATTGTTTTTAATTGAGGTGACTTGTGACTAATCATAAAAAAATAATTTAGCAATGTAACGACATCTAGAAACAACTTAATATTGTGAATTAAGTTAGGCTTTTTGAGTAGATTGTTTTATAAGTAGATTATCAACTTCCAGAACAGCGCAACCAATAGAACTTTCTGCAGTGATGAAAATATTTGTATTCCACTCTGTCTAGTATAGTAGCCACTAGTCACATGTGGCTTTTGAGTACTGAAAATGTGGCTGGTATGACCAAAGAACAAAAATTTTAATTTTATGTAACGTTATTTAACTAATTAGCTAGGGGTTACCATGCTAGACAGCACAGTTCTAGAGTATCTGTTCTGTGCCTCTTTGGGACCCTTTTCCTCCCTCTTGCACATAGATATATGCAGTAAATATAGATAGACCTAAGTTTTAAAAATATTTACAATATTTACTTAGGTAACATCTCACATTGTTAAATATGACAAAATGTCAAAATTTTTAATTGAAAATATAAAGGTAAAATTAAATAGAAGTAAAAATGAACTGAAAGGGTATATATTATATTTTATATAATAAATATATTTTTATATATTATACATTATATTATATTTTCTGTTTATAGAACACAGATACATTGCAGTTACTATATTTGGAAAAAATAATCTTCAACTTTTTGGTAAATGTTTTGTAGAAAAAGATATTTAGTCAATTCTACAGCAGTGGTCAGAGAATGAATTTAGGCCTTTTTTCATTTTGTCGCCATTGATTTGTCCATGTTTCCTGAGTTTCTTTGTCTATGTGATTGATATAATCAATACATATTTCATTAACAGTATTTTAAAATTATAAATCATTTGTGATGATGGTATTTCCTGGTCCTGGATTTACTCTTGCATTTATTAGTTCAAGAGAATTTTTACACAGGAGTTTTCAAGGCACATAAATAGCTGATTAGACAATATATTACTCCAGCAGTTATGGAATGATTTGATCTATTTGTATAGATTTATCAATAGATAGATGTTTATGTGTAACATTTATTTTAAGGCTAGGAAATCCGGCCACAGAGGTGTTTTTTTCTTTGTTCTTGTAAAAATATTTTTTCTTTATTAACCAGAGTGTCATTTAAGTTAATGTTGTAGCTGTGCTTATTTATGCTTCTATGAAGACTCATGTTCTAATTTTCCCATACTAATTAAATATATTCCTTAATAATTGAGTTTAAAGGTGTATATCTGAATTGTTAGGTGGCATATTGATGATCTATATTTTTCAAGATTTTGTGTAGAAACTTTTTAGAATACAGTCTATTCAGTCTCTTCATGGTGTATCTGTTTCATATAGTAGATTTTCTTGAAGTAGTTCATACTTAATATGAATTTAGAATTTTGTAATCAATCTAATTAGCATGGATGACTATGAAAACTGTCAGCTAAGCTGAAGGCTTTAAAAAACTATAGGCTTGACATAGACTGAATTTTTTAATTTTGTCTTAACAAGCTCACAAAGCTTTGGAAGTTTTGTATATTTAAAACCTTATTTAAAAATTCAGGCTGTCTCTATCATATTGATAAATTATCATATAGCATAGATTCATTGTGTTCTGAATCATTAATGCAGTTTTTTCCTCCAAATAGAAAGAACTCTGCAACATGATACTTGACTGTTGTGCCCAACAAAGGACATATGAGAAATTTTTTGGCTTATTAGCTGGGGTGAGTTCCAGCCTCATTTTTCTTGTTGGAATGTAATAGAATCACTAAGGGAATCCTTAACATGAATATTGTGAATTAATGTGTCTGCCTTGTGGTCTTGTCTAATATAATAGCAAATCTTTGCTAAAAGCTCGTTGCTCTTCCCTTCCTCAGGTTTCCCATCCTCTTTAGTTTCCTCCTTTCCTACTTCATTTTGTAGTGCCTTAACATTGCATATGACTCTTCCAGAACTTTTTGAAATTCTGTGTGCTTTGTAACAATTTCCCAAAGAGGACAATTAAATGTTGCCTTTTCAAAAATCTCAAAGTAGTTTCTGTTAGTACATGTTCAGGCAGCACAAATAGAGCATGAGCTAAAATAAGTTTTTAAATCTAAACTCTACCCACAGAGAAATATATTTACATAGTATGCAAATGTATGTGTCTATGATAAGCTACTTGTATAATTTTGTTTTAGCATATAAACCCCAGGTAAATAAGGATGATATATATATTACCTTCTTTTTTAAGCATTCCATCATACAGCACAAAAAGATTGAGTGATATGATATATAAAATATTTACTAATTTTTGATTCAGTAAATTTAGAAGGATCAGATATGCTCATAATGGTATTGAGAGTCAATTTTTAGTGGTACTGACATTCAATTTTTTTTATTAGCGATTTTGCATGCTAAAAAAAGAATACATGGAATCCTTTGAAAGTATATTCAAAGAACAATATGATACCATCCATCGCTTGGAAACAAACAAATTGAGAAATGTTGCTAAGATGTTTGCTCACCTTTTATATACTGATTCACTTCCATGGAGTGTAAGTAGATGGGTTGATATTTATACTTCCTTCCTAATCCCATTATTCCTTAATAGGGTATAATATAACCATACTTTTCCTATGTAGGAAATGTACTTTTAAAAATGAAATGTATAGCAAACTTTTACTGTAATGGCTATCTTTGAGGTTTTATTCATATAACATGGGATCGAGAAGCTAAGTAAATAACATGAGTATAAGAAATACCATCCTAGGTGATTTTAACAGTCCAAACATCACAGTCCTTTTTAATAGTGATGGCTTAATGGTGTTTTCAGGGAAAATAGAGATTTTCATCTTCTCTAGGTGTGCACACGTGAATACACACTCATACCCACATACATCAATAGCTTGGTGATCCATGCATCATGTAGTCAGTTCTTTAGAACAAGATGAGATATCCTTGATACACAGATATATACTGGATTGGAATTTGAAATGCATTCATGAAGCTGGAATTTATTGTACAACTGCTGTTCATCCAACAACCATTCATTTAGTTACCAGCTATGTATGTGCCTAGTCACTTGAGAGAGATACTGGGCATCCAAAGTGAATTATATATGATCTCTGCTTTCAAGAAGCATACCATATAAGAAATACATAAGGTAAGATATGCCCATAGCACCAATACGAAATAACAAGTGATAGGTTATAAGAAAAGTGAAGTTGAAAGAAAGAAATTACATCCAAGAGGAAAGAAAGAAGAGGATCACATTGTAGAATACCACAACCTGATGGTAGAATGAGGCAGCAAAGTGACCTCATAAACATTAGATTGTTGTAATATTGTAAGTACTAAGTATGTCTAGCTGCATTAATAAGCATTTTTTAAGCTCACCTAGGAGCCTGATTATAATAATATTTTTACTTCTTTTTCCCCCTCTGGGAATGAAAATGAAATCAAGGTTTTAACCAATTGAAGCAGATGGGTTCCTGGAACAAAGAACTCATAAAGACTGGAGGTTACTTTTAGTTTTATTTGTCCTAAAACATCTCTCTATGGCTTCAGTTTTTAAGCCTCAATCTTAGTATTCAGAACAAGCCATCACTCTTCCTGTCTTTACCCTTATTGTATATGTACTACACAAAACTATAGCCTAATGCTCTAAGTGGCATTTTGCCCCAAACCCTTATATATATCCACATTTTGATGAGTGAGTTTTAGGAGCTAGTAATCTTTGCTTCAGCATTATATACTCACAGCAGAATATATCTCTGCTATAAAAAGCACATTACTCAAGAAAGAATGAACTATTTCTGTAGTATCTTAGCGTTACGAAAATTAGCATAGAGAGGTAGTCTTAAACTTTGCCAAGAAGTAATACTTCCTAGGACAAAGAAAGATATTCATGGATAATTCTTTAGAGACACTTAGAGTTATAAATGTTGGTCAATTTGTTTTTTGAACAAAATAAAATTGTCTTTTAATTTTAATTTTCAGGTTCTTGAATGTATAAAGCTAAGTGAAGAAACCACTACATCATCCAGTAGAATTTTTGTTAAAATATTTTTCCAAGAACTTTGTGAATATATGGGTCTTCCTAAACTTAATGCAAGATTAAAGGATGAGTAAGTTTATCATTATGCACTTTTTATTCTAACTGTCCTCAGGAATTTTCTTCCATTATAGCAACATAAGTCCACACTTGGTTGTAAAAGTAATAGTTAAGCCTCTAGGACTTTCTTCATCCACTAATTACTACTCTGAATCTCATGTTCTGTAGCACAGGACAACATGCAGTTTTTAATGTTGGGTTTTAGTTGCAGTAGAGAAAACACAGAATCAATGCCTCTTTTAGTTAGAACACATGGAATTCTTTTGTATGTTCGCTGGAGTTTTCCAATAATGAGTACTACTTACAGTTTTATTTTCATTTTTAACCCTAATTTTGAACGTTAGAAAATTAATTAATTTTTGTTATCAGTGGATAATTGTAAATATATTTAGATGACCCAGTCATGTAATTGTTCAAATTATTACACTGAATGAGAGTCTTGTTCCAGGACTATCGTGTAATCCCTATCTCAGCTTTCTTATTTCCTGTTTATTCAGATTACCCATTGCCACTCACATTGACTTCTACTGTATTCACACTGCTGAATCGTCCTTTCAGATTTCTTAGTGACTACCTGTCAAGTCAAGTACTTTTTCTCAGTCCTCATGCCCCTGGACTTCCCAGCCTTACTTACACAGTTGACCACTTGCTCACTGTGGCTCCTCACTTTCTTCTCATTCTGCCTCACTCTTCATGGTCTCTACTCCTCAGCCTACCACTCCTCTTTGCCACAGTTTCCATTCTGGGTTCAACATGCCCTCTCTGGGCTAGTCATTCTGCTCCCCTTAGCTTCATAGACTAACTTATTGGTCCCTGTCTACTTCACCAGGTTTATCTCCTCCCTCTCCACAGGCTGAACCAACATTGCTCAGCTCATTCGTGCTTCCTTACCTCCATTTCCAGAGCTAGAAATCCCCTCTCTTGGTCTATCCAGCAAAACTCTTAATTATTCTTCTTATATGTCACCTTTTTCTATGAAACAGTTTGTCCTGACATTGCTGGTTAGTCATTCAATGTGGTACTCAGAACAACATGTCCAAACCACCTTGTATTGTTAATGTTTTTTGTTTGTTCCCCTGCTAGAAATAATAATTATATGCAGGCTTCATCCATGATTTTGCGCTTTCGTTGACTACTTTTTCCCCATCCCCCAGTGCCATGCACAGTACTGTGTGTGCGTGTATGTGTGTGTGTATATATATATATATATACACACACACACACAACTCTATTATGTATATTCACATACTACATATATATGCGTGTGTGTATGTTGTATATAGTCTACAATATGTGTGTATGTGTGATGTATAAAAAAGTTTTTAAAAACTTCTGTGGATGCCTGGGTGGCTCAGTCAATTAAGCATCGGACTCTTGGTTTCCGCTCAGGTCATGATCTCAGGGTTTTGAGATTGAGCCTGGTGTTGAGTTCTACACTCCATTGGGAGTGTGCTTGAGATTCTCTCTCCCTCTCTCCCTCAGGCCCCGCCCCCCATGCACACACCTGTGCAGGCTCTCTCTCAAATAAATAAATAAATAAATAAATAAATAAATAAATAAATCTTTTCTTAAAAAACCTCTGTTGTAAGTTTAGTAAATTATGACTTGACCCTACTCATTTCATTTAGATAGCATGTAGTCTAAAAAATGGTATAAATCACTTACTTAATTGTATTTCATTTACTAATTTAATAATACATAGAAAATCTGAAAAATGACTGCACACTGCCTTTTTATCTTTAAACAATGTGTTCTCTTTTGTTCATACTTTTTCTTGTTTTAGAACCCTCCAGCCATTTTTTGAAGGATTATTACCCCGAGATAATCCAAGAAACACTCGGTTTGCCATCAACTTCTTTACTTCTATAGGTCTTGGAGGTTTAACGTAAGGATAATTTTCGGAATTTTATTTTCATTTTATACAATTATCTCACAGTTGCCTTCGAAGCAGAAACTAACATATTATATCTTTAATTAGGGATGAATTGCGTGAGCATCTCAAAAATACACCAAAGGTCATTGTGGCACAGAAACCAGATGTTGAGCCAAATAAATCCTCCCCCTCCTCTTCCTCTTCCGCATCCTCCTCTTCAGAGTCTGACTCCTCCGCCTCTGATTCGGACAGCACTGACAGCAGTTCAGAGTCTTCCAGTGAAGAGAGCGATTCTTCATCCTGCAGTAGTCAGAGCTCTGCCTCAGGTATGGAAACTCATTTATAATTGATTGGGCTCTTCTCTAACAAGTACATTGTTGGTGATGTTTACAGCAAAGGAACAAAATAATTTGATTGCTTTATTATTATAGATTCAGTTGTTTAAAAGCCACGATTAATAATATAAATGATCATCTATCACTGCTGGAGTCTGTAGTGAATTGCATCATTTATAATGCTGAGATTACCTATTGGCATCCTCTTCATAGAAATGAAGATGTTTCATTGGCATATACTTATTTGAGTGATGACTGAAATACCATTCATTCATAATGCCTATAATCCAGTTTATAGCTTTCCTGGTGTTTATATTTTAAAGAAATTTTAGTTTTTACATTAATGAGGGTTTATGTTATTGACATGTGCCATGCATGGTGCGTACTTCCTGAGTGTAAATGTTCATGAAGAGAACACATCCATGTGCTAGCTACCCGTAACCGGAGTTACCAGCTGCTGCGGCTCCTCCCACTGCCCCAGGGCAGCTTCTGCTCTCATTTGTAATTCCGTAATTCATTGTGCCTGCTTTTAACTTTATACCTATGTTTTATGAACTCCTTTATGTCTGGCTTATCTTTCACAATTACTTTTGTGAGATTCATCTGTAATACTGCATTTAGTTATAGTTCATTCAGTCTTACTGCTGTGTAGTTTTCCACTATATGAATATGCTACAGTCTATTTAACATCCCTTTTACTCAGCAGCAATTTAGATTTATAAATAGTATTCCCGTGAATACTCTTATTCATACTTGGTAGATATACGTATATGTACATATGTGCATTTCAGTTGGGTGTGTACTTGGAGAATCACTGGGAATCACTGGGTTGTAGGTTGTTTGTGTATTTAGCTTTAGTAGATAACTGCCTGTTTTGCAAGTGGTTATTTCAGTTTATACCCCCATCAGCCATGTTTGAGAGTTCCAGTAGCTCCCATCCTCACAACACTTCAGTTGGCTGTCTTCTTCTTTTTAACCATTCTGGTAGATGTGTAATGGTATTGCATTGTGGTTTTAATTTGTATTTTCTTAATCACTAATGAAGTTGAGCACTATTTTATATTCTTATTGGCCATTTGGGTATTTTTCTTTTGTTAAGTGGCTGTCCCAGTCTTTTGCTATCCCCCCCTTTTTTGTTTTATGAAGTTGTCTCTTCTATTAATTTGTAGGAGTTCTTTAGATTTTCTGGATATGTATCTTTTGTGACATGTGTGTATTGCAAATAGCTAGTTCAATTCCATTCTTGTCTCTCCAGGCCTGTGCAGCTGTCAGAGCTCTGTTGGTCTCTCTGTCCCTCAGCAGCAGCCCTGAATCAGCAGATGCTCACAGGGAGAAAGTGGCTGTAGATTGTCAGCTTACCTCTCTATGGTTCTGCCCTCCTTGAATCTTGGCCTTTATTCAACTTAAAGTTGCAGATAGTACAGAAAATTCCCATATAGCCTTCACCCGACTTCTCCTAATGTTAGCATTGTACTAACCAGAGTTCAATTTTCAAAGCCAGGAAATTAACATTGGAACAATACATTAAACAAATTCTTGAATTTGAATTGAATTTCACCAGATTTTCCATTAATGTCCTTTTTCCTATTCCAGGATCCTACTTGCATTGAACTGAGTTTCTTCTTAGTCCTCTGTATCCTGTGATAGTTCCTCTCAGGCTTTTCTTGGTTTTAATAGCTTTGATACTTTTGAAGTCCTCTGGTCACTTATTTTTTAGAATGTCCCTCAATACGGATATCTGTCTGATGTTTTTACATAATTAAAATGAGGTTATGCATTTTTGGACAGAATACCATAGAAATGTATTCTTAATGCATCTTATCTTGGAGTTCATAATATTGATATGTCTTATTGATGACATTAACTTTGATCACTCAGTTAAGGTGATATCTGCTCGATTTCTTCATGGAAACTCCTTTTCTCTGTAAATTAATGTTTTGTAGGGAGATAATTTGATACTATGCAAATCTTCTCTTTCTCCTCTACCTTTCACCCTTTTATTTTAGCATCCATCTTTGGATCTTGTCTGCAATACTTAACTACTGTCGTGTTTGCCGAATGTGGTTTTTCCATTTGCTTTTTTTTTTCTGCATTTAGTAATTGAATTTCTTCTGCAGGAAGAAGTCCCTCTCCCCTCTCCACATTTATTTATTAACTGTATATTTTATCAGTGTGGACTCATGGATATTTATCTGAATTAGTTAAACTCCATTACTGTCATTTATTTTGTTGTTCAGGTTATTTCAGCTTTGGCAATTAAGAGCTCCTGCAAGTTGACCCCTCTGTTCTTTCATCATACCCCTATCCTTTTCTTTGAGCACTGCCTTTCTTTATAAAATCTCAAGTTGTTCAAGATCTTTAGTGCCTTTACGCAGAAGATTTTAAATTTTTATCTGGCATTTCTAGTAGTTTTTGGCAGGGGCACTGGTCTTCCACAGCTTTCTTCATCCTCCCTGGAAGTGGAAATACAGTAGTAAAGGATTTTTTCAAATGTGCCATTTTCTGAGAAGGTCTGTGGTGTTTTCCCCAGGGTCAACTCTGTTTTCTTCCATCATAGTATCTTAGTCTGAATAAGAGATAGTCTTAATTGTCCAAAACACATACCATTTCTTATTTTTTAATGCATATTTTAGTGGCAGGAAAAAGTAGTCTTTATACTCTTGTTCTCTGGCTTGTTGCACTTAAAAGAGTATTAGATACTGTGTGGCAGCCAGAATTATGGGACTCTCAGTATTTTATATTGTTAGAGCAAGATTGCATTTGCCCACAGGAAGTCTTATTCTTGAATTAAAATATATTAACATTGTTCATTTAATATTCACCTCTTTTAATTCCAAAGAATTTGTTATTTCATGGTATCTGTTTTGAGAACAGATGATAACACAGCATGAATTGCTGCAATAAGGAATCTTGCCGATTCAGAATTAATTTGCCTCATCATACAATTTCAGTAGAAAGCTTTCAGTTTTATTAGTAAAATATTAAGTAGCATAAAAACAGTATGAACTGCCCCCAAATTAGAAAATTATAAAGCAAACACCAAAGAGTGGGGAGGTTGCATATTATGGTAGGGCTCAGGGTTTTGTGTCAGCAACACAAAAAAAAAAGAGTGGTGTAGAGTAGGGTCAGAGAGACGCTGATTTAGCACACAGCCAGATGGTTTCTGCTTGGGTAGCTGCAGCTCAGCTGAGAACCAGAGAAATAAATCCTTAGTGGCAAACCAATGGACTGTGCCAAGGGTAGGCATTTGGCAGAAGAAATACAGGTTGGTACAGTGAGATTTAGATGGAGAGAGGACGAAGGTAGGCAGTTTTCTACCATATTTTCTTCTTTCTGTATATGTATGAATTTGACAGAACTTTTGGTCATCTTAGCAACTTTGACTTATGTACCCAAAAGAAATGATATAAAGTGAATAAATTTGTTTTATAGCTTAAAATTTCACTGTGATTAAGATTTATATTTGTGATTATATCAGTGAGATTGAATTGTTCTAGGCCATTTCAGAAGAGTTTTCTCAGAAATCAAGCCTTCATAGCTCTCATAAAGCATATGATTATATGTCTTAACAAGCTTCTCTTCCTGGTGCAGAAACTGCTTCTCTGATAGCACTGGTCAGCAGAACTATTGTTTTGTTTTGTTTTGTTTTTTTAAGATTTTTTTATTTATTCACTTGAGATAGAGAGAGAGAGCATGAGCAGGGAGAGAGGGAGGGGGAGAGGGAGAAGCAGTCCCCCCGCTGAGCAAGGAGCCCGATGCGGGACTCGATCCCAGGACCCTGGGATCATGACCTGAGCTGAAGGCAGACACTTAACCATCTGAGCCACCCAGGTGCCCCAGAACTATTGTTTTTGTAGAAAGAGGTTTTTATTTGAAAAATGTATATTCATGATGTTAAACAAACTCATGCACCCCACTCCCCCACCTTTAGGGAATAATGTTGCTGGCATGTGTGATCACTGTATTTTTTATAAGTGGAAATGTTAGTCACTTTATAAAAAACTTTACATTTGCTACAGTTTATTTAAAGTTCCTGTTTACTGCTTTGAGTCTAAAGATCAAAACAGTACTTTGGTAACTAATGGTGATATGATGTATATACTTAAAAATTACTCATTTTATAAAATATTCTGTCATCAGACTTTCCATTCAATCATTTAATTTTGTGTCCAGTTTGTCTGAATTAATAAACCTACGATGGATCAATAAATGTAATTGTTAAATTATGAAATTAAAGATTAAAATAAAAGCTAACTATTTCATTTTACACCTGCAGCTACAAATAGAAGAAAGAAGGGACAAGGGAACACCAGAAGTAAAGAAGTAGATAAATTGATCAGGAAACAACAAACCCATGATAGGAAACAAGAAGAAAGAAGGCCAGAGCAAAGGCATCAAGAAACATGGACTGAAAGAGAAAGAAGGTCAGAAAAACATAAAGATAAAAATTCAAGGGATCCAAATTGGAGAAATCCCATAACAAAATACACTTCAGACAGAGGTGTTCCTTCTGAACGAAATAGTTACAGTAGAATCACGAATGACAGAGACCAAGAAGCACACGCAGATTTGGAAAATAAGCACAGTGACCCCAAAAAGAAGAGAGGAGAGAGCAGAAATTCTTTTTCTGAAAATGAGCACAGACACCGAAATAAGGACAGTGAAACTGTGATAAGAAAAGATAGATCAAGGTCAAGAGAGAAGAACCGAAAACGTTCAGGTTCCAGAAGCGATGAAGACAGGTATCAGAATGGTGCCGAAAGGCGATGGGGAAAATCTAGCAGATACTCCAAACAATCCAGAGAACCAGAGAAACATCAGGACTGGCGAAGAGAAAAGTCTCCAACAAAGCAAAAAAAATGATGCTACAAAATGCCAGAAACTGAACATGCCTTATATTCAGTTGAAACAAATTATTTTTTACATTAACGAACTTTATAGAGAATTCTTGTATAAAGTAATGGTTTGTATTTGTACATTTAAAAATTTTTTCATTTTAACATGTTTTATAATTGATACATCTCAAGGCCCTCCACATAAAATTATTTGAAAAGTTTCACCAGAGAGGGATGTAATTCTTGCTTATATTTTGTTAATAAAATGATCAAATGCTCATTGAATCAGTGATTTTTTTCATTGACAAAATTTTTTTTCCTGATAATGTTTCCAACTGTTTATAGAACTATTATAATGAATTATTAGTGGCTTTTTTTTTTTAATAACTAGAGACCAAAATAGATGAACCATTGCAATGTAATATTTTTGCTTTGTTAATGAGATGCTATGAAACTTTTTTAGGAGTCACCCTTTTTATAAAATAAGAATTATTTCCAGTTTCATATAACATCTTGAACAAAATAGGTATGTGTAAGTTTTTTAACGAGTGTTTTGGTGAAGCTAAGATTATGTTAGTCTTTTAAACAGATACATAGCTATATTATTTAGAATTAGGACTTCTCTCATCAATAACATTTCTTCTCTCTGGACTGCTAGATTAACGTTTAATTGAAATTCTTTGTGATTAGTGCTTTTTCTCAGCCTTGAAGTTATATCATTGTTGGTAAGTTAATGTGTGTTTAACTTTTAATTTAGATTAATAGGTCATTGGAAAACATACAGTCGTGAGAAATGTGAACAGCCTGTGAAATAATTCCAATTTTTATAAGAATTTTAAAGGTTTCCATCACTGTATCTCTTACCAATTAATATGTGACCATATTATTTATTACTTTTGAAATAAAATATTGCCTCTGAAATTTTAGATTTGCTGACATTTAACCCTACTTACCAAATAGACTGCTTGTGCTTACTCACTTTTAAAGTACTTAAAGTCCATTTTAGCTGATGTCTGGTTTCAAGAATAATGGGACCACCATCTTTAATGTTTGACTTTCAGACATTTTCTGATTCAGAATGTTTTCTATTTTTGTTCAAAAACTTGAATATAAATAACAATAAAGTCCATATAAATAAATAAATATCCTCTCCTCCTATCCTCCTGCCCCTGCAAAAAAAACAACAAAAAAGTAATATGGCAGCCTGGAAAAATTCTTTTTAGTGTTGTCTCCTACTGTGGTGGTTAGAAGGTGCTGAGTTCTCATTAGAAGGTATATCATGCATGCAGTGCATTTCACAAAACTATGAAGCTCAGCAAATTGGATTTAAGGAACACATAGGCTATAAGCCCTAAAGGAAAATAGTTTATTTTTGTAACTGAACACTGATCTTTGGGGATGGTAAAAAGGACAAAAACTGGACTAGAAATTTTAACTTATTTTCTTCACTTTAAGTTTATAATTTCTTTTCTAAATGTAGAAATGGGAAATCATTCAATTTACTGAGTCGTTCAGACCTTACAGAGAGTTGTTCAAGTCGATAATTTTTTAAATGTAACAAATATTTATTGAGCTTCTATTATATGCACAGACCTGTTCTAGGAACTAGAAATAAACCATGAAGAAAACAGAACTCTTACAGGGCTGATATTATGGTAGGGAGATATGGTGGTCATGATATGGGTGGGGTGGTTGGTAATTTTCCATAGGAAGGTCAGAGATCTCTGATAAGGCGATGTTTGCCCAGATTGTTGAAGGAAATAAGGGCTTCAACCCTGTGGACTGTTGTGGGGGGAACCCAGGCAAAAGGAATTGCTGAGGCATAGATGTTTATTTATAACAAATATTGCCTGGAAATTTATGTTAACATTTCCTATTCAACTAGTTGGATTTGTTTTTCTCCTCACTATTTTATTTACTTTTAACAAAAGCAGTTAACACCTAACTCCCTTCAAGCAGAAAAGTATTTTGAGTTTAACTGAATCATACAAGGGCACAGTGAATGGGGGCCTGGGGCAGAACTGGACTGTCGGCCTTCATGGTACATTTCTAGTGCATCAGATGTGATATGCTCACATCCCCCGCCCTGCCATTCAGGCAGGTTTTTCACATTCATCCTTTTAAAATGCAGACAAGAAACATGTTGACTGTGTCTGCTATTTCTGACTTTTTACTTCTTAGGATTAGCATTTTTTTGAGGATCAGCTGAGTCCTGTATATTTTAATGCCATTACTTACTGTTTTTCAGTTTCTCAACTTCTTGCATCCAAGGTTTCTCTATCCCTACTACATCCCTAACCACCTGCACCCATGTCATCCCCTTTATGTTGACTTAAGAATCCACACCATCTCTGAAATCTCTTCTTCCAGCATCACACTTTGAGCACTGCCCATCCCACTCACATGCTCTAGTAATGCTAGTCTAGGAATCCTTTCATCAAAACTTAAGATGTACTGACTTTGTTAAAATTTATCATCGCGCCCCCCCCCCCCATTCTTTCACTTGCTTTTAGGAAGAGACTCGGGTTCATATTGGGTAAGTTATTACCATTTCATTTGAAAACTATTTGGCTAACTGCACATTTAAGTCTGACTAGGTTTTTATCTGACGTATACCACTTGCTGGCTGTTGACTTTGGGCAGGTCCTTTACTCAGTGTATCCATTTGTGTCCATTTTCTCCTATGAACAGTGGGAGACCAGTAACTCCCTTAAACAGTGAATGGCCTCTGGCATGAACAGGGCCTGGAGCTAAGTGCTCAGTGTGACTGTTTTATTTTTGTCACTAAAGGCTGACATAGTACCACTAGAGCAGGAGTTGTAAACTCGAATTCGGGGAAGACACAAATGAGACAAATGGGATTGGGGGGTGAGCTGGAATGACGTAAGGGCAGCAGAAGCTACTCAGCTCCATCCAGTTATGCCTATAAAAAAGAAGGCCAAAGACTGACAAATCTGCCTGATTCTCAAGAGAATTCAAGAATTAGGATTTTTTCCCTTCTTTTTTTTTCTTAACATATATTACATTATTTGTTTCAGAGGTACAGATCTGTGATTCAACAGTCTTGCACAATTCACAGTGCTCACCATAGCACATACCCTCCCCAATGTCTATCACCCAGCCACTCCATCCCTCCCACCCCACCCCTACTCCAGCAACCCTCAGTTTGTTTCCTGAGATTAAGAACTCAGAGGGGGAGACCAACCATGAGAGACAATGGACTCTGAAAAACAAACTGAGGGTTCTAGAGGGGAGGGGGGTGGGGGGATGGGTTAGCCTGGTGATGGGTATTAAAGAGGGCACGCTCTGCATGGAGCACTGGGTGTTACGCACAAACAATGAATCGTGGAACACTACATCAAAAACGAATGATGTATGGTGATTAACATAATAAATTTTTTAAAAAAAGAATTAGGATTTTTATATAGCTCCTGATTTTTAAATGTTGATGATTTTTTTCTAGTTATTAAAAGTCCAAACAAAATGATCCCTTCAGGTGAATTAGCTTTTGAATAGCTAGTTTGTGATTCCACTCTAGATCCTCATAAGCTATTTATTATTTAATCTTGAAATGACAGTTTGTTATCCAAACCTCATCACAGTTTTATTTTCTGCTCTTCATTATAGTGGGAGGATAGTCCTATCATCTTTCTTAAGAAAACTCATTTACTGGGGCGCCTGGGTGGCTCAGTGGTTAAGCGTCTGCCTTCGGCTCAGGTCATGATCTCAGGATCCTGGGATCGAGCCCTAGTCGGGCGCCCTGCTCAGTGGGGAGCCCGCTTCTCCCTCTCCCACTCCCCCTGCTTGTGTTTCCTCTCTCGCTGTGTCTCTCTCTGTCAAATAAATAAATAAAATCTTAAAAAAAAAAAAAAAAGAAAACTCATTTACTTTGCTAACTTCAGCAGTCCCTTCTTGCTCTAAAACCGTTGCCAAATGTTAGTTCTTCGCTTCTTTGGCCTGCTCCTTATAATCTCATATATCCAAAATACAATTCATTTTTCCTCAGATCCACATCCTTTCTAACTTAACTGCAATTGATTCCACTAATCTCCCATCATTTTTGGGTTCCCCTTTCCCCATATCACCAAACTTCTGCAGTATCTTTTTTAAAGATTTTTTTTTAGAGAGAGGGAGGGAAGGGCAGAGGCAGAGGGAGAGGATCTTCAAGCAGACTCCCTGCTGAGCGCGGAGCCCATTGTGGGCGGGCTCTCAGGACCCATGAGATCATGACCTGAGCCAAAACCAAGAGTCTGACACTTAACCTACTGAGCCACCCAGCACCCCTGGACTTCGACAGTAGTCGGTGCACATCCTCCTGTGTGCCAAGTACTGCTCCAAGGAGAGAGGAAAAGCAAACAGGCCCTGTCTTCAACTGAGCCTAAATGCTTGCAAAGGAAAACAAAGTTTAAAAAATAAAAACTTACACTTTGAAAAATGTTAGCTAATCAGAAAAACCAAAAAAATAGTGCAGTGACCACCTATAAACTATCTACCTCGGTTCTGATTTCAGCAATCTAAAACCTTATTTCCATCCTGTCACCTTCTTCTGCATGGACGTTCAATGAGTCCTCTAGCCTATAGGATAAATGTAAATTCCCAGCCTGTTATTCTAGTTTCTTTGAAGTTCAAGTTCAACCTGTCCTAATGATTGTTCTAGGAGCTGCCAGCCTTTGAGCACTACTACATTTTAGAATGTTTAGCAGCATCCCTGACCTTAGCTGCTAGATACTAGCTGCTAGATACAATTTTGCCTAGTTGACTACCATAACCATAGACTTAGCACTTAGGAAATACTCTTTAGTGGATGTCAATGTAGTGCTTGTTCTGGAAGCATCACTGTGCCCATTCATAGAAAGCTATGTCTATAATACTGCCCTCTTTTTGCAAGGGGAAGATTTGTTTTAAATGACTATTTAATACTCAATAGAGTAATGGACAGCAATATTCCAGTTTTTGTTCAGCAAAATTGTCTGATATTCTAGGGAAGACATTCTGGTTGACATTTTAAGAGGTAAGTTTTCTGCAAATAGAAGCATGATTATTAACCTGTTAATAGGATTGTCTCATATAGGTTCTGGCTTCTCACTGTAGCTGTTTATTATAACCCACACACTTCAGGATGGCAAATAACGAGCTGTGACTATTGTATTATTTTTTTAAAGATTTTATTTATTTATCTGACAGAAAGATACACAGCAAGAGAGGAAACACAAGCAGGGGGAGTGGGAGAGGGTGAAGCAGGTTTCCTGCCAAGCAGGGAGCCCAGTGTGGGACTCGATCCCAGGACCCTGGGACCATGGCCTGAGCAGAAGGCAGATGCCCAACCGTCTGAGCCACCCAGGCGCCCCTATTGTATTATTTTTAATCCTGTAATAGAGAATTAGATTATCCAATATCCAAACACCTTAATTTTTGATCAAACACTTCAGTGACCATCAAATGGTCGCTGAAGTGAATTAACTAACTAGTCATTTAATCAGTAATTTCATGCACTATAAGACCTAAAAGATGGCCAAATGGGATTTAATCTTCGCCGAGTTAGATTGTCTCCTGGAACAAGTATCTGGTATGAATTAAAATTCCTTATGAGTCCTGTACTCTATACAGCACCTTAACCAGAGATCTTCCTCCACTATTTCTATGACCAATACATGAGAAGTCCCTGTGAAGGCTGTACCAAACATTTGCTATTTCTGTCTGAGGATGATTGCTTATCTCTGATCAGATAATTTTGGGAACTTGCCAACAAAAACACTCCCTGGCCTGGCCATACAGAGTACCCAGTCCCCTGAATGATGGAATTGGTTCAAGAATGAGCATGTGACCCAAGCTGGTCCACTCAGAATTCTTGCCCACTTGTTCTTCAATTCGGAGCATGAAACCACAGGACCATGTCTAAGGGCACGCAGAGCAGTTGAACTGTGGCAGAAGCTACACTTCCCAGGTATGAGTTAATGAATCCCTTTTCTATTTAAGATACTTTGATTTGGATTTATACCGCTTGGAATAAAAACATCTATTCATGGTGATTCCTGTTGATGGACAGGATGGAATCATTTGGACAGTTATTCCCACCTCACCATATTTTTGCTTACATACTTTTACTTGAAGAACGGTAGAAGGAAATAGATGTATACCCAATAGAGATGATCTATGGGAAAAAAATACAACAAAGTACCTTTGGGTGGGTCTTAATACTTTATAGAAACATCTAAATGAGTAATTTAAATGAGGTTAATTTTATTACCAGTGATTTTAAATGAGGTTAATTTTAAATGAGGTTAATTTTATTACTAGTGATCTATTTTTATAAATTACAGAACCTCACTTTTCCTACAGCACTCTTCTTGGGCTTTGAAATGTATTGCACAGATGCAACAATTCAATTCACAAACAAAAATTGGTTTCATGTTATCAATGAAAAGGACTAACTGCAGCTATTTTGAGAGCTATAATACCTCCTTTAAGCCACAAAAATACTTTACCTTAACAACTAATGTATCCTCCTGATCATTTTACAATATGAAATACTGAACAGTAAGAACACTACAAACATTTGCAATCTTCTTACACAAAATAAAAGCAGTCTGAAAAACCCATTATATACAAATACCTGCAGACTCTTCCTTGAAATACAGGAAAAAATGTGAAAAGTCAACATTGCCACCATTCCTCAAATTTTAAGAACAATTTTGCTTGTGTCCTTATATTATTTTTTGTCTAAAAAGGGAGAAGACGAAACTCTTAGGGGTATTTAGCCAAAGAGGGAAAAGAGAGGAGGAAAAATTGTGTTTGTGCTTAATGAAAGATCCTGAATTGCTCATCTAGGCTAGAGGTAAGTATTGGAGAAGTGATAGGAGAGGTGGGAGGCACTGGGAAGGAGCTGGTAGTTGCTGATAAAAAAAGAGTCATCTTCTACTGTACATACTTCTCAGAGGTCAGAAGTTCAATTTTATATTCCTTTGTATCCCCAGATTCAAATCTAAAAATCTCTTGTAGCTGCTCAATAAGCATTTGATGAATGAATGGGGAAACAGAATATTTTGGTTTATTGCTAAGCAGAATAATTTTATACACTTCAGGATTCTTGGGGTTTTGTGAAATTTTAAATGCAGATCAACTACTATTAACCCAGTTGGAGTCCAGGTATAACTATTTTGCCATAGAGGACAAGAAAGTAAAAGTCAAGAACCTATTAGCTTAAAACCTGGGACATCAAAATGAAGGTAAAATTTATGCATAAGAGTATATTAAAGGTAAAATACATAAAAGTAGAGGGAGTATAAATGAGTAGAATCATTTTAGAAAATTGTTTGACAGTATCAGCTAAATTTGAACATACATGTTCCCTATTCTCCAGCAATTCCACTCCTAGGTGTTCAACAGTATAGTAGAACACTACATGTTAAGTGGAGAGAGGTTGGTAAAAGGGTACAAACTTTCAGTTATAAGATGAATAAGGCCTGAAGGTCTAATGTATAACATGGTGATTATAGTTGATAACACTGCACTGTATAATTGAAATTTGCTAAAAGGGTAGAACTTAAATGTTCTCACACAAAAAAGTGAGAAGTGGGATGATAGATAGGTTAATTGACTCAATAGGAGGAACTCACAATGTATATATACATCAGATCATCATTTTGTATACTTTAAATATCTTACAATTTTATTTGTCAATTGTCAATTATACCTCAATAAAACTGAAAAAAAAAAGAAACACTGCATCTTGGGTACCTAGATATACAAACATTAAAGAATACTGTGAACATTTTCAATCTTTTTTCTTCCCAACAGAAATGTGTACACATGTGCACCAAAAGATGTGTACAAGAATGTTTGGAACAGCATTATTCTTAATAGCAAAAAATTGGAAACAGCTCAAACGTCCAACAACAGTAGACTGGATAAATAAATTAGTAGTTTATTCATGCAGTGGAATACTGTACGGAAATGAAAATAAAACCATAGCTATGTCCAACAACATAGATAAATCAAGAGAGCATATATGTTGAACCAAATAAGTCATACTGAAGGGAGCACATACTGTATGTTTTCAACTATATGAAGCAGGAAAACAGGCAAAACGTTACTAGTCAGAATAGTAGTTACTTTTGGGGAGGAGGGTAGGATATGTTGAAAGAAAGGCTAAATGGGACTATGGGGATGCTGGCATTGCTCTAATTCCAAACATAGGTGTTAGTTATACATTGTCTTTATTTTGTGCCAGTGCATTGACTTGTAAATGTTCAGGATTTGTGCACTTCCTTTGCAGTAGCAAAAGCAAGTTAAAAGAAAAAAGATATAGATGTGTAAAATCTCCTCTAGTAAACTGTGCTTTTGACCTTCTTTCCAATTCAAATACAGTTGCAATTATTGCCTCATGTTAACTATAAACAAAAGTATGTGATGGAGATTGCATCATGGCCATTTCTCTAATCCCTTTCTGCGTGTCACCATTAAGAGGTATGCTCTATTACTGCACTGTTGAGACCAAATGAGATGCCCAACACTGAATCTGAGTTTTTAATCTGAATCCTAGTTATAGTTTTAGCCTTTTTACACTAAGAATCTATTTTTACACCTCTGCAAGAGGTTTGAATGTAGGTATATGACTTGCTTTGGCCAGTCAATTATTAGCAGATATGATGCACAGGGAACGTGAAATAGTCTTAGGTATTGGGGCTTGTCCTCTCCAGATGCTAGAAATCTTTCCTCTACCAAGTGCATGAGCCTAGGCTAAGCTTGCTCATGATGAGCGGCTGTGGCCATCCTGTTAGCTGACATTGAGCCAACTGTCACACATAAAAGTGAGCCCCCCCGCCCCAGACCAAGCAACCTGCCAAGCACCAAACATGAGTGACCCCTGACCTGGCTGGCACAGACCAGAAGGCAACCCTCAGAGCTTTAGGAATTAATCAATGTTTCCTCTTTTAAATCATTAGTTTTAGAGTAGTTGGCTATACAACCAAAGCTAACTGATACACACAATAATGATCCCTAAACTTTTTGCAGAGAAATTAATATAATACCTACCACATCACTAATAGACATTTAACAAAGTTTCTTGATAACGATGGAGATTTCTTCTTGTTCTTCTAGCCTTTTCTCCTAGTCAGTTTTACAACATAAACCCCAAAGATTTAGCTTCATAATTATTAAAAGATTTTAAATATCTATTGCATTGTTTTTATCACTGTTGAGTTTGTTTTGTTTTACTAAACCAGCCTCTTTGAAATCTTCAAGAATGATCTTCAGATATGTTATGATTTTCCCCCACAAAACCATGCTGATTACTATTAACTATCTCTTTAGAAAATAATAGTCAAAACCGTTCTTCAGCACTTAACAATTTTTTCTTTTTAAGAAATATATTCCTGTCAGAGAAATGTCAAACAAATTTACCGTGGAGGGTTGTGGAATCTACTTTCCTTTAAGCCTTTGGAAGAAAGACTTCTCTCCTTCTTGAACATATCTAAAGGTAATATTTTGATCCCTACCAATCCAATGATTTCAGCTTATGCCTCAAATGCAACATGAATATGAAAGCTCAGGAAAAATTGGCACGCATATTTGCAATGTAGTAGGACTGCCAGTAATTTTTGCAATGTTCTTAATTCTAAGAGACTTGTGGTTTATAATTTGAGTTTTAGGAGAATGCTATATAATCAATTAGTTCTGTTGGCTGTACTATTGTAGGCCAAACCCCTATCTCTTGGCTACTGCCCTTCTGGTATGTATGGCCAATCAGAGACACAGGTGAGAAAGACTCTGGTGAATGATTAACACAACTATGTGGCTACAATAGGAAGTATTAAAAGAACTCATGAAAAAAGTGAACAATATATGTGAAAAGATGGGAAGTATCAGAAAATATATGCAAACTATAACAAAGAGCCAAAGGGAAATCCTAGAAATGGAATTATGGTGACCAAGATGAAAAATTCATCAATGGGGTTACAAGCCCAGAGGATGTGCCATACATAGGAATGAACTAATGAATTTAAGGATAAGTCAATAGAAATTTTCTAAAGTGAAACACAAAGAGAAAGAAAAACAAAGGGGAACACATATCTGAGATAAGTGGGACAATATAAAATGGTCAATAATACATGTAACTGGAGTTGTAGAAAAAGGGCAGAGAGAAAATGGGACCAAAAAATCCTAAATTGATGAAAATTATTAATCTACATATCTGAGAAACTCAGCAAACCCTAAGCAGGATAAATACAAAGTAAACTACAGGAAGGCACATCATAATCAAACTGCTGAAAGACTCAAAGGTAAAGTCTTGAAAGCATCTGGAGAATAAAACACATGGCATACATGTGAGCAGCAATAAGAATGTTGACTAGCTCCTCATTAGAAAAAAATGGAGGCTAGAAGAGTATAGAGCAATTTTAGGTGCTGAAGGAAAAAAAACTGTCATCTAATATTCTATATCTAGCAAAAACTACCTTCAAAAATGAAAGTAAACACATCTGTACATGAAGAAAAGCTGGCAAAATCCTCATCTTCATCAGATCTGCAATAAAAGACATGTTAAGAGGGGCGCCTGGGTGGCTCAGTCAGTTAAGTGCCTACCTTTGACTCAGGTCATGATCCCAGAGTCCTGGGATCAAGCCCCACATCAGGCTCCCTGCTCAGCAGCGAGTCTGCTTCTCGCTCTCTGTCACTATCTCTATCCCTATCTCTGTCACTCTCCCTCAAATAAATAAAATCTTAAAAAAAAAAGACATGCTAAGAGGTTTTCTTGAGACTGAAGGGAAAATATGCCAGATAGAAAAGTTACCAGATAAAAAATTATCATACATATATATTCAAATTTTATTTTAGAAATTACTGATTCCTTAAATTAAAAAATATAGTGGGATTTATAGCATACATAAAATTAGACATATAAGAAGAGTAGCACAAAGTGAGGGAAGGGAAGCAAGTCCACCGCTGTAAGGTGCTTACACTATTGATGAAATAATAGCTATTTTGGGGAGATATACTGTGAAAATTAAAGGTGTATAATGTAATCTCCAGAGCAACCACTAAAAAAACCCCACAAAGACACAATTAAAAAGTCAATAGAGAAGTTAAAATATAATATTAAATAAATATTTGATTTACCAAAAGGGTGATACGAATGGAGGAACAGATAAAAGAAGAAATGGGACAAATAGAAAAGAAAGCACAAACAATAGAGAATTAAACATAAATATATCAGACCCTTCAAAGAGTATTCTTAGATAAAAGACATTTCCTAATAATAAAACAGAAGACAATATGTAAAATACTTGAAGTAATTAGTATGAAGTAGACAAATCTAGTGGGAGATTTTAGCACCTCAGTAAGTAAGAAAGTAGACAAAAAATTAATAATGATACAGAAGATTGGAAAAACTCTTATCAACTAATTTGATCTAATTGTCATTTGTAGAACACTATAGCCCAAAATAAGAGAATACAAATTCTTTCCAATTGCACATAGAAAATTTATCAAGATAAAAAAAAATAAAATTTATCAAGATAGACCGTATATTGGACTGTAAAACAAGTCTCAAGAAATTCCAAAGGTTGAAATCTTTGAAGTATGTTTTCCGACCACAAGAGTACTAAGTTAGAAATTAATAACATTAAGATGTCATTAATGTTATTAATCTAAAAAATCTTCAAGTATTTGGAAAATAAACAACACATTCTAAATAACTCATGAACCAAAAAGGAAATCACAAGAAAAATAAAAATATTTAGAATGGAGTAACAATTAAAAAGCAGCATTTCAAAATTTGTGGCATACAGTTAAGCTGTGTTTAGAGGTAGATTAAATTTCAAATATAAATGCTTGAATTAGAATATATATAGTCATAATTAAAGGCTATATTATGAGCTTGTTTTTTATTTTTTATATTTTTATGAGTCAATATATCAGAAAGAAGGATAGATGAAATGACCTATGTTTCCAACTTAAGACATTAGAAAAATGAGAGCAAGTTAAACTCAACATAAGTAAAAGATATGATCTAGTAAGATAGAAGTTGAAATCAGTGAAATAGAAAATAGGCAAAAACAGAAAAATGAACAATGTCACAAAAATTGTTTTTTTAAAAAGAGTAATAAAATTGATAAGTACCAAACAGGACTGATCAAGGAAAGAGATAAAACACAAATAGCTAATATTAGGAATGACAGAGAGGACATCATTACAAATTCTGCAGCAATTAATGGGCAAAAAGTGATATCACAAACAATTTTATACCATTAAGTTCAACAACTTAGATGAAATAGGCAAATTCAAGGTAGAAATTATAAATTACAAAAACTAACAGGTAAAATATAGAAAACTTATAGATTTGTATCTGTTAAAGAACTAAAAACCTTCATATAAAACCAAATACAAAACTTCCCACAGTTTCAGAAAATATAGGAAGAGGAAATACTTCCCAGCTTGTGTTATGAGGCCAGATTTCTCTGATATTAAGACCAGACAAGAATATTCAAGGAGAGATAATGATAGCCCACCGCACACCCACTAAAATAGCTAAAATGAAAGTGACTGACAATACCAGCGTTGGCAAAGAGAGAATCAACCAGATCTCTCATACATTCATGGTGGAAATGTAAAATGGTACAGCCACTTTGGAGAACACTTTGGCAGTTTTCTTAAAAAACATATTTGTTTATAATTCAGCAATTCCACACCTGAGTATTTAAAACAAATTAAAACATAGTGTTCACTAATGCCTTATACAAAAACATTCATAGCAGTTTTATTTGTAATTGCTAAAAACTGGAATCAGATGCCCAGGTGGCCATCAACAGGGAAATGAATAAACAAATCATGGCATACAATAGAATAAAAAGCATGAAACAATTTATAAAACATGCTGCATGAAAGAAGCCAGACACAAAAGAGTGAATATTACATGATTCTTGAAAAAATCAAATACATTCACTGATATTAGAAATTGGGACAGTGGTTGCATGGGTTATGGGTTGATAGAATAGGGGAACAAGGGGAAGTTCTGGGGGGGATGGCAATGGTCAATATCTTTATAGGTGTTGGGGTTACACAGTTAAATGCATTTGTTAAGTTGGATCGAACTGTATGTATATGTACATTTCTCTGTATATGATTATATAAATAAATATGGCTGGAAACCAAAAGAATATTTAAGACAATTTAGGTCACTTAAAATAAAACTTGCAAGCTAAGCTATACTTTTCAAATAGGAAACAGTTTTCACCCTTAGGCATATTATAGCTTACTCTTTTATGTTAGAAAAACCGAAGCAACTTCTAATGACATTTTTTAAAATTTTTATCTCATTGTTTCCCTTATATGATTTTGCAAACTGTAATTTTATAGTAAGTTGAATTCAGCGCTTCAAAAAAGTCTTTTCTCTTTTCTCTTTAGGATTTGATTATTCAACTAGTCATCTAAAATGCTTTGAAGCCTAAGCAAATTCTTTGTCTAAAAACCTACTGGTGGGGCGCCTGGGTGGCTCAGTTGGTTAAGCGACTGCCTTCGGCTCAGGTCATGATCCTGGGGTCCTGGGATTGAGTCCCGCATCGGGCTCCCTGCTCAGCAGGGAGTCTGCTTCTCCCTCTCACCCTCCCCCCTCTCATGTACTCTCTCTCTCTCATTCTCACTCTCTCAAAATAAATAATAAATAAATCTTTAAAAAAAAAAAACCTACTGGTGTTAGTGCTTCTGTTACCAATGGGCCTTATTCTAACCCTTTCTTTCTATAAACACATTATGTCCCAAATTAAATCAGTTATCTTTGCCACTGACTCTATTTGGAATGAGTGTAAATCTCAGTAGTCTTATTATAATTTCATCAGTCCCAGATCTCTAATTAATTTGTCACTAAATATAATTAAGAAACTGAAGTAATTCATTTTGAGAATCTGCACAAGTGCCAAAGGGTAATTTAAAAGCTTCTTTGATTCACTGGGAATTTAATCTTATGTTTCTACTCACCAGGGAAAAAATAACCCAAAGAAGCCTTCCCACTTCCGTATGCAGCATTTAAAAAAATTTTATTTATCTGTAAATAAAAGACAAGGTCCTAGATAATTGGATCACCTGAGTTTGCTATTTTATGCAAAGACATTTATTATGTTGGGAAACCGTATGCTTTTTTTTAAGTGTGTTTATCCTTATATTTTTATTGTAAATTTAATAGTTTCATGAAAGAAAATTCGAAAGTGTCAGAAAAGATGGGAAAACAAAAAATGCCCATAGTTTCATGACTCAAATGCAACTGCAGTTAACTCCATGGAGTATTTCCTTTCAGACTACTTTATAAATATTAATTAAATACTGGCAATGTAAAAAAGTGTTTAGTATGTATTTTAAGAAAAAAAATTAAAAGGAACACTTGCATACCCACTACCCATTTTTGTTATTGTTGTTTTGGGTTTGTTTGTTTGTTTGCCTCTGCCGCTGCTGCCCACCTCCTGCCAGGCCAGGCCACCCCCCTCCTCAGTCCACCAGTCCTGACTGCTACCGCCCCAGCACCTACATCACTGTCCCCATTGCCGATCTTAAATCAGAGAATATATTACCAGTGTTTTTAAAGTCCTACAGGCACATGACCCAGTGCTTCACTGCATCCCACAGGTAACTATTGTCCTAAATTTAATACTTATCATCCCCATGCTTCTGTTTATGGATTTACTCCACAGGTGTCCCCCTAATCATTCTGTCACATCTCTTAACCTCTCCTATGCATTTGCCACTTCTGTGACACGTTTTGCTGCATCCTGGATACTTCCTTCAGATCTGCCTTCTGATTTTCCAAATGAATGCTGTCTTCAGCTGTGTCTAATATTCTGTTTAAATTTTCCACAGAATTTTTAATTTCCATTACTTGATTTTTTATTTCTAGAAATGTTACATTTTTCCTTCAAGTCCATTTTTTCTTCTGTTTTAATAACTCTGCTCTCATATGTACAATTCTTTTATTTATTTATATTAAACTTGTTTCTAATTGGTGCCCAGCTTAAATATTTAAAACTTCTGGAGGTCTGATTTTACTGTCTTGTTAACTATTGTCTTATTTTCTTGGATGCTATTTTCATTTTTTAATATGAGCTAATATTTTTCACTTGTGCTAATTTTTGAGGCTGAGTTATAAGTGTGTTGCCACAGAAAGGATTTGCATTTGAATCAGCCAGAAGCCTGGGGATTCTATCAACTGGGACCACTTTTGAATTTTGGCTTAAAGTTTTTTGAGCCATGTAAGTAGTATGAGTTTCAGGTCCTAAAACTTTGGTGACATTGAACTTTTCAGGGAAGATATTTTGCCCCCCACCTAGCATCAAGTTTGTTTCCTTGATAATTCCTTCTGTGGAAAAAGCTTATTTCTACTTCTCTGTCCTACTAACTATGGAGCTCTTTGGGGCCGCAAATTTATGCAGTCTACAGTTAGACTCTCAATCTTTCATAGACCCTTGAATTTGCTTCCTGAACTTGGTAAATGCATAAGGACTGGGTCTCTGAGGAAAAAGGAATTTCCTGATCTGTACCACCTGGCAGTTTTTGTGTTATAAATACTCACATGGCTGATTTCAAAATCAGTTTGAAACATTGAACATGAAGTTGGGAAGAGATATGTATAGTCAGCACTCTGGGCTGGTGGTAGGAGCTCCACACTCCACTGCTCATATTCTACATGGCTCAGAAAATGGAAGCTCAATTCACTAGTTTGGCATAACCCTCAGAGTAGAAAGACAGTTGAATTATTGCTTACCTCCTTGGATTTCATCTTTGATCTTGTTTTAGGCTATTTCTACCATCTTGGCAGTATGTTTTAAAAGGAGGAGTTTTATATACTTGTTTATTTTTTAGCCCAGAATTTCTTTTTACCCAAAGGGCTGTTGAGGGTATCTACTTAGCCTTATTGTCAAAAATAGAAGTTCTCTTTGTTTTCTTCTTCTCCTTTAAAAATGCAGAGTATTGGGGCACCTAGGTGGCTCAGTTGGTTAAGCATCTGACTCTTGGTTTCTGGTCAAGTCATGATCTCATGGGTGGTGGGATCAAGCCCTGCATGGGGCTCCTCGCTCAGTGGGGAGTCTGCTTGAAAGAGTCTCTCCCTCTGGCCCTCCCCCCTCTCAAATAAAAAAGTAAATATTTAAAAATAAAATAAAAAATACAAAGTATTGTTTTTATTTTGTAATTATAAATATATTACATGTTAATTATAGGGACTTTGAGAAATATACAAAGTACAGAGAAGAATATTAAAGCTCATCCATAAGCTCATAACCCAAAGCTAATTACCAATAATATTTTGGTGTTTTTTTTCCCATCTTTATATTATGTACATGCATGTGAGTATCTATTTCTGTGTTTCATCTAATTTTCATCATATTGTATCTACCATTTTGTAATCTGTTTTTTATTTCTTTATAATATTGAATGGATTTTTCTCATGTCATTAAATATTCCTCCACAACCTATTTTTACGGCTACGTAGTGTTTTCTCACATGAGTGAACCATAATGACTGATCATTTATATTGTTTTTAAGTCTTCACCATTACAAATAATGCTGAGATGAACATGAAAGTTGTGTTTCTGGTCAGTTTCCTGGGACAAAGAATTTTTACTTTGAGCTTGGAACTGAAACAACCTTCCTCCATGGTGTTAGACCATTTTTCTCTTATTTCTGCCTTGCTCAGCTGTATCTCATTCTGCAGCAACTCACTTTTTCCTACTGTATCTTCAATTCTTCATCATTAATAATTCTTTATAGATCTATATTTTTACTTTGTCAGCCAAACATATTAACCATTTTAAAAAATGGTACCATGAAAAGATATATTTTTAAATGCAGTTTTTTAAAAGGCCAAAGGAAAAATCTGCTAAGTACTTTTTCCAGTTCTTTATTCACTAAAATCAATTTTGCTCCTGGATTTTGATGACTCTATTATGGCCACCTTGTAAACTATCAAAAGTATTGCTTCCCAGCAAATAAAGATATTTCCAGTCCATTGTGGCCATCTTTGTTTGGCAAAGCTATAGAGATAGCAGGGCATAAGCACTGAGTAAGGCTGGTATTTGCAACGGAAGTGAGTCATCAGCTTGTGAGAAATTACAATGGAGGTCAGTCCTTGCTCACTGAACACTCTTCATCTCTCCTCCTGCCCTATGACTTGTTTTGATTGAATCTCTCTTGGTGTGAATCATCTATCAGGAAAGGACAAAGCAAGAGAAGTTGAACGAATGATTCCAGGTTGACCCCTGTGAAAAGATAAAATATTTAATATAATACAAGCTTGAGGTAGGAAGAGTAGGTGATGTTTCCCTAGAGATTTGTAATCAAAAAGAGAACATTTAAGATTGTTATTTTTAATAATGCAATAATTATGGACTATGGAATATCCCTTACGTTAAGACTAATTCATCTCGGGCACCTGGGTGGCTCAGTTGGTTGGGCGACTGCCTTCGGCTCAGGTCATGATCCTGGAGTCCCAGGATCGAGTCCCATATCGGGCTCCCTGCTCAGCGGGGAGTCTGCTTCTCCCTCTGACCCTCTTCCCTCTTGTGCTCTCTGTCTCTCATTCTCTCTCTCTCAAATAAATAAATAAAATCTTTAAAAAAATAAAACTAATTCATGTCAAAAATTCAAGTTGTAGAAATAAAAGTAACTTCACTTCTCCAACAGAAATAGTTGGCAATCTCAGGGCACCTGGGGGGATGGCTCAGTCAGTTAAGCGTCTGACTTGGTTTCGGCTCAGGTCATGATCTTGGGGTCATGAAATTGAGCCCTGCCTCAGGCTCCAGACTCATCAGGGAGTCCGCTTGGGATTCTCTCTCTCCCTCTGCCCCTCATCCCATGTGCTTGCTCTCTTTCTCTATCTCAAATAAACAAATAAATCTTAAAAAAAAAAGAAATGGTTGGCAATCTCATACGAAATCAGAAGCTATTTTAATATCAGGCTTTAGGGGCACCTGGGTGGCTCAGTCAGTTGGGCATCTGCCTTTGGCTCAGGTCATGGTCCCAGGGTCCTGGGATCGAGCCCCACGTCAGGCTCCCTGGTCAGCATGAATTCTGCTTCTCCCCCTCCCTCTGCTGCTCCCCCTGCTTCTGCTGTCTCTCTCTCTCTCTCTCAAATAAATAAGTAAAATCTTAAAAATATATATATCAGGCTTAATTCTAGAGGATTACAGAAAATAATTTTTACTAAATTCAATTTTCTCTCCCCCATGTGAGTGATGTATCTAGAAAGACTCTCTTCTACTCACCTCCTTCTCCCCTACTCCATGGTAAGTATTAAATTCCTAGTCAGTCATATCCCTGATACTCAGTTCCGTGTACTCAGATAAATAGAATGTAACAATGATACATATTTTCTATGTGGTCAGTTCTTATTCACCCTTTACCCAGAAGCAAAAACACTTTTGTTAATATCACTTGCCCTAGCCAAGTCCTAATAGTGCAGTAGATGATAAGAATATAATTTTAATTTTAGGCAATTTGGATTTGAATCCCAGACTGCCACTAGTTATCTTTGTGACCTTGGTCAAATTACTTGATATTTCTTCCACTTCTTCATTGTAAAATGGGCAGGATGGAGCCTACTTCACAGGAAGTAAATGAGGATTAAATGAAGATAATACATGTAAATTACTTATTATAATATTAGGACTATACTAAATGTGCTAAATATCTTATTACCCATCAACACTTATTTTATGTGGGCACATTTATCTAGTATTTATTAAGTACTTATATATATATTTATTAAGTACTTATATATTGGTAAATTGGAAGAGTATATGGCACATATTTTTTGTTTGTATGTATGTATTTTTAATAAAAGTATATATTTAAGGTATACAACATGATGATTTAATATATATATAACATAGCAAAATGATTACTACAGTTAAGCTAATTAACATATCTTCACACAGTTATCTTTTGTGTGTGTGCGATGAAAGTACCTGAAATCTACTCTCTTAACAGGTTTTAATTGTTTAAACACAGCATTATTAATTATAGTCATCATGCTGTACATTAAATCTCTAGATTTATTCATCCGATATAACTGCAACTTTGTACTCTTTGACCAGCGTTTTCCCATTTCCGCCACCTCCCTTACCACCATTTTGCTCTCTGCTTCTAGGGTTGGATCCTACATATTAGTGAATGGCTTATTTCACTTAGTACGATGTCTTCCAGGTTCACTACAAATGGCAGGATCTCTTCCTTTCTTGAGACTGAATCATATTCCATCATATATATTTGGATATAGATACAGATATGACGAATATATGTCATCTCTCTATAAATGTGTATATGACATATGTGTATATATGTGACATATGTATGTATATGAATACATGTGTAAATGTATACGTATATATGACATGTGCATAGGTATCTATATCACAATTTCTTTCTCCATTCATCCATCAATGTTTCCATATCTTGACCATGCTTCAGTGAACATGGGAGTGCAGCTATCACTTTAAGGTATTTATTTCATTTCCTTTGGGGGAAAGTGGGATTGCTGGATCATATGGCAGTTCTATTTTTCATTTTTTAAGGAATCACCATACTGTTTTCCTTAATAGCTGTATCCATTTATGTTCCTGTTAACAGTGTACAAGGACCCTTCTCCACATCCTCACCAACCTTGTTACCTTTTATTCTTTGATAGTAGTATGGCACATATTAGACATAAGCCTACCTTCATGAAGTTTACAGTCTACTTGAGGAACAAATTTCACACTCTTCACACATGTACATAACATTATATAAACCAGTATATAATAAAAATATGTACATGGAAAAAGCTTTGATTTAGAAAAGGGAATGAGATGTGTGTGGGCTAGAAAAGTGGGCAAGTCTTTTGAGGAGATTTAATAATTAATAATAGAACGAGTAAGAACTCAGGATTGGAGTCAAAGAGATATGATTTGAATTCTGCCTTTTGCACCTCTAACTGTGATCTAGGACAAATTTTTAACTTCCTTATGCCTCAGTTTCCCCATCTGCAGGGTGTTGAGTCCTTAGACATAGGGTTGTCTGAAATATTAAGGAAGATTATGCATTAGAGTGATTAGTGCTGTTCTTGACCCATGGTGCGTGCTTTATAAATGTGGTGGTGGTGGTAGAAATTGCTATAAATGAAGACAGGGATGAGAATGAACATAGAAACTACACAAAGATCAATTTTTAATGCATCCCTATTCTGTTATTTATGTACTTGATATGATTTTAAGGGAAGTAGACAGGAGCTTAATAAATACCACTTGAAGGTTGTGATGATCATGTTTTATTTACTATTCCTTATTGAACTTTTTAATAAAATACCAAGGATTTTTCAGGCTAAATTATTAAATTTAAGTAAGTTTCAGAACCAAAACAGATACATGAATCATTTTAATTCTTTGTAGGGTATACAAATTTTTTACAACCTTCCATACCATAATGTTAATTTTAAAATCTATTTCCTAATGCCCTGTTTCTATTTATAATTTTTACTTTATTCCATTCCCTTTAGATATAATTTCACTTTATGTAATTTTGTCTTTTTCTTTCGTAAAATTATATTTATTGTTCTCATAATAACAAACATACATTTGAATACAAAACACAAAAGCCCTCAGCAGTGAAGTTATTAATATACCTACCAGATAAACATGATTGAATTAGAGGCATTTACATCTCTGATGGATAATCCAGAGGCAAATATGTTGAATAATAAAACCTGCTTTGGTGCTCTATTAAATTATTGAAAATCTGAATGGTAAATGTTAGTATACTATAAGACTTGATGTTTATTATATTCCCTCCACCTTTACATTTTCCTCTCATTTGGCAAAGTATTATCATCATTTCCATAAAGCTGACTATACCAAATATCAGAAAGAAGTATTTTTAAGAGTAATTTCTATCATCAGAACCTGGCTGCTTTCTTTAAAAAAATCAGCTGATTCTTCTTTTAAAAGTTTGGGTAATATCAGCAATTACTCCCCAATTAATAAAGCTCCTACTTTGGAAACTGAGAAGGAATTAGTTAATTACAAGTTCATAAGTGGTACTTCAGTAGATGAAAGGAAATTCTTCCAGGAGACAGAAACCAATGGGTTAAGGCTGAAACACAGCATGGATAAAGGAAAATGAAGAGAAGCCAGTCACAGGGCTGGATCCAGGAGCTTTGTATCCCAGAAGGTAAAGGTGACTCTTCAGGATGGTGTGCAGAGGGGCAGCATCACAAGCAGGATGCACGAGACATTTTGGTGTTCAGAGTCAGCACCGGCTACCGAGATGACAGTAGCCGGACATTGTAGGTGTTGCTTTGACAGGAATTAGTGGCAGATTTCGAACTTTCGCCGTGGCAATTCAGGTATTTTTTACGTAGCTTCATCACTAATATGGACTTTTAGGCTCTGACAGTTCTCTGAATTAAGATGGGATATTCACTCCCCTAAAAGGAAATCTTTGATTTGGGGGTAAGCATAGGGGTCAGAGGGAGTCCTTTACATCTAAGGAGTCTAGAGTTCTATGGACTGGGTACACATAAATTTCTTCAGCTCATTATTATCCTTTGGGAATTATCTTTTCTCTGAGGCAGGCCCTATCCAGTGATAGCTGTGTCCTTGAGTCTGGCATTGACAATTGTTTCTAAAATCCTGGCTCTAAGATACTCTTTGGTAATCCATTAGACACACAAGGAGAAACATCACTCTTTCAGGTCACTGGGACTACATTTATTGAATTTCTGTTTCAAGGGATTAAATGCTTAGTTAGTCAACCTTTATTGAGCACACATTGAGTAGTGTCCAGCACTATATTAGGTGCTATAGGTAGGCAGAAAAGGTATGATAGATGAGGTTCATGCCCCATTCTAATTTTGACATAGGAAAAATAAAAAGAAGAGCCCTTGAAATAACACATAAACGTATAAAAGCACATTTTGTGTATGCACCACAGTCTATCACTGATCACACATGTCATTCATTTAACAGTTATTGCACACATATGATGATGTGTAAGACCCTAGGTTAATGCTGTGATGTTATAAACTGAATACAGCACAGCCTACCCTTAGATTGCTCCTAACCTAGAAATAGCTGTGACAAATAGACAAGGAATTATAATATGCACAATGTGCCAAGTAACCAGTACAGATCTGAGATTGTTATATCTAAGAAAAGCATTATTAGAATAAGTGGTATTTGTGTTTCCCTTAAAAGATGAGGAAATTGCAATGGGAGGACATATGCAAAGAGATTCCACACAGAAGAAAAACATAACAGAAGACAAACATAGCCTATCTGTATTAGTTATCTCATGCTGTGTAACAAATTGTTTCCAAATTTACTTCCTTAAAACTATAATAATAATTTATTATATCTCATGGTGTCTGTGGGAGAGGAATTGGAATTGGCTTGGCTGGCTGGTTCTGGCTTGAGATCTATCATGAGGTTGTAGTCACACACTGGCCAGGGCTGCACTCATCTAAAAATCTGACTGGGGCCAGAGCATTGGCTTCCAAAGTGGCCATCTTATACAACTGGTAAACTCATGGTTGCTATGGCCAGGGGTCTCAATTCCTCTTCAAGTAGGCTTCTCATGGGCCATGCTAGCATTCTCATAGTATGTGGGTGGCTGGTGATCAATCCAAGAGACCAAGGTAGAAACTGACACCTTTTATGACCTCAGAAGCCATTTCTGTTATATTTTGGTCATGCAGGTTAACACTGATTTAATGTGGGAAGGGGCCTTATAAGAGGATAAAGATCAGGAGGTGAGGACATTGGAGGTCATCTCACAGCTTTGATACCACACCATCGAAAGTGAGGGTGATTTAAAAATAATATATGACATAGTTGGTTTTGGAAACATCTGCAGACCTCTATCAGGGGTTTCTTTGTCTACCCTCCCAACTAGAATGTGAACACCTTGAAATAAAAACAATGTCCTTTATCTCTGTTTTGTTCTCAGTGCCCAGAACACCCCTTGGTAAATAATAGACACTTCATGCATGTTTCTTAAAGAAGTGAATTAATAAACATATGAGTGAATATGATCCAAGAGATAAAAATATCAGAAGCATGGGGTGAAGTCTTGATTCAGGAGAATGTGAGAAGCCACATAAATGAGCCAGGGTCTGCATGGAATCTGGAAAAGTAGGTAAGGTGGATAGTAAGAATTGTAGATGTTATCTGGCTTTAACCAAGGCTTCATCTGGCAGACATGATTATTTCAGTCACTCAAAAAGTCTGTGTTAAGGGGTACAGGGAGTCTTGTTGGGTGAAATAGTCCTCACAACAACCAAGCAGTCTAGATTATCAAGACAGATCTCTGAATTGCATCTCTGAATTAGCCATCAAATAAACCTTGCCTCTAAATGTTGTCACAGAGATCACTGTACTGACACGTTTACTGTACTGTGAGAGATTGCTACTTTTCACCTTAAAATTTCTTTGGTGGAAATGGCAAAGAATTTGGAGTCAGTTATTTATTGTATTATTTGTTCTTCACAACCATGATAGACCATGGCTGAAGCAGTTGCGCTGAAGTCCCAAATAAACCCTGTGGCTCAACAAGAAACAAAGGGGGACACAGATCTTAATATAGCTGCAATGTATCATGAAATCCTAAAGGCACCTGGGTGGCTCAGGTGGTTGAGCATCCAACTCTTGATTTCAGCTCAGGTCATGAACTCAGAGTGGTGGGATCGAGTCTCCTTGTTCCTCTCCTTTCCCCCACTTGTTTTCTCTCTCTCTCTTTCTCTCTTCCTCTGTCTCTCTCAAATAAAGAAATACAATCTTTTAAAAATAAAAGAAATCATAAACCTAGAACCTGGACTTTAGGTCTGAGTGATGTAGGCTGCTAGGTTCCTGTAGGCCACACCCAACCCATCCCCTTTTAGAAGTATAAATATTAGGCAGCATACCTGTAGGATCTTTGACCTGGTGGATTCCTCCCTCTGCATGGCTGCCAGAACTCCAAATTTTGGGAATGCATCCTGAAGAACAAAAGAGCCCTGGGAACCAAATCTACTTACATCATTGTGTGTCCTTCATCTTGCACAGCCTCTTGGCTGGTTCTGCACTGAAACAAGAACTTAGCCCTAACAGGGCCTGAATGGACCACTTGCCCAGCCCTGGAACATGGACCAGACTTGACGTTCTGTTCTCATTCTACCCCTGAGCACAGAACTAAATTAGACCCCATCTATGTACAAACAGAACTATAAAGTTACCAGAAACACAGAAGGCTCTGTATCATCCTTTTCTCTCCCCCCTCTTCATTTATTTGAAGAAAGTGGTTACGGGTATTCTTGATAACTCCACTAAAACAGGAGAGGTGAAATACTTTCCTTCTGTGCATGAGATGCTATTGGGAAGCTGACAGGGATGGCATCTGACAGGTGAAGCCCCGCTTCCCACTCATGTTTCCCTCCTGAGGTGTGCTAAGGAGCTACATCCTCTCCCAGATGCAGCATAACCGAGCAGGGATGAAGTCAGAGAACACAGGATGGAGGGCTGTTCTGCTGGGAAGAAATGGGTCCAGGTTGGAGTAAATAAGCACAAGAGCTCAAACTAAAAGCTCTAAATGTTCTTTCATTGCTAGCAAAACTGATGAACTCCTCATGTGAAAGGGTTGACATTTGCTTTTGACAGTAGTGTTATCACTTTTTAAAAGAAGGAAGTCCAAAAGCAGTGCCAGGAGTGCACATAGTGCAAGGAGAGTGCATGCCCAAGCCTGGGGACAAGGTCAGGACCAGTGAACAAACCCAAGTGAACAGAATCATCATCTATTCATGTACGCCCTCAGCTGGCACCCACACACCCTTGCTCAACTCTTCCCTGCAGCCCACTCTGCGCTGGAAATAGATCGATAGAGTGTGCTGTCAGACTTATGCAAGGCTTACAGGCTCTCAGCCCTCTCTCAGCCTGATGTTCACAGTGAGAGGTTCCCCGTGAGGTCAAGAGTTGAGGTTTCACAGCGTTTCTCTGTAGAGGAAGAACATCTATGGAGTTGAGATGGTAATAAAACAAAGCAGAATGGAGACTGTAACAGTCTTTGGGTTCTCCATTTCCTGAGTCACCTGTCTGGTGCCCTCCTCTTCTCCCTCTCCCCACAAGTTCCGTTTTGCCCCATAGTTGGGACCAGTTTTGTCCTCTACAGAGGTCTAGGAAGGAACTCTGGTTCAGCACCACGTCAGTGATCCTGGTGGTCCTTCACTAACTTTGGTAACCCAACCTTACCGTGACTATGCTCCTGCCACTGACCCTGAGCTTTCCAGCCCAAGACGTGAGTCCCTGTCCTGGGTCCCCCAGAGTATCTTCCCTGGCCATTGCCAAGGTGGTCTCTTCCATGATTTGCCCAATCTGCCTTTGCCTCTGACCTTGGACACTGTTTAATCCCTCTTTCTCAATTCTGTTGCATATCAGCATTGCCCAAAAAGGATCTGTGTGTGTGTATTTGTTTTTTTCCACAGTTTTTTTTTTTAAAGAAATAATTGATATACATCACTGTGGAAGTTCAAGGTATACAGCATGATGATTTGATTTATATATGTTGTGAAAGAATTACCACAGTACATGTTTTTTTATGGCAAAATACGCATAACATGAAATTTACCATTTTAACCACTTCCAAGTGTACATTTCAGTGGCATTAAATACATTGGTATATAACCATCACCGCCATGTATCTCTAGAAATTTTTCATGTTCTTAAACTGAAATTCTATGCCCATTAAACACTAACTCTCCCTCCCTTCTCTTCCCCAGTCCTTGGAAACCACTCTATTACTGTCTCCATGAATTTGATTATTGCAGGTACCCCATGTAAGTGGAATCACACATATTTGTTCTTTTATGCCTGGTATCATTTTCCTTATTATAATGTCTTCAAGGTTCATCCCTGTTGTAGCATGGGTCAGAATTTCCTTCCTCTTTAAAGCTGAATAATGTTTTATTCTATGTATATATTATATTTTGTTTATCCACTTATCCACTGATGGACGTTTAGGTTGTTTCCACCTTTTGGTTATTGTGAATAATTCTTCTATGAACATGGGTACAGATATCTTTTTGAGTTCTTGCTTTCAATTCTTTTGGGTGGATACTTAGAAGGGGGCTCACTGGATCATATGGTAATTCTATGTTGTTGTTTCTGTTGTTTTAAGAGGTGACATAGTGTTTTGCACCAGCAATTCACAAGGGTTCCAATTTTCCACATCCTTGCCAACGCTTGCTATTTTCTGTTTTTTGATAATAGGTATGCCAGTAGGTATGAAGTGGTGCCCAGGGAGTTTAAAAAATTATCAGTGCCTATGGCTTAATCCCAGAGACTCTGATTTAATTATATGGAGGTGAGGTCTTGTCAACAATATCTTGAAAACTTCTCAGATGATGTTAATGTGCAGCCAGTGTTGATAACCTCTAATATATTTTTGGCTTATGCTAGCTGACTCTATCCCATATTCCTAGGCTGCCTTCCTGGTCTCACATGAAGAGACAAAAGCTTAGAAGGACTTGCCAAGTAAGCAGTAACTAACAAGGTCTGTCTGACTCCAACCTGTGCTCTGTCCCCTGTACCCCAACTGTGCCCTAATGGCCTATTTTCGCAGGGTTCCCAATGCAATCTGCCAGCACAGAGCACACTAAACCCTTGGATCTGGATTGTGGGGTATATTAGTTCCTAGGGCTGCTAAAACAAATGACCATAAACTAGATGGTTTCAAATAATAGAAATTTAGTCTTTCATATTTCTAGAGTCCAGATATCTGGAATCAAGGCATTTGCAGTGTTGGTTCCTTCAGAAGGCTCTGAGAATCCCTTCCATGCCTCTCTCCGCTTCTGGTGGCAGATGGCAACCCTTGGTGTTCCTTGGCTTATAGATGCACCACTCCAGTCTCTGCCTCCATCTTCATATGGCCTTTCCCTCTTTGTGTTTTGTCTTCTTCTGTCTCTTATAGGGACACTGGTCATTCGATTTAGGGCCTACCTTGAATCTAAGATGATGTCCTCTTGAGATCCCTAAATTTATTTTATCTGCAAGGACCTTTTTTTGTTTTTGTTTTTTTCCAGATAAGGTCACATTCATAAGTACCTAGGGTTAGGATTGGACAAATTTGGTGGGTGACACATACAACCCACTACAGGGAGTTTTCTGTTGATCTTCCAAATTGTAATCAGTCCCATCATGAGTCAAGAGTTCAGCATTTACCAAAGCTCAATTTCTTAGAAATCAAACTGCAACTAGACTTGCACTAGCATCAGATTACCAAACTAGCTGCATAAATCTTTGCCTCATGTCAAAGAGGCTGCCTGCTTTTTTAGTCCAGCTCTAAAGGGCTCTGGAGCAAAGTCTAATCCCTAAAATAGTTTTGAGACTGCCTTGGAGCCAGTGAGGTAGTGCCAAGACCCTAACTCAAGATGCCACAGAAATACCCATACTAGAGCACACACCCTGCTTGTTCTCCTATCTTGAAAGGATCTGCTAGAGTACAGGATGTTGAGGCTGCTCTATGATGGAAGTATCTGGGGCAAAAAGCTCCAGTCATTGGAAGAAACTCCATAGCATTTAATGCCTCCCTGGTTGAGCTCTAAGCTACCAGGCTTCCATGGTGTCCTCTCTCCCTGACTCCTTGCTCAAACTTATCCCATGGAGGCTTTGGTATCCACACAGCCTCCTGATGATTTCAAGGCTTCTTGGAAAGGAAACGACAACGAAATAAACCTTTTTCTCATGGAAAAGTCCAGAGCTGCCTGCTCTGTGGTGAGATGGAAAGGCTTCTACCAGGCTATCTCCCTCTTCAGCTAATTTTACCATCCTATTTGGATGAGAAAGGCCCATCCCTAATGGTCAGTCTCTCCAGACCCTGTATAATCTGCAAGCAGTTTAGGGGAGAGGAAATTGCATTTTGTCTCATAAATAACTCCTCTGTGTGCCAGAATCAGGCCAGCCCCACTTTTCCAACTGTGCAGGCATCTGGGATGTTGGGTATAAAATCCTGAACTGAATTATTTTCAGTTTGGGAATGTTTAATAAGTTGTCTAAAGTGAGAACATTTTTTTTTTCTCAGCTTTGCAGAGAATTGCACACGTGGTCCTCACTCTCATTTTTTTTTTAACATTTGGAATGATTTTATTACAAACTATGACTCTGTTAGGAGTGAGTACATCTGAGAACACCAAATGCAGTCTCCCAGTGGACTTAGCCATTTGTAAAACCATCAAAGAATCTATAGGCAGAGGTTTTAAGAAAGGAGAGAGGCAATTCATCAACTCTTCATGCATATTCTCTTGACTGCCAAGGAAATTAAATTTGTTTTCACCTACTGAAACCTCAGCATATTTTTATTATATAAATATAATATGTGTTTAATGCTAATTTGCGATCAATTTACCCATTAAGGTGAAAACCTAGTTATACGTTTTTTTTTTTCTCATGAAAAGTTTTGCTGGGACGCCTGGGTAGGTCAGTCCATTAGGTGTCTGGCTTCAGCTCGGGTCATGATCCTGGGGTCCTGGGATCGAGTCCTGCGTCAGGCTCCTTGCTCAGCAGGGAGCCTGCGTCTCCCTCTGCCTGCCGCTCCCCCTGCTTGTGCTCTCTCTCACTGACAAATAAATAAATAAAATATTAAAAAAAAACAAAAAGAAGAGTTTTGCCTTGGCATATCTATTGGTGATCTAATTTGTGGGTCTATATTCTCATGTTTTTGTAAATTTACAACTTTTTATAGGGAATTACCAAGTTGATCATTTTTATATTTTAATTTCTCCTATTAGTATGCTTAGTTAATCATATGGAAACACTACAAGTTTAGGGACAGGAGCATATTAATCTTTGCCACCAAGGGCTTAGAGGAGAGCTTGGTTTATAGTAAGCATCCCATAACCATTTATTGAAATGCAGATATATGTGAAGTGGGTGTGTGCCTTATATACAACACAGAAGCTTAATTTCCCCCAACATTTCATTTTCTCCATTTTTAATAGTTCTACATGAGTTCTATTATAAGCCCTCTCAAATCTTCGTAGGGTATTTTTGTTAGACATATACAAAACAGCATAATATATAAAAGTTGTAGTGTACAAAGGGCTAACTGATATATGTAAAGATGTTCTGTCTTATTAATAATTAAATAAATGCAAATTAAAACTGTGAGGTAACATCTCTCATTTTGGCACAAATGTAAAAGTTTGATAACATTTTGATCATTTTGAGCTGATAGGAGCAATGCTATACATTTTTGATGAGAACTGAATAGGTACATGAATTCAGGAATGAAAATGTTCATTTCACTTAAGAAAGCCATCTTGGCATTAGGAATCTAGCCTACAAAAATAATTGTGCAAGTCTGTAAACACACACATACAAAGGACTTTATGAAAACAGATAATTTGAAATGAGTTCAGTGCCATCTCTTGAGGCATGAATAAAGAAACTGTGTTTCATACAGTGGAATATAATACATTTATACAGAAAAAGGTCAATCTATATGGCCCAGAAAGATGACCAGGACATATTGTTACATGAGTTATGGACCAAGATGTCGAGAAAGAACAATTCTGAGTTTTTTAAAGATTTATCTATTTGAGAGAGAGAAAAAAAAATGCACTTGCACAAGTGGTGGAAGGGGGGTGAAGCAGAGGGAGAGGAAGAGAGACCATCTCAAGCAGACTCCCTGCTGAGCACAGAGCCCAATGTGGGGCTCAATCCCAGGACACTGAGATCATGACCTGAGCCAAAATCAAGAGTCAGATGCTTAACCAATGAGCCACCCAGGCACCCCAATTCTGTTTTTTATTAGAAAAAATGAATGTTTATATATGCATAAGTGTGAGTGCGTATAGGTATAAATCGGAAAAGTAGTGGAAGATTGGCCAAATACAAATCTTCCCAATTTTTGTTTTATAAGAAGTACTGTATTTCCCACCTTTCAATTTCAGTGTTAGAATAGAAATAACTCAGAACAAATAGCTAATTTGACATAGTGATTATTAGAAAATCATATATTTTCTTATACTTTTTTTAAAGATTTTATTTATTTGACAGAGAAAGAGACAGTGAGAGCAGGAACACAAGCAGGGGGAGTGGGAGAGGGAGAAGCAGGCTTCCCGCGGAGCAGGGAGCCCGATGTGGGGCTCGATACCCAGGACCCGGGGATCATGATCTGAGCCGAAGGCAGATGCTTAACGACTGAGCCACCCAGGTACCCCTTCTTATACTTTTAATATGTTTCTAGTCACTTATTCTTTAAATCATCTTTAGAATCACTGAGAAGATTTGGGAGTCTGGGAGTTATACAGTCATTAAGAAAGGGAGGAAAAGTGAAAGTTTTAGGGGAAGCTGCACAGATTACAAAGAATGTTGGAGAAAATTAGGGCTGAGATGGAGGGGTTAAGAAATTACAATTCAAAGATGCGTTTACTTTTTTAGCAAGTTTTTAAATTCAGTATCTAGTGTTCTTAGAACTGTTCTGCTGGGGCTCCGTGATGACCAAAACTGGCACAGTCTGGCTGCTAAGTGGTCTGGAAGAGATAGGCTCCTCTCCTCTACCACTTCCTTCTGAGCGCCTCCTACTCCTGACCTTGTGTATGCTGAGGAGAACAGGTCAGACAAGGCTGCTGCCCTTGTGAAGCTGGTAGGAGTATGTGATGAGCAAATAAACATGGGGTATTTCTGGTAGTGACAAGAGTTAGGAAGAAAGCAAAACAGGAACAATGACGGGAGTGACTAGGGGTCACTGAATTTACGTGGCTACTTCTGACAGAGTGATCAGAGAAGGACTTTCCGGGAAGGGACATTTGCCCTGAGATATGAACACGGAAAAGGAGGTAGCCCTGTGAAGATTAGAAAGAATGATATTCTGGGCAGAAAGAAAAGTACAAAAAAATATGTATATAAAAACCCTGAAGTTGCTGTGGTCAAACGTTGTGGTCAGTGTGGACCCCCAAACTCATATATTAAACCTCTAACTTTCAACACAACTGTATTTGGAGATTGGCCTATAAGAAGGAAATTAAGGTCATAGGAATGAGGCCCTGATACACTAGGAATAGTATCCTTATAAATGCTCTCTCTTCCAGCTACGTGAGAACACAGTGAGAAGGTGGTCTTCTGTAAGCCAGGGAGAGAGCCTCACCAGAAACCAAATTGGCCAGCATGTTGATCTTGGACTTCCCAACCTCCAGAACTGTGAGAAAATAAATTTCTGTCATTTAAACCACCTAGTCTATGGCATTTTGCTACGGCAGTCCAAGTTGACTAAGACGTCAGGTTTAGGGTGTATTTAGGTTAGAGTTCATAAGACTTCCTGACAGATTGAAAGTGCAGAATAGGGGGAAAAGAATCAAAGGTAACATTGAGGCTTTTTGCCTGAGCACCTGAGGGGATGAGGTACATTAAATACGATGGGAAGATGGAGTAGGAGGGGGAGTACATGAAGGGGAAGAGACAAATACAGGAGTTTCATTGTACACTCATTAATTTTAAGATCGCCACCTGTTAGACATTGTCATGGAGTCAGACATGCAAGTTGGGGCCACGTTGAGTGTCCTCAACATTTAGATTGGCTTTAAAGCTGTGGAACTGGATGAGTTCACCCTAGTAGGTTGTGTCCACAAGGACCCCAGTGGCATTCCAACCGTTTGAGGAGCATTGAAGACAGGGAAGCCAGTAAAAGTAGAAGAAACTTGTGACACAAGGAAAACACCAGAAACCAAGAGCAGGCAAGTGCTGTTAAGAGATTGAGTGAAATGAAAACAGAGATTGCAGGTTGGGTTTGGCAGGCGGAGGTCTTAGGGCCGTTAGATGACAGGAGTCTTGGTGGAGTCAGGGGAAGCCAAAGCCTGATTGAAGAGTAAGAATGGGAGGTAAAGAAGTAGAGATGAGTCATGTGTGGAATTGTGCTCCAGTGGGAAGCAGAGGAATGAGGCTGTACACAAAAAAGATGAGGATCAAGAGACAATTTCTTAAGATTTTATTTATTTATTTGACAAAGAGAGAGACAGCGAAAGAGGGAACACAAGCAGGGGGAGTGGGAGAGGGAGAAGCAGGCTCCTCGTGGAGCAAAGACCCTGATGCGGGGCTCGGATCCCAGGACCCTCGGATCATGACCGGAGCTGAATGCAGACGCTTAACCACTGAGCCACCCAGGCGCCCCCCAAGAGACAATTTTAAAAAAATATTTTTGTGATGGAAAATTTTAAATGTATAAAAAAGTAGATCCAATAGTACAATAGATTTCACATGCATCATCAGCTTTTAGAATGAGCAATTTTATTCATCTGTGCTCCTATGCACTTACGCAGTTCGGTATTATTTTGAAGCAAATCATATATATTATTTCATCTGTAATATTTGAGAGTATATGTCTACGAGACAAGGACTCCTTGCAAAAAAATATAATCACAATACCCTATGACATCTAAAAAGAACAGATAATAATCTCTTAATATCAAACATCTAGAGTGCTCAAAGTTCTAATTATTTCACAAGTGTCACAAATTTTAATGATTTGTTTGAATTAATTCCCAAACAGGATCTGCCCATTGCAAGTTCTTTTGGTTTGATATTGCTATGTCTTTTTTTGTTGCTGTTTTTGTTTTTTGTTTGTTTTGCTATGTCTTTTAAATCTTTTAGTCTAAATATTCTCTCTCCATCTTTTGTCCTCCTTGAAATTTATCTTCAAAGAAACCAGTATGTCCTGTAGAGTTTCCTACAGTCTGAGTATGCCTGATTGGATTTCTGTGATTTTGTTTGACAAACAAATTTTGTATTTCCCCAAAATTGATGGTTGGATCCAAAAGCTTGATCAGAATCAGGTTTAAATTTTTTGGCATGATTGATTCAGAGATGATGGTATGTTTATCCATCAAGAAGAACATAATGTCTGGTTGTCTCTCTTTTTGTGTTGTTTGCAGCCATTGATGCTCTCTGGCCAGATACATTAATTCATTAAGGATTGCAAAATGGTAACATTCCAATTCTATCCTTGCTTCTTTATTTATTAGCTGGAATACTTCCCTTATCAATTTTTGGTTACTTACTGTTACAGTTTGTTTAGGAAAGACAATAAATGTTTGATTCTTTCTCTTTTAACAGTTTTCAAAAATAATAAGTAAACTCTTTAGCATCTTCCAACTATGAATGATTTTTTTAAAATAATACTATGAAGTAGTGGATTTATATATACTCATTGTGTTTCAATACATTGTAGTTACTATCCTTGAAGTTCAAATTGCCCCCATTGTAGGCAATGGGAACCTCTTTAATTTTGCCCCAGAATATTTTTGATAATCCCGGGTAGTTATTTATAGATTCCTTGATATCTGGTATTCTAGGCTTATCTTGTATGATTTCTATCTTACATGCTAATCAGCTATTTCTTCAAAGAGAATAATTTTTATTTTAAGTGTGAGATGCTGAAGCATATTTGTACATTGAGGGGGATAATCTGGATGAGAGGAAGTGACTATAGGAGCACAATCCTCGGTAGGTAAGGGAGGGTGGGATATGTGGAAACGTTGGCCTTGGATTGGAACAGGGACAGCTAATTCATTGTAGTGGTGCACTGGGAAAGCAAAATGCTCTAGAAAAATAGGAGGCATATGGATGACTAAAAAATAAAACTGCCTATATGATTCTGTGTTAAGTTGCCACATTTCCCACTTATAAATTCTACATTTACAGGTATAAACCTTACCTAGTTATTTCCTGAATCACTGATGTGTTGAACACTTTTGTTGTCCTATAAATAACTTCCATAATAAAAAATCCCAAAATATGGGCTCCTGGGTGGCTCAGTCTTTGGAGCTTCAGACTCCTGGTTTCCCCCGTGGTCATGATCTCAGGGTCGTGGGATCAAGCCCCACATGGAGCTCCACACTTGGTTCAGAGTACGCTCGGGATTTTCTCTCTCTCTCTCTCCCTCTGCCCTGCCTCCCATCTCTCTCTTTCTAAAATAAATAATAAAATATTTAAAAAGAAAACCAAAAATCTCAAAATAGATGACTAGCAATACACTAAACTTTTTTTGTATTTAGCAATACACTAAAGATTTTTCATGGATTGTTAAGATTTCAAACTCAACATAAAAATACTTAGCTTTCCAGATTTAAATATTATTCATTTACAATTATCTTCCTTTTAATTTCCAAGCTGAGTATTTATTTACTCTTTATATATTTGAAAAAGTGAAAAATACTGATCTTGGGGTTTCTTTGCTTTTACTGGCTTGAATCATGACAATAGAAGGGTCTCTCTGTAAGTCACAAAGCTCCCAGCTAATGAATGTCACTGACATACAAATGGCTATCCCATCTTGTCTGACTTGGCTAAAGAGATATCCCTACCCCCTTTCTTCATACTCATTACTGCTGATAGATCCATTCCATTCCTCTCTTTACAGGGGCTGTAACATCATCTCTTCTCCCCATTTCCTTCTCATGTTTGTTTCACTACATTATTAATGCTTTCAAGGAATGTCCAGATATTGTAAAACAAAAACAAAAAAATGTGAACTCATTTCTGTCTTCTTTAGGCCTGTGCTACATGTGCTACATGAGATTGGCACTCTCTCTTCTCCCCACCAGATTCCCTTCCCCCATGGATTCTTGGGCTCAGTTGGATGAGAGGGCAATTTGGAAGAGATAGGATGGGTTTAAGTCATCTTGAAACCCGAAATACATCTTTTAATGCCATTCAAACAAGAGACTACAAAAAGATAACCTTAGAGAAAGACCCTGACAATGGAAGTGGTTAGGAAAGAAAAAGAAATGTAGGGAGGAGAAGAGTAATGATGGTAAGTGTTACAGTTTTGAAATACTGCTTAGAATCACCTAGCAAAAACTGAAAAAGGAAACTGCTCTCCATTCTCTTCTTTCTTCCTTTGACATCAAGGCTCCCTGGCCCCAGGATCCTGAAACTGATCTACTTATTAATGGTACTAATGTGATACAGGGCACTGGCATTAGAGTTAAAAAGTATGATTTTGAGGAACTTGACTAAAATTACTTAGATGGAAAAATTTTATTCCAATTTTTTAGTAATCAGTTTTCAAACTGTCTTTGGAGCCCAGTATAATCATAAATTGCAAATACGTACATGGGCTGTTTATGCAAAGTCAGATCTTCAAAGTTCAAATTAGAACCTAATTACTCAGCTTGTGAAGTATTCACCCTAGGATTCCTTTACAACAGGAACTTCTTTAGTGTTTGGTTCCAGACCATTAACTACTTGATAGAGAATCTATGGGTGAGTTAAGCAGCCTAATGTACAAAAGTTGGAAATTGTTAGACAAAGATAGATGAAAAATGAATCTTAGATAAATTATAGGGAAATAAGAAAATAGAATTGACTTATCGATCAATCCATTTACAAATAAATCTATTTGTGAAAGTGAGGTAGAGCCTTAATTGTTGTCACCAGGCACATAGTATAATTTTGTTGTAGTTTGTTACAGGGAGTGATCAAGTATTTTCTTCTTACAACATGAAATACTTACCGACATTTCCTTATTCCATTCCATAGATTTATCTGAGTATTATATTATGCATTTAACTGAAATGTTTATATATCTGCATGCTGCTTGGGAAAGGAAGTGCAGTATCACTGTCACATATATCCCAGAGAATTATTAAAATTTAATGAGCAACAGTTAGTGATAAATCCTATAGTGATGATATAAACAAGATGGTGAAGTAAGGCAGTTATCTAGGTAACTTGGGAAAATGCAGAGTTGTTTTGCTTGATTCTTCTAGATTTTTAAGAACATTCCTCTAGAATTTAATATTTATAGCCCTGAGCAATTTGAGTGGGGCAGAAGTTTAGCAACCTGTCCACAGAGAGCCTTTGTTCTGAGCTGGTAACTGAATCACATGCATAGAAGGAAACCTCTCTCATTTTACATGAGTCTCTAGCTTAAGGTTGAAAGCCAATAAACACTTCATAACACAATTCAATTCAACTTGACAATAGTGAGCTCCGCTGATCAACTGTGCTAGATGCTGGGATTACTGAGTCTGGAGTCTAATGGGGTTTCTGACCTAGTGAGGAACACTAAAATAATAACACATTTTAACTTAAGATATGACATGCACTAAAAGCAATGTCTAAACAAAATTCCATGGGCGTAAAGCAAGAAGACAGATTTGTTCTGAGAAGTCTTTGTGGAAAATGCATCTTTTTAGGCTGGGCTTAAAGGACAAGGAAGTTTTCAATAGGCCAAGATGGTGGAAGATACTTTTCTGAAAGAGAAGTACAGAGGCAGGAAAACACAAGACATCTTTAGAGAGCTATGAGATGTCCTGTGGGACTCGAACTTAGGCTGTGGGAATTTGCTGTGGTATTCAGAAATAGTTCAAGACCCGAATTACAGGTTTTGACAGACTAAAACGGGAAGACTGCTTTCCTAATTGGCAATAGGTAGCTGGGGAAAGTTTTTGATCATAGATTGTTCTGCTTAGTGCAAGTAGCTCTTGTACCAGTTTGCAGGGTTGGAAGGGATAGAAACTGGAGTGTTGGAGATGAAATAGAAAACTTGCATTTGCCTAATGAAGAGCAAATGGAGCTCTGAATTAGTTCAGGAACAATGGGAATGGAAAGATGGGGTGGTATCTAGGTTTTACCAAGGTAAGATTGTGATAATCTAGTGAAAGACTGGGGAGCATGGGAGTGGGGGTGATGTAGGAGCCCCCTACATTTATGCAGAGGAAGAGAAAGAGAAAAATATGAAGATGGTGTCAATTAGGAGAAGGCCTACCCAGTATCTCAGAAACCAAATGAGGAGAGCATTTCAAGAAGGTCAACAGAAATAAATATATTCAGAGAAATATAGTAAAATGAGGACAAAGAAGAAATAAATAGATAAAAGAAATAAATTTAACAAAGAGAAAGTTGCTGTTAATTTTTTTTAGATTTATTTATTTTAGAGAGAAAGAGAGAGAGAGTGGGGGGGAGCAGAGTGAGAGGGAGAGAGAGTCTTAAGCAGACTTCACGCTGAGGGCAGAGCCTGACTCCAGGCTTGATCTTACAACCCCGAGACCACGACCTGAGCCAAAACCAAGAGTCGGACACTCAACCAACTGAACCACCCGGGCACGCAAAGGTTGCTGTCAATTTTTTATAATGTGATGGGATCAGAAAGTAGATTGCAGTGGGTTTTGAAGTAAATGAAAGTGATACCTTGGAGCAAATAAGAGTAGAGAATTATTATTATTGAGAAGTGGGGATGAAATGTAAATGAGAGAGGGTTATTTTTTTGAAGGAAATAAAGTTGAAAAGAAAGTCTTATAAGGATAAGGAAAGCTAAGTCTAAGGAGACAGCAAAGAGGTGAGATGGTAGTCTGTTACACGGATGACCCCCCAGTGAGCTGTGTCTCCCAGGATTCGTGCCCTTGTGTCCCCTTGAATCTGGGCTGGCCCGATGACCAATAGAATATGATATTCTTGGAAAGGCTTCCAAGTCAAGTCATTAAGAAGACCTGACAGCTTCTACTTTTGTACTCTGGAGAAGCCAGACGACATACAAGAGCTCCGAACCTGATACCATCCTGCTGTGGGGAAAACCCAAGCTATCCATGTGGAAATGCCACATGGAGTGAAACAAAGATGTCCGGCCAGCTCCCAGATGGTTTAGGCATCTCAGGTGCAGCACCAGACATGAGTGAAAAAGCCAATTTGGGCTTTCCAGCCCCAGGAGATGCTACTTGGATCACCGAGGAGCCCTGCTCTGCCCAAACTGCAGACTTTTGAGTGAATACATGATTGCTGTTTGAAGCCGCTAAAGTTTTCAAATGCTTGCTTTGCAGCAATAGGTGCCTGGAACAGGGGGTTAAAGAAAGAAAGAAACAGGGGGTGCCTAGGTGGCTCAGTCAGTTAAGCGTCTGCCTTCAGCTCAGGTGGTGATCTCAGGGTCCTGGGATTGAGCCCCACGTCAGGCCCCCTGCTCAGCAGGGAGTCGGCTTCTCTCTCTCCCTCTGCCCTGCCCCCTGCACTCTCTCTCTTCTCAAATAAACAAATAAAATCTTGAAAGAAAGGAAAGGAAAGGAAAGGAAAGGAAAGGAAAGGAAAGGAAAGGAAAGGAAAGGAAAGGAAAGGAAAGGAAAAAAGAAAGAAAGAAAGAAAGAAAGAAAGAAAGAAAGAAAGAAAGAAAGAAAGAAAGAAAGAAAGAAAGAAAGAAGGAAGGGAGAAAGAAGTGTTAAGGAGGCTGGCTGGCTGGAATAAGGCCCCAAAGAAGATGAGGGGAGATAGGATCAAGTGGAAAAACTGGCCTTCAAAATGAAGACACTGCTATTTTTGAGGCAGAAATGATTGAGAGAAGGATAGAAAAAAATTAGATAGGGGTGGGAAGGAAAGTGGACCAACTCAAGCTAGACAAGGAGGCACTGTGTTGAGAATGAGGGTTGCACAAAGGAGTTGAAAGCTAAAGAGGGAGGAGAAAAATGGTCAATTCTGCGTGAAATAGGGGTTCATCCAGGGAGGAATAAAGGGCAGAGTGGCTGTAAACACCCCCTGGGGGAGCGTGGGGGCCACGAGTTGGTAATGAGGCTAACAGCTCTGGGATTTTTGCACCCACCCTTACTGAGATTGGCTTCCTTCAGGGATCAAAGTCTACTGTGTGGTGGGTAAATAGTCATTCTATTTGCTTCAGGAGATGTGGACTCTAATTATATGAACAAATGGGGAAAAAGGTAACCCAACTGGAATATTCAAGTGTTTCGAAGTCTTTCAGAGACCCTTCCAACTTTTATAAAAGAATCCATGCACCTGCTGCTTGCCCATTTGCGATACTGGAAAAGATTTCCATTAGCAATTGCTGAATCATATACCTGAGATTACAGACAATGCTATTTATACTAAAGAAATTGAGTGCACATCTATTTTAGCTTCCTGTCCTATTTTCATACTTCCATCCATTTGGATATTTGTCCCATATGTTGTCCTCAGCACTCTGTCTTAAACTGCTGTCTAGTTACAGCTCAAAAAAGCTTCTGTTCCAAATGGGACTTTATTTCAGTAGGGGGCTGTACTTCCTTTCAAGCTATTATTTAACTGACAGATACTGTGAAGGTTAATTAATCAGTTTTTAAAAGCTCTCTGTGATGGCAAAGAGAAAAAAGTTAGTTTTATACCCTTGAATGGTACAGAATGACTTGATTTTTTTTTTTTTTATATAGCTCCTTACATGAAAGGTAAACTATTGGAGGGGTTTGGAATATGAATGGTTGTGGAAAGCCAAAGCTAAATGATGCAATGACTTTGAGACACTAAAGGGAGTGTATGTCATGCCCATGTCACTACTGAATAACACCCATTTGCTTCCTGGTCCCTCACCTTGTCTTGACCTCTAGAGGCTCCCTGTTCTCTGGACTCAAATTCATGGTTAGTTTGATAAGTTGGCTTTGAACTCCTGATCCTACTGATTTGTGTGCCGGGACCTAAGTGTGTTGCTTCTCTCAGTTCTGGCTGCTCATTCTGACTCTGTGACACATTGCCATCAATATGCCTGGGGTTTCACACTTTGACATACTTCCCACTAGGATGTGGCCCCACAATAAGGAAAGAAGTTGCCAAGATGCAATATCCATTGACCTGTACCACGCAATGCCTATTGTCGTGGCTGAACACAGAGGGTACCCGATGGCCTTCAGGTAATTCTAGAAGCTACTAATTAGGTTGATTCACCAGGAAGTTCCAATGAGCCCTTTAAAACATAAGATGGCATGGGTTGTTCCAGTTACATAATGTTCCAGTTACATTCAGTGGGAAGATCTGAGTTAGAATTCATTACTGGTTCTTTCAGTCATTAGCTGGGAACTGATTAAGGACAGCTTTACGTGCATACCTATGTGCCAGAAGTTATATATTAGGACAGGCATAGACTGTCAAGTTAAATGAATATCAGGCTGAAGGAAATTGACGGTATACATCACGGTATGTACCACGAACGAGCAAACGAAGCATTTTGTCTGAAATAAAAACACATTTTTGCTATCCCAGTCAAACTACATGCTAAATAGATTGGGAAGGAGAAAATAGCATCAAACACATCTATGGCTTGGAAACTGGATTGGCATCAACATAGCTGGGGAAGCTCAAGCCAGATTTGAGATGTGCTGAAAACCAAATTTCCTAAAGGCCTGGGAGACTTTGGCACGTAGTACTGAGCCGTTAAATTCTAGAGCGATTTCATTTGTGCCCAGCTACTTATCATCACCAACATCAAACTTGTGTAACTACCACTGCAGTTTTACTGCTGAAAATGAACTTTTCTTGGCCTGAATATGTGCAGAGGGTAAACGGCAGGAAGACATCTGATTGGCTGCACAGAAAGCCAAAGGGAAACATTCGTAGGAGGCTTGAGCATACAGATCTCCTCAAAGACATTTGGCAGAACAATTTCCATGTATGGGATAGCCATTGCCTGGTTCACAACAACATGTTAAGCAAACTCACTTCATATGAGGCCCTCTGAAACAATAATCAGGAGCCAAGATGTCCCAAAGATCATAAAGTGAAGAGTGATGACCTCAGATAGAAATGCGGGGACAGGTAATTGCTGCTATCTGGAATAAAGAGATAACTTTCAATACACGCTTGCAGCGGATGCGGTTATGCGCCGCTCAGATGCCCCTTTCAGGGCTGGGGTGTTCCTTCCCTCAGCTGCACAGGACCTTGGCTGCCATCAGCTTGCAGCCCATTTCCTGGCCCTCTGTTATAGAGAGTTGCCTTTCCCAAGGTCATGCCCCCTCCTGGGACAGCCCATTTCCAGTGACTGTCAAATAGGGGATACAAAGGCCTCTCTGCCTTGTCTTGACTCAAGAAACCCTGAAGGGCCATCGCATCCCAGTCAATTAGTTCCCCGGTAGGACCGTGGGAGGCCTCTATTAGAGCGGCCTCACTGTCCTTCTCGCTCTGTGCTGTTATCGTGCTCCCCTGATGCCCCAACGGGTGCTGTTCCTGAGAGCTCTCCTCAGTAAAACCTCTTTCAGGCAAATCTCGGCCTCAGTGCCCTTCCCCAGGAACCCAACCTAAGACAATGCTAATCTGATACAGCACGTGGTGGGACAAAAATGATCAGCAGATGCTATTCCCAGGCCTTCCTTTCTCCTACTCTCCAAAGAGGAGTCAGACTTTGCCTGTTTCCTTTCTTGCCAACCCCCCCCCCCAAACCGCCTGCGCCGCCTCCTCCCAGCACCATACTGCCTGGCAGAGTTTTGACAAAAGGAGAAAGGTGGTGGGGAGAAGGGTGAGAACACTGTGAGAAGAGGTGCAGGAGAGGCTGTGGCAAATAATGAAACTATTTGGGGTGGAAAGATTTTAAGCAATAGCATTTTGCTCAGCCTTGCCCTTTCATGGCATTGAAACAGTGGAAGCACAGAACATGGATTGTTTGCAAATTAATTTTTGAGACTGGACTGCCATTCCACCCTGAGTTTGGATGACAATGGTCACAATTGTTAAGCTTTACGTGTGAACATAGGCAGCCTCATCTTTGGATGTCAATGGTTATGCCAGCAAAACCGTATGTTTCTGGAGTGTTTTAAGACGGGGCATGGTTTTACTGTATATAATCCACATTCTCTGAATGCAAGAATTTAAGTAAACAGAAATAGATTTATAGAGTTCAGGGCTTTAAACAAAAATGTTTGTAATAATAGAAAAATAATTAAACTATTGCTTCCGCCTTCGTCACGAGAGACATATAAACAACTAACTATTAATATAATCTTCCAAAACATCTACACATGTCAGCCATGGGCATGTAAGGGCTAAGGACAGCAGGACAGCAGACTCTAAAGGTATAATGGTCCTGGGAATTTACGTGCAGGAGACTCTCCACAACAAGCCTTTTAGATTCTCTAAATTACAATGTTTGCTCTAATGCCCAAGAGCAACGGCACATAAGTGGAATTGGTGAGGAGTCTGGCCAGGCTGGAGTCTACTTGAGAGTACCTGCAGGGGTGACAAGCAGAGGTCCCTGTCATGCTAGGCTCTGTCGGCCCAGGACTGCAGCTGAACTAGACTCTATCGAAGTGGGTTTGAGTTGATTGTGGATCACAGCATCCTGAGTTTACAGGATGGATGTTTCTTCTATTTTTCTTTCTTTTTTCTATTGAAAATTGTCAGCAATTTTTCTTAAGGGTAGAACATTTCTAAGAATAAGCCTTAAAATACAAATAAGTATTTGAATGATGAACTTAAGACAAGTTTGCCAAAAGTAATATTTTCACTGGGGTATAGTTCCAAAAGCTGATAGTGATCATGAGCTGTTAGCAGTCTAGGAATCAGATGTAGTTATGTTCCAAATCGACCAAGATGCTCCAATCTGTCATCTTTAGACTTGCTCTTTCAAGGCGTAAAAGACAACCTGTCCTCCTGAGGATCTCTGTTCTTGAGTTTGGTTGCTAAATCCAGGGATAAAGGACCAATTTATAAAGGAGAAACTTCCGGGATGAGAAGATTAAACATTCTTCAGAGGAAAGGCTGGGGTGCTGTGGGTTGCTCTTGTCCCTTCTATGGCCCGTGCTCCTGGTCACCTTTGAGGTTGATTGTCAGCAATCACTACCTATGACATTTGATTTTGTTTTTTATAATTTATCTTGTAATCTAAATTTTAAAAAGTTAGGTCAGAAGCAGGGACATATCTTCTTTATAATGTTATCTGATACATGATATGTGTTTATGTTCCAAAACAGAAATATGTAGAAATTTAGTACTTTGACTCTTACTTTAAAAAAAAAACCTTTATATTGAAGTATTTTATATATATACATATATATATAATGATAAGTAAACATTTCCTAGTATAGCTCAATGAATTTTCATAAATGAAACACATCCAGTTCAAGAAACAGAACATGACCAGCACCTCGTAGCTCCCCCTTTGCTCCCTTCCAGTCACTGACACTCCCAAGGGTACTCACTATCTTGACATTTTACTCTTTGGGTTAGTTTTGCCTGTTTTTTTTGTTTGTTTGTTTGTTTTTTGTTTTTTTGTATTATATGTAATTTTATACAGAAAATATAGATGGTCCCTGACTTAAGATGATTCAACTGAAGATTTTTCAATTTTACAGCAATGCACAAGCAATGCACATTCAGTAGAAACCATACTTCAAATTGTGAACTTTGATCTTTTCCCTGGCTGGCATCATGTGGCATGATACTCTCTCTTGATGCTGGGCAGTGGCAGCAGCTGCGGCTCCCAATCAACCACACGATCACAGTCACAAGGGTAAACAACAGACACACAACTATTCTGGTTTTCACTTTCGGCACAGTAGTCAATAAATTACACTAGATAGTCAACACTTTATTATAAAGTAGCCTTTGTGTTAGAGATCTTTGTCCTACCATAGGCTAATATAGATGTTCTGAGCATGTTTAAGGTAGGTAAGGCTAAGCTATGATGTTCAGTAGATTAGGTGTATTAAATGCATTTTTGATTTATGGTATTTTCAATTCATAAATCAAGGGAGATCTATGCATACTTTTAGTATCTCTTCTTTCAATTGATACTATGTTTATAAGAGTCATCCTTATTGCTGCAAGTGGCCGTATATCATTCATTTTTATTGCATAGTATTCCTTTCTATGAATAAACCATAACTTATTTATACCTTCTTCAACACGTATTTATAATTTCTTCTTCTAGTAACATTGGCCGTATGACCAGATGCAAAAATCTATCTTCAATTGCTTTGTCTGAATCTCTGAGGCCAAAAGATGCCCTCTGGAGGAAGAGGCTACCCTTTCCCACACTTGTAATTTCTTCAGTGTCAGAAAGCCAACCTGGTCCACTTGGATAGCCCAGAGCTTATACTGTTAATCCAGTATAGCTCCAAGCCAGACATGACTACTGAGCATTTGACTGGTGTGAGTTAAGATGTGCGCACGGGTAAAGTACATATTGTATTTCATAGACTTGGCATGAAAAAAGTAAAGTAAAACAATTCAGTAATTTTTATATTGATTGCCTATTGAAATAATTATAACTTAGACTGAATGAAATATATTATTAGAATTAATTTCACCAGTGTGGTTTTTTTACTTCTAAAACCGTGGCTACTAGAAAATTTAAAATTGCATAGGTGGCTTTCGTTAGATTTTTACAGGATAGTGCTGATTGAGAGCACTGTCTCATTTAGGTGGCTCATTTGGTCTTCTGTTAGATTCAGAATGTTAGACCAGATGATCTCCAAAGTTTTTTGTTCAAAAAATCTTCTCAGGGTGCAGGTGCCCATTGGAAGCCGTACATGGGTGCTCTCAGTCAGTGTACGATTGGCCTGTCCGCAATTTAAGGTTGGTCCAGGTGAGAACCAATGCATGCCTGCCTCAGGATGTGAGCGCTGCACATGCGCTTTGGGGAGCCAACAAACGTGGGTCATACATCAAGCACTGATACCACTTTAATTAAAAATGTGACAAGAGATGTTGATTATGAAAGTATAGGAGACTTCACATTTCCAGCCTCCATAGAGAAACCACTTCTCGCTTCACTTAACACTGTTTATAGCTGCTGTTGGTTTATATGGAAAATGTGGCACCTAAAGCTCTAACGATTTGTATATGGCAATATAATTTATATGAAGTCATTTTGGAGGCCAGCTGAATAATGAATGTATCAATTAATTTTAAATTTTTGACTACATGTTTAGGTTTTATCATCCACAGACCACGTTTTAGATCAATTCCAAGCATTCATATTAAGGTGGTCCCAAAGTCCCTGAGCCATAAAGAAATTAAGATGATCCTAGTGAAATAGAAATATGATATGTAAGAATTGTTTCCAGAATGGAGATGCGATTCCTAACAACTTTACCAAATACTATATTCCACTCATATGAGACGTTTTATTCTGACTTACTGCTTTTAGCCTGGAAGAATTTGGGACTGTTAAACATTTCACTGGACAGATAGATTTTTAAATTTCTCAGTAATCTGAGTTTTCAGATTTTTTCTTCCTATTCTTCTCCAGTGTCATTATTACTCATTGTTAGCAAATATACCCACACATCTCTTATCTTTCAAGTCATAAAAGTTTTGAATTATTAAAAACTTATGGAAATATGGCCTCTTGATTGTGCATTATATTATATTCCTAATCCCCAGTTGCCCTAATCCCATAATTAAAACTGGAGCAATCTAAATCATTGCAATGATGTTTTTGTGATTCTATATTTTAATTGCATTTAAATGATGAATATTTGATGCTGTATGTTTGTCAGACAAATAGGAATAAGTACCCTAATTCCCCTGAAGACAGTTAATTGAGATTTAAAGTTAGGAAAGCCTTGATTAAATGAATTAGGAAATCAGACATAACATGTAAATGTGTCCAAGGGGCAAATTCAAGGACTTCATTCTAAGTAGCTTTATGGGAAAAAGAAAAACCATGCTGATTTCAGAAAGGATTAAAAATTGAACAGGCCTAGAGTTTTCATCAGGAAATGATCTGGTTTTAGAATCTCCATTATTTTTTAAGCTACTTTGGGGACTATTTTAGAAACAGCTCAGCTTCTGTGGAATGGTCCTCTGAGTAAAGCACTGAATAGAATCTGTTTTTCTATCATTGGATCCTCACGTAAAAATCAGCCCATTAAAGTCCTTTTCACATAATCTTGAGGAGGAATGTACAACATTTCTTCAAAGCAAAAACAGGAGGCAAAGAATGGATGTCTTGGGTTCTCCTCAGTACTTGTCACCCACAGAGCAGTCTGTGCCAGCCTGTGCCAGCGAGGTTTGCACAAGACCACTGAAGACAGAAAGCAAAGGATGCAGCCATTTGGCATTCTTCTGCAGGCACGAAAATAACTGTCTACATAGAATCCAGAAATGTTAGAGCTGGAAAAGGACCTTAGAGATGATTGGATCCAACTTCCTCTCTTTATGAGGAAGCCAAAGTCCAAAGGGGAGGTGGTGCGCTCATTCCTGGCAGACCATGCTCCATTTAGAAAGTACATTAGGACAAAGGCTGGAAAAGGCACACACACTGTCTCACATGTGCTTGCTCTCTCTCTCTCTCTCTCTCTCACATATGTATGCGCATGCACCCTTGCCCTCCTGTCCTCAGTAAATTCTCCCAGGACCATATTCTTAAGAGAAGAGGAGTGAGCTCTTTTTAAATTAAATTTTATTTTATGTTTCCAGCTTTATTGAAGTATGATTGACAAATAGAAATTGTATATATTTCAGGTGTACAATGTGATGTTTTGATATACATTATTACAATCAAGCTAATTAACACCTCCATCACCTCACATAGTTACTTTTTTCGCATGGTGAGAACACTTAGGATGTTACTCTCTTACCAGATTTCAAGTATACAATACACTACTTTTTTTTTAAAGATTTTATTTATTTGTGAGAAAGAGAATGAGAGACAGAGAGCATGAGAGGGAGGAGGGTCAGAGGGAGAAGCAGACTCCCCGCCGAGCAGGGAGCCAGACACGGGACTCGATCCCGGGACTCCAGGACCATGACCCGAGCCGAAGGCAGTCGCCCAACCAACAACTACAGTCACCGTGCTACCCACTGGGTCACCGGAACTTATTCATTTTATAACCAAATTTTGTACTCTTTGACCAACATCTCCCCATTTTCCCCACCCCCTAGCAACCACTCTTCTACTCTCTGTTTCTATGAATTCAACTTTTTTAGATTCCACATATAAATGAGATCATGCAGTATTTGTCGGTGTCTAGCTTATTTTACTTAGTATAATATCCTCAGGTTCACCCATGTTGTCACAAATGGCATAATTTCCTTCTTTTTTTAATGGAGAATAATATTCTATTGTTTGTATTATATATTCTATATATATGTATGTACGTATGTGTATGTATATATATATATATCGACATACATATATTACATTGTTGGTGAGGATGTGGAGAAAAGGAAGCCCTTATACACTGTTGACAGGAATGTAACTTGGTGCAGCCATTATGGAAAACAATATGGAGGTTCCTCAAAAAATTTAAAATGGAGCTATCATATAATCCAGCAATTCTACTTCTGGGTACATATGAAAATGAAATAAATTCACTCGAAGAGATATTTGCCACTCCCATCTTCAATGCAGTATTACCCACAGTAGCCCAGATATGGAAACATCCTAGATGTCTGTCAACAAAGGAGAGAACTCTTTACATGGACTTGGAACTATCCTTTGAAAAGTCCCTCACGAGCAATCCTTCAGAGGAAATTTTTCAGTTTCAGTGCTGCATTCTTGAGGGGCGAGAGACAGCTCATTTATCTTAAGCCCACAGTTGTCGATACTCTGTTGTATGCAAAGAAGGGTGTGTAACCTTTCTTATCGGTGTTGTTTGTGGCAAGAAGACCCAGGTTTGATTTGCTTACAACTTATACACACTGCCCCCTTCCAGATGGCCCATGTGTTTGCATTTGTGTTGCCCTTCTCTGCACATGCACACATACACACAGAAAATGAAAGACTCACTTAGAGGGTGAAGTCATTAACTACAAGAAGCCATAGGAGAATACTCCAATTTTACCAGCAATTTGATAGATTGTCCAATTCTGAAGTAAAATATCCAGTCAAAAATGCCCCACCAAGGGCGCCTGGGTGGCTCAGTTGGGTGCACGACTGCCTTCGGCTCAGGTCATGATCCTGGAGTCCCGGGATCGAGTCTGGCATCCACCTCCCTGCTCGGCAGGGAGTCTGCTTCTCCCTTTGACCCTCTTCCCTCTCGTGCTCTCTATCTCTCATTCTCTCTCTCTCAAATAAATAAAATCTCAAAAAAAAAAAAAATGCCCCACCTTATTTTGAGGTTTCCAAAGCCTCTGGGTTTGATTGAAAAGGTCAAACCTCTGCCACCTCTAGGGCTCTCTGCTGCATTTGGCTCCCACACATTCTGCTTCTCCCATCCCTCAAATCTCCGTGCCCTCATTCCCGTCAGCACAGGGTTTCTCAGCCTTGCCACTCTTGACCTGTACAGCCAGATCGGCCTTTATGGGGGAGCGGGGGAGCTGTCCTGAGCGTTATAGGATGTTTAGCAGGATTCTTGGCCTCTTTACACACTAGATGCCAGTAGCACCCCTTCTCTCAAGCATGACAATCAAAAATATCTCCAGACCTTGCCCCCACTTGAGAACCCCTGCTCCAGCATCATCTCCTGTCTGTGGGGAGGGGTTGACTGTATGATCCCTAATGTCTGCATATCTTTACCCAGTACTTGTGTCACACCTTGCAGGGGTCTGCAGCAGCCCCAGACCCTCCAGATATGCCCAGAGGAACTTGGCGACTTCCTTTCCTGGTCTTTGGGGTTGCTGTGTTTTCCTGTAACACCTAAGAATTTCTGATTGAGAAATTGCCCTCATTAAGGACAAGAAGAGTCTGGGTAAAGCTGGAGACCTTGGAGGGAACTGCAGCATTGACGCCTTCCTCAGAGGAGCCCCCTCTCCCCACTTCTGCCACTGACAGCACTTCTCAAGCAGGCTGAGCCTGGGGCCCCAGCAGAGGAGAGGAAGACTTCTTTTTGTCTAAGAGCCTAGTTTCTGATTCTCAGGGGGCTGTCCAACCTCCCTGACGGTGATACAGTTTCCTCCTAGAAGGCATGGGGCAGTCGTGGTGGGTGACACATTTGTAAAAACACAGTTACCCCCACCTTCAATACCGTGAATTACAAATGTGTCACAGCAATGAGTAAGGACTGTGGATAATGGTTTGTGAAACAAGTGTTGATTTCAGCCATCCTAAACATATTACCATTTCCTTCCTAGCTGACTCCCTTGGTGAGAACAACGAGTGCACAAACCCATGTGGCTAGAGAAGGTGTGTGGGAACAGGAAAAGAGTGGGAGAAGCAGTTTGCACTTTATTAAAATAAGAGTATCAGCATCTTTTTTTGATAAAAAAAAACGATGCATATATTCATGTTTAAACACTTCCTTCTTCTGGACCATCTCCCAGCAGTAAAGACGTTATCATTTTATAGGGTTTGTGTTTCTTTCTTTCTTTCTTTCTTTCTTTCTTTTTTTTTTAAACCTCAGTGCTTATGCTCAGAATCATAGGGCTGTTGGTAGGTTGGCAGGTACACAGATGAGGAAAGTATCAGCAGACAGAATCTTTCTTTTCCTCTCTCCTTAATTTCCCCCTTTACATGATGGCATGGAGGTTAGCATTACGAAGAGATTCTAGAGGCTATTCCAGGTGAGTGCAGTGAATAAGTAAGACAGAGGAACAGCCACTGATATGGAGAGGGGAAAAAAGCTTCTTTCTAAGACAGCTAAATCTGTTTGCATAACTCAGTACCTCTCCTGGGACCAGGACTCGTAGCAGGGTCACGGAGATGCTGCCGAAGGGGCACAGAGCCAGGGCCCAGAGGGTACCTCCTGCTGTTGCTTGATGATGGCATCTCCAAAGGCAGGTGGTCTGAACTGGATGAACCCTCTCCCTGATACTGAATTCTGTTGCTAGCTCCTTTCCCCAGCTTCAGCCTTATGTCTGCTCCCAGTGTCAGGAGGGAGGTTAGATTGTGATTCCTAAATTGTAAACTGGAGTGTGTTTATAGTCAATGGAGATCCTAGAGCTGGAACCCAAGTTTTGGGTTTTAGGAGCATATTTATATTTAATGAATCTAAATACAAAGAATTTTTAGTTTTTTGAAGAAGAAAGGATTTTTTTTCCTAAGCAGATATTCTGAATCCCAACTCTGTGGAGCCATCCATGGATGGGCTTCATGGGGTTAAGAAACCCCTTGAAACCGAATGCATATGCATTTTCCTGAGGCAGATTCCACATCTTTCATCAAATTCTCTGAGGGATGTGTAATTGATGAAAGGTTGAGAATCACTGTCTCAGAGGCAGTTACAAAGGTCTCCTTTTTTGTTTTGTCTAGAATTTTGACTTGTCTTTTAGTGTGTATGGGTGAGTGTGTGTTTGGTTTTTCAATTTTTTGAGACCAGATAGTTTCATTGGTGTTGCTCTATAGGGTTGTTTTCCTACTTGGTGAGCCAATTTGGGGTTGTAAGATCTCTGGAGAGTCAATTCTTAGCTACGGTTGGTTTAGGTCTTGTAGAAAGTTGTGCCATTGAAGTTCAATGGTGATTTTCTGTCAAGATAATGTCAGGCTGAGAAAGGACGTTGAGGAGAAAAGAAGAAGAGGGGGAAATTAGGTAGTGAGGATGCACAATCACTTTTGTACTTTTTCTTCAACATGCTTGAGGTAATTAATTGCCTTCTTATTGTCTGTTAAGATTACCACCCCCATTCATCTTCCCTTGAAGAAGTGTGTACATCAGATGGTATCCCAAGAGCAAGGAGTGAGGGTTGAAAGTTACAATGATGACTCCAGGCCTGGGAAACGGAGCTTTACCCTCCCATACTGCTGGCATTGACGACAGCATCGTTACTTCATTCTCCAAGCACCGTATCCTTTCCTGGAGTTCATCTTCTCTTCTTTAAAAGGAGTGACTTCTCACTAACCCGTTCTCTGATCTCACACCACAATGGCCTTCTTACTGTTTTTAGACACACTAGGCACTTTCCTGCCACAGGGGCTTTTGCATTTGCTAGAATAGCTATGTCTAGAATGCTTTTCCCCATATAGCAGCACAACTCACCCTATCACATCCTTTGGATCACTTTGCAGAAGTCATTGTCTCAGGGGGCTCTTCCTTAGTCACCCTAATATACTGACCTCCCTCTATATGTCATACCCTTCCTCCCTGCTTTAGTTCTTCTCTTTAGCACACACTTCTATCTTCCCTATTCTACGTTTGATGTATTCACGTGTTATCTAGTGGAGTTTTGGCTCCTGAAGATTGTAAGCTCCATGAGGGCAGGAATGTTTCTCTGTTCCAGTCAGTACTAAAATTATAGAACAGTGCCTGGTTATTTACAGATACTCACCAAATATCCTTTGAATGAATACTCTTAAGAGATTTGGGGATAAAGCTTGCTAATGAAAAAACGTACTGTGTGACCTTTCAATCCAGTGATTTCCTGATCAAGGCGGCCAAACTAATAAGGCAAACTGATTTGAGTGGTCCAATAGCTTCTATGTTTACATCTATCAAAACGTTTGTCATCCCTATACCATAATCTATAAATTGGCTGTTGTCCTTGGCAGGTTAAGTTCTGCAGGGGGATGACTTTAACTCAGAGTTGAAGTGTGGAGCATATAGACATGTTCAATAAATGTAGAGAAAAATGAGGGAGTGAAAGAAAATACAAAAACACTGAGACCAGCCATTGAGGCAGATGTACATATCCAATCACAGGATAAAGAATCTCTTTGTGATCATGTGGAGCACGTCCCCATTTATTTTGATTTAACAAATCCCCTAGAGAGTTAGTTGCTAGCAAGATAAGGAAGAAGCTCTGGTGTCTGAAGAAATCTCTGGAAACAAAATCAGGCAGGGTATATTAGCCATGTTGGATCAGGCATAGACTGAAATGCCCAGGATGCAGAATGGGGGCAGGCACCATTATAGGAGTCAGAGAGGTGGAGATGAAAGTTCAGGTGATTTGGTGAGTGTAGACCATCTTGAAGCAGAGTTCTGAGCTATAATAAGAGTTGTAAGAAAAACAGTGGGGGTGACTACAGGTTGGTTTTATGACAGCTCCAGATTTCTACAGTGGCTCCAACATTTTACATAGGGGTTTGGATATTCCATCTTTTTCACCCACACAGTGGTCTTTCAATGCCAGTCAAAACCACTGAGACCTTGGGGCGGCCTGGGTGGCTCAGTCGTTAAGCGTCTGCCTTCGGCTCAGGTCATGGTCCCAGGGTCCTGGGATCGAGCCCCGCATCGGGCTCCCTGCTCCATGGGAAGCCTGTTTCTCCCTCTCCCCCTCCCCCTGCTTGTGTTCCCTCTTTTGCTGTGTCTCTCTCTGTCAAATAAATAAATAAAATCTTAAAAAACAAAACAAAACAAAACACTGAGACCTGATAGGGTATGGCTGGTAGATTCACTCACACCAGTGTATTCTGTGGCCTCATGCATCTTCTACTTCAGCCTTACAATCGGGCTTTCAAAACTGATTTTATTTAATAGTACACTCATTATAAAAATACACCCATGATTATTAGCACATTCACTTTCCCCTACTCTCTTCAGCATTATTATTTATCTTTGCAAATGGCATTTCCTTCAGAAAATATGAAGCTATCACTTCCCTTCTATACTTGTTGTCACTTGTGTTTAAAAACCTCACACGTTTTACCCTGCTATCTTGGGAAAGAAAATATCTACCATACACAAAAGCCCCCCGATCAAGATTTAGAAATCAAAAGGTGGGTATATCAATCAAGAAGTTTCTGGCCCAATATAGAAGGGTGTTTTTTTGTTTTTTTCCCTTCATAGTCTTCTTCTAAGCTTTCTCTTTTCATTAAATCACAGTGCCAGGCAAAGTCAGGGCATGCTGTGCCTGTCATTGTGGTTTATAGATCAAATGAAAGCCAGTATTAATCATCTTGCTTGATTCTGGAACCTATTAATTTTCCAAGAACAGTACCCCAATGACACAAGTCCTTCATTCTGTGATCTGATGCAGTGCCTTTCCGCCTCTCAGAGTGAACCTCAGAAAATGTAAGTTACATAAAACCATTTGAAAGTAAACCTTTATCTTTTCACTGGTCAAGTAGATGAAAGTTCCATTTAACAAATCTATACTTTGCTTCTGTTTTCCTCAGGGCTCTTTAAAATATAGTTGGTATTCTGGGTCTAGACCTACTAACTAGAGATAAACTTGAGTTTCTTGTCCCCTTATTATCAAGGACTTTATAGAGGATGGACTATGATCTTCTCTCAGATCTGGGGTCCTCAGTTTTTTCAGTAATGATGGTATTTTTTTAAAGTTCTCCCAAGTCTTGAAGTTATGGAAAGAAGGTGATGCTGAGAATAAAGTCCTCACAATATCAAAGTTCCTAGGAGAAACTCTGTATATAGTAGACCCTAAATAAATATTCTTCAGTGAATCAGTGGCATTGAGGATGAGGCATCCTCTCCATCCTCACCCTGTCCCCAGTGAGTAGAGGATGGTAAAGGAGCCGCGGTATGCTACCCAGTGAGGCCTCAATATGCCTTCATTGGAACCATTATGTAGCTAGATCAATACTGAATCCTTTTATTAAAGCTTATTTCTGGACAGCACATTGTCAGTGTATTCTCTGGTAAGGCATTTGCTCCCTTTGATCTGACTCTAAATAATGTCATTAAATTAAACATTGAACGGTGTAGCTCCAGAAAATATGAGTCAAATGTTTGTTCATTACAAGGTTAGTACAAGTCTTAAGTTACAAGAAGAATTAAGTCAGAACTGGGCAAACAGGGGAGAGGTTTTCAACTAAGGGTTTTAACCTAAGGGCAATTCTGTATGCATACGATATCATAAAAAGTTCTTTATGGAATGAAGGTCCGTTTATCCTCCAGAGTTATCTATGCAAAAAAACAAATATGTAGCTTTGGCTGTACTGCAACTGTATTGTCTTGTTGAGGTAACCAAGTAGTAGAAGAATAGAGTTAATCTAATAATGAATCTGTTTTTCATTTCAGCTTTTCTCTGCCTCTTCATTTACTGTTACGTTTAATGCTAGGTTCTGTTTTTAGCCTTGGGGGGGGGGGAAAGTTTAGAAGATACTTGTAACATCTGTAGCAATGGACAGAAGAATGGATAATAATAGGAAATGTCTACATAGCATCTGGTATAAACACAGATGTGTGTTTTCTTTAAAAATAAAAATCCCGCACTCTAAAAAGGGAAGATTTACAACACTCTACAAAAAGTCAAGGACCCATTCTTGAGTGGCTCTTAATTAACAAGAGGCAATCCTTGTTCATTGCCAACTTATTTATAGAACTCCCCTGGTGGGCACTGCTTATTTTGCCTACAAATTCTGAATGCAGAAGTCAGGATGCTCTCCCGAATCAACGGCATTACTGAACAAATTGTTTTATGTCAGGTATTACATTTGTACCTGGCATAGTATGTACCTGATATAGTAAACCTGGAATAAGGATATTCTATGTTTCCTCTAAAACCTCATCATGGAGTCTGAAAACTTCAAAGAAAAAGGCCTAAAGTATAATTGATAAGGTAGACTAGGCATACTTTATAAAGTTATATAAATTTAATTCTTAACTACACAATAATCTCTACATCATAAGAGAAGTCTATCTGCAAAACCAACAAAACACTCTTAGGGAAGGTTGTCTTTTTTTTTTTTTTTTCTTTTTTAGCATTTATACAGTTAACACCAATAACAAATTTACCAAACCTACCTAATTTACTATTAAATTCACATTTTTTAAAAAGATTTTATTTATTTATTTGACAGTGAGAGAGGGAACACAAGCAGGGGGAGTGGGAGAGGGAGAAGCAGGTTTCCCGCGGAGCAGGGAGCCCGATGTGGGGCTCGATCCCAGGACCCTGGGATCATGACCTGGGCCGAAGGCAGACGCTTAACGACTGAGCCACCCAGGCGCCAAATTCATGTTTTTAATAGGCAACCCACACTTCTCAAATTCCAAGGGGTCTGTAGTGTCTCTTAACAGAATAAAAGTTTCTGAGGATAAGTCCACTGAGAGATCACCAACAGGTTAAATTATTCCAGAGATAAAAGAGTAGATACAGTTGTAAATATTGGTATGTTGAGATCATCCCAAGGGCAATCTGGAGGACTTCCATGGGCTACTCTCTTTGAAAGTCACATTATGTTGAAATATCTAATAAACATGGAAAACAATAAGAAAGACTTATGAAATGCCTTCTGTTATGAACGTTCATAAGCTTCACACACAAAAGGAAAGGACAAGACCAGTCTCGTATGGGTAGAATATACGCTTAGGAAGATGTCTCTGTTTTTACCCTCCAAAATTTTTCTCATTGCAGTGAATCCATTTGGCGTGGCCAAAATAAATTTAATATCATTTTAAAAGCCTCCTGGTTTTCCTGTGAATGATAAATTACAAAATTAAAGAGCACATTCTGGTTATTCAGGTATATTAGCCTTAGTTAAGAGCCATATCCTTTGTACTATTTACTTTTGGCACTCTCCCCTGTAACAGATAATGGACATAATTGCAGGTTCATGTTTTGCCCGTACCCTATAGGTGTAGTTCCTTTGCTCACATGGGAGCACATGAAATCCAGTGGTACATGGAATCTCATTGAAGTCAGAAGATATTTGACAACGGTAGAAATTGGGCACTCAGTCTCTAACCTTCTAGCCTACCACTTTTTGTTATCTCTGTGTTCTAATTCTTTGATTCTTTTCTAGGTTGTTCTTCATTTGGCAGGTACCTCCTAACTATATGCTCATTTGATGTATTCAGGACTGACCTGTAAAACTGACCTTATCTTGGTTCTTGGATTGTCTTGTTTTGCTTTCACTGAAAAAGAAAAAAAAAGATACAAAAAAAAAAACAAACAAATCAGAACAAAAACAAACACAACTTGCCTCCATAGATAGAATCCATTTGTCTTGTTTCTTCAAAGATTTACTTTTCATTGTTTTAAGAACTTTTGACAAATGAGCATTAGAGGAAAAGTGCTGACCATTTCAACTTTATTAGTTCAAATGTTATTTTCTCAATTTCAAAACTTAAAAAGCTTATCTGGAAAAGAAATGATGCAAGGCGGTTGTTACAGAATAATTACAGATTTACTCTTAGAGGAAAGCATAATTGCCTATGTACTACATTAAGTGAATATACACTCCTTCTACATCATATAGTTAAAATGAGCCATACACTTTCTGAAAATCACAGTATGAGATTCACTTGTGTCTACGGGCTCACCCTGGTGTTGCTCTGCTGGACTGGGAATGATAGAATAAGAAGGGGCAACAGGATCTCTATACTGTTGCTGCAGAGAGTTGCTCCAAGTTGAGTAAGCTGAATGGAGATTTGGAAGTTGGGACAACTTCTAAATTGATGGCAGAGTATAAATATCTGGGAAGCTGCCACCAGAATTCCCAGCCTTGCAAGTAGTTACAAGAAATGGGGAAAGTTCTTTTAAACAAAGATTGCTGCCCGGCTGTAAATCTGGGAAAGACAAGGCAACAAAGTATGAGCCTATCAAAGAGTGGCTAGAGCCAGACCTTGAGGAGTTATCACCATGTGTGCAGGACAGAAAGGGTGGTTGTTCTTGTACTGGGCTTTTCAGCGGGCTGCCCAGACCCTTTTGGGGCTCAATTTACCATGGTTTAGAGCAGTGGCTTTCAAACATGTTGGGTGACTCTACAGTAAGAAATATAGTTTATAACAGCCCAGCACTCCCGTACACATATAAAACCATAGAAGTAACTGAAATACAAGTTTAGTAAACTGACACCTATTTCCTATTTTCAGTATATGCCATGCAGGCACTCTCTTTCACACTTTATGAACTATTCTATTCTATTCTATTCTATTCTATTCTATTCTATTCTATTCTATTCTATATAGATAGTAAATAAATCTATAAGGAAATTATCCACAAATTACAGTTAAAATTGAAGGTCTGTATTTTAGAAATCTATATTGTATGAATACAGATAACATATATCGTTTCTATTTACATGAATGTTAATCATAACTTGCCAGTGGTCTGAGACCACAGTTTGAAAACCAGTAAGAAGTTACAGTAAATCCTTCCACAGTAGGGAAAGCTGTCAAGGGAGGGAGCTCCTCTGCTTTCACCTGCCCAAGGGGTGTCTGCTGCTTTGCCTGTTTTCTCAACACGGGTGTGCATAGTTTGAACAGAGTTAATCTACACTTATTACCCTGAGTATTCTGACATTTTCTCTTTGGTTCATTTTGTGTTCTCAGCTTGAATGAAAACTAGAACAGGGGCCATGACTGCTTGGCTCATGTATCTCCTTTCACAGCTCCTCCCAGGATCTAGCACAGTGCGTCCATTCCACTGGATGGCTGATAGATGCTGCTGAGTGTTAACACAATTCTGTGACAGTGCAGAGGCAGTATCATTTGATTAGCTGCATGGAATTGTATATGCAGATGTTTTTTTCCTAAGGGAAGAATTTTAGTCTGTAAAACTTGTTGAACTAAAGGTTCAAATTTAAAAGTATAGACTTTGTCCATGACACTCTCTACCATTCCATCCTTCTCTTGTTTATTTATTCATGCCTCAAATATGCACTGAGTGGCTACTATTTGTTAGACATTCTTTTAGGTGCTGGGTGTACACAGTTCATACCCTCAAAAAATGTTAGTTGTAAGACAGGTAACAGGTGATTCTCAAAATTGTGGTTTATTAAAAGTTGATAGTTGAATTGTCTAATTTTGATTTGGCTGGTGCAGATTTCTTGTGTTTATTTGTTTTCCTCAAGGTCATTAATGATATAATCCAAAATAATACCTCAGTAAAAAAAAAAAAAACTTACCTTACCAAAAATGCACTCAGTAGCATGCCATTTACTCCCTGTTCATGGCAACCTTTGGACCTCAAGCGTGTAGAATTAGATTAATCATAATCCTGTGTTCATGAACACTTTCATGTTGGTCTACTTGAGGTGCATCCGTCTATCTACTTACCTACCTACCTACCCTATGTAAACTGATCTATAGATTTAATATAGTGCCAAATATAACAACACATTATACAGTTGTTATAATTAAGGCAGCATTTATTTTATTTTATTTTATTTTAGTGATGATCATAAGTACCATTTTGTATTTATTCAGTCAAAGGACATATGAAAGAGGCCAGAAGATATATTACATATGGGTCTGGATCTCAGAAGAGACAAAGACTATGTTTTATATTAATAGTGTAGTATAAAATGGTTACAGACCAGAAAGGAAATGATTATTCACTAAATGGTGCCAAGAAAATTAACAAGCAAATTTGAGAAATTTAGATACTCTCCCATTATTTCCACCAAAAATAATTTTCAGGTGGATAAAGTGTTTTAGAAATACATGTTCATGGGGCACCCAGGTGGCTCAGTCGTTAAGCGTCTGTCTTCAGCTCAGGTCATGATCCCAGGGTCCTGGGATCAGGCCCTCGTTGGGCTTCCTGCTAAATGGGAAGCCTGCTTCTCCCACTGCTCTGCTCTTTCTCTCTCTCCCTCTCTGTCAAATAAATAAATAAAATCTTTTAAAAAAAGAAATACATATTCATGGATATTCTTTAGGTATTAGAATGGAAAAGGACTACAAATAAAAGTCACAATAAAGAATAAAACTATAAAGTCACACTTTAGAAGCTCCATGAAGTTGGAGTCACAAAAATCATCACTTCCATGTTGTACAATGTGATAGGTAACATCAAAAAGAAAAGAAAAAACTGGGGGAAATATGTGAACACAGATATGATAATAAAGGGCTTAGTGTCTTCAACATATATGTGAGACTGGTAAATCAATATAACAAAACTAATATTCTGTCTATGGAGATGGGAGGAAGAACACCTCAGCAAAGGTTCTACTTCAAATAAGAAAAAACATGTGATGATTTTTTGCCTGTCCTAAATCACTTTTTCCCTTCCACTGATGATTGTTCCCCATGTCCTCCATTTGGAAAATGCTTCTCTTCAAATTCATGTAGTTCTTTGGAGGCTCTCAGCCAGATTACATTGGCTGCTGCCCACTTGGGGTGGCCATGTGATCCAGACCTGGCCCTTGGGAGACCTGCCATGGAGCCAAAACAATGTAAGGCAGCCTTTCAAAGTGTCAGTGGTCGGGGTTATTACTTTTTCATTGGCCAGAGGAACAAAACAGAGAACCCAAACCAGACTTGTACAACTTGAAGTGTATGTCTGAGGGAATATGTTAGATCACTGGGGAAAGACAATTGAATCAACTGAGCTAGGAAATAATGTAGATCACGAGCATCAATCACAGATGGACTAAGAACTTAAATATCAAAAGCTAAACTTGAAAACTTTCGGAAGAAAATATAGGTGAAATTCTTTCTAACCTCAAAGCAGAGAAGAATTTCTTACACGAGATACAGAGTGCTAATCATAAAGGAGAGGATTGATAAACTTGACTACTCTAAAATTAAGAACTTGTGCTCATCAAGTCATCTTTAAAAAAAGATAGAAGACAACCTAAGGACTGGGAGGTGCGGCACACACAGCTGACAGGGATCAGAATCAAAATTACATGAAGTATTCCTGCAAATTAAAAATGATAAGCACCCCTCTTTCCTTCTATACTCACAAACTTACCCCTGCTTTCGCAATGTCCACAGACTCTGATTCCTTTATTCATCCAACAACGAACTAGATATCGTCTGAGCAAATTGTTCATTTCTATCTCTATGCCATTTCCTCCAGCTGGAATATGGCCAGCACCCGCTGAACTATTGACATTCCTAAACACTTCCCTGAGTAAAGCCCATCACTCCCAAGAACCTTCTTTGATGACTCCGACCGATCATTGCTTCTTCGTTCAGAATTCATGGAGTCCATTCATACTTGCTTACTATATTTACATATTCCTTTTTGAATTCTGATTTTTTAGATATCCTATCTACCCTGTTACATTTTAACTTTTCCTAAATTTAAGAACTCTTGTATTCCATTCTACTTTCATGGTTCTTCCTTCTGCCTGGCTTTTCCATCCCCCAGCTTAGCACAGTGTTGTGCCTGTCATGGGCACCCAGCAAGTGGCTGACTGACTGCAAACATTGGGATTTTATTCAGTTTCATCATGAGCACTTCAAAAAAGTAGGACAAAATTAAGGTGGATTTATTCAAGGAAATAGAAAGAAAAAGACAGCAGTTCACACTAAATAAATGCCTAACAGAGATCTTAGGCCAGTTATAGAGACATATGGAAGAGATTTAAAAATATCCATTTACGAAGAAATTGTGAAGGAGGAAGAAAGCAATGTAAACAAGCCAAATTAAGGAAAAATTACATATTGGAGAAAGACAATAAGCGGCGAGTTTCAGAAAACATTTCAAATGGCAGTAAAAAGTTCAAATGGGATGGCAACAAATAAAAGCAAATGACTGAACTAATTAGGACTATAAGCAAGAGATTGTTTAGAAGATAAAAACCCTTATGTGTTTATATCTCTTACTTTAGAAAAAGCGGGCAGAAAGCTACCTTTATCAGACAACAAATTTCCTGGGACAACAGATGTAGGCAGTTAAAAATTACCTGCAAACAAATTAGATGAGGCAGAAATTCTAGATAGTCTATGTTCACGATTTTTATAAGAAAGAAAAAAGTGATGAAGCATTGATTTAGACATTTTTAGATGATACCAGGATCATAAGGTTTCAGCAGGATTAGAATATAACTAGGTAGGAATTAATCCATTGATTAAAGGTTATATAGGTTGAGATATCAACAGTGAATTTAGTTTGGGCATTTAAGATGCTCCTATTTCATTGATTACTCAAAAATACTTGAATGAAGGCGGTTATTTGTAAATTGGAACTTTACTAAAACATGACCTTCTAGTAGTGAAATAGGATAAAAGGGAAGTCCATCTGCTCTTCAGCTTAGAGCTGCTCGGGTACTGGGGCACCAAAAATTCCTAATTATAAAGCTCAGTCATGTCTAAGGTTCTTCTGTGACAGGAATCCTGAGGATAACATTTCAGTACAATGAGGCACCATCTTGCGCATTCAGGTGCCCACAGTCAGCAAGCATTTTGTGTTGAAAGCTAGACAGCAAGTGTTAATGGGCAGTAATCCCATGCCTAGAGCCGCATGAAGTGCTGTCAGATTAGGTCAGAGAAAGACAAATGTTTTTTGACATTCTGCATTCTGTATGCATGAAGTTGATTAATATAGATGCATCCAGTCATTCCTTTAGTCAGCCATGGAAAGCACCGGGGGTATAGTTAGAAGCATGGAAGCTCTGGAATCTGAAACTATGAGGTCAAGTCCAGTCTCTGTCATGTATTTGCCAGGTGACCTTGTGTAACTCATTCTTCCTGAGCCTTCTCTGATAAATGGGAATGGGAGTTTGGGTTTGTGGCAGGATATCTCCTTTACAAGCTTATTATGAGAATAACTTTTTTTCCCTTTTTTTCTTTAAATTTTTTATTGTTATGTTAATCACCATATATTACATCATTAGTTTTTGATGTAGTGTTCCATGATTCATTGTTTGTGTATAACACCCAGTGCTCCACGCAGAACGTGCCCTCTTTAATACCCATCACCAGGCTAACCCATCCCCCCACCCCCCTCCCCTCTAGAACCCTCAGTTTGTTTTTCAGAGTCCATTGTCTTGTGAGAATAACTTTTGAGCATACACATGAAACGCTTTTGTAATCATTAATATCCTCTAAAATGAGAAAAGCCAAAGAGGATGAGAACTGAGAAGGCTTGACATTTGGGATCCAATAGATCACTGTTTTTTTTTTTTTTTTTAAGATTTTATTTATTTATTTGACACAGAGAAAGAGAGAGCATGAGCAGGAACACAAACAGGGGGAGTGGGAGAGGGAGAAGCAGGCTTCCTGTGGAGCAGGGAGCCCGATGTGGGGCTCGATCCCAGGACCCTGGGATCATGACCTGAGCCGAAGGCAGACGCTTAACGACTGAGCCACCCAGGCGCCCCTAGATCACTGATTTTATTGGAAGTGGAAATTTGATTGAGGAGAGGATGGGAAAATTCAAGCAACAACTGGAGGCAGTTTTTTCTAAGAAGTTTTTTGTGTATTTGCCTCCCTAATTAGATTAGGCTTTTAATCAGAGACTGCATTTTATTTTTTTTTTAAATATCTAAAGCCCCACAACAGAGCTACATATCAGGTTATCCTATATGAAGAGTCACTTAAAATTTTAGTTAAATAAATGTTGATGACAAAAGAAAGGATGAAAGAAGACAACAGCTTTAGGTGAAGCAAAATCAAAGGAAGTTTTTCCATTTGGGTTTTTTTTTTTTTCCTGTTGTTGGGCATTTAGTTTGCTACCAATTATTTCTTATTCAAACTATAATGTAATGAATATCTTTGGATATACTGCTTTGTTTAGATGTGTTGATGTGTCTCTGGGATAATGTGGGATTTTTGTGTTGAAGGATATGCATATGAATAAGGTACCTTTCTGAGAGGTTGTATCAATTTACAGTCCCATCAATAGTGCATGAGAGCATGCCCAATTGTTTAATAGTCTCATATAACATATAACTATGTCCTTAGTATGATGAGGAAAATAAAAAGCAAACTCTTTGTTTTCTTGGGCTTTTAAATCACGAAAACGTAACGTATGTGAAAGAAATGGATGGTAAATACCACAAAATACTAGTGAAGATATAACCAAGTATATTTTATGTGATTGTATAGTGTGCTTGAAATGTATCAATCAAAACTTTTGTAAATCAATTTATATGGATGGGTTATACATTTCCTTTAGTCTTTTCACGCATCAATTTATTTTGTTCAGTTGTGATCATGCTATATATATCAGTTATTTTCTCCTTTCCTCTTTATGTTGCAATCAATAATTTCCCATGTTCCTTCCTACAAAGTCCTAACAAACATTATTAAAAATAACTACATAATATTCCTTTAACGGGATGTGTTTAACTGTTCTTAGATTGTCTTCAGTTTTTCTTATCATTAATATCACTTATCACTTTTCTTTGGCCCATTTTTTTCTCTACATTTAGCATTATTTCCATAAGATATAACCCTATATTGAAATTACCGAGTCAATAGGAATAATCATTTTAAGAGCTTGGTAAATATGGCAAAATACTGCTTGTAGGAAAAGTTGCACCAAAGAATAAGATAACCATTTCACCATACCTTTGCCACAGTGTGTTATATAACTTCAAAAAAATCTGCTAATTTGATGTTATTGCATGCTGTTTTAAATAAATGTTTTTAATTTTTAGTGAGCATGAACTCTGCATATACCTATCCTTTGACTACACAAGATTGTCCTTGAAACTAATCCTTCCACCTTGGCTATTGTTGGATAATTCTTTGTAGGGGGGAATGTCCTATATGTTGTCCCTATATACTAGATGCCTGCAACATCCCCAACTTGTAACAACCAAAAATGTCTCCAGACACTGCTAATTATCTGACTGGGGACAAAATCAGACCTTCTGAAGAATCTTATTTTTAGCAAATCAATTTTCTTTCTTTTTTTTAAAAGATTTATTTATTTATTTGAGCGGGAGAGAAAATCTCAAGCAGACTGCCCTGAGCATGGAACCCTACCCGGGGCTTGATCTCAGGCCCCTGAGATCAGGACCTCAGCTGAAACCAAAAGTTAGACATTTAACCAACTGAGCCACCAAGGCACCCCTAACAAATAAATTTTCAACAATATAGTAAACTACCTTTTTAGTCGATCTGTTTTGAAATTTCAGATGTTTGTGTCTAAAGTAAGATACATCGATTAAGTGCAAAAAAACTACAAGTGAAGACAGACTAAAAAGTGAAACTTTTTAAAGTTTCGAAAGCTAACAGAGGCTCATTGAAGTCAGTCTGGAAAGTTTCATGATATTGCCAAAGCTGAACAGATAGGGAAACAGAAGCTCAGGGAATTTAATTCAACTGCCCAAGTTCACTTTCTGAGTAGCTGGGACGAGAATTCAAGTTTCCATGCCCCAGGCTTTAGGTCTTTTCATAATCCCACACTATAGCTCAGGCCATTCTGCTCTCCATTGTAATTCAGCTGGGTCCATCTCCTTTAACCAACCTTTTTCAGAAAACCTGCCTGAGCTATAATAATTTCAACCTTTCCGCTAGAATATGCCTCCTTGATTAGCATGGAATGCTTCAGCTAATGTTTCATGTTTAAATGATTGTCACATTTACACTTCAGGGTTGATCCCAATAGTTTGAAAACTCCTGGAAGGTAGTTGGGTCAAGGGCTCTGATGATAAAGGGTACTCAAAAAAGAGTATTAAATAGGGCAACCTCAACAGGATCTTGGATTATTTTGTTAGGATTATGATGGCCCCTTATAAGAAAGAGATGAGCTTTGACAAGAGTAAGGAAGTAGAAAATGTGGACCAAAACTATTATCAAATTGAGTAGATTATTAGTAAATTATCTTTAATGAGAGATAGGAAAAAGTATTGATGAGTTAGAAAATGAGGGGAGGAGTAGGGACCCGAGAGACGAACTAAAAATGTTAACTTACTAAAGGGAGAAACAACAGGGGGTTAGCATTGGAGTGGAAATGGATGCAGTAACCATTGTTGGGTCTATAGTCGAACCATTTTGTTTCTGTGGATTGTAGAACTCCATGTTGTTCTCCACTGTATCTCTGCGGCCTAATACAGACTTGTACATCAAACACATAATATTTGGTGAAGAAATGACTGGGTGACTGGATGAACCTGGCTTCCTGAAAAATCACTTCCTTTGCTGCAGCAGAGGCAGGGCCTGGCCTTTACACAGAGGCATTCAGGCTTGCAAGGAATGGCAACGACTGGTTCAGTTCAGTCTTAGGCACTGCAGGTGGGGGGTGAATGCTAACAAAAACCAAGAACCAGTCTTTGGCTTTAAGAATCAGACGATCTTGTTGAAAAGATGGGATATGAGAGAGTTACCATTTGTAAGGTGTTGTTTAGAGAGGTCCAGATGGTTGTCCAAAATAGGATAGTGCAAGGTCAAAGACTACAACATATTTGGAATTTGTCAAGAAATTGGAGTCTTCCTCCTCAACCCTCTCAACTCCTTTCCCTCAACCCTGACTTAAGTTGACTAAGCTGGAGAACGGCCTCACAAGCTATGTTGATAGAAGTTGCAGCAAGTGAAAAACAGAGACTTAGCAACCATGTACTCTGCAAACAGATTTTGAGCTGTTCTTTGTAAGGTACTACATATTAGGTATTATAAGGAACTAAGGAACAAGTAGGATATGATTTGGAGTCTGGGTGGAACTCACAGTCAAGGCAATCCTTTTGATTAACCACATAAAGCAGCACATAAGGAACTTTTTAAAGGTAAGATCAACTTGAGTTGGAATTTTGGCCCTGCCGATTTGTGACCTTGGGCATATCACAAACTTACCGACTCTCGCTTCCCCCCTCTGTAAAATGGGATTAATTATTTCTCCCTCATAGGATTCTATGACAATAGCTATAGTGTTAGCTATTCAGACACTGACGCTTTTTAAAAATTATTCAACACACCGAGTTCAACATTCGTAATTTCTCTGAAATTATGACATATGTTAAAAGGAAAAACATTTTTAAAGCTATAACTTTAAATCGAAAGGTTCTCATCATTTGGGAGCTTCCCTAGTTACCAGGCAGTTGTGAGGTAAGTGCTCAAGGGAGAGAACTGAAGAACTGAGCCTCAGGAGTAAATCAACGTTTGCGAAAGGAGTATTATATCTTCAGATTGAGAAAAAGTGAAAGGAAATCAAGATTGCAAATGCAGTTCAAAGAAGATTAATTTTTATATCTATCTCCGAACAAAGAGCCAAACAGGGGAATATGTGCTAACCAGGGTAATCACCTTGCAATCTAATCAGGAAAGGATTTGGGGAGATTGTGAAGTTGGCGTAACCATTGCTTTGGGGCCCAAGGTGGTGCTGGATTAAGCTTCAAAGGGACAGAGACAAAAGAAGAGGCATAGTTATTACTGCAAAACCAGGGTTAGGGTCTAGAAGGAATACGTTTATAATATCGATCACCTCTGGACACAAAAGATATTATTGCCTTGCAAGGGGGCACAATGTAAAGCAAAGCACCAATTCTACTAGATCTTGACAACATAAATTTTTATGAGGGAAGGGTGAAAGCAAGCAGATCCTGGTCACACTCGGGAAAAATACTTTAATAATTAATTTTCAAATATCAAGATAAAAAAATCATAATGTGTTCAATGCAAAAGGGGAAGACATATTAGTTAGCAAGGAATTTAAATGCATGACCCTTCTCTGCTGAGAGTTTTCAAATAAAATAAGAAGATAAAAGGAAACAACTCAATCTCCAGTTAAAAAATAATTGCAGGCCAAGAGGGCAATTCTTTTTCACAGAATACTAGTGATTCACATAGCCATAATCCCCTAAGACAGGGAGAAAAAAAGACTAGCACAGCTCCTTGAGTAAGCCTGAGATTAAGCAATGGGTTTTATATCTCTTCTCCTTCCAAAAGGAGATACTCCAGTTAGATTAAGAGATATGGTCAGGTTAGGTTGGGTTAGGTTAGGTTAGGTTTAAAAATGAGACAAATGTAAATCACAAATTAATAGCTCAGAAATCACCTGACGATTTCCATTTAAGACAAACTTCTTACACTTTTTTTATATTGATTTTTTTAGATATAAATGTCTAGGTCCCATTGGGAATTTCTACATAAAGCCAACTCATTGGCTTTAAAGATCTATCTGTTCCATTATTTTTTCATCAAACATGAGAAAATGATATGAACAATGGAATATCATGCAGCCATCAAAAAACGAAATCTTGCCATTTGCAACAACGTGGATAGAACTAGAGGGTATTATGCTGAGTGAAATAAGTCAATCAGAGAAAAACAAGTATCATATGATCTCACTGATATGAGGAATTCTTAATCTCAGGAAACAAACTGAGGATTGCTGGAGTGGTGGGGGGTGGGAGGGATGGGGTGGCTGGGGGATGGGCATTGGGGAGGGTAGGTGCTATGGAGAACGCTGTGAGTTGTGTAAGACTGATGAATCACAGACCTGTACCTCTGAAACAAATAATACATTATATGTTAAAAAAAAAAAGAAGATAGTAGGAAGGGCAAAATGAAGAGGGGGAAATATGAGGTGGAGATGAACAATGAGAGCCTATGGACTCTGAGAAATAAACTGAGGGTTTTAGAGGGGAGGGGGGTGGGTGGATGGGTTAGCCTGGTGATGGGTATTAAGGAGGGCACGTATTGAATGGAGCACTGGGTGTTATACACAAACAATGAATCATGGAACACTAAATCAAAAACTAATAATGTAATATATGTTGACTAACATAATAAAATAAAACTAAAAAAAAAAAAGACAATGATATGAAAATCACCTGATCAAAAAAGCCCTCAACATTTGTGTTTCAGCTGTTACCCATCGTGAGTAGGTGGACATTCTTAAAATAATTATTATCATGACTTTGAAGAAATATACATTTTTTTGCTGAACCCGAGTTGGCACTTTTAAAAACAAATTTCATTACAACATGGATGGACCCAGAGGGTATTATGCTAAGTGAAATAAATCTGAGAAAGATGAATACCATATGATTTCACTTATATGTGGAATCTAAAAAACAAAACAAATGAACAAACAAAACAAATGAAAAAACGAACAAAAAGGAGAAACAAATCTGTAAATACAGAGAACAAACTGATGGTTGCAGAGGGGAGGGAAGCAGGGGAATGGGCAAAATGGGTGAAGGGGAGAGGGAGATACAGGCTTCCAGTTATGGAATGATTAAGTGACAGGGATGAAATGTACAGAACGGAGAATATAGTCCATGGTGTTGTAATAGCACTGTATGGTGGCTACACTTGCGGTGAGCGTAGCATAATGTATAGAGTTGTCAAATCACTATGTAGTATACCTGAAACTAAATGCAACGTTTGTCAACAATACTTCAATGAAAAAAAAAAAAGAAGAAAGCAAAGAATACGGTGTCCTTCCCACAAGTAGGGCACAATGACACAATGAGATATAATGAGTTTAAAAAAAAGAACAAATGTCAACAAAAACAACTAGTCCATTAATTTCTCATAGTATGTGGAAGTTGAAATAAAAGATTTCCTGGTATTTGTAATATTCAGGTATGCATGGAAACAACTGTAATTTAGTAGCCTCTTAAAACAAGGTTTACTGTCTTTTATCTAGTTCTAAGTTGTTCTGAAAGTCCCAGATACAATTTTTGTTGTTGTTGTATTTCTAAGACACTTTAGATCTTATTGCCCAATATGGAGATAAAACTCCTATTTATTTCCCAAATAGTTGTTGAAGTAAATTGCGATGGACATTTGTCAGATATTGTACAGTTTGCAAAAATATTTTCCTGTTTGCTTTGCCCCTCAGGATAACCTACGAAGACAGGATATTTCTTTTCCCATACTACAGACGAGGACATTGAAGTTTAGAGGGAATGGGGCTCAAGCCCTGTTGCTCCAACACTAGAACTTGTGCTTTCCACATTACATGATACTGGAGCCATCTGAAAGAGTTTATAAGGAAAGATTCATAGTGGAGATTATTTAAAAACTACACAGGCGTTAAAGGATATTCAGAGGGAGGGCGCGTGGGTGGCTCAGTTGGTTAAGCGACTGCCTTCGGCTCAGGTCATGATCCTGGAGTCCTGGGATCGAGTCCCACATCGGGCTCCCTGCTCAGCGGGGGGTCTGCTTCTCCCTCTGACTCTCTTTCCTCTCATACTCTGTCTCTCATTCTCTTTCTCTCTCAAATAAATAAATAAAATCTTTATTAAAAAAAGGATATTCGGAGGGAACGTTTGCAGGATACCTAGTAAGCAATGGCGGAAGAGCAAAATACGAGCAAGACAATGAGCAGGCATTGGTACCTGCATTCCCATACGGTTTCCAAAGTGTTGCCTATAACATTGCCTTCCAAGCATCACAGTGACCCATTGAGACAAGGCTGACATATTTGTCCTGTCTCACAGATGAAGAGACTGAGGTCTCCAGGCTGAAAGGTGACAGCTGAAATCAGAATTTGAGTTTTCTATTCTAGTTCAGTTTCCTTCCACTGCAAGAATGGGTTTCAAAATATGGCCCTCAGCCCTGCCCAGAGTGTTCCTGATGGCTGCAAAGCAATCTAAAATAGCTCTAGGGCCTTGTTTTATAACATCTTGTTGTGGAAATTCTTACCCATTTCTTAAGGAGTAAAATGAAGTGATTTATGAAATCTTCCAATTGGTTGATGTTGTTCTTATCCCCAAGTTCTTTATCCAGCGGGTAGGCTGATTCTGTGGACATAGTTTAGTTTAGTTTAGTTTTCATTTTTTTTAAAAGTAATCTCTACACCCACCATGGGATTTGAACTCCTGACCCTGAGATCAAGAGTCACATGTTCTACTGACTGAGCCAGCCAGGTGTCCCATATGTGCACATAGTTAAAAGGAGTTTGTCTGCTCAAGTTCATCAATATTTAGGAACCAAAGCACCACACACTTCGTAAACACACCTAGTAGGAAAAAGCCTTAAATAAATATTTCTGCTACATTCTGCCTCACTGTTTAGGGACCTCTTCTTGCTGCGCATCCCTCTGTGTTGCTGCTAACCTGACAGTCTTCCCAGTGCTCCTCGCCTACAGCTAAGAGTTCTCTGAGTTGGTTTACACCGTCATTGCCAGGAATGAGTAATGATGGTTCTAGGAAAATGATGGTGCAAGAGTTTGAGGACAGGAGGACCCCCTATATCAGATACCACTGGAAAGGCACCGGCTATGCCAATGTATCCAATAAGTGCACATCTGCAGGCAGAAAATCTAGAGAGAAGCTGTTGTTTCTATATATTGAAATTTTGTGTGTTTTTAGTTTAATGTTGTTTCCATATTGCAATATATTTAGAAGGGAGGCACTGTAATCCTTCCAGTGCTTGAGCCTCCGGAGACTTGAATCCTATCTTGGCTAAGGACACAAGGCACAGTTCTTAGTGGTGTCACAGGTAAAAAATGGGGAGTTGTCTGCATGTATCTTATGTTTCTTTCAGCTGTAGTTAGGAAATGTAGCCCTCAAATTAGTTTCCACCGTAAGTCTCTGCTATAGGTGATTAAAAATAGACAGGGAAGAGAGAAGGATATAGTTGCAGTTTGCAGGACATAAAAAATGCACATGCTGCTAAATTGTGCAAGCCACAGAGAACACTTCTCACAGGTGTTCCACTCGGCAGAGGTTACTCATTTGCCTCCAAGTGCAATCCAAGGTGTTGACGTGGGCGCCTGTCCCTTTCCCCTTTACCTTAGATAGCTAGAGATACCAATACTTATCTGAGCTCAGTAGCAACCACACTGTTCCCAATTCTGAAGTGCAGAGCACTGGAACTGGGTGTTTTTCTCAAGGAAGGCTTTTGCCTCTGGAATTTCCTGCCTGTCCCAGTCTGCCAGAACCCCACCTTACTGACCGTCAGGGACTCATGAAAGACTTGTTTTCAGTATAAGTTTCACTGATGGGAGGAGACCTTAAGGCCATAATTTTGTAAAAGATAACAAGCAATTATCATAGCTCATGATATGTGGGTTCTAATGATTTAAGTTTGGCGCTTGCTTTCTGTATATAGCAGTTTCAAATAGGGAACAGTTTTAAGAATAAACATACCAATAAGTAAGTGTCTGTCCTTAGTCATGAGTCAGTGAGAATGCATACCTGGATATGAAGTTATTTAGAATTCTCAATATATAAAAACTATCTGTCAGATTGATGCTCCTTCTCCTGCTAGTAGCTCAGGTGTGCTGGTCCTTGCAATAACCCTAAATTCCAAGGTGGGTAACAAACACAACCTGCTCCTTTAGAAAGCTCTAGAAAGCCCCTTGCGTGTGCTTGTCAAATCTCAAACCCACCCTGGAGAGCAGCACCGGCTTTGGCTGGACGCTAAGATATTTACTCTGGACGATTATGCCAAGACATTAACAGCTGCGGGCTTAATTATTGATGGAGTTAGTGTCAATCATCTGAGAAGAAAACCAAAGAATAATATTTTAAAATCACTTGTTAAAAAAAAAAATCTCTGCTCAGCTCTCTTGTCATTTATTACTCCTGAACTTCTCCAGCTAAAGAAGTAATCTCAGGAAACTGCTCTTCTAAAATTATTTTTCCTTGCCCCTTAAATGTTTTCTTTCCAAGCGCTCTCCCTTTCAGAACCCAGCACCTTGGCTGTTTGCACTACTTTCAGCAGATGCCCCACATCGGGGTAACCGATGACATGTTTTAGTCTTGAAAACTTAAACACGGAAAGAAATCCAGAGGAGCAGAAGCCCCCCATCCGCAAGCCTTTCTGATCCGCCGCGCGGCTGCGATGCTTTCCGCGCTGCGGGCCTTCCCGGCTCCGCCAAAAATGCCCAGGCTGCTCAGTGTGGTCTTTAAGCCGAGAGCTGGTCAAAGAGGAAAAACAAATAGTTGGTCTGACGATCTCCAAGAAGAGAGTTTCACTCTGGCTTGACTAATATTTGACAGATCCGCCCCACCACGCCGCCTGGCATCTGGATTTCGGGACCTCGGCCGTTGCCAAGAATTCTTGCAGAGGCTGGAGCCCCGAGGCCCAGGACAGCGCGGAGCCCCGGTCGGGACGGAGCCTCCTCTCCCTCGCAGTGCGCGCACGCCTGGAAAGGCGGGATTTATAGGCGGCGATGCTGCGGGAGACTCTGCAGTGGCAACGGGCCCCCGAACGGTCCCGCCTCATTCGCCCTAGTGTGTGTGCCTCGCAAGTCCCTGCCTGGTAAACCGTCACCAGCTTCGGCGCGCGGCAGTGGCGTCGACGGGTCCAAACCCCGGGGTCGTGAGCCGGGCCAGAGGGCCGGGTGCGCCCCGCGGGCTCCAGGCACACGCCCCTCACCTGGGCCAGGCAGGGCGCGCAGGCGCTCAGCGCTGGGGCCGCAGCCGGGAACCTCAGCCCGGCGCCCGCCAGAGTTGGACAGTTTCGGGGCCGCGCGGGGCCGAGCTGTCGCCGGCGCCGCCGCCGCCGCCGCCGCCGCCGCCGCCGCCCGGGGCTGCAATAGATAGCGGGAGAGCGTCTGCGCGGAGCCCCAGAGCAGCCCCGGAGGGACCGCCGCAGCCGCCGGAGCGCGAGCAACAGCTTTCCGGCTGGAGGAGCCACTGCCCCACGCGCCAGCGGCCGGCGCGCCGAGGTAAGCTCCGGGCGCCCAGCCCAGCCCGGCGCCCCTGGGACCCGCGCCGCCTTCCCGCCCCAGCCCGCCCGCCTCCTCCGGGCGCGAGCCGGCCCGGGGGCGCGCCGCCCGAGGGAATGGCCGGGAGCCCCCTCCCACTGGAGTTTGCACTTTGTCCGGCGGTCCCACTTGTAGAGGAGGATGCCGAGCCGCCGCTTGCCGGGGCTGTGGCGTGAGGCTCCTGTGAGCCCCTGGAGTTAGGAGTAGGTCGTGGAAGCCAAAGGAGTGAAGGAGTCCCCAGTGTGGGCTCCGGGGCTCCGATTCCCAAGGACGGAGGGGAGGATGGAGAAGGGAAGAGGACAAGGAGAGTGCTCCTCTGTGGTTAGCCGCAGGGCCTCCGTCACCTGGGCTGGGAAGTTTGGGGCTGGGCTTCTCTCTCATTACAGGGAAATGGGTAGTTTGGGGAGATGTGGGAGGAAGCTAGGAGTCGAAACTTGGGGTTCTGAGAGAGTTCTGCAGCTGAAAGAAGGGGAAATGGGGGCGGTGAGGCAGAAAGAAGGTCCCCAAAGTTTGCACTTACTGGGAGCCTGGGGTGGGGGGCGGGGGCGCTGGGTGAAGGTGTCAGTGCGAGATGGGAGGACACTGTGGGACTGCGGAAGGGACAAGGCGAAGGGGAGGGGGAGGACCATCTGCTTCGCCACTGTTATTTGCGGGGGCCCGTGGGGAAAGAAGGGAGAACTGGGAGGACGATGCTTCCCCAAATGTTTCCCCAGGCTCTGGAGGACAAACAGTCTTTATGGTGAACCTGGACTGGGGAGTGTTGTAGTCCTTCAAGGAAAATAAATTGCCATCAAGCCCTTGGCCCCCATGATACAAAATAAACACAGTTTTGGAATGCTCTCAGAAGTTCTTGGGTTAGGAAACGTCATCTTCATTTTATTTTCACACAGAGATGTGGTTTGCATTTCTCTCTGGTTTTGCTTTGCTCAGGAGCATCACACCAAGGTGAATGCAAACTTTGTTAAGATGTAGCAAACAATGCTCAAATAGAAGAAATAAAACATTCGTGTTAGGTAGGGTCCAGCCTCAAGCTTGGAGACTGGCAGCTTCAGAACAATGCATGCAGCCGTAGAAAGTGCATTTATCAAATTAAAAAGAAGGCTTTTCATAAAGTCAATAAGATACATCTCAGGTAAAGTTAAAGGTTTTGGCTTGAAAGCACTCCCTTAAATATTTCAGGATCCTATTTCACCGGTTTTCATAGTCCTTTCATCTTATTTTGATGCCATCTGTGCATTGAGTATGTGCTGCCCCTTCCCTGTAATAGATAAATGCCCTTAGAATGCAAATGCTGCATTGGAATTCTCTTGTTACTTGAGGCTCTTAAGGTGGGGGAAAAAATGTTTATTTACTCAAAAGTGTTGGTTGTAGTTCAGATTCTCTATCCCCATAAATCAAATATTTGTGGATTTATAATTCACACTGCTACTCATTTCCAAAAGTGATTTGAGGAAGCTTGGAATGAAAACCACAAATCAAATAGCTATTCTTGTAGATCTCCTTGACCTCTCTTGGATGCATTTGTAGTAAAATGCTTTTGAGAAGGTGAATTCTCTTAACAAAGGAAAAATTACTGCCCTCCCTGGAATGTTTTGCAGCATAATTCCTTATGTACGTCATTTGCATTATATTATTTTACATTACGTAAGTAAGGGTGTCTTTATAAAAGTTTAACCGCTAAGCAGCATCTATATGAAAGAAAAGTACGTCGATATTTTATAGCATTTTACCAAATATACGGATTCACAGGGCAAAAAGAGAACAGTGAACTTAATGTATCCTTCTTGAACTGAGGCAGAAAGGAAACCAAGGGAGGCGTCTCTTCTGCCATCAAACCAGAGAAGGAACTGTCATTAGTACTTGTCACCCAAACATGGCCAATTAGACCTGTCAGCAGTTAGAGGATAACTTTACCAAGTGTTAACTATTATATGAGGATTTATAAAGGTCTATCAGGTGTTCTCAGCACTCTTTTCCTCAGGTTAATGACCTAGCTCAGCGAGGAAAAAAAAATGCGGGTAAACAAACACACCTCCAAAAGGTGAAATGTCTGTGGAGAATAATGCTGTGTGGAGCATTATTCTTCCACCATGGAAGAGAGAAAGAGTCTTAAATCCCTCAACTGCCTCCTTGTTACTTTAGATTTTTTTTCCTCCAGCTGAATTTGAAGATAGCATTGCATGATTTTTAATAGCAACAATTTATATTAAAAAATATGAACAATTAGTTTACTTCTCACAGGAGTAATTGCTTCATTTATGAAAATCTTTGCTCACAGAAGTGAAGGGCAAAATTGGCTTTCTGCTGTTCCTATAAGATCCTGTGTCTTCCAGGATCTAAAGGACAATGAACATGTTTGTCCCAGTTTCCCACTGCTTTTTACTTCTGGGTTTTTATTGTAACACCCCCCCCCCCCCCAGTTCACCATCTCTATTTTGCCATCTCCCCCAGTCCTGTCTCTTCCTGTGTGTCTCAATATCGCCTTTTCATCCTACCTTTGCTTTTTCATTTTTTTTCCTGCAGTTTTCTCTTGATCCTCTTTGCTTTATAGATCTCCTTTTTGCAGGTTACTTTTTAGTCAGTGATGTTCTTCTGTTAGTGCTAGATTATCTTCCCAAAGTGGTATTCCCATCTCTGTTTTCCCTCCTAAGTTTTATATTGACAATTTGAATCATCTGCAAGATCCCTCTATATTCTTCTCAAGTGCCTTAAACAGGTTTAAACTTTAATCCACATCTTTCTTCTTACATGAAAAGAGGTGGTTCTGTCAATTTCTGTTTTCTCTCAGTCACCCAGGACCTTCCCAATATCACTGCTTCCCAAATATAATTGACAGATAAGTCCCATGGACTCCATCTCTACCTGATGTCTCATGATACCTGCTTTTCCACCTTTTTATTCCCGTAGGGACTTTCTTCAGACTCTTAACTCTTTCTAGACACTACCCTGATATCTTCCTGACTAGTTTCCCAGATCCAGTCTCTCTCATTTCCAATCCATTTTACACTTGGTTTGCAGAATAAGCTTCTTAAAGCAGAGCCAAGCTCAGTCACTGGCTAATAAACTTTTCCCCAGTACCCTACCAAATAACATATAAACCTCATCTCGGACATTTTAAGACCCTTTGCAGCCCAGGCCAAAAGTGGCTTCACCTTTTTACTTTGATCTCATAGATTCACTCATTCACTCCATTCATTCATTCATTCTATGAATATTTGAGTGCCTGCTGCATGCCAGGCACGGCTGTAGGTAATACTTTTAGAAGTGCCTTGTGTATTAGCTCAGTGCTATGCTGCACATTTTATTTTTCAGTGGTGGAATCCACTGTTAAAATATAAGCTTATGGGTCCCAGCAACCCCACTGACCTCCCATCCCTACCCTTAGTAGTCATCACAGAGTCCTGAGTCTCCTTGAAACAGTTTGGAAACACTGCTCTAGGCAGAAGGCAGCGTTCCCTCAACACACAGCAGGCTTCTGAGGCCTGCATCTTTGCTTATGCTGTTCCCTCTGCCTAGACTTGGCCCTCCCATTTCCCCATAACCGTTTCTACCCTGCCAGGGAGTCAGTGCAGTGGGTCCCGTGCGTCTTGGAACCCCAGCTTCTGCTCCTCCAAACCCTGTAGCGCTTCGCGTGGCCCCTTGGAGCACAGGGGCATTGTCTCCCTTTCTGCATTCTCCCCTAACGGTGTCCCGCTAACCGTGCCTAACCTCAGGCCTTCATTTCCTGAAATACCCAGATGAGGGCCTGGCAGATCATGGGACATGAACGCGTAATTTAATTAGACTGAATTCTACCTAATTCTTTAGACCCCACTTCTGCCCGTGATAGCTACTTGTTTTCACAATTCATTCTGGCTCTTACAGCAGAGCTGGTACTTCTCGAATGTGAATATGTATCTAA